>NW_026441995.1:3902500-5152500 GCF_026898425.1 Galleria mellonella | reverse complement strand
ACGATTTTCCCTAGAAACCATTCTAAATGAAATGAGCCACTTGACCTGACTTAATTTTTACTCATGTATCACCCCTCACTGATCCTTTTGGGGGGAGAGATTGTTAGTAAAGGGGAGGTTAGTCCTCATTGCTTTCAATATACCCCATTAGGTTGACTTCTACGCGGTTCCCCCTGGAAACCATCGTGACTAATTTATCGTTGAATTCGTCACGATGGGCTAACTGACCTACCTTTTCATCCACACCTATCATCTTTCAGTGGTGCCCTGCCAGTGTATACCGATAGCAGAGGCGGGGGTAACCACTCCATTATCATCCATTAAAAAAAAACCCCTCCCTGATAATTACCAGCGTAAACCGCTAACACAGGCTGGGTTACCATTTCATTATGACTCATAAAAAAATAAACATCATGTAGCTATTTCGCAACTTCTCTTGTACAAACTTTTATAGAACATACTAGTTTCTGTGAGAATTCTTAAAAATTTTATCTTAGTACTAACATTATATATAGAAATTCTTCTACAAAAGCACCCTTATTCTTGGTTATGATGATGATGATAAAGCTATTATATCTCCATTAATATTACTTTAATTGTTCCATATTTCATACATTTCCAAGTCGAAATAAACTTACAAATATAGGTACTTGGCAGCAGAAATATGAATGGGTCAATATACAAATCAATAATTTAATAAATCTTCCAAAAAATATGGCAGGTCTATATTTCTGTATACAAAATTTAAAGATCTCTTGAATTGCAAATAATGTTCAATGGTATCAAATTTCCAAAGGGAAGTGACAAGACTCAATTAATGCGTGTAATATTTCAATAACCATTAAATGCTAATTTGAGTTATAATGCGATCAATATAAGTGGCAGTTAGATGTTTGACAACCCTGGCGTCCGCGCATTTAAATCCGTATTCATGTGAGTGCTACCGTCTTCGAAATGGTGCTTTTAGAATGCGTCACGAAAAGGAGTTATTGTCTTCGCCTTGTCTTCGTCTTACAATAGTACAATGAGACGCGCTACGTTCATTTAGATTGTAAGGAAGTTTCTAAAACATTTTGAATAGTTAATTGAAAGTTATGTTTTCTTCTTTTGGATGTTTAATTGCGTTGGAACAAATTCTGTGATTGAATTACAGGGTTGAACTAGCACAGTCTTGCTGTCATTTAAAAAAATTCTTTTATCAATTTCAGATAGCGTCTCTTTCTGTTCTAAAAGCTAGAGATTACATTATTGCATGATTTTCAAAAATTATACATGTTGTTTACCAATAAAGTAATAAAGAAGAATAAAAAATGATACTATTTTTTTTTTTGGAATTTGGTAAACTGATGTAACTGGTAACTCCTTACTACTTGTCACGTGTGGCAAAACAAATAAAGTAAAGGAAAAAAGGGCGACTACGATAAAATGTTAATATTGAATGTTGGCTGCAGACGATGGTGTGCATCTCGATGAGAATGCATACCCTATTTCTGAATTTACTTACAGTAAGTTATAAATGACCTAATCGACATAGAATTAGTCATAATAAGTACCGATAACAAGCTAAAATCTACTTTTTTTATAAAGTATAGTCAAAATCTCAAAATATTTTCTTGACATTTCAAACGCATATACTGATATGCATATGAAAGATCTTTGAAGACAAAGGTCTTCAACCAGTGCGTGTTGCCAGTGATGATGTATGGAGTTGAAATATGGTCCTACACAAGTGCCTGTATGCAGAAGCTTACAAAATTAGCAAATTACTTAGCGGGCTCCATGTAGCCATAGAAGGCTATGCTCGGAGTCTCTTTGCGTGATATAATCCGAAACGAGGATATCCGCAAAAGAACCAAAGTAACCGACACATCCTAAAAGTAAGCAAGCGGAAGTGGCAATGGGCTGGTCACATAGCTCGAAGAACTGATAACCAATGGGGAAGATAGGTTCCTGAGTGGCGACTTGGTACGAGCAAAGGCTGTGTAGGACTTCCCTCCACTAGATAGAGTGACGATCTCAAATGCATTGCAGAGAGTCAGTGAATGCCAGTGAGTCAGGCGGTGGTGGGCCGTCAGCTTGTTTGTCATTCTAAGTTGCATAAAAAAAGATACGTATGTGTAAGCCAGTAATATAGTCATATTAAAGTATGAAATGTAAATAAAAATTATAAACAAATTACACCGTGTCTGCCCCGGCATAGAATGGACCACACCTTCCTTTCCTTTTGGTGTCGTAGAAGCCGATTAAGGGAGGGCGTAGGACGGGCAGCAGCGTCTCTCTTAAAACATTTCTAAGAAACTAACTGCGCTTGCCAACCCACCTGCCAAGTGTAGCAATTATTGGCTAAACTCCCCTTATGAAGAAGGTTTATGTCCAGCAGTGGACAGTGAATAGCTGAAATAATAATAATACAAACAATCATTTAATCACAATAATAATTGGCATTCAAAACAGAGACATTCTTGTCACGGAGCAAAACGCATTTAACAAAAAATTACGTTGTAGATACTTGCCAGCTGTTCCACGGTATTGTCATTGCCAATAAAAAAAGGTTCCAGTACATTTTATACGCCATTTTGACGTCCTGCCAGTGGTTATGAAAATTACTCGCCCCATTTAATAGTCGTTTGCTTTAAGCCGTTCATTTATGAACTTAGCTTGCTTTTTTAATGATATTTTAAACTTTACGACGTCGTTATTATGTTATACGGACGTAAACAAACTGAATTAAAAAGGTTTTTATTTCAACGACACTTTTTATGGCAGCTGGCTCGACAGTTTATCCCGTAATGCGGGAAATTAACAGTAACTGCACTTACTCATACAATAATATTTTTTTTGTATGCAAAATAATAATAAATTTTGCCTTACATCAAAATACACTTTGTGGAGTGAACGAAATCCGGTGTAAAAATAAATTTTTTTTGGGCAACATGGAATGGTAAACAAGTTGACGGTACGCCTGATAGAAAATTACCTTGTTAGTTAACATAGACATAATTCAGAGTTCACGTTGCATTACATAATTCAAATTTGCACGTTTTCTATATAATAAACTTTCTACTATCCTTATTTGTACCCATTACTGTTCGTATCCAGTATGGTAGGTATAGAAATTGTCGAGGTAAGGCGAAAGTGCAATTTGATGGTGCACTATTATCTATTGTTCAACGCCAGAATAGACAATTCCGTAACTCTCAATTGTTGTTCTTTATACGCACCCCAACACTGCATATGATTGCGTGCATGTCGTTTACTACAGAACCTGTACTGCTCAGTTTGCTCCCACTTATGAGGCTATTTCTCTGCTTAGTTCTCTGATTTCTCAGCAACCAGATGCTAATATTTTTAATGATAAATTAGATTGATTTTCTAAATGTTGTATAAATTATTAAGTTTGTAAAATGAGCTTATGGCTCACTACACGTTTTGGGAAACTATGAGTGTAAGAAGCAATTTATAAATAAATAAATAATTTTAGGTAACGGGTTTTTCTAATAGGTGATTATGGTATGGTAACCCTATCTGCGCTAACAGTATACGCTGATGGAGCACTAATGAATAATGACAGGTGAGGACAAAAAGGCAGATCAGTTAACCATCCTGATGAGTTCGCTTGGAACTGAGCATGATGGTTCCACAAGGAACTACGAGAAAGTCGACCTGACAGGATGTATTTCTAGCAATGGGGCTACTAATCCCCATTACTAATAATACCATCTCCTTTCAATAGTTCTTCATTACCTACTGATATGACCACGGTAATGAAGATTAAATATATTGTACCATGATACCCCTATGCGTTGCCATTCATGAGGATTAAGGTATTATGCGATTCAATGTCTACTTTTTATCTTGGTTATTTTTAATAAATAGAATTTTGAATTTTATAGGTACTCGTATCATATATAACTTTGTAGAAATGTATTTATTAATTTATTATACATGAATTTATCATGTAGAATATTTATTTATTTATCAAGGCCGATCCTGTTGGCCTGCCTTGATAAATAAATAAATATTCTATTCAAAATTAAAATTAGGCAAAATAAATGTCTGCTGTTGTAGCATCTATTTAAATAATACCTGTAAATATAAATAAATATAGACAATACTAATGTCCTGATACCCGAAGTTGTCTACAAGTATTGACACCTGGAATAACTTGTCAAACTGGGAAGTTCAACTTCGATTGTGAGGTCAGTCGATGAATCCAACTCGGTCAGGAAACTACGCCACATTTTCATGTCTAAAATACCTCAAACTTTGAATATATAAGTTGTTCTAACACTGAACTTACACCAGCAAATCAAGGCCTTATCTTATATTCGCATATTCAGTTCAAATCATAATATATCACACTTTGACCCGTTGAGATCTTTATTCGCAATCGCTTTACTCACTATCATCTTGTAGATTTTATGTATTATCTTTATAGTAGTAAACCATGGTCTTAATCTATCGGTCACGTAAAGAATTTCAAAGATCTTCACTGAATATCTTGGAAAATCTCACGTTGTTCAGTGAGCTTAAAAGAATAGGTTATGTTCGCAATTTCGTGATGTGATCTATCAAGTTCGATTCTAAGATTACCCGAGAATGTTTAAACGGAAAAATCCACAGAACGATATATTGTGAAAGGCAGGCCATTTACCTATAATTCTCACGCGTTTACACGCGACAAGGAAGAAAATTTCACAAGTAGTAACTTTAGCCTAGAAAGTTGAATATAGGGCGACTATTTCAGAGCAGAGCATTGCAGAGAACTAATGGATGTAAGTGACTCGGAAACTTTCTATAGACAGCGTATAAAAAGAACCCGTGTTCAACAGTGCTAACATACGGCCGAAATAATAATGAACGTGATGATTGGAAAAAAACAAATGAAAAATTACTCGGTGTCCTGGATACTCATACAACATTTGCTATACAAGCAATGTCTAGCAAAAGTCTTCTATCTCCTTAGTTCATTTTCGAGAAAAAACACTTAACGTTCTGTACACTTAGTGTCGATCTCTTCGACCCTCACGATTTTATTACATTGTAGATATAAGATATGGAATATGTGGTTACCTACATGAACAAATATGTATTAAATAACTTGTGTTTTTGTTTTCTTTTCTATGGTCGTAATAATCCGATTAATGTTGTAAAGAAGAAGAAAAATAATGTAATTTTCATAAATAAGACAACAGGCGTTGGATCAATTTGTAGGTGTTTTTATTTTGAACCGACTTCAAAAAGAAGGAGGTTCTGATTTCGGTTGTATTTTTGTTTTATGATTGTTACCTCATAACTCTGTCAGTAGTAAACTGATTTATAAAATTGTTTTTAGCTGAAAAGATATGCTTTAGAATTAGTCCCATAGAATTTTTTTAAAAAACAGTTCAGTTTAGTTTTTAAATCAAATTAACTAGTTTTACCAGAATTGAAGTCATGTTTTTTTTTTGTAACACAATTTAATTAATATGTAGTTATAAAGAATGCATACGAACATTTTCAGAAGTCTGCAAATTACATTACTGTTTTATAAGAGTCGTTTAAAATAAAGCAGATGTATAACAAGCGTCTATTAAAGAACAATTGCATTGCCTTTATGGCGTAAAGCGTCGTGTTTACTTCACGGTCTAATTTGTAGAAGCTAACCATGTTACGTTTCTTAGAAAATGAACAGAAATTTCACAAACTAAAACATTATAATGCATTATTTTCACTAAAGTATCTAATAATGGTTCGATTAACGACAATTCTCTTTTTAAGTTTTTATGGATCTATATTTTTTTTAATTAAGTATAGTATAAGTAAGTTTCTTTGCGTGATAGTATTCGAAATGAGATTATCCGCAAAAGAACCAAATTAACCGACATAACCCGAAGAATAAGCAAGCTGAAGTGGCAATGGACTGGTCACATAGCTCGAACTGACAACCAATGGGGAATAAAGGTTTTTTAGTGGTAATCCCGTACCTGCAAACGCAGTGTAGGACGATCTCCACTAGATGAAGTGATGACCTCAAATGCATTGCAAGAGTACGTGGATGCAGGTGGCTCAGGACCGTTTGTTATGGCAGTTTATGAGGGAGTCCTATGTTCAGCAATGGACAGATAAAGACTGAGATGATGATGATAGTCTAAGTATTTACTTAGACTATCATCATCATCATCATAGATAGAAAGTATTAACAAAACATAACCTGTAAATAGCATCGTGGATATTAAAACACAATAATACCTATAGTTGTGTTCTTTGCCATTTTTTATTGATTGATTATGATTAAGATATGGTTTCCATACTCTATAACATGAGAGCCCTTCAAACTACATATGCAGACACAGCTACTTTATGGCAGAGACTTGAGTAAGACAGAGATACTCGAGAGACAACTTCTGTTCAAAGTCGGCCTCAATATAAATCTACACTCTAACTTTTCAAAATATAATACACTATTTGTACCTCGCAGCTATGCATGCGTAAGTATATAAAGTATCAGTAAGTATATAAAGTATTCTATGTGCTAAGATATAACCTAATCGTGTACTAAATTTTATTTTAATCCGCTAAGTAGTTTTTTGTGTAACGGTACCGGGAATGAGTAACAAACATTCCTCCAACCATCCACCCAACAATCCGTTGTTACAAACTTTCGCATTTATTTTATTAATATGATTTTGAACAAACATCAAAAACCTACAACATGCCTATTTTAAAGATATTTTTACCATTGATAAATCATATTGGTCCCATACTAAATTTGTCTCGTTACATATTTTTTTGCAGTTTTTAGATTATTCCTTTTGCATTTACGTTACTAATAAAGTCGACCCCACGTCTTTATTAACTTTTATGCTTTCAAACATTTCTACGAAAACTTAAATCAACATTTTTGATTATATTTCCAGGAAATTAAACAACAAAGTCGACGTGAACACAGTCATCAACTTCATGTAGTTTCCGATACATAAATGAATAGCAGAATAGATATATACCATTCAATGCTATTTATTCTAGAAGCTGAACAACTTTCACTAAAGAAAATGGGTCAAAATATAAGAATAAACACATCAATTTATAAAGCTAAGCGTACACTCATACACTAACAACGCAAAGTGACACAGTACAAAATTGCAGGGATTGATTAATTTATTTATAAGATAGGTCATAGGATACAGTTTCTTAAGAAAAGAATTATTACAATGGCAGACTTATCCAATAGATTTCTTCCATTTAGTTGGTATTTTTATTATCATCATATAAACCGTTAACTGTCCACTGCTGAAGATAGGTCTCCCCCTTGGGGGGGTTTTGCCAGAAGTTGTAGTGCTTGGCAAGCGGGTTGGCAACCGCAATTAGGCATTGATTATGTTTAAAGAGGAACGCTCTTGCCTCAACCACTAAACTCCCTTAGTCGCCTCTTACGCTATCCATGGAAAAGGGAATAGAGTTGATATTATAATAGTGCATTATTTATATTTTTTTCGTCTTCTTTTTTTGATATGGCTTCCACTACAAATGATGGTGATTCTATGACAATATTAAAATTAGAAAATGCACAATGATGTACTTATAATATAAGATTCTTTGGTAAAAGATAACTGGAAATAAAAGAGATAGAGCTATGTTCGTTTATTCTATTAATTTTAATAATATTATAAATGCATAATTTTGTGAGAAAGGATAGATAGATGGATATTTGTTACTCTTTCATGTAAAAAATACTTAACGGATTTGAATGAAATTTAGTATATGGATAAGTTATATCCTGATTTACTACAAAGTATACTTTATATACTTATTATATTGACGTGGACAAAGCCACAGGACACAACATATATTTTATAAAAATAAATTGACTGATTTTTATTTATTTAAATTGGATATCAAATCAAAATTACATTATATATTATATAGTAACATCCAATTGACGTCTATTCAATTTGATTCCAATTCGATAATGTCAAATGTCAGCCTGCAGTTGAAACAGACATCAAATGATATAATGATTACATTAAATGGAAGTTCTTTTCATTATAGGCATTCTGATTTAATTCAAATTTTTAGTTGCATCAAAAATCACTCGCAGATTTGACGTATTAAAATCAAATCGAAAGATGTACCTACTCATATATATCTAACATCCAGGGAACAAAAATATGTTTTTTTTTTATACAACTTAGAATGGCAGACATACTGACGGCCCACCTGATGGAAAATGGTAACCGTCGCCTATAGACATGAGCAGTACCATGGACATAACAGACTGTACTGTTTCGCCCATGATACCCCCCATGCGTTACCATTCCTGAGGACTCAGGTATTATTCTTCTGTACCCAGTAAAGTCACACTATATTCCACCCTTTAAACCGAAACAGCCACACGAACACAACTGCTTCACGGTTTAAACACCAATGGGACAGAGGTACCCAAGCAATCGACTTTTGTACAAAGTCTCCCTCTGGTGATTACTGATGAGGACCCAACAACGTCTTTACCAACATTATACCTTATTAAGTCGACATCCACATGATTCCCCCTGGAAACCATCTTGTTTAATCCTTTATGAATTCATCACTATGGGCCAGCGTATCCCAATAGCATAGACGTTGATTACCATTCAATTATCACATTAAAAAAAAAACACTTGCTGTGTGGTCCTGGCATTGAATGGGCTACCGCTTCCTTCCTCGTGGGTGTCGTAAGAGGCGACTAAGGGATCTTAATGATCGAGAGATGAGCAACGGCGTCCCTCTTTAAATGTTACCAAAAGGCTAACTACGAATACCAACCCACCTGCCAAGCATAACAACTACCGGCAAAACGCCCCCTTTATGGCACAGACCTACAATCAACAGTCGACAGTTAATGACTGTTATAATGATGATAAAAAAACATACAATTGATATCCAGTTAACGCAATTTCAATTTTATACCAATCCGATAGCATCAAAAATCAGCCTGATCCCGTAACATTATAGGGGCTGCATCGTTTGTGTTCTCAGTATACGCTTAGCTCAATTCTTTGAAGTACATAATTATTTCAGTGAACACTACAATAGAATATTGTATTGAACACTTTTATAACTCTGGAAAACCTTCCCGGAACCCTGTTAAAGCGAGTCGAACATGCTCTTGACCGCGTTTTTTGTTTGAAGCCACTTGTTGGGTTAGTTGTGCCGTCACGAAAATTCTACCAACATATTTTCCTAAGGCCGTTACCATGTTTACTTGTTTTATGAAAAACAACTTCGTGTAAACATTTGCACGTTTTTTTTTTCTGTTATAAATGTTTGCTCGATCCAGTAAAGATTATCGGAACTTTAATACAATTATAAAAACAAATAGTGTTAGTAAACTGAAATAAAAGAGAAATTCGTGTTTCATTGGAAAGTTTTTTTTTTAATATCTACATCATCATCATCATAATCATATCAGCCTTTAACTGTCCACTGCTGAATACAAGCTTCTCTCTTGGCGGGTTTTGCCAGTAGTTGCCATGCTTGGCAGGCGGGTTGGCAACCACAGTTAGGCTTTAGAGATGCTTTAAGAGGGGCGCTGCTGCCCATCCCGCGCCTCCTCTTCTTAATCAATTCTTACGACATCCACGGGAAAGAAAGGGATGGCCTATTATTCCATGCCGAGACCACACGGCAAATTAAATATAATACAAACTAAATGCCGAATGAATAAACTTAATAAACCGTAATATAAAATACATTAAAACCCAATACTATATCATAAATTTGAAGGATTGTAATTGTATTACACTACCTGGGGGGAAAGGGATTGTTAGTAATGAGGTCTAATAGTCCCGTTGCTAGCAATTGACCCTCTCAGGTCGACCTCCACGCGGTTCCCCCTGCAAACCATCATGTTAAATTCTTGTTAAATTCATTATGGTGGGCCAACTGACCTGCATTCATTCTCACCTATCATCTGTCACTGGTGTCTCGTCGGAGTATACCGATAGCGCGGGCAGGTAACCATTCCATTTTCATCTATTAAAAAAAAATTGTATTACACTTAAATAGCTAAACGTATTACATCCACGAGAGACTTTGTACAACAGTCGTCTGCACGAGTACCTCTGTCCCACTCGTATTTCTACTGTGAAACAGCTGAGCTTAAATAGCTGTGTTTTGATTTGAAGGGTGGGAGATGCCAGTAAAATTACAAGGTATATGGAGGCATAATATATATCCTGCCGAGGCTTTCCCTAAAGATGGAAGCATAGGGTTCTTCAAAAGGGACGTATTAAGGTTTTTTAAGGGTCGTCAATGCGTGCGTGATACTTATACCTGGCATTACAGTTGCAGACGTCCGGTAACTCCGTTTACCATCAGACAGGCCGTATACTTATTTGCCACTATAGTGTAAAAAAATATTAATCAGGAATGGCAATGTATGAAGGATACCATGGGCAGAATAGAGTATACTTTAATATCCATGGTAGTGATCATGTCTATAAGCGACGGTTACCACTGTCCATTAGGCGGACCATCAACTTGTTTGCCATTCTAAATTGCATAAAAAAAGTATTTATTTTACTGAACAAGATGTTAAACATTTTTCGCAGTTTGGGTATTGAACGGTGGATAGATAGATACTCCTTATTGTTTCCTCCAAAAGATTATATTGCGAGTAGTAAACATATTATATATACAAACAATCACAAGAATTGAAGGTAATCTCACGTATAACTCTCAAGTACAAGTTAACGGTAGTCTCAGAGCAACGAACTTATAATTTTCTTGAAGATACCTCGTTTAGAGATGATACACGTATCGCAAGACGTGCATAAACAAAATGGCAATCGGAGATCGATGACTATAATGATAGGTTGCAGAAATTTCTTAGTAATAGAGGTCAATCTTCGAGTGTTGGCAGTCACACATACACTAATGGTAGCAGAATTAAACAAAATAATTCAAATTAAATAACCAAAAAAAGTATCTTAATAAAAATTGATACACCGGTAAAGTATATCTTAACCCAATGGACGTTTCTTGTCATAATTCATCTAAACAAAGACGAGGGATACAACTAGTGTTTAAATAATTTGGTGTACCGTGTTACCTATTTTTGATGAGAAACAGCTATCTATTGCGGTGCGTTGTTGTTACAGTATGAAGGGTCACAAATGCAAACACAGACATGCGTGGTATGACACGTTCCTTAATCCTCAGGAATAACAATGAATCGCGGGCACTAGATTATACAGTGTGGCCGCACACGGCATTTAGATGGCTAAGTAACCTATTATTGTACATGTATATATACAACAAATGTTACTTTCTATTTACCAATTAAACTTACAAATAGTCATAATTAATTAATAATAATTTTATGATTGTAAATATGATAATTTTAAATATTTTCGCCGTATAGTTTCGGCATAGAAGAGGCCACCCCCGTGGGTGTCGTAAGAGTCGACCAAGGGAGGACGAGGGATGGGCAGCAGCGTCCCTTTTAAAACATCTCTAATAGCCTAACTGCGGTTGCCAACCTGTCTGCCAAGCGTAGCAACTACTGGCAAAACTCCCCTTATGGGGAAGGCTTATGTTCAGCAGAGGACATTTAACGGCTGAAATAATAAATAAAAAATCTTTTTCCAATAAAAAACCTATTACCTATTATAACATATTTATAGTAACAGGTAAATGACATTTAAATTTAATCCGACCTCCTATCTCCCTTTAGTAACAATCCCTTCCCCTCGACCGCATAGGTAAGAAGGATATACATTTTAATGAATGCCACAATTGCCTGTTCAATTTATAAATTAATTGAGATTGACAGACCTAAGGGAAACTTTGTACAAAAATCATCGACTTGGGTAACTCTGTCTTACTCAAGTTTCTACCGTGCTTGTATGGCAGTGAAATTACAGAGTACGGAGACCACCTTAGACCTCAGGCAAGGCATGAAGGGTATCATGGACATCACAGTATGATCATCACCATATCAGCCGTTAACTGTCTACTGCTGTACATAGACCTCCCTCATAGATTGCCATAAGGAACAGCCCTGGGCTACCAACATTCACTGATTCCCTACAAAGCATTTAAGGTCATCCCTCCATCTAGTGGGGGATTCGACCTACACTACGTATGCCTTTACGGCGTAGCCACTCTAGAATCTTTCTTCCCCATCGGTTGTCGGTTTTTCGAGTTATGTGACAAACCCGCATCGCAGTACACTCTAATATAAAAAAAAAGATATAGTATTTAATGGTCGTTCGATGCTTCCGTGTGTTACACTTCACAACTCGAACGCAGAGTTGATTATTTTAAAATGTTTGCAAACCGGCGTCAAACGAGTTCAAACAAACCACCATTTACATAGGGACTTAATAATAACCCGGATTATCTTTTGTAGACAGAGGGGAACGATAAACATGAGCTAAACTTGTCTCCCTTCGAAACTTTGCCGTGTATGAGGGTCTTTAACATGAAGTTTGTATGAACGTATTTACATATGCATACATAAATATCTATATGATTTATACTTTATAATATTCACAACATCACCACCTCCCTCATCTGAGTTTTCAAAGTTGATAAACTTAAGAGGCCTCCACTTTGCAATCCTTTATTTCGGCTAAGCTTTATCGAAGCTTTTTATAAGGTATAACTTTATTTGTTATTTGTATAATTAAAAAAATATTTTTTGTGGTGAAAATGGAATGAAAACTTGAAGAATGAAAAATATCAGCCGGTAATTGTCCACTACTGGACATAGGCCTCCATCTTGAGAAGTTTTGCTAGTGGTTGCCATGCTTGGCAGGCGGGTTAGCAACCTCAGTTAGGCTTTCAAAATGTTTTAAGAAAGACGCTGCTGCCCATCCCTTAACCATTAAACTACCTTAGTCTCCTTTACGCTACTTACGGGAAAGGAAGAGGCGACCTATAATGAGTCATTCTATAATGGACACACATAAAAAAAAAATAATTTTAAGTCTTACAGTCGGTCCGTCTAAAGATATTGTAAAATTAGAATTATTTTAAACATTTTTTTATGATATGAAAATGTAACATTAAATTCTAAAAATTATTAATCGCAACTAAATTGGAGTACGAAACAATAGGCAGAAATGTCTTTACAAGATAAATCGACTGCATAAAATCATCAAAAATCATACAGTATTGAAAAAAGAGGCGATTCAAAAAAGTACCTGCTTTTTAAGTGAACGTGAAAATGATTTTAACAAAAATTTGATATCGTGGTAACAATAGTCTTTAATTGTATATTTTAAAATAAAACTCCCATAGAATATATAATAGGAATTTAATAATACTAGAAAACTGCCCTGGCTTTACATGGATAGATAGATAAAAAGATGAATTTGTATTTAATCATATTGGTATTAGCTCTTAAGCAAGTTTTGATATTTTGGGTTACATTAGTGTAATTTTGGTAGAAATTTTTTTTAGAAAATAATATATGTTATTCGATATCCATATATTATGTACACATATAATATTAATCTATATTATTCGATAATAAAAAAACTGTTTATAAATGAAATAATTTCTAAAATAAGTTGAGTAGTTTTTGAGTTTATGCATTATAAACAAACATTCAAATGTTTCCTCGTTATAATATTCGTATAGATCAATTATATTATGAATGACAGATCAATGATTAATGCTGATCGTCATTTGCAGATTGCATTAATGATAATAATGATACAAACCGGAAATGTTATTATATTTATTGATACAAATAGCGTTATGTAGTGGTGTTGCCGAGTCAATCAAATTATTCATTAAAAATAGTAGGTTAGCATGGATGTATAACGTATAACAAATGGAAACAAATTAAATATAGAAACAGTATATTTATCTATAAGCAAGATCAAACCATAAGAATATACAAATTGCTCTATTAGTTAAAAAAACAATAACTATGAGGGGATATTTATAACAATATATATATACTAACCTACTTTCAACAACATATATGACTAGAGATCCGGACCCTATCTCTATGATGTTCCAACTCTTCGCCATAATTCTGAAGTTATAGATTAGCTTTCATATGTTACTGGATCTAACGACAGCATTTTTTAAAATATGTGTTTAACATAATATAACATATAGTATGATATTATTTAAAATACTGGAACTTTATTGCGCTGCCTTTAAATTTTTATTCAATTATAAATTCAACGATTCATTAGCAAAATCCCCTAAGGGGGAGGCCTATCTTTAGCAGTCGACCGTTAACGGCTGATATGATGATGATGATGATGATAAAATGATCCTTACATTAAAACCAATACAAGTATGTTTAATTCTGAAACATTTTTAAAATGTTCAATGTTTAAACATTTTTAAACGCATATGTAACGCGTAACATACGCGTATCTTTGGACTAAAATTAATGTAAAATCTATCTTGACTTTTACATACAACAAAGAATTAGATTCGTTAATTTAAATTTTCATTCTAAATTTAAATTACCTAGCCTAATTAAAAGTACACCGACTAAGGTATAAGACAACATTACATCAGCATTTAAAGTTAGCCGAGGACCTTTTTAAGAAAAGAATAAGCTTTTGTAAAGTAAGCAAAAATATATTTTATCACCTAGTGTCCAATAGGTCACAAGGCGAATCTCTCGCCTGCGAACGTGTCAAGCCGTGGGGCGTAGTTCATGAATATAAATGAAGAATAGCGTTCCCGGTATGTTTACTACATATACAAATAAATTCGAGATCTGCAATCGTATGCGATCACAATATTGCATATTTTTCAATCGGAAATCTGTACCGGTATTCGGGGAACTACTTTAAAAATGCTTACCTTTTATGGCTAACCTACATATATCCAGTTTTATAAAGTTATTTCAATACTTTATTTCAATAGGGGGAAGAAAATTCTTTAAACTGTGTATAAACTAAATGTTTATACAGGAGGGGAAGGGATTGATAGTAATGGGGTGGTTAGTCCCCATTGATATCAATATACCCTATCAGGTCGACTTCCACGCGGTTCCCCGTGGAAACTATCGTAACTAATTTATCGTTGAATTCGTCACGATGGGCTAACTGACCTGTCTTTTCATTTTCACCTATCACTTCTCACTGGTGCCCTGCCAGTGTATACCGATAGCGCAAGCGGACTTACCATTCAATTATCATCAAATTAAAAATAAATGTTTATATAATCCCGATTACTTTTCATTGTCATCATATCACCATTTAATTGTGCACTGCTGAACATAAGCCTCCCCCGTGGAGGGTTATGCCAGTAGTTGCCACGTTTGGCAGGCGGATTGGCAACCACAGTTAGGCTTTGGCTTTTTAAATGTTTTAAGTGAGACGCCGCTGCGCATTCCTCGCCCTCTCTTAGTCGCCTCTTAGAACACCCACGGGAAAGAAAGAAGTGACTTATTCTATGCCGGGGCCACACGGCAATATTACTTTTACACGGGGTGAAATTAAAGTTGTTAATTAGTAGTCATATAAAAAATTAATAATCTACCCTTAAAAAATTATAGAATACTCAAGTCTTTTACTCACGACTCCGTCTGCATGACCGGAATATGTTTACTAACCGGGATAAAAAGCACCTTCTCTATCCCATATAGTACGTGTATACCAAATTTAATAGTAATTGGTTGAGTCGTTAATAAACAAACGTTAAGGTAACAAACAAACAAACTCACTTTTACATTAACAATATTAGCGAGGGTATTAAGGACGAAAATTTCGTAAATCAATTAAAAATTGAAAACCCACTAAAATCCTTTAGCCTCCCATACTACGTGTCAGCTTATCAATTATTTTTTTCTTAATTATATACGACGTGTGTTCCAAAAAAAATTGTTAAGATTGTGTTTCACAAAAAAAACCGACTTCACTTGTGAGAAAACCAATTACTTTAATTTAAAAAACTAAACTGCTGATCCAATTCAGATAAAACTTATACGGATCCAATCCATAAGTACCTATTTTTTTTGTATACAACTTAGAATGGCAAACAAGCTAACGGCCCACCTGATGGAAAGTGGTAACCATCGCCTACAGACATGTGCAGTACCATGGACATAACAGAGTATACTGTTTCGCCTATGATACCCCCCATGCGTTGCCATTCCTGAGGACTAAGGTGTTATTCCTCTGTACCCAGTAAATTCACGCGATATCCCACCCTTCAAAGCGAAACACAGCCATGCAAACACAACTGCTTCACGGTAGAAACACGAATGGAACAGAGGTACCCAAGCCATCGACTTTTGTACAAAGTCTTCCTCTGGTATATTCTTTCAGATAAAAAAAAAGGATTTTCTGAACCAGTTTACAACGAACCGAAATATAAGGTAACAGATATAAAAAAAATACGACCGAATTGAGAAACCCCTTCTTGATGAAGTCAATTGAAAATATTTAGTTTCATTAGTAGAACACTCCCTTAAGAAATACATCATCATCTGACCGTGTGGTCCCGGCGTAGAATAGGCCACCCTTTCCTTTCCCGTGGGTGTCGTAAGGGACGACTAAGAGAGGGCGAGGGTTGGGCAACAGCATTCCTCTTAAAACATCTCTAAAGCCTAACTGCGATTGCCAATCCGCCTGCCAAGCATGACAATTATTGGTAAAACCGTCCAAGGGGGAGGCTTATTAGTTCAGCAATGCTTGTTCATCATCATTTTAACCGTTCACAGACCAGTACTGAACACAGGCCTCTCCATAGACCACAATAACTTCTTATTTAGCTGGGAATTTCCTACATTACATTTATCGATACGGGGAAGTCATGCGGGAGCTTTTTTCCCCACATTTTAATATTTTTAGTATACCTACACAGAATAGATATAAATGTAAAACCACAAATAGACTTCCAAAGCGGACAGAGTAACAAAATCAAATCAATCACTTAAACTTTTTTAGACTACTGAGAATTGCAAATATGCTGTCTGCCTACGCTAATGAAAAGTGTTCACTTTTGTTAGAAATATTTCAAGACAGAAATAGCAACAATAAATATAAATACGAGTACAATATTTGTGAAAGTATACAAATAGTATTCTAATAATACCTATCAATCAGAGGAAGATTTTATACAAAAGTCATTGGTGTGGATGCTATTAGTGTTTCTTTTGACTTTGAAGCACGGAATATCTTCCAAGCACAACTACTCTTTGGAATCAACTTCCAGCAGCAGTATTTTCGAACCGATACAACATTATAACCTTCAAGAAAAGAGCATATTCCTTTTTAAAAGGCCGGCAGCACACCTGCAATGCTTTTGGTGTTGTGGGTGATTATAGGCGGCGGTAGTCACTTATAATCAGGTGAACTGCAAGCTTACCATATTTGCCTCCTGTGTTGTAAAAAATAAATAAATAAATATGTCGACAAAATTATCTTTTTTTTTGTCGAGGGGAGATGCTTCATGCAGACCTACATACCTCGGGGGAGATATGTGGGTAATGACGGACTCTTACCGGCTAAAACCCCCCGGTGTTCCTCATCCACCTATTGCCGAAGCCGCGGGGAACCGGCTTGAAGTCGTCCGAGACTCCGACGGCGACGGCTCATTCCTAAGCAGGCCTCCTCTCTTTACTTACCACGTGCCTCCGTACTCGGAGGTGCTATACCCTAGTATTCAGGAAAGGACGTAGGCGTCACGATATAATCTGTGATGCCCATAGTGTTTACAGTCATACTGCTTTTTAGGTGTACCATCAGTTTGTAGCCCTATGTCGTATCATCTAAGCTGAACATAGGCCTTCCCCATAAAGCGGGGTTTTGCCATTAGTGGTCACACTTAGTGTGCGAATTGACAATCGCAGTTAGCCTTTGCTGATATTTTAAAAGGATCGTTGCTCTCCATTCCAGGATCGTTAAGTTCCCTTACAACGTTCACGGGAAATGAAGGGATAGTCCATTCGGTATCGCGACCATACGGTATATGTCGTATGTATTGTATAAAATAACAAACCATCAACGTTCATCTAGATGAATCGCAAAAACTCTAATCTCTAACAAACTGTATTTTGATTCGAGATAGAATCAACATAAGATCAACATAACAGTAAACACTTGATTGCATAAATAATTATAGAAATCAGTTTAAAATAGACGAAGATATAGCGATAAAAAATGCAAAAGAATATAAACGACTTAATACATAATAATTTTGCAAAATCTTCTTTAGAAGTAGTTACAATACTAATGATTGAAATTAGAATTTGACAAAAGTAACTTGTAAATTCCCTGTTAGAACAAATGGACTTAAAATAGTGCTCAGTAACAATTAATTTTCTAGACGGTGACTTTGAGCAATTTAAAGTTTTACATTGGTCGAATCACCATTACTGAATTAATTTGTTATTGTACATAAAACTTTCAATAATGTATTTAATATTCAAATATTGTTTAAAAACATTACAACTCGCAGTAATTGTACCTATTCAACCATACCTAAATACACAGCGGTCCTATATGCATATTCATCATACAACCTAGTATTTCAACGAGTTGGTAGTATGTCAAACCACATCAATTATTCTCGTTTGTATCCCCAAAGGTCTAATTTGGACGGGTAACATGTTGCAAATACGGGTATAGGAAGATTTCTGTATATACTTTTTCCCATGGGTTCCCCACAAACCTCTCCCCGTATCTGTGGGATATTTTTCGACCACAATAATGGGAAACAAGTATAAGACCCACCTAATGGTAAATTGTTACCATAAATAGACGCCTGTAACTGGGAGGGAGGATTGTTAGTAATAAGGACTGCCAGTCCCATTGCTAAAAATATACCCTGTCAGCTTGACATCTCTCTACCCCGCTAAAAATCATTGTGCTGAATTCCAGGTGTATTCATCACGATCGGCTAACTGATCTCAGGTAGCCAATCGTGATGAATTCATATTTTCCATTCTCATTTATTAATTAAAAAAAAACGTATACAAACAGGACTGTCTTCATGCGTTGCCGACCCTTAGGAAATCTTATTTCACCCTTTTTGAAGATCCCCATTCAGTGACCTTTAGGGAAAAATTCTATAACCAGATAGTTCACGAGAGGATTCTCTAAAACCCCACTATGGGTGTCCATTTTCGAAAATTCCCTTCTTCGTGTATTTTAGAAATCATATAACATATTTTGGAGTTTATGTACAATACTATAAGATCAGTAGATCTATAAGTTGTAGCATTGAACAGTGACACGTATGAGATTATAGAGTTAAAATAAATATTTGGATTTTCTGAGAACAAAATATGCGCGTTAATTTATGTATTCCAACATTTTGTGTAAATTTAAATACGTTAAGTTTATGAAGCTTATTTTAAATGAAGTTATTAGCACAGGTTTATGAAAATTTAAGGTTCTTGGAAGTTCCAGAATATCGAATAATGGATTGATTGATTTTTTTTATACAACTTAAAATGGCAAACGAGCTGACGGCCCACTTGATGGAAAGTGATAACCGTCGCCTATAGACATGAGCAGTACCATGGACATAACAGAGTATACCGTTTCGCCCACGATACCCCCTATGCGTTGCCATTCCTGAGGACTCAGGTGTTATTCCTCTGTACCCAGTAAATTCACGCCATTTCTCACCCTTCAAACCGAAACACAGCCATGCACACACAACTGCTTCACGGTTGAAACACGAATGGGACAAAGGTACCCAAGCAATCGACTTTTGTACAAAGTCTCCCGCTGGTGAGCGACATTTTGTGTAAATTTAAATATGTTTAGGTTATGAAGCTTATTTTAAATGAAGTTATTAGCGAATTATTATGAAAATTTAAGGTTCTTGGAAGTTCTAGAACATTGAATAATGGATTGATTGATATAATCATAAATATAAAAGAATTGCAGAGATATGAATATATAGAGATATGTTATGGATCCTATAACATACAATCAGAGTTATTTTAATATTAATATATGGGATTCACCGATTTCCTCCAATTTTTTGAGGTCAACATAACTTCAAAAAATCTGATTTTGTTTATTTAGACGCGATGACCAATGACCCAAAAACATATAATTAATGTCATCAAAAGCACATTCCTATTTTTTTTTGTGGTTCCGTCTACCTAATTATTTAATTATTATATATATAAATATGTAACTTGTAATTATACTATGCACAAATACTAACTTGTAAGTGAAGCTAAATGAAAATCTATATAAATCATAGTTTATTCATTACTCGAAATACCTGAATGTTACTACTGGATACGCCCATATATTCAACGACCAGCTTCAGAAGGAAAAGTTTTCATGTTAATAATTTAGTTTCTGTACAAACACGTACTAACTATGAAAGTTGACATTTATTTATTTATTTATATGCTTTAGTATATTCACTTTTAATATAAATATTAGGTAATAATAGAAACGTACACAGGCGGCTTTATCCCTTAAAGGGATTCCTTCCAGTCAACCTTAAGAACCCGAAAGGAGAAAGCATCTATAGGGTTTATATATAAAGCATAACATATACGGAGCAAAAATAATATGATAGAAAATAAATAATATTATTAGTAGGTATATATTTAATAGTATATTCATTAATTTTAACATTTACTATATAAGTAGGTAGGTATTATATGTATTTATGTAATATTTTATTATATATTTTAATATTTTATTTAACTCTATATTATAATATTATTTAACTGTATATTTGTTTATGTATTAATAGTTGTAACACTTCAGCTGCCCGCTAATGAAATGCTTTCTTACTGTACTGGGTTGACTGGAAGAGATCTCTGTCAGAGATAAGTCCACCCTTGCTCACAACATTTATAAATAAATTATTTTATATGTAACTTCATTTACATGTGATTCATATACATGTGTATAACTTTGATAAAATAACAAATGACCCAGTCTAATAGTACAATAAGGTACATTTTTCTTTGCAAAAAAACAGCGTCTTCAATTGTGAATGTATCCATACCGAACTCTGATCATCAGTGATCGAGGAAACGTCACTACGCTTCATAGACACATTAGAATGAAAATATTAATTGTATTTGAATACAGACGTTTCTGTCTATACACAGACTTTCATTCGTCATAAATTTAATTTTGAAAACAGTTTTAAAAACGGTGAAGTTAATCGAACCTGAATACCGAATACCTAAATATAATACGAATATACTTAAAGATTGGTTCCACAGAATTTTTATCAAAATCGATTTAGTTTAATTTTTAAATCAAAATTACTGGTTTTGCCACAATTAAAGTCTTTTTTTTTTTCTTTGTAGAAGACAATTTGAATTTTTTAAAATTTTAATTAATTGATTATATTAATAATCTAATAATAATAGACTAATAAATATGTTTTTATCTTGCTATTTGAATATGTCGAACTCGGAACACTGACTCAAAGCTGGGGAGCTTACTTGGACAACTCTATTCTCCATAACGGAACATCAAATAAGTACTGGCGCCATACATTAATAATACTTAAAGACAATATACCAGTACAAAGTAAACATAGATGTAAAGTGGTTAGATGTCGCACTATACTAGAATATTAATTAGCAGGTACTAAACCTCTGGCGAACTTAATGCTCTATAAACAGAGGTACATAGTCTGTCCATGTCCGCTCTTTGCAAGATTACTTGATGCGTTGAATACCTTACTGAGTACTAAGTCCATTACTGTTCAAATACTAACTGAATATACAACGACTCGTGACAAGTCTGTACTAACTCTGAAACCGGAGATGACGTTGATGTGTTACGTATTCAAACATCGTAGCAATTGACTGAATCTGTTCGATCCATGTCTTGGAATTCTTGGAAATATTGTTTACGAGAACCTAAAGCTTCGAAGAGGAGTATTAAGATCAATTGCCACGAACATATCACGTAGTGCCATCTATACTAACCTTAATCCATGTTTTTGTTTCAATAAAACTTAATAAAAGCTAACCAAATTTATTAAATAAATTATAGAAGTACTTCTTAAATGAAATAAGGAACAAATCTGAACGTTCAATTAATTAATCGATTTTTTATTTGTATTTACTAGTTTTTGATAGATTTGCCGTGTGGTTTCGGCATAGAATAGGCTACCCCCTCCTTTCCCATATGTATCCTACAGGTCGACTGAGAGACGGAATTTAGTGATCTTGCCTTACTGAATTGAATGACGAATGAGGGATGGGCAGCAGTGTCCCTCTTCGAACATCATCAAAACCCAACAGCGGTTGCCAATCCACCTGTCAAGCATGACAACTATTGGCAAAACCTCCCTTTTGAGAGAGACCTAAGTTCAGCAATAGATAGTTGAATGGCTGATATAATGATTCTTACAAGGCAGTTTGAAATTTCTTTTCTTCTAAATCCATTTTCTTTTTCAAGACGATAAAACAATAAAACCTATGAAAAGCATAAGTGTGTTCGCCTTGAAAGATACATATACAAATGAAACATGAATGAAACTCATTCAGCCATTAATCTTATGTAGATGGTGTATATTACCCTTCTATATTTCTCAAAATACAAAGAAAATACTTTATTTATTCGTCTTGTAAGTCATGTTAGGGTTGCCAGTGATGCGTGTTAACCGCCATGATTAATACGAACTTGGAACTTCCCCATAGTTTATTGCTTACTGCAAGTAATAATACAGTTTCAGCGTTTGATAAACTGCAGACTATTGTACAAACATTCTGATATCCGATTATAGCAATTTACCAATCGGAAATTGTTAGAAATTCTTCAGTGTAATCTGTACAGAAATAGAGATGTACATATGGTTTTATTTGTTTCATCAGTTTTCCTCTAACTGCAAATATACCCAAGCGAAACAGATTTTTTTTTATTATCATCACCATCATATGGGCCATTATCTGTCCACTGCTGAACATAGACTTCCTCCTTAGACTGCCATAAGGAACGGTCCTTTTCCGCTTGTATCCACTGATTCCCTACATTTAATTTGAGGTCGTCACTCCATCTAGTGGAGGGTAATCCTTTCTTCTAGGGTAGGGAAGAGATTCTTAATAATGCGAGCTACTAGGCCCATTGCTAGCAATATCCCCTGTCAGGTCAACCTTCACGTGGTCCCCCCTGGAAATCATCGTGCTAAATTCCAGATATATTCATCACGAATAGGCTGACTTGCTTTTTTATTACTTACTTACTTATCATCCCTCACTGGTACCCCGTCAGTGTATACCTACAGCACAGGCGCGATTACCATTCCATTATCATCCATTAAAAAAAACTTTCTTCCCCATAGGCACTCTGTTCTTCTATGTGAACAGCCCATTGATATTTTAGTTTGCTTATCCTTCAGGCTATGTCGGCCACTTTGTTTCTTTTGCGAATACCCTCATTTTAGATTCGGTCACGCAAGAAACTCCGAGCATATTTAAATTGTATTAATAAAAATATCTTGTTTACTAATGATTTGAGTAGTTTTGGTAATTTAGCTATTAATATATCTTGAACTACATCGGTACAAGAAAAAAATTACAATTACATTTTGCCCCCCAAATAATATACCCCATTAACTACAACAAAGTATTATTTTTAAAACTTAGGTTAATTTTTAATGATATCTATATACTGAGACGACGCAAACCGCCGTACGCTCCCTAAAGAAGTTTTCCTGCAAGTCGAAATAATTGTCGGAAACGACAAACATAGTAAATTCATAAAATTCCCGTTGTGCATGTATGTCCAACAAAATATGTACTTGCTGAATTCTGTTGTAGTTAAAGCAGCGAGATGTTTCCGAGACAAATTTCTTTAACAATACTCGTATTTTGAATTTAAAACGTGGAATAGTATTCTACGTTAGTTTACTTCGCAAAGAAAAATGCTAACTTCATTTCTATCAAATATAATCTGGGATTAATATAGTAACTTAAATTGATTGCAAAAGTATTATGAGAATCTATTCAAAAAATGGCGACAAGTTGACGTAATATAGCCACGAATAGTATATTACTGCAGCGGCCAGCAACTGAGGCATTGATGGACGAACGTGCAAATGTGGGCCGAGGCATAGCCGAGGCACACATACGTGAGTCCATTAATGCCTAGTTATGGCCAAGGCTTGTATAGTACTTTTCTCAAACAATGCGCGGAAATCAAAAACACAATTTTACTTATTAAGTTCAATGACGAATAACGAACAATAATAATTTTTCACGCGCCAAATGTTCCTTTGTTTTTTTTTTCAATAAACAGCTTTCTATTTGCAAGCCAGTTCGAAATTTAAATAAAACGTTTTATTAGTTACCTCCTTGGTAGCCATGTTTCGAAGTAAAAGGTCATTCCATTTTTAAATTACAGGACAGATATGAGTTTACATAGTAATTTATCTGGCCGCAAAACACGACAGATATGGATTTTTATACAACTTTTGCCGGCCGCTGCCCGCATGTATCTGGCCAGTACGGCAATTTTGATTTATCTCGAAGAAGATTGTCAAAATAATGCTCACATTTCCAAACATGTTTGAGAAAAAGATATTATGAATACCTCGTGTATTCAGATGTCGCTTAAAAAGAGAAAAATCTAGTTGGTAAATTGTTTGCAGTCATCTTATCACATATTGCTTGGATGAAACTAATCTTTTTCCTGTGTCAACAAGGTCTTTGCATTTTTAGTAAATCTCTTCCTCTTGTAACGAAGCAAAATTTCCCGGAGGGCTATCGCGGTCGGAGGCATGTAAAATTCAGTAGATTTTCAAATACCCACTTCCATTTTTTACAGCAGTCATAATGGAGAAATACGCTGAGTTTTTTCGGATATTTCAGGATTTATGTCCACCATTTAGAATTTTTACAACTATCATCACGCGTGATAGATGTAGTTTTATCGTTTTATGTGACTCGCCTGTGTAAATGCCATGATCTGAACCATATCTAGTGTCAAGCAATAATGCATTGATTGTTGATTATTATATCTATAGATATGTTAGGCTACTGTTCTTATTTTTTATATAAGTCACTTTTCTATTTTCTAAATATTAAATAACCACACTCCTAGCCCTTACAAGACATAGAATGGCCACTTTGTGATTAACTTGATTTCATTCCGGTCTTTGTTAACGTAATAAAACGTGACATACTTATTCTTGCTTAATTCGTTATTTATAACATATATAACAAATAATGCAATGTGATGAATTTTTAATTATTTTTACAGATCTGTACAAATATTCAAAGTAGTGTTCCAACTTATAATAGTACCAACAATCTCCAGCAACAACATTTCAAATATTTATTTATTTAAAAATGTATTTTTTTTTTATTTAACACTTCTTTTACTTAATTGCAATAACACAAGACTAATTTAACCATTAAAAAGAAAGAGGGAAAATACAATACTATTTTTTAGTAAAAATGATATACTATGTAACTTATATACTTTTAAAAATTTATCTTTTATATGGTACTTGCATTTTAAATAAAAACAAAGAAGCGAATAATAAATATATAAAAGCAGTATTTTTTTTTAAACAAATTAAACTTGTAACACGTACAGTAATTAAACTTAACTAATGTAGATAGAAATACCTCGTATATTTGTTCAAACCCTCATTACAAACTAGACGAGAAGTGCACTTCGACGACGACACTTTGACTAGACAAGGACATATTGCACTCTATCGCTTCTAATTTCAAGAAAATATATGTTATTTTAAAAACGTAGTAATATCATTTTATACGTGTAATATAAAAGAATTTCTCTTCAATTTAAATTATATTACTTTGTAGAAAAATCGATTGCTTGGGTACCTCTGTCCCATTCGTGTTTCAACCGTGAAGCAGTTGTGTTTGCGTGGCTGTGTTTCGGTTTGAAGGATGGGATATGGCGTGAATTTACTGGGTACAGAGAAATAACACCTGAGTCCTCAGGAATGGCAACGCATAGGGGGTATCATGGGCGAAACAGTATACTCTGTTATGTCCATGGTACTGCTTATGTCTATAGGCGACGGTTACCACTTTCCATCAGGTGGGCCGTCAGCTTGTTTGCCATTCTAAGTTGTATAAAAAAAATATATTAATATTATAAACGCGAAAATTTGTAACGATGTATAGATGATGGATATTTGTAACTATTTCATGCAAAAAGTGCTAAACGGATTTGAATAAAATTTGGTACACGGACTAGTTATATTGGTAGCTGGTGTAAGTCCCGGAATAGAATAGGCCATCCCTTTCTTTTGCGTGGGTTTCATAAGCGACTAAGGGAGCTTATGGTGGAGGTATGGGCAGCAGCGTCCCTCTTAAAACATCACCAGAGTAAATGTGGTTGCCAACCCGATTGTCAAGCGTGGCAATCACTGACAAAATCCCCTTTAGGGAAGGCCTATATTCAGCAGTGGGTAGTTAACGACTGATATTGTAATAATATATTATATACATATATTATATTTTAAATATATCAATTTTATAGTACATAAATTACCTCATATTTTCACAGTCACTAATTTAAATATAACTGAACTTCGATCCATAGAAATGGAACGGTATTACTACCCTAAAACGTGATGACGCGCTGAGCTCAGGGATTTCGAGATACACGTCTATAAACATATATAGCTAAATACATCTCTGTTACTGATACAACAGATCATATGATACTATGATTTGGTGACAAGCAACCGGAAAATTAAAATACTCGTAACTATATATATATATATACATATATATATATATAGTTTGTCAAAACAATTATATATATGATTATGATAATAAATTAATTACAAAAATTTGTATAAATAGGTAAGTGTATTAGTGAGGAGTCAAATAAAACAGGCGTTTAAATAAAAAAATCATAAAATATTTCCTTCTCCAAATAAAAATTATTTTATTTCAAATTTATTAAATTTCCCCAGGGAGAAAGGAGGATTCAAATTAAAAAACACCTATGCTAAATTAAGACTAATGGAAGGTAAAAATAAAAATCTTCGTGATCTAAATATATTGTTCATTTTATTTCCTTCAACAATTAAAACAAGTTAATGTGACATTAACAAAAAAAAAGAATTAAAATTACATAAGACCAGTATCAAAAAAGAAAAATAATAGAATTATAGAACATTAAACACATTTCCCATAATAATCCTTTGCCTTATGTTTTCCAAATAAAAAAATATTCCATTTCAAAATGTAAGAAAAGTAGGTATAGATACTTGTTGAAATAGACATAAGATATTTAACTCACGGGCATTCTTCTTTGAATAATATGAGCCGAGCTTTCATTTTGGCACGTCGTTCATTGTTGGTACTAAAAAATTCAATAATTGTACTCGATGGAGGCTTTTACAATGTGTTACAATTTAAGTTGAAGAATTCTCAGGCTTCTAATACATTGTATGAAAATTCGTATTGGCAGTATTCCAATAATACTTGATTTGTGTAATAAAGTAGGTACTTTATCAGTTTTCCAACACCAACGCTTGGGTAATATAATTATAAATCTAGAGTTTCATATAGAATGTAATCAAAATCATTCGCCTTTTAATGATTACAATTTTTTATACTATTATTGTAGCAAACAAGCATACGATCCATCTGATGGTAAACGGAGTTACCATAGCCAATAGACGCCTATAACACCAGGGACGTCACGCGCGCGTTGCCGACCCTTAACAAACCTTAATACGCCTTTTTTGAAGAACTCTATGCTGTAGTCTCCAGGGAAAACCTCGACAGGAAGACCATTTCACATCATTCTAATATAAGTTACTAATAATGATTTTGATAAATGTATCTATCGAATCAGTTCATCATCATCATGTCAGCTTTTAACTGTCCATTGCTGAACAGCCAGTAGATGCCACGCTTGGCATGCAGATTGGCAATCGCAGTTAGGCTTTAGTCGAATCAGTATATATAGATATCAAGTTCCAAGTTTTATAATGTTAATGTACCAAATACATATAGATAAATACTTAGAAATGTCTTTAAAAATATTATATTTTTGTATATTATGTATATTCTGTTACTAATACGTAAGTGATAATGTATTAAACATGACAAAAAAATTTAACTCATTTAACACTAATAATAAAATATTAAAATTCAAAAGACATATTCACAACGAGCTTATAATGAAAAAATTGAATATAAATTTTAATAAGACAGTTCATAGGCTACTTTTACAAAGGCCGTATTGTTCAAAGAGTACACGATATAATCATCGATCTGCTTATGGGATTAATTTAGCATCTATTTTATTAGAACAAAGAAATTTTCCATTAAAGAGTCTTGTCTGTATTTAGAATACATACAAAATTATAGTGTAATACATAGAAACAGTTATTATTGAAATACGAACGATTTATATAATATTTTTTTAATTATTTATATTCGTTATAGGCCGTGCCCATCCCAGAATTATTTCGTGCCCACCTCAAAATAAATAGCCTTTAACTACAGACAAAAATATATCTACGAATACATACGCATCTTTTTCAAGGGGCCAGCTCTTCCTCTCTTCCCTGGAAAATACTCTTAAATGCGCTAATGATCCCCATACAGTACAAACTTTTGCATTCATTAGTATCTCTATTACTTAGGTCAAGGTTACGCCGGTGTTTGTTGTCTCGATTTTCACAAAACAGGATGCCTTTTTTATTCAACTGGAAATTATGGGAAGGGGAGAGGAAGTGAATTGTCGTCTACAACCATAAATCGCAACATGGATATCAGAGACTATACAATGATGCCTCAAGATCCCTCACGCTTTACCAATTGTGTGGAATAAGTTGTTGCAACTTCAACAAACAGACAATTGGTGATGCTTATTATTATAATTTTGTGTGTAGTCCTGGAAAAGTATGAACTACCCCTTCATTTCCCATGGATGTCGTAAGAAGCGACTAAGAGAACTTAATGACCAAGGGATGGGAAGCGACGTCCGTTTTAAATGATTACCAAAAACCTAACTGCGGTTTTCCAACTAACCTGCCAAGCAGGGCAACTACAGGCAAAATCCCTTTATGGGCAAGGCCTATGTTCAACAGTGGACAGTTAATAGCTGATGTGATGATGTAATGATTATTATCATTATAAATTTGTAATTTTACAGTCAAAATACCCAAATATGGAAAGAAAATTATATTGTACTCAAAACTATTTCTTATTGCGAACATGTCTAAATATTTGGTAATGCTAACTTCTATCCGCGACTTAATATGTACAATGCGCGGGATAAAAAGTATAACTATGTTATTTTCCATCCCATATAGAATATTTACACCAAATTACTCAATTATTGGTATAACATTTGATACACTAAGAGGCAACAAACAAAAAGGTTATCTGGTAGAGATTGCTTAGCGATAATTCCGCCATTTGTATCATTTCTCATTAAAATGTATTGTTTATTATTTTTAATTTTTGCCATAAAGTGTAAATAATTAAACTTACTTCACTTTCTCATCTATAATCTCACATTAGTAAGGATCTTCATAATTAGCCCGACCTATAGTCGGAAAATTTCAAAATCCAATACAATATTGAACGACAAACAATAATACAATTCGCACTCAGCAGTTCAATCAAACAATAGCGCCATCAAATTATTTACAATCCATCGAATTTCAAAGACAATTGAAGTTGCGAAATTTAATCCGTTGTACTCGGAACCAAAACGGGTGGGGTGTACAAAAGCGTTATCGTGTACTTCTCTTTGTTCGTGTATCAAAGAAAAACGTTCCGGGAACGAGCAAACTCCACCGGTCACTTTTATAAAACCCTCCAGTAAACCATTTGGGCGAACCTCTGTGAGGCTCTCATATTTTTCAATTTTCCCTGTAGTATGAAAATGAAGGGCAATTTGCGTTGACTTAGCCCCGTTACGGACTTTATCGTCGCTCGAGTTTGAGAATCGAAATTTGGAGGCCCTTAATGACGTCTTGTTTACGTAGTAAAGTGCAAGCGATAAAATACATTCAAAAGACTTAATACAGTAAATGTATTAAAACGATTGACTATTATTTACTTATTTGTCCTTTAGTGTCAAGAGTTTTTAGACCGATTTATGCACGAAATATATCCGACATAGCTAATGGAACAACGGCTTTACATGCCCTCCGTAGCACGAAACGAGTGAAAATCTATTTGAAATAGTTCAAACATAAATTTGAATAATTTAAGACTATGAAAAACAGACTTCAATCGTAGCCAATCAAAAAACAAGTTATTTTTATTTAAAATTAAAATTAATAAAATATCCATGTACAAAATATCACTCAAATCCGTTCAGTATTTTTTGCGTTAAAGAATAACAAACATCCATCCAGACATCCTTACAAACTTTAGTATTTACAGTATTAATAGGATAATAAGATTAAATTATTGAAATTAGTATGCCACTAATAGCAAAGAATAAATAATTAAATCTAGCCGTTAGAAATACATATTTTTCCCAATGTTATGAAAATAACATAACAATTTTACAGAAAGGTCGCTCGTGTCACCATGTCCTCGGTGTCCCGCTGTCCTATACCTAGTTATTACGATGTTTTTATAAGATTTCATATTTTATTTTTCTAGTCGATGAAAACATTCAGACGATTATTCTCTATGAATTAGATCGCATATTTTTATAACTCAGCGTTGTAATAAAATAACATTGTTTGGTTATAAATACACTGTTTTTCCCTTCGACCTCGGTCTACTAAATCACTATCGATTAATAATAAATAAATGTTGACCCTTAATATTTATTCTGTCACAAATCTAATAGGTTTTTTTAATGGAATAATAAACCTGCGTGTGCTGTTGATTTCTAGATTACTAATGAGAATGATAAGTGATAATTAAAAATTGTATTCCACAAATAAACCGATTTCAATTGTAACAAAACCAGTTATTTTAATTTAAGGGATGAGCCGCAGCATCCCTCTTACAAAATCTCTAAAAGCTTAACTGCGGTTGCCACCCCGCCTGCCAAACGTGGCAACTACTGGCAAACTCTCCTTATGGGGCAGCAGTGGACAGTTAATGGCTGAAATAATAATAATATGTGCTGCATAAGAATTGATTTTCGATTAATACTGTGTATACATTTTATATATCATAATTATATTTGTTCATTTTAATTAAAAAACATTGTTCATAGATTATTCCTTAAAAATCAATCAAAATTTTTTTTATATATATAACATACTATGTAGTTTTTTTTTTTTTATTTTGATAATGAAAATGAATTGGCAACCCCGCATACGCTAACGGTATACGCTTGTGACGCACCAGTGAAGAGTGATAGATGAGAATGAGAACAGGCCAGTTAGCCAATATGAATTCATCAGAAATTAACCATGACAGTTTTCAGAGTGGACCGCGTGGAGTTCGGCATAGTTGGGTATATTGCTAGCAATAGGATTCTTAGTCTCCATTACTAACAATCCCTTTCTCTCCATACTATGTAGTAACCGTCATCTATAGACGTGAACGGTACCCTATTAAATCGAAACACAGCTATGCAAGCACAACTGTTTACTGCAGAAATATTAATAGAAACTTGATAACCAAGCGGGCAAATTTTATACAAGGTTCCTTGTGGTAAAAAGTTATTATTAAATCAGCCGTTAATTGTACACTTTTCAACATAGGCCGCCGCCATTAAGAGTAGTTTTGCTAGTAGTTGCTACGCTTAGCGAGTAAATTAACTACCGCAGTTAGACTTTGGTGATGTTTTAAAAGGGACGCTGCTGCCCATCCCTCGCCCATTTAGTTAAAGAGTTATGTTCCAAATATTTTACTGTAGAAAATATTCACTCTGTTAATTGTGAATCAACTTTAAAAACTATACCAGTTCCCATAAAGGACACATCAGATACAGGCGGATATGAAGCGGTAAAAAAAACATTATAACACGAAATTGCTTTCTAGAAACTGACCCCTCATCCTGTCAGCTCATTCATTTGTCACCACATGCCACGTCGACATGATATCGAGAAATAAGTTTATACAAAGGTCATTTTAGCCATCGAGTAATATTGATTGTAATCTTAGGTTATATAGATAGAGCCTCGAGCCTCTAAAACGAGTCACCTTTTTGTCAGCTAATTGTCAAATTAGCCGACTCTTTTTTTTTTATCGGTATTTATTTATTTATTTATTTATTTATTTATTTATTGGAAAACCAACAGCTTACAATTTATAGCTTAAAACAATAACAAATTATCCATATAAAAGGCCAATAACAGGTTTTCACTGACTTAGCGATATAAATTTGTCGTGGCTAGAGTAATTATAAAATTTAGAAGGAAATAAAAATAAAAAACTACACTATAGTATATCATAACAATAGTTACTAGATTGTGTGTGTGTGCGTGTGTGTGTATGTGTGTGTGTGTGTGTGTGTGTGTGTGTGTGTGTGTGTGTGTGTGTGTGTGTGTGTGTGTGTGTGTGAGCTCTTTAAATGGATATATGTATATATATGTTTCAATGGAAATGACAAAATAAAATTAGAGGTTTTGAAGAAATATTTCAGAAAGTTTTTTTTTATAAGTTTGTTTTGAAGAGTATGTAAAGAGATCCACTTCTTTAAAAAACTTATTATAAATTGACATTATACGTGCAAATATAGAGTTTCTACCATAATTTGTATTAAAAAAGGGTATTGAAAATAACGGTGTTCCACGCACACGACGGCGAGGAACATAAAATGTGATGGAGTTAAGGATGCGTGGACTATCAATATTCCCTCTGACAATATCATACAGAAATGAGGCATCCAACAGTTTGCGACGTTGGTCCAAAGTGAGAAATCTATAATATTTGCAGCCTTCTTCATAGGTCGGAAATCTATTCTTCCGCTTAAAGTTAAGGTATTTAACAAAACGAGATTGCACCTGTTCTATTCGATCCTTATAGATTTGGTAATGAGGTGACCATATACAACTAGAATATTCCAAAATGCTACGTACATAAGCAAAATATATAGACTTCAAACACTGTATGTTATCAAAATGTTCACAAACACGTTTTATAAAACCTAAGTGTTTGAATGCTTTAGTCACAACAATATCCACATGTTTGTCCATTAAGAATTTGTCATCAAAATATACACCGAGATCACGTACAAGATTGACACGATGGACAGGGACATTATCTATGGCATAATGAAATACAATAGGAGTCCTACGTCTAGTGAAACTAATAACTTGACATTTGTTATGGCTTATAGTTATTTTATTTCTTTTATAGAAATTACTTAGCGAAATCAGGTCATTTTGCAATTTATAACAATCCGAAGTATTTTTTATAACACGGTAAATTTTTTTATCATCGGCATATAATAAATGTTCAGAATTATTAACACATGTGTAAATATCGTAAAGATAGGCATTGTAAAATAAGGGTCCCAGATGTGATCCCTGAGGAACACCAGAAGGGACATCAACAAAATCCGATCTAAGACCTCCTAATACAACTGCTTGAGATCTATTAGAGAGATAGGAAATTATCCAACGAAGAAGATCACCGTGTATACCCAACTTATTCAATTTTTGTATAAGTATACCATGGTGTACGCGATCAAACGCCTTCTCAAAGTCAGTGTATACCACATCCACTTGTCCCCCGCTTTCCATATTTTTCAAAACGTAGGATGAGAAAATAGCTAAGTTGGTTGTGGTAGATCTAAACCTAAGAAAACCATGTTGATTATCAGTGATGTTGTGACTTACTGTGGGATAGATTACAGTATACACAATTTTTTCAGCGACCTTACTAAAACCATTTAGAATGGATATAGGTCTATAATTTTCAATTTTAGTTTTGGAACCTTTTTTGTGGATAGGTACAATAAGTGCTTGTTTCCAAATTGAAGGAAAAGAACCCTCCCTTAAGGATCTATTAATAATTATAGCAAAAGGTCGTGATAGTGCTTTAGCACATTTTACTATAAAATACGGATGTACTCCATCACTGCCAGCTCCTTTTGTTGCATCCATATTAGACATGATACGAAAAGCTTCACCTTCAGTAACCTGTACTGATTGAATACAATCCATGTTACCAGGTAAAGGTATATCGTTATTTACATTATCAATGGCTTCTGTTTCATTTAGGAAAACACTGTGAAAAAAGTCATTGAACCCTTTAACTATTGCAGCTCCCTCGGTAAAAATGCCAAAATTTGATGTTAAAGTTTGTGGGTACGAATTATTGGATCTTTTAGATTTTACGTAGGTCCAAAATTTTTTTGGATTCTTGGTGATTTGATCTTGTATGGAATTTGTATAGTTTTTATAGCACACCTTCTCCTCTTGATGGAACCTTTTTCTCAATAGTGAAAATGTATCATAATCTCTTAAGTTATTGGTTCTCCTCCAACGTTTGTGAGCCTTTGCTTTATCTTTCAAAATGTGTATCAGCGATTTATTATACCATATCGGATATTGAGTATTAGTTTTATGACATATGGGAATATTTTCCTTTATATTTTCATAGATTATATTATAAAAATTTTGAGTAGCTTCTTCAACTGTAATATTATTTAAAATACAATTCCAATCTTTTTCGAATAATGTAGTATTAATTTTATCATAATCGCCTTTATAAAATTTATATTTAGGTATGGAATTTTCTCTGAGAGTTTTAGACACAACATCACAACTATTAATCTCCAAAACTGGATGAAATGTGTCTTCTCGTACTAGAGGACAATTACACTTTCGCACTTCAAGGCAGAAATTGGAAAATACTAAGTCTAATACATTACCATGAGAGTTACTTAGAGTGTTATGTTGATTAAGTCCGCACAATGTCATCTCACTTATCAACCTTAAACCGGTTTCCTGTACTTCTATAGGTCCTTTCTTTAAAAAGATAGGACCATCATTATGCCATTCGATACACGGCAAGTTAAAATCTCCAATCAGAAGCAGTCGATCATTACTATAATTTGTGCTAAGATTATTGATCAAACTTATAATATTGTCAATGTCCCTAGACTGGCGCGGAAGACCACCTGCAATATAAGCTCCTCCAATGTGCAAACTGAAAGATGACCGACGTCCGTCGCATCCAATACTTCGCGAGGGTATCGTCAGCCAAACCGCTTCCGTAGGTGATACAGTCCATTCGAGTCGCGGGATAGCACATAAGTGACGTAAAGTGCAAATCAACACACCGCCGCCAGTAGTCTTGCCTGTAAGCACACGATCCCGATCACACCGGAATACGAGTATATCATAGCGACTATCACAAAGTTCGGCATTGAAAACACCGTCGCATAGCCAGGTTTCCGTTATTATAATTACATCATAATTATTTGATAAGATATTTCGGAATAATTCTGAAGTTTTAGTGCGCAATCCGCGCGCATTCTGATAGTAAATTTTTAAAGATTTTAATTCATCGAATTCTATAAAATTTCACTACAATAGTACTCACGCTTCGAACCGTTGTTATATCATAGTATGTGAATAATACTAAAGCTAAAACGTAAAAAGTACAGGCACGTATAATAATTGAATAAAAGTACATTTGTGCATGAAGTTCATAAAAAATATATATAATAAAATATAACATGTTATGCCTTTATAATTAATTGTTCTATTTATTTTAATGTAACTAAATCGAGTGATTACATCAGAATGTAATATTTTATATTGATTACACATCACTACTAGTCCCATTGTGTATCTGTGGCGAAAGGTTCCCCTCACTAATTCAGCGGTGCGAGTATTATTTAATGTCGGTACTTGCTTATTGACAATGCTATATAGAGGTTTACATAGTTTATCAAAGCAACAAGTAAATAGAAACAGAAATCCATTTAAAGTTCGATTTAAAACAATTATTTGATTATGTGTCGAAAGGAATAACGTATGTTGTTTATTAGCTATAAAATTAAAATGTAAATAATTGGAAAATTGTAAACAGTTATCGCATTCAAATATTAATAAATAAGAAAAATAATAATATTCAAGTTTAAAGTTACATATTAGAAAGAAAAGTGGTATTGTGTATGTTGTATTTAGTGTAATTATGAGTATAATTTGCACAGAAAAATAAAAGTTAACACCTGTCAGTTTTTTGTCGTGTGTGAATGTTTGAATGGTTATATAATTTAGGTGATAGATTCCTAATAAAAACATATATAGTTGATCGTTCGCTATTGTTATGAAACAGTACATTAACAAATCAATTATCTTAAAAATTGGAGAAGATAACAATTGAGATTTTTGACAAAAAAATGAACAATATATAACGATGAGATTTAGTACAGACATTTTTATGAAATTTTGGTTATGTCGGTATCGTTTCTCATCAATAAAGCCGGTGAATTTTCGTTTCGTCTTACGAAAATTTGACAGTTTTTTACCCACACAAATTTGTATAATTTGGTTTTAGCTTTATCTTTTACCTTTTTCAATAGCAATTTATTATTAACGGTCAGATGTTCGTTGACATATATACGGCGATCTTCGCCCGGAATACCCACGTCTTTAGTTTTAAGTCCACGAGTTCCTCGTAATCCAGAGATGATGTTGTCTTTATGCAACCGACTTTTTAGCTTTATAACGATGGTCCTGGGTCGTCCTTGAACAATCTGTCTAGGTTGAACACGGTTAGCATGTTCTATGTTATCCTTAGTTATAACCACTCCTGCATGCTGCGCAACCTTGACTGTCAGATCTTTTAGACATTCATTTTTTATTTCAGGTACACCGATTATTTCTAAACTAAGCATACGCTTGTGGCGTCTGTAAATTAATATTGTAAATATTCATCTCATAGCCATTTGTCAACATCATTACTTTCTTCTCCATCAAGTTGGTTGTTACTTATTTCGTCCAAACAACTACATTGGTGACCTACCGACCGCAACACGGATCATAAAAAATGGAACAACAGACTAGCGGAACCGACACATACCGAGTAGGCGTCAAGATTCCACCATTCTGGCCTGAAAAACCGGAGGTATGGTTTGCGCAAATTGAAGGTCAATTTATTTTGTCAAACATTACGGCCGACAATACAAAATTTTATTACGTGATAAGTCAACTCGATCATCAGTACGCAGCCGAGGTAAAAGACATTATCGTATCGCCACCATCTTCGGACAAATATGATAAATTGAAATCGGAACTTATTAAGCGCCTCACCACATCTAAGGAACGTAGAATTAAGCAGTTGCTGATGCATGAAGAGCTCGGTGATCGGAAGCCTTCACAATTCTTGCGTCACCTGCAGAATCTCGCCGGTCAAGCTGTAAGTGAAGATCTGATGCGTACTATTTGGTCAAGTCGTCTGCCGGCCAACCTTCAAGCTATTGTCGCCATGCAAAAGGACAACCCGCTCGAAACCATTGCAGACCTCGTGGATCACGTGCACGACATTGCACCACCCACCATTGCTCAGGTAACATCAACAGTGCCGGAATCTGCCTTCAATACTATGTGCCGTAGAGTAGAGGAGTTAACAAACCAAGTAGAGACGCTGATTTTACAACAACAGGAGCAGTCTCGGTCAAGATCGAGAGACCGACCGAACTATCGACGTACTAATTCACGATCCCGCTCGCGATCTACAACACGTAACAACAGTGTCTGCTGGTATCATCGGAAGTTCGGGGCTACAGCCAAACGGTGTACGACTCCATGCACGTTCAAGTCGGAAAACTGCATAGGCAGCCAATAGTGGCGGCAAATGACTGCCTAGTGTGTAATGGCCGCCTCTTCGTCACTGATAGAAAAACGAAGACGCAGTTCCTGGTAGACACAGGATCTGATTTATGCGTATTCCCAAAATCAGCGACCAGAGGACAGCGACCTAAAACCAGGTACGAGTTATACGCAGCTAATAATTCCGTTATAGCTACATATGGCTACACCCAACTTCACCTCGATTTTGGCCTAAGAAGGAACTTCAGCTGGAGATTCATCGTGGCCGACGTTACCAAGCCGATAATAGGGGTTGATTTTATAAGTCATTATAATTTATTAATCGACTGCCGTAACCATCGACTTATAGACGGACTCACCACTCTCTCTGTGTCAGTTCCTCACTGTCACGATACCTCACTAGAGACAGTTGCCATTAAAGCAGTTGTGGGAGACTCGCCATTTCACGACTTGCTGCGTAGGTATCCAGAAATCACCAGACCAGCTGGTGCACCAGTCGAACCGAAGCATAACACGCGTCATCACATCCGAACCACACCCGGACCTCCAGTCGCATCTCAGCCTCGCCGACTAGCGCCTGACCGATTGCTCATTGCTAAAAAGGAATTTGAGGACATGTTACAGAATGGGACCGCTCGTCGATCGGAGAGTTCCTGGTCTTCACCACTTCATCTCGCCCGTAAAAAGGATGATGGCTGGCGTCCCTGCGGAGACTACCGAGCACTCAACGCAAGAACGATTCCAGACAGATATCCCATCAGACACCTCCAGGACTTCAGCTATCAGATATCAGGTTCAAAAATACTGTCAAAAATTGATTTAATCAAGGCCTACAATCAAATTCCCGTTCACAAAGCAGATATCCCGAAAACTGCTATCACCACACCGTTTGGGTTGTTTGAATTTCCTTATATGACCTTTGGGTTACGAAACGCAGCCCAAACTTTTCAACGATTTATCGACGAAGTACTGCAAGGACTCGATTTTGTTTTCGGTTATCTCGATGACATCCTCATCTTCTCCAAGAATCAGGAAGAGAATCTTAACCACCTTAAGATCCTGTTCGAGAGGTTCAAAGATTACGGCGTACTAATTAACACTGCAAAGTGTGTCTGGGGCGTTAGTGAGCTGACATTCTTAGGGTACCACGTTTCTGTAGACGGTACTCGTCCCAGTTCACAACAGATTTACGTCACATTGCTGGTAACGACAACATTGTAGCTGATGCATTGTCTCGCATTGAGGACATCACATCGGACATTAATTACGAAGATCTTGCACATGATCAGGCTCAAGATCCTGAACTACAAGATCTCCTCAAAAAAGGTTCAGCACTTGTCTTGGAAAAGGTTGACGGAAATATATATTGCGACCTTTCCACGGAATATCCACGACCATACTTGACACCATCATTTCGACGACTGGCATTCGAAAAGTTGCATAATCTCAGTCATCCTGGAGCAGCAGCATCAGCCAAACTAATTGCTCATAGATATGTATGGCCTGGTATACAACGTGACTGCAGAACGTGGGCTCAACAATGCACAGATTGCCAACGCAACAAAGTCACCCGTCATTCATTGTCACCTTTCACCACATTTCCCATTCCATCTGAACGCTTTTCTCATGTGCATCTCGACATAATTGGTCCTCTGCCTCATTCATCTGGTTACAGGTACTGCCTCACCGCCATCGATAGGTTCACTCGTTGGCCTGAAGCTTACCCACTGGTGGACATCACGGCCGAATCCTGTGCGAACGCCTTCATGTCTGGCTGGGTGGCCCGCTTTGGTTGTCCTCACTCCATAACTACAGATCGGGGTCAGCAGTTCCAGTCCCGCCTCTTCCAGAGTATCTCACAACTAATAGGTGCCAAACACAATCCCACCACTGCTTACCATCCGCAGTGCAATGGCATGGTGGAGAGACTGCACCGGCAACTCAAAGCAGCTATCATGTGCCACAATAACCCGCAGTGGACTGAAGTATTGCCGCTGGTTTTATTGGGTATCAGGAGTGCCTGGAAAGAAGACCTGAAGACCTCAGCAGCAGAGCTTGTCTTCGGCGAGACGCTTCGATTGCCTGGCCAGTTCTTCACTCCAGCTGCTAACACCATATACGATCCCACAGACTTCGTTGCTCGCCTACGTCGACATATGGCCAAGTTGACACCAACACCTGCATCGTGCCACAGTAAGCCGACATTTTACTTACCCAAAGATCTCGCCAATGCAGAATATGTTTTCTTACGCCGAGGTCATCTCAAGAAAGCCCTTGAATCACCCTACACGGGGCCACATAAGGTTCTGGAAAGAGAATCAAAAACATTCAAGATCGACGTTCAAGGAAAAGAGCTTACCGTCTCATTAGATCGCTTGAAACCGGCGTATATGGCATGGGACAACAATAACACCAGCCCAGAAGCATCCACATCACCGCTACTCCCGCACACTTCAGTAGAGAGGCCACCTGAAAGAAACACACGCAGCGGCAGAACTGTTCGGTTCCCGAACTACTATCGCCCGTGAAACGGTCTCGGCAGGGGAGTGTTGTGGCGTCTGTAAATTAATATTGTAAATATTCATCTCATAGCCATTTGTCAACATCATTACTTTCTTCTCCATCAAGTTGGTTGTTACTTATTTCGTCCAAACAACTACACGCTCTCTTTGTTGGTACATGTTAATTTCGTTTTTTAGCTGACCCACCTGGATATTTAAATTATGGACGTTTTCTTCCGTTTTAATGAAAGTTTTATTTGCCGATTCTAACTCACACACCCGCTTTTGCAAATCACACTGTAGGTTAGACTGGTATTCCATACTATCTTTCAAATCCTGTATGTCTTTAAGAATTTCAGTCTGGCATACCTGCAGTTTTGAAATTGTTGATCCGAGTTTGTCGTAATTTGCATTTAACTTATTCAATTCACCTTGCATGCCCAGGGTTCGTGTAGATAATGTATCGAGTTCACTTCTTATTACTGAATCGATTATATTGTTAATACTTGAAATTCCGGTATCCATTTCTGATTTCCAGGTGTTCATTTTTTCGAGAAGTTTTTCAGATAATCTCTCAATTTGTTCACAGACAGAATCTTCTGGTTGTTTTCTTTTTCGGGATGCGAATCTCACTGCATTTTCAGCAGTTAGGTCTGGATTTGATGAATACTTTGTGGGAGTTCTCTGCACCGACATGATTATGATATATGATGATGGTAGCAACAGTAGTCACTGGGATTTGTGAAATATTTATTATTACAATATTTAAATTTACTTAATTTGATCTAATTTATATAAATTAAACGTATTTATAATATAAGAGTATAAAAATTCAAGCTTTAGACAACGACACGTCCGCCCGCCACGATTGTAGGGTAGAGCAAATACTAGTATTGTATATACTTATGCATAAGGTGTACTTTGATGTATTATTTAATAAATAAAATGAGTGTTTGAGCACTAAAAAGGTGTAAAAATTATAAGACAAAATAAATAAAGAAGTTATAAAGGAATCAATCCTAACTATTTATCACACAAAATTGTATGAAAAAGTTGATCCTTATTTCTATGGAGACACTATCTATATAATCCAAGGTTGTAATATATCGAAACACCCATTATAATAAAATTACTAAGATCTATAAATTCAGATTTACTTCCAAAAAAATAATCTATTAAAACATATTAAAATTAATACTAAACTAGTAAAAACTAATTTGTCTATGACATGGTTGGGAGCCTTGAGTAAGTCATGCTCACTAAAATGTCCAGACAGGTGGTGGTGTGGTGGGCCGGGTTATTGAATTCCCTAAAATATAGTTGCGCGTAATAATGGCTGGCTCACCCGTCATACTCGTGAATGGGCGCTGCCTGTAGGGACTGGTCTGCTCTAGTTACTGGTCTGCGCAAGTCATATATTTTATTAATTTGCTTTAATTATATACTATATATTATAAAATTTATGATCTGATACTGCTGATAGTTTATATTCATACAAATTCATTATTAATTTTTTTTTTTTTAAAAAGTAACAAATGAGTTTCTTGACGATTTTTCTTGATAGAAATTGCGTTTCGAATGGGCAGTAATGAAATGACTATTCAAAAATTATGTATGAATGAACGAGTTTGCAAAAAGAAGGAAAACAACAGAATTCTTCCTGTCTTTCTTTCTATAAATGTAAAAGTGAGTTTGTCTTTCTTCGTACATAACAATTCAACCATTATCAAATTCAATTAATATATGTTCTTGCGTGTAAAAAATTAATACAAACATAGTTAGTATTTTAGGAAGTCTTGATTATATATTACACGTTTCCTCGAGAGTATAATACTTTTTACTATAAATCATGTAGGAAACATAGTTTGTTCAATAAACAAGATTTCCCTCGACGTTGCAAACGCAATATTATGTATACAGAATTTGAATTCACTGTATTTACCATTTGACCTTTGATTTATTTTTCAAACACGACTAAGAGAACTTAATGGTCGAGACATGGGCAGCAGCGTTGTTCTTAAAACATCTGACACCAACTGCGGTGCGTGGGTGTCGTAAGAGGCAACTAAGGAAGCTTACGATGAAGAAATGAGCAGCAGCGTCCCTTTCAAAACATCACCAGAGTAAATGTGGTTGCTAACCTGCCTGCCAAACATGGCAACTATTGGAAAGCTTCAGTAGGAGAAGGCTTAAGACAGTTAATGGCTGATGACTGCTTTACGTTAATGTATTTTAAAGCTAATATTAATTATCTAAACATACTGTAACGACCACAAACTTTGCATAAAATCCTTGTTTTAAACGGCCAAGATATTTAAATTGGACTTATTTAGTAATCTTTTGTATCTGTAACTTTATTATTTGATATAATGACCTTATTAATTTATATTTTCTAATTTGAAAACATAGACAAGAATAGCTGTTTGATGTTCTCATAGATAATTTATTTAAAGCTATAAATAAAATTATTAATATTCTTGTTCTACATTTAGCTGGTATTTTTAATGAATGTGTTGATAATGGAGTGTTTTCTCATTTAATAAAACTGGCAACTTTAATACCTATTTTTAAATCTTTTTTTTCTTTTTTTTTTTAATAATATCGTTTTGTTAGAAATTGAGTATTTTCTGATTAATCTTGTCGCAAACCCTCATGTCTGTGTACTTGAATCTTTACTAACATTTTGAATGTGAAAGTGAGTTTGTTTGTTATCTCTTGGTGTCATAACGGTACAATAAATTTGTAATGTATCTTGCTATAATTGTACTACTTGTATTTGTAATAAAAAAATAAGCTATAAAAGTATACCGGGGTATATTCATTGATCAGGACAAAAAATATCCCGATAATACTTTTTTGTCCCGGTCAAGTTAACTTTTAAGTTTATTAAGATAGTATATAGTGAAGTACATTCATTGAAGACCTGTATTGTGTTTATGAGAATTACTCGTGAGTAAGGAAAGGATTGTAATGGGGACTATTAATCCCATTGTTGGCCTGCCTAGTCAAGATATCGTTACTGCTTTAAAAAAAAATACTGTGAATTCAAAATACCAAGTAGCAGAAAATTATTATTGGGTAATATTATAAATGTGAAAGTGAATTTGTTCGTTTGTTATCTCTTAACGCATTATCAGCTATATTCACTATGATATACACGTACTGTATAAGTGAAGGTTATAGGCTATTATTTCCTTATAAGTGAAAATATCCCAGTCACGCGAACGAAGTCGCGAATAAAAGCTAATTTATATAAATAAAAATCTATTTTTGAGTTAATGCAAGCATATAGCATAATACTTCAAAATGTCTGAACTTATTTAGCTAATTCTATTTTTATTATGATTGTAATTATTAGAACAAACTTCATATGGAAGATAATGATTAAAAATTATACGATAAATTTAAGAGTTAGTGGGAGATTGTTAAACATATTGACAGATTTTCTTCACACCCGTACAAAGCTAGCTTGTAGCTAGATTGTACGTTGTACGTTGGTAGCTAGATTTTTTAATTATAATCTTATGACTCGACAATATGGGAATAAATTAACTTCATCATAATATGAGCCTTTAACTGTCCACTGCTGAACATAAGTCTCCCTTTTGGAGGGTTTTGCCAGTAGTTGACACTCTTTGCAGGCAGATTGGCAACCGCAATTAGGTTTTAGAGATGTTTTAAGAGAGACGCTGCTGCCCCTCCTTTGCTCTCCCTTACTCGCCTCTTACAATACCCAGGAGAAAAGAGGGAAAGGAAAGGGTGGCCTATTCTATGCCGGGACCACATGGTCTACGGGAACGTACGTATGGGAATAAATACTCAGCCAAATGACTCTGTAACTCTAATAATTCTATTTTATTGAATGTTATAATAGAGAAACTCAAAAGTAACGTACGATGCAGTGTTTGTCTTATCAAACCAAGTCGAAGTTCCACAATCGACGTACAACAATACAGGAGGGGACAGAATTTATACGTAGAGTTCCCTTCATCTGTTTAGCCCAAGATATTTATCATAGCGGCTTGGGGCCTGCGAACAATGAAGTACAGCCGTCTGAAGAGATAGATTCACTAGATATGGTACTTTATGACACTTTCTTAGTTTGTTATTTAATTTTGTTCTGGTCAGAAATCAGAATTTTTATTTTTTTTCAAAAAGTTTTGTTATTATATTTTATATGTTTACGTAATTATTAGCTTCAAATTTTTCGACAATAATTTTAATAATTATTCAATATTTAAATATAGTTTTCATATTTTAATAATATTTATGTATCAATTTTTTTATTGTATAGTTTTGCAATTGTATAGTAATTATGCAAATTGCCGAATGCCTGATATAATTGAAAATGTTTGTACTTAATTAGGCCAGCCATTTCCAGTCGACTCGACTCCGCGACTGACAAAGTACCGACTGGATTTATTGAGCGAGACGACTCACGGCGACAAACGTGGGATTAGACCTTTAATTTATTACAGGCCAAGTCTGAAACGAGAATTCTATTGTTCAAATTACGAGTTCATTGTGTCCCCGCGGACCGTACTCGAAGGACTCGCGAGACGCCCCAGCGAGAGCTCGGAGTCTGTATTGGACTGTTAAATTTGCTCTCCATAATTCAATAAGAGGAATTTTAAATTAATAAGCAATACCAGTGTTAGAAAAAATTGATATTTTTTTTATATTTTATCATTATTATTTTGGCAGGCGCATTGGCAACCGCAGTTAGACCTTTGAGGATATATTAAGAGGGACGCTACTGCCCATCCCTCATCCTCCCTTAGTCACCTCTTACGAAACCCACGGGTAAGAAAGGAATGGCCCATTCTATGCCGGAGCACACACGGCGAATTTTTTTATATAAAAAAATATTTATAATAAAATTAACATAATGTTAATTTTATTATATTTTTTTTTCACATCTTAACGCTTACTAAATGTATTGTCATCTTACTCTCTCATTACATGGAGAAAAAATTTTACTAATTACTGTTCACTGACCAGGATAAAAAATAACATGTCCTTTTCCATCCCATATTATACGTGGATACCAAATTTTATAGTGATTAATTAAGCCGTTAAGGCGAAAAGAGGTAACAAAAAAATAAACACATTTTTATATTTATAATACGTATCAGCAGTAAATAATTTACTTTTCGTAACAAGAAAATTCTAAATTACCCTGCATTTCTCATTAAGTATTATAATTATTGAAAGACAGGCAGAAAAACCTGTGACACTGTGACCTTTCAAAGTTTATCAGAAGGTAATGGAATATTACTTTTTACATACCATGTTATTAACAATAGTTTAAATTCTAACTACTTCTATAGATTTTAAAAACTGTAAAAGCAATTCAGAATGTTATTAACTTAAACATATTAAAATCATTAACAATTAACGTTCCAGACCATAGTTCAGGCACTTTGTAATAGGTTTTATAACGAGTTTTATTTATTACTCGTCGGTACATACTATTACGTTCACGCGACTAGAATATATTGATTAAGACACTAAAAGTAACAAATTGTACTTAAACAAAATATACTAATGATTCGACTTAAGTACAAATGAAAGTAACAAAGTTCTGCACTAATAAGTAGAAATAAATAATATTCGTACTGTCCCAATATCTATATGCTGGTTCTTTTGGACATTAATGGTAGAAAAAGATCATCATCTATTTCGATCGATATATTAATTTCGATCGAGTTTATTTCGACATTAAATATTGGATATTCGTTATTGGGCATAGATATTGTTTCTCTTGCTCCGCTAATACAGTTGTTTATTATAGTAACGTTTATGTATGTATATATTTATTTATTATATTATGTGTAGGTTTATATCAGTCTATATATATATATATATATATATATATATATATATATATATATATATATATATATATATATATATATATATATATATATATATATATATACCCATCCCTACAAATAAGTAAGGCTAATCTCCGAACGCTTAGTTTCCATCAAAGCTTAAGCTAGCTTAAAGTAGGCTCCGAAATATTGCGTTTTAATTATTGCGATATTCCAACTCACCGTTCTGTGGTTACACAGTACAGCGTGAAATTAAAGAGACATTACAAATTTACATCACTATCTCTGTAGTGAATTTCATTAACAATTACCTTGACTATATGAAGCACAATTCTCGGTGTACTTTTTGTTTGTCATATATTAAATATGGTGCCCACAGACACTTTCTACCAACGTACAACTCGCTATCGACAAACAGTTCACCCTCGTACCGTAAAGGCTAGATGGTCACATACAGCGCGGTTTCAAAGATATTTCTTCCCACGAACGCTTAGGTTATGAAATGAGCTACCTGTCGAGGTTTTTCCAAAAGACTACAGCATGGGATTCTTCAAAAAGAGATAAAGAGGTTTCTTTAGGGTGGGCAACATAGCATAGTGCCGCTGGTATTGCAGGCGTTCGTAGGCTACTGTAGACGCTTACCATTTAGGTTAGCCGTATGTTTGTTTATCATTTCAATGGTATAAAACAAATACATTTTGCTCCGTAAAAGAAGTACTTTCATCGCTATCCTTGAACATTCTCGTCGTACATCTGTATGTTTGTGTATTTCTGGCAGACAAAAAGTACACCGAGAATTGTAATTCATGTAAAATATTGAGATAATTGTGTGGTATTTAAGACGATTAATATCAATGGTCGATAGTTTAGATATAAATAATCGAAAACATTTACTGTCTTACTACAAAAAATTAACTTAAGATAGACAAGTGATTAGTACATGTTTAGATGATTTACTATAAAATTGGTTCTAAATTTGTCTGTGTAAACAAAATAAATCCTGTGTTAATAAAAATAAAAGATTAAAAAAAGGGTTTAAAATATAAAAAATAACACAGATTTTGTTATAATAAACTATATAGATATTAACATATAAAATTACAAATAAATACTGACAAAAGAATACTCATATTTAACCTCTTAAACAGAATTTTGTTAAATGCCGTTCAGATAAACAGTATTTTAAATATTTCATTTTTTTAGCAAGACCGTTGAATTGAAAAACGTGAAATTCTTTGCAACAACAATAACTAGCAGTATTTGGTACACAAAGAAAAATGATAGCTTCAACCAGCACTGTAATAAACCCTATCGAATGCAAAGGGATGCGAAGCGTATTGTATTTCTACTATAGAAGTACAATCTGATAGTTTTTTATTTTTATTTTATTAAAGATAACAAACAGTAATACAATATATAATTATAATATAATTACATTTAAATATGATTAATAGTACTACCAACAAAGTTAAGTACAGATTGCTATATAAAGAAAGAAAGTATATAAACATGCAAATATTGCCAAGAAATGGAGCTGACCATTAAATCTATTAAGTTACATTTATAAATAACATTGACCTAACTACATCATCGATACCAATTATACAAAATATACAAAGAGATAAGATATTTAAATATAAATAGTTAAATCTATAATACCCATAGATGGCGCCTACGTTAGACAAAGTGACGTAAGTGGTTGAAAGATTTACTATCTCTTAGTATTCTCTCCATAGTTTGATCTCGGCATAGAATAGGCCACCCCCTCCTTTCACGTGGGTGTTGTAAGAGGCAACTAATGGAACTTAATGGTCGAGGGATGGGCAACAGTGTAACATGTCAAAAACCTAACGAATACGTCACCCCTTCCATACCCGTGGATGTCGTAAGAGGCGTCTAATGGAACTTAATTGTCGAGAAATGGGAAGCAGTGTCTCTTTTGTAACATCTCCAAAAGCTAACTGTGGTTGACAATCTGCCTGCCAAGCGTGATAACTACTGGCAAAACTCTCCTTGTGGAGAATGCATACTCGTATGTTCAGCAGTGGGCAGTTAACGGCTGATACGCAATAGCAGAAAGAAGTAGATTCGTCGGATGAAGTAGTTGGAAGGTAATTTTCCGTTTTGAATGTTTTTTTTTAATTTTTATTAGATGTCATAAAAAATATTGCAATGGTGACATTTATTTACAGAATAAATAGTACAAAAAAATTTTGCAGAATGTAAAATGTTGTTTGATTACGAGCAAATTACAGAGCAACCATGTATAAAAATGTAAACCACCGAAACTGAATTGTTTACATTCGGGGCATTCTGTTTAATTGCTTCCTGAAGTTCATCATGAATGTAGATTGGATGGTTCAGGTCGTGAATTAAAAACGATATTAGAATGAATCGTGAAACGAGTGACGAAATAAACACCCACCCTCACTAAAACTAGTTTTACTCGCGTTTATTATTCGTGACAGAGATAAAAAGTTCGTTTATTTTATAAAAAAGTTATTAATTAAATAATTTGTATTTTTTTTTTATTTATGTATATAATACTCTGTTATATCAATGGTACTTTTTATGTCTGTAGGCGATTGTTTCAACTTTCCATTAGGTAGCCGTCAACTTGATACATTTTTTAATTCCAATTTACACAAAAACTAAAGGTACCAGGTGAGGACTAGACTGGCCATAACGTGAGATTTTGTACTATCTGATGAAAGAGTCAATACTCTCCGTAACCATTATAAAAACGAATGCAGCAAGAGATATAGAAGTCTTCGTTACTAGAATACCTGTTTATCTAGGAATCTGACCTAATAATAAATAAAATAGAAAATATGTATTGTCAGAAAAACACATAGTTACAACAGAAAATACAGAAATATTATAAGATTTTTAATATTATAATATTAAGAAGTGTCTCACATTAGGCGAAAGGAATTGGCTCAGATGATGCTGTGAGTGTCCCAGTGCAATATGTACTGCACAGCACAGCGTTGGTTTTCAACCAATCCCTTTTTTAACAAATTACAACAACAATACAAACGGGTACAACTGCAATTGCCTGTTACAAGAATATGCCCTTTATAAATAAATAGATAGAATATTTGTCCATGGAATTTAGAAAAATACCTCAACCGTGAAACGTCAAGAACGGAATAAGCCAACGAAGCATCATAGAATAGTAATAAATTTGCAGAATAGCTATAAATCGAACTGAGCTTAGACAGCCTCATTAAATCCTCGATGTCCAGACTACGAAATTGAGAATTTTACATTTGGTTAAGTGAACATTTTCAAATAAATGGTAGGTAAGTACTACACTAATATATTAGCTATTCATCGCCACATTACTCGCGTAAATAAGTATAAAGCATTCTATGTTTTAAGTTAGAATATATATATATATATATAACTATAACCTATCCGTGTTTCATTAAAATTTATTCATAATTTAAGCGTATTCAAGTGACAAATATACAAACATCCTAACATTTTAAAACCTTTAACATTTATTATTTTAAACAACTTTCAAAAAAAGTATTATATGGTATTAATACTTATAGTTTTTAGTTACTAGTATTCATATTTACAGCATATTTTTCACAATTCCAAACCGATAAATCAGCAAACCAACTAATACCTTATATCTATATATATTACTTATATACTGCAGAGGAAAACAGCAATATACCCTGTCAGATCAACTTCCACATGGTTCCCCCTGGAAACCATCGTGATTAATTCCTGTGAAATTCGTCCCGATGGGCTAACTGACCTGCTTTCATTCTCACCTATCATCTGTCACTGGTGCCCCGCCAACGTACGAGTATATCGATAACATAAGCGGAGTTACCATTTCATTTTTACCCATTACAAAAGATCTACGACTACTATTGCAAAATATATTTGTAAAAGGGCCAATCCTTACTAATATTATGGATGTGAAAGTGTGTTTATTTTTATTACCTCATAGCGCTGTAATAGTTTTACCAATCACTGTAAAATCGTATATAACGGATGGTTAGATCTGTCATGCCGGCGATGTTGTGGGTAAAGCTAGTCAAAAAATAATTTTACACAATTATTAACATTGTAGTAATGAAGAAATTTCAGCATTCTTATACTGTGTTTATTTGTAAGCCAGTACAAAAGGCTATAAGGTCCACAACCTCTTATATAAATGAAAATTGTGTGCACCAAAAAAACCTACTTCAAACCTACATCGACAAAACAAGTTGTTTTGATTTAAAAACCAAATTGATGAAACGATTTTGATAGAATTTTTATGGAACTAATCTTTAAGTATATCCTTTCAGATAAAAAAAAAGAATTTTCCAAATCGATTTACACCTAACGAAGTTATGAGGTAACAGACATAAAAAAGAATAAAAATACAACTGAATTAAGAATCTCCTTGGAAAAAATAGGTTGTTTCTTTGAAAAAAAAATGTTCAGTTTCATGAGAACAATACTTTACAAGGATGCCAATATCGAGTGGGCTGTACCCACCTCAGAATCGTCTGGTAACCTCCCTTGAATGCCAGCGAAGCTTTGCAAAAACATATTTGCTGGAAAATCAACTTCAATACGCCCATAATTTCAACCTGTACATAGATCACATATAGAATATAGATTTACGAAATTACAAAGGAAGCCGACTAGTTGGAGTTATTTCTATCAATAGACCCTTACAAAATGTTTCCTTCTCCTAGATTCATCTGATCGTAGAAATTTCTACTCTTTGAACTATTGACGGATCAACAGACAAATTTCCACTCATTCGAATAAATCGTTCTACAAGAAATAATTTCCTTAATTTGTACTCATGTTGGATATTTAAGTGCATTTGGCTCCAAGAAAATAATTACAAAGCACATTACGTTTCATATACTTATTAGTCTTTTTTTAAATATTGTGCACACAATTCTGTATTACAAATATATAATTTTATTTGGCAGTAAATAATTTTTTGCTCCGCAAAAAAGTACGACAATTTCAATCAACAAATTTTTTATAAAACAAGCACGATAGTTATCCGAACGATTGCAAGAAGAACCATCAATATCGATTCATAAGTAGAGAAGATATCTTCGTGTAATACAAAGAGAAAAATACAAACTGATTACAAGTCCAAACAGTACTTGTAATCTTTAATGTAACTATGGAAATAAATTTCAAAGTGGAAATATAATATTGTTACATACAAAAAAGTAATAAAACCCAAATAAAATTATAACAATAACAAAAGTACGTCATATTTAATAATATTTTACAGAAAATGGAAACGAAAATAATTCAAGCTGTGGAAGTTTCAATCGTTTTATTTATGGTAAAATTTTATTTTCTCTATAACAATTGTAAAATTATTCATTTCAACAGCACAATACTTATTCACCTTCGTCTTATATAATGAAATCGCTTTAGTTCAAAATAGGTATTCGTTTTACAAAATATCTTTTTTTTATAATGTCTGCTTCTAAAAACATCATTATTACATATACGTAAGTAAACATAATTTATTTATCAACTTCCAGCAGCAGTATATCCGAACCGATACGACAACAGAACCTTAAAAAAAAAAGAGTATATTCCTTTTTAAAAGACCGGCAGCACACCTGTAATGCCGCTGGTGTTGTGGGTGATCATGGGCGGCGGTAGTCACTTACCATCAGGTGAGCCGCAAGCTCGTTTGCCCCCTGTGTTGTAAAATATATAAAAATATACAAAAAGCAAGTCAGTAATATTTTCTTATTACTGACTTGCTTTTTGCCCGCTACTTAGTACGTGTGGATGTCAGCATTTCTAAATGGTGAAGCAAGATGATGATGACAATGATATTAGGCATTAACTGTCCACTGCTACATATAGGCATTCCGCTGTAGATTGGTTTTGTCATTGGGAGGTTTTGCTAATAGTTACCACGCCTGGCAGGCTGGTTGACAACCGCAGTTAGGCATTGGTATTAATTTCGATATCCACAGGAACAGAAAAAGAAGCCTTTTATGCCAGAACCACGCGGCCAATCGCAACAACAATCCGCTTTTTTATTTAAGAGTTTCCTCTTGTTGCATTCTATTACACAACCAATTACTTTGTGATAGATAATTAAGGAAAAGCTGTGCCTACATATGAAATCAATTTATGATTACGATTTCATCTGATCTTTATTTTTTGCCATTTTAACACGAAACCCTAAAAATGAATATTAAAATGTAGGTTACATAAAATTAACATTAAATTATTTCAGTTACATTATTTGAAATTAATTTTACTCTAAATTGTAAATTTATACATACCTCAAAGGAAGATGCTTAGGAGTACCCAAAAAACACAGGTGGGAGAGAGGTATCTACTATGAAATCACTCGTGTTTCTACCGTGAAATAGCCGTGCGCATGGTTGTGTTTTGGTTTGAAGACAGAGATATTAAAGTAAAATTACAGGGTACGGAGGAATAAAACTATACTCCCCAGGAATAAGAACACATAAGGGTTTTGAATGGGCACTCCGTGATGTCCATGGTGCTGTTAAAGTTTATAAGTGACGGTTACCATTTTCTATCAAGTGAGTTATTAGATTATCTATATATGTATAACGCTAAGTTTAATGTATTAGCGATAGCGCGACTTTATTAATCCGACTACTTGTTTTTCGACTGAGCATTTAATATGGATTATTTGAATGATTTTCAAAATATTCGACTTCTAATTTCATTATTTCCATCAATTCATTTCATACGTTTCTACTAATAGCTAAAATTCATTAGTAGTTGTTTATGTACGAATCAACACGAACATAGCCGAATCGATCCGATCGCTGGAATGTTCTTTCTTTTATTTTCTTTTATTAAGGATCAAGAGAATTGCCAATTTATTATATTTAGTAAAAATTCGTGAAGTAAAATTTTAGTAAGTAATTATTCATTATTATTAATTAATTATTTATATATATTGGAAATGAACGTAATTGATCTTTTTTTTGTCATTCTAAGTATAATAAAAAATGGAGCATTTTAAGATTGAAATGAAAGAAACACGAAAAAATTATATAAAATAACTTTGTATTGTTTAAAATTAATTTTACTTCTAAATGATGAATGTATATATATATACGTTTCATAAGTAATTTGTTTCTTAAATATACGTCACAATGAAAACCCGAAAGCTTAAAATGTATAAAAGTAAAAACAATACAATTACCGTCTTCTGAAAACCGCAAGACCTTCATCCAAGTCTATCTGACAGGGCTGTTGTTAAACTCAAATTTCAATCTCATTTAGAAGGCTTAGAGCATTCAACACGGGACGCGATTTCCTTTCTTCATAATATTAACTAATGTTTATATAAAATCTAAGTTAGATAAGTCTATATTATTTGTTTAATGTATAAAAAAAATACACATTCGTATTTTCATAATAAGTTACTCTTGTAGACATCTTGTGTCACCCGAGAGGAAGACTGAACAAAGTTGTTCACGTGGGTACTTCTATCTCATCCTTGTTTCTACCTTCAAGTAGCTGTACTTGCGTGTCTGTTTTTCCGTTATCTTATTTTTTTTTATTTTACAACAAAACTTACAGTTAGTTTGAAGAATATGTTCGGCAATGAAATTACAGTGTACGAAAGCAAAATATTTATAGGGAGAGCGGTTTGTTAGTAATAGGGACTGGCAACCCCTGTCAAGATGACTACAAAGCAGTCTACTAAAAAACCACTGTAGATTTATCACAATAGAAACACCTAACTTCAACGTAATCTGTCATCGCCTCACTTGTACTCCGCCATACTGTATACCGATAGAGCGGCCGAAGTTATCTTACCATTCTCATCTCAAAATAAATACACCTCTGTAGACGTATTACTATATAAACGTATTTAAAAATCTAGACAAAAATATGCTAAAAAAATATGTATATGACTAAAAAATATGATTAAAAAAAGCAACAGAATATAAGAAAACTTATAATTTATTTTGTTCATATTTTAAAATATAAATTGTTGATTTCAAATATCATTCAAAAAGCAATTCATTTATATATAATATATTGTACATTTATCTAAATGTAAAAATTGGTTATTGGCATTTAAAATACATTGTCATGTTTCATTTTAGCGTAGTATTAATTAATCCAAACAATTTAATATTAAAAAAATGCTCCGACTACGGATGAAAGTTAAAATAAAACGTCATCAAATATTCATGACAACAATTCAGCCTCACGCGAACAGTATGCCAAAAGAATTTTCATTTAATATAAATATAATGTTCGTCAAAGGATTTAATCTCTATATTTTTTATGCAAATTGGAGTGGCAATCAAGCTGACGGCCAGCCGGATGAAAGTGAAATTAAAGTGGTAACAGTAACACATAAAATAAACAGCACCACAGTCACATATAAAATAGTCATAATGTTTAATAATAATACACCACATAATATATAAAACACAAACTACCGTCATTTATCTTATATTTATAGTGTCATAAAGTCTTCGCTCTTTCAGAGTTAAAATTTAAATTATAAATGATTACCATCGCATACAGACAATGAACAACACTTACTATTTCTTTTCTAGGTTATTATAATATACTTCAAAAGTCAGCCAAACATCACATGGACTGACTAACTTTTTTTTAATCAACAAATCTTTCAAATGAATATAATGTACATTATGATATACCTATTCAACCTTGTAATAAATGTACATTGTGATAACCTAATTCACGTGAGGACTACCATTGTTAATAACCTGAATATTAATCGCATAGCTAGCAATATATCCCAGGCAGGTCAACCTCCACATGGTCCTCCCTAGAAACCATCATGCTGAATCCCAGATGTCATTCATTACGATGGGCTAACTGACATTTATCATTCTTACTTTTCATCCTTACACTGTTATCCCGTCCGCGTATACCAAGCGCAGACATTACCATTCCATTATCATCCATTAAATAAAAACCTATTCACGCAGTATTGATAAAAAATTAAACTGTTTATAGCGAAGCATTTGTATAAAGACACTTTATCTATATAATCTAAGATCCTATCAAACTAAAACAAAACCCATTAAGCATTACTGCCTGACGACAAATACACTTGCGAGACGAAGAGACCTATGTAGTCAAACTTTCCTACTGGTTAATTATAAGACAGGCAATCTCAAATTACGCAAATAATATTTTATTTACTATACAGGATCTTACTACGACAATAACAATCAGTCATCAAAGGTAAAGTTATGGATGTGACAAACTAAATATCTATCCAATATCTCAATTAAATTTCACTCTTTGACTTAATGAGCTTTCAGACATTCAAAGGTTGATTGGAAGAAATCCCTTTAAGAAATATCCATTATTGTTCTCGTCGTATATTAATAATAGTTACCCTTATTTTTCGTTCGCGCAAAAATGATTGTTTTTTTTTGGAAATGTAAAAGAAGCTGCCGCTCCACCTGATGATAACTGGTAATCGTTGCTTATAGACATGAATAATACCGTCAACACCATAGAATACTCTGTGACACCCATAGTACCGATCATACATCGCCATTCCTTAGGACTAATCAATCAATAATGCCTCCATACTATGTAATTTCACTGCCATATCCCACCCTTTAAGCCTAAAGTATCTTATATTGGTGATCCTACTAGACGGGTTGGCAACCGCTGTTAGGCATTAGTGATATTTTAAGTGGAACGCTATTAAAGAACCCTCGACCATTAAGTTCCCTTAATCGCTTCTTACGACATCTACAGAAAAGGAAGGGGTGGCCCATTCTATGCCAGTACTACACAGCAATTGTGTCATTTTAAATCAGTCATTTCGTGTGTTATTAATTAGTGTATTAATAAATATAATGTATATTATTTCTGTTACTAGGTAACAATTTATGAAGTAAATTCATCTTACAATAAAACAATAAGTTGTCTTGATCATATGAGTACAGTTCGAATAAGGTAAGAGAAACTTTGTTATTTCTAATTACAAAAATGTGTTCAACTTAATATATCTTCGAAACATGTTATTGTACATTGGTTTATTTTCTCATAATGCAACTTCAAACATAAACTTTTTCAATTCTACGTACCTATCAATATATTCAGTTATCGTCGAGTAGGTAAGGTAGTAAAACTAATGTTTTATTTCAGTTTTGTAACTATTGAAACTACCGTTTTTATTTCTGAATCAAAAGCTCCTTACTACGAATAAAGTCTATAGGTGTTTCAAGTGAAGCAGTTGTGTTTGTAATTACAAAATGTTTCGGTTTATATCTTCGAAAGGTGTTATTGTACATTGGTGAATTTACAGGGTGCATTCAAACATAAACTTTTTCTATTCTTACGAATCAATATATTCAGTTATCGTCGGGCGAAACAGTTTTATTCTCTGTTTTGTCCATGATAGCTGCCATTTTTATGTCTGAATCAAAACTTTCCATAAAGTCTATAGGTAAACTTGCCATTCCAAGTCGTAATAAAAAATCCTAAATTAAAATATTTACAACTAACCGCAACTAACTAACATAACTAACTTGCTCGTATAAATTAGTGTTATTTTTAGTATTTTTTTATACAAAGTTGAATAGCAAACAATCTAACAAAAAGTGATAATCGCCACCTATAAACATAAAGAGTACCGAAGACAACAGAATATATTATGTTGCCCATGATATCCTTCATGTGTTGCCATTTATGAGAACTAAGGTATTACGCCTGGGTATAGAACCCTGTAATTTCATTGCTATATCCTACTCTTTAAACCAAAACACAGCCATACAATCATAACTGCTTCGCGACAAAGACACGGTTAGGACAGAAGTAGTTAAGCAAACAACTTTTGTATAAAGTCTTCTATTTGAAAAAATATATCCAACCAATATACCAAATTTTACATCCAGTAAATAGAATGCAAGGTAGTTATGAAAAACGTCATTATATCTACGTGACATTTCATCTATAAACGACGTTCGTTCACGATTGATGTTATTTTTCCCCTTATACAGTAATAAAAATATATTTATAAATGTAAGATGGAGTAAATCGATAAAAATAAACTGTACCTCAATTATCACGTTTTCAGTCCCGGAACGGCGAAAATTGTAGCAGAATTGGAATCTCTGGTGATGCTGCAACAAGACGGCGATAGGATTGTAAAGAGATATTTCTCTAAATACAACTCTCCGTTTGTAGAACTCAAAAAAAAATAGATAAAAACATAGCGATAAGGCCGCCTTTTGTATCACTTCTCATTAATATTTACTGTATTTGATATTTCTTTTTTTACTCGGTGCAATAAAGTGTAAATAAATAAATAAATACTTTTACTATATCATTTCGTATTTAATTTTTATAGTGGTTGATAAAATATAGCAAAATCTATATATTGGACTAATAACAGATATAAAGATATATGACTGATATGGGCGATATCGAAATGGATGATAACCTTTTTCCGTATTCAATGTACAGAGGAATTTAATATATAGATATCGAAACGGTACCGATATCACCTATGCCTAATACTTTATAATTAATTGATAAAGTAGTAATAAGTAACAGTCCATTTAGGACTTGAATATTTCTGAATTGGCTCAGTTCTGGGTTCAACTGGAATCGACCTGAGCCCCAGCTTTCCTGTAAGGATAGCGAGTTTTCATCTAAAACATAAATGGCACAAAATTTTGACTTTAATTGCTGTTATACTTACCCTCTTTATAAATATTTATAAGCAAATAAAGGCATAAAAAAACATTCATCAGTAAAAGAGAAAGAAAACTGATAATAAAACTCTACATACTGTCATCTGGTCAGCATAGCAATAGTATGTTCTGAGGTGGATTGTGCCCTTTTGAGACGTTCATTGTCTGGAAAGAAATAAAGAAATATTTTTATTTAGATAGAAAATTTAGATTTATACATTTTTGAATAGCTATTTTTTCGTTACCATCCATTCGGAACGCAATTTTAGTCAAGAAGAACGGACAAGAAACTTAGCTATTGCTTTGTTTTCTGGTTCCTCATAACACAAAGTATTCTTACTTGAGGACAAAGTGGTGATTATGTGGCTTCAATTCTTAATTAATACATTTTGATCCTGACAACGTTGCGACCTCGTTACCTAGTGTAATTTATAGAAGGTCACAAGTACTTTTATCGACACCAAAATTTTGTGTTTCCATTAAAAAACAAATTAATTTTTTTTACTACTGCTGCGATGTTTTACGTTAACATATCAAAATATTCAGAACTAGAAATTTAAGTGTTTTATATAAAACGTGCAATCGTGTTTAAAATGGGTAAATTAATATCTCGGTAATAAAACTATGTGGAAATTTTCGCATGATACCATAATAAAAGGAGAGACTGATATCAATTTTAAAAATGGTTAATGCTTAGTTTTTTTACTTATTTCTAGCATCTATATTTTTTTTTTTCACTTTAAAAATAAAATTATTATAAGTATACAATTATATTAACGTAATTAGATTGTTTTGAACGTTTAATTATTTAAATTAATATCTAAATTATTACTTACGAGTAGACGCCGTATCTAAGCGAAACTTATAACAACAAAGCATAAGCAAATAATGAAAAAATAAAAGATTAGTTTGATCATTATCTTACTCGTCTATTTTATAATAAGCCTTTTACAAAAAGTTTTATTCTTTGAATCTTGTTACAGAGGTTCCACAGACTTGGGGCAATTTATTATAAAATAAAACCTTAAGATGGATTTAGAGCAAGTGAACGAATCCTTATTTTCCTAATAAAATTCCAAGTTTGTTACGTAAAAATGCCAATAGTATTCTAGGAAAAAAGACTCAATTCCTTTGATATTTAAGTATATATAATATGTTGCACAATTACGTAACCAAATCTGATCTTCACACTTTTTTTGCAATTGGCAGAGTTAATTGCGGCGTTACATCCGTGTTTGTGATGATTGAAGAAACTATTTTCGTGTGCATGTGCGTGTGCGTGTGTGTATGTGTGTGGGTGTGTGCGTGTACATATACATGTGTGTATGTGTATTCACGATTGAAATAGTATTTGTTGTAAATCAACAATTTTATATATTTTCAATCTAAACTAGTAATTGTTGTTTCTGACTGTTCGATTTTCTTTCTATGCTCTTCATTTTTTTTTTAGTTCTAATCTAAATCCTTGTTTAAACATTTTTCCGAGAATGAATTAACGCTCTATCTAAGTAAACATTTCAATGCTACCTAGCAAATTGTTCATAACGCAAACCTAATCTTTTTTCCACTAAATCGTTTCAACGGATGGTTTTAAAGAAAAAATAAAAAAAAAATTATAAAAGTTTGACTACTTCTTAGTCTATTTACAATTATTTCCTCCGTAATATGCTTATATAATGGACAATCAGTAGCTGAAATAGCATTATATTTTTTTAAAACTTTAATGGATACCATTTTTATATTAAGTAGGTGGTAAATCTATGTATATAAAATAATATTATATGGAATAAAATTTAAAACATTAATATCTTTTTAAGAGAATATTCTATTGATAAAACTGAATTTTTCCCAAAGGAATATGGGTCGACGAAAAAAGTTTGAGCTGCTTATACTAACACCACGCGTTCAGCTGTTAATACTCTCTTTAAATAATTCTATTAGAATTCGATTTCATATAACAAAATACTAGTAAAAATAATGGCTAATTAACCATTAAAAACTTTTTGACCCAGAATTGAATTGATGCAGATATTTTAAATGTAGAACAAAAATATTTCTGTTTTAACTATAATAATAATCGGTTTAATTTACATGTTATTTGGTTGAGAAAGTAGTAACCGTCGCCTATAGACATGAGCAGTACCATGGACATAACAGAGTATACTGTTTCGCTCATGATACCTCCCAGGCGTTGCCATTCCTGAGGACTCAGGTGTTATTCCTCTGTACCAATAAATTCACGCCATATCCCATCCTTCAAACCGAAACACAGCCATGCAAACACAACTGCTTCACGGTTGAAACACGAATGGGACAGAGGTACCCAAGCAATCGACTTTTGTACAAAGTCTCCCTCTGGTATATGTTTGCAATATCAAACAAAAAAAATTTTAAACATTCCATTCCGCGTTCTATATTAAAATGTTTTTAATTTAAATGTGTCTTAGATGCTAAAATTTGTTTTAAAATAGGAATGTGTTATTATTTTAAAATTACTAGTTTTCTTGAGGACAAAATTGTGCCATATTTTTTACTTTTAACATTTACTTGTATAAATGAAAGAATGTTCACTTAGTTTGCAATTTCACTATAAATTCAGTATATACTCGTAACTTCACAGTAAATGATAAATAGTCTCTATGTTGCAATTGCATAATGTACCACCAGAACCATTTTCTCATCTGGACCTAGTTTATGTAAATTTCTAAGTTATTTTAATACGCATAAGAGCGATTTTCTATCTAATGGGTTTCCAGAATTTATATAGAATTTTATACGAGATTATTATAAATCAAAAGCGACGGTTTCGATAAGAGAAAGTGCAGATCTGGTAAATGCCTCGAACGATATTCAACTTACTGCAACGTATCTGTCTGAATTATCTGCATAAAACTGAAGATAATACATCTTTTATATTTAATATTGGTTACTCAGAACTCCGTCATTTGCAAACTAATTCAAAAAACTCTTACTTTATTAGAAGTGATATATATATATACGTTCAGACACAGAAATTTCATCAAAATCAGTATACTCTGTTATATCCATGGTACTGCTCATGTCTATAGGCGACGGTTACCACTTTCCATCAGGTGGGCCGTTAGCTTGTTAGCCATTCTAAGTTGTATAAAAAAAAATTAGGTTAGTAGTAATTTTGGATTTTAAAAGTAACTGAACAATTTTGTTACAATTTTTTTATAGACCATACATAACATAAAAAAACATATAATACCTACTTGTTTACATTTATAAAAAACGTCCCCTCTTATGGTAAACGTTTACTATAGCCTGTGGAAGCTAGAATACTAAGACTTACTGAAATCTTGAAGCATCCGAATTATCTATTTCTAGAAGGTTCATTCCATAATTAACATTTGATTTCGCTATCAAAACAGTTATTTTAAATAATCAATTAAAAATATTGAAAATTATTCAATCATAATATTACTACACTTCAGTACGCTTCCATATGAACGCTGCTTAACAATAAAAACCAATTCAGTAGAAGGTTGAACGAAAATAAAATAATAAATAGTATTTACTGTACCATTCACAATTGAAACACACTGACCATTAGGATATCCATAGATTTTTATTCGGAACGCGAACCACAAATCCCCATTTCGAAGGACTGAATTCCGACAAACCAAGACCCTACCCTCGTTGGTTACACACACGCTATCCACAATCACTTAAGAGCACATTATTACGCGTATCGCTTAAAGGATAGACCGTTGTTATCTTAATAGTACTGCTTAGGATTGTGGGTTAGCGACCACGCTGACAACTTGAGAGAACTAAGTGGACACACTGGCGATATGGTTGGTCAACTTTTTGTTTATCAATCTCTTTTTAGACTCTTTTAATTGAAACTGCTATTTCATCCTATATTCTACTATATTCTACTGTCTTTTTTCCATTTAACTTTCTATCTGCTTGTTATGTCTTGCTGTCCATTTGAGCTTTTTTCCATCTTGATGTACGTATGTAAACTATTATTCTGTCTCCATGCTCATACGTACGCTGTCCACAATCACTGAAGAGCACATGATTACGCGTATTGCGTAAAGGATATACCGTTTTTATCTTAATAGTACTGCTGAAGATTGTTAGTTAGAGTCCACGCTGATAACTTGGAAGAAATAAGCCGACACGCTGACAATGTGGTCAATAAACTTTTCGTTTTTTTAATCTGTTATATTGTTTGAAATATGGTTCGTTCTTTTTTTAACGGTCATACTTGTGTTATAGGGAAGGAGTAACATTAATTTAAGAGTACTTTTACGAATTTGTACTGTGTTTATTATTACTTATTGTTCCATGACGATAGCAATTAGCAAAATACTTCTACAAACTGATTATAGACACTTTTGATTAAAAAAAATTAAAAATTAAGACTAATTCTTGAAATCGTCATGCAAAACAGGTCAGTTACTTGCTTTTATTTTAACCTATCATCACTTAATGATACCCCGCTAGCGCATACCGATAGCGCAGGCGACGCCACCATTTTATTTTACCCACAAAGAAAACCTCTGCTAGCAGATTGTGATAGGATATATTGCTGCTTACAAACCACCCCATTATAACAATCCTTTTTCTCCATTAGCAGAGGTATTTTTTTTAATACCACGAGTGTAACAAAACAAACATACAGCCCGTGTGACAGTAAACGGTTTCTGTAGCCTATAGATGCTTGTAAACCTAGGAATGTCACGTGCACGTTACCGACCCTGAAGGAATCTTAACAGACCCTTTTTGAAGAACCTTTTTGTATATGGAGCCGCTTATGTCCTATTACAGACAACCTCGCTTTGTTGTTCAAACGTAGCGACAGTGTGTACTCTAGTTGGCATTGTAATCTAAGGTTTACTATTATTCTATTACCTCGTAACATTGGGAACGAGGTTTTTGCTAAAATTTGAATAACCCTACTTTGGAATTACGTTATGTTAACACAATTTTATCCGTTCATATAGAACAGCGTTTGACTCGTTTTACAATGGAACGAAATAAATAAAATAAAAAAATATGCTTACGACTATAATCCCAGTTTAGAAGCTTTATATTTTGATGTGCTCGCGTTTTGTATGGCATATTTGAATCCAACGTGACAGGGGGCGAGCTTTCCGCTATATATGGGGTTAATTTGGTTTGTCAACGGTAGATATTTTATCCGACTACCGAAACAAATAAGATAATGTTTCTGTGGAATATATATAATTTGTTATAATATACATCATATAAACTACATAATACTAAACAAGTTGATGGATTTTTATGAATGAAAAATAAAATATACATATACATGTTCTCCTCTAATGTGTAAAAAATTGAAATTGCACAGAATTAATAACCTTATTCTGTAATAACAAACATCATAATTATATATATATATAAGATGGTTTCCAGGGGGAACCACGTGGAGGGCGACCTGATGTATTGCTGGCAATGGGTCAATTAGACACCATTACTAACAATGCCTTCCCCCCCCCCTACAAGCGACGGTTACCACTTACTATTAGGTGGGCCGTCAGCTATATATATATATATATATATATATATATATATATATATATATATATATATATATGCATGTAAATATATAATTGTATGTATAAAAAGCGATGTTTCATTCTATCTTACTATGTATTATTAATTTGCTAAAAGAAAATTTACACATTTAACGTCACTTTTATATATTTTTTCCACTATAATAATAATATTGTTACGCGTGCAGTAAAGTATATAAACAAATAAAATTAATAACAAAAAAATACAACAAATCTTTCAATAATTTAATTAAAATGAACGTTGGCGAATTTCAATACCGTGACGTTACAATTCATAAATTCGCGAAATAAAAAGCACTCTTTTGTGATACCAATCCGAATTCTGCATATTGATATTTCGCTTTATGGTGCTATACGTTTATATCACAGCTGTTAAGCTTCCCTATGCGCTCTCAATGGCCATTCGTTTTAGAGGACAGTTGTTGACGCAATGTAAAAATATTTCATACCTTTTTTTATCGAACGTCGATGAAACATGTCGATGTGAGATTTAAATAGAGGTATAAAGAGAAGTGAAGGATTTACTCGTATTTATTTATTTATTTATTATTTACTAGCAATGCGCTCTAACATTGTATGGATAAATAGACAAAAAGATAAATTTGTATGTATTTTATTTAGGCGTTCTGTACAAAATTCAAAATTTGTAGATTAGTCTACATTTTTAGAGCATTCCTAATATAAATTAACTAACAAAATATTTTATATTTTTTGTTTCAACATTTATTGAGAGTTTTTATTAAACTTCGAACGCAGGTGTTTCTTTATTCCAGTTTTAATATAAAATTGAGCAATGAAGTCCTTATCTCATTGATTGTACTTTTTTTCGCAGAACCACTTTCTTAATAAAACCCAATGGGGGTTCTTATATTAAAATTACAAAATCGCCACTTATTTGAGTTCCTGCAATATTTACAATACAAAAAGTAGAAAATTAAAATTTATTTTAATTACAAATAAAAAATGTTGTATTTTTAAAAACTAGCTTGGATTCCCAGTAAGGAAGGAAAATATTTTTCAAATATTATAATGTAGTTTATTTTATTTTTAATTTTTATGATAACTAAACTCACAAACAAGCTGATGGAAACCGGTAACCATCGCCTATAGACTTGAACATAAAAACATCACAAAACGCACTGTAATACCCATGGCTCACATCATGCATTGTCTCCTCCTCCTGATTATTATGATGTTATGCATTTGTATCCTGTTATTTATACTAGAAACGCCATTTTTATTCCATTTTGGGGGTCAATCTTGGGATCTTCAAATAACGCGTTAAAAAGGAAACTTTATTTAGTTCACGGGTTGAGGCTGTTCATGGATTGTGCATCGAGTCTTCTGTAAGTATTTGTTGTATTCGAGCTATTATAGAAAAAAAAAACACTTGTAGGATATTTTTTTTTTGCAATATAATTGGATATAATATCTATATCTAGTTTACATGATGAACACTTAACTATTCAGAATTACTTTCATATTGGTATTATTGAAGATCTTATATTGCCACCTATCGGCGAATATGCAGTACTTAGAATAACAATTATATCTAATTTATGCTATACTATATGAAAAGTATATTACAAGTTTTCATGCTTCTAATAAAATTAAAATAAATGAAAAAAAAAAACAAAATCAAATTTTAAATCGTTTATCGTAGTTACGAATGTGTAGTGCTGACAAAGTCGCGCCAAATTGTTCGTTTTTACTTTTTTATATTTCAGAACCCTAAAAATGATAATGTCATCTACTATACTCTGTGATATATAAGTGGGAACGAACGACAGCCCATATAAATTACAGTGCCCATGGGGACATGTCATTAGCCACTGTTACTGATGTTATTTATGCACAATCTTTGGGTTCGGACAGTTCTGATAGTTTAATGTGAAAATTTGACTGAAAATCGATCAGAGCATTTACGATACAAAAAATAAAATTTTTTCAGTTGTGAAACGTAATTCTGTAGTATTTACAGGAATTACCAATCTGATCTTGATCTGGTCGTCAAAATTTTCTAGGGATACATTCTTATGTCGTCAAAATCCCACGGATCCGGACGAAGCGATTCGCCTTTTCGATTCTAATTCAAACAGCTAAAGAATATAATACTTTTCCTGTTTCTGTGTTTCTGGAGAAATACAATCTGGGATTATTCAAGTCGATGACGAATAAGTATCTTCGGAGTAAACGCGCTCCTTTCTAGATCTTGTCATCACTTACCATCAGGTGAAGTAAGATGAAGCACAAATCTATTTTGTAATAAGAAAAATAATTAGTAAAAATGTAATGGTTCAGGATCCTTCAATAAAATCATAGCCTTAAATTGATAAATATTTTCTTTAGATTAATCTTAGCTATGTTTTAAAGGGATAGAAACATTTATGGATCGATAAAATGAAGGCTTCATTATTAAAATCAGCTAGCTACTAGTGAATCACGAACAAGTAGTTAGCGAAGTATACAGACAGTCATTCATGAATAATAAAATAGTTTTCATAACGCCCGAAAAGCACGGTTGTCAGTTGAAAATGGGTGTAATACGAACGTATAAACGCTCTTGGTGGGGCCATATACGCCATTAATATGCATGTACGCGTCGTGCTTTTAATTAAATTTCAGTTTTTATTTGCAAAACACAATTGAGTGTCTAAATAATTTTTACTTGGCGTGACATTTCTGAATTACATAGGCGGTTCCAAGTTGATAAGCGTTTTATGAGTTTTATTTTTTATTTAGCAAATTCTGTACTGAATTTAATGTATTTTTGCAATCTTTAGGTTTTTACTCTAGTGTTAGTTCAGTATATATTTTTTTAATCGTAATTACGATATTGAAGGCAATTGTTGAGAATTTTAATTGAAGTCACTGAATATAAACACTTCTGATATTTGCGCAAACGTTTTTAACAATAATCTACTTGACTGAGAAATTATAAAAATTAAAAACTTAATTAAGAAATACTGCTAAAATAATAATACTGGAAAGACTGAATATATTTGATGTCTTTAATAAATTATTCCTTAACGCCAAAAGTTTTGAAATAAACTGAGGGCACGATACATAGACACGCATTGAAACATTGATTGAAACTAAATTAATTCCACTTCACTTGCCATTGTCAATAGCATTAACTGACTTACGCACATTGATAGTCGAATCGATTGATAATCGATTGACTCAGAATCACTTCGTTTCAATACGTGATAGTTCGGATGTTTTCATGTTCTGGGATCATAATAAAATACCAATTGCATGCTACAATGCACACGAATTCTGCAAGTATACAGCATATGGAAATAGAAAATTTGTACATGAAAAAATACCCGTCCTCTGAGTGACGCACTTGATTTTTCTATAGACTTTAATGTCCATAATCCCTTTTTGGGCCTTCAAAATAACCTTTTTCCCGGAAAAATAACAAATTCATCATCTTCATCATTATTTCAGTCATCACCTACCCACTTCTGAACATAATCCCATAGACTACCATAAAGAACGGTCCTAAGCCACCTGCTCTCTGCAATGAATTTGAGATCATCACTCTATCTAGTGGGGTGTCATTCTACACTACGGTTGCCCGTACTCGGTCGCCATTTAAGAACCTTTTTCCCCCATCGGTGGTCAGTTCTTCGAGCTATATGACAAGCCACTTCAGCTTTCTTATCCTTGCCACTTCAGCTTGTTTATCCCTAAAAATAACAATTCACTCCCTTATAGTTTACTAGCCGTTTTCCGTGTATTCACGCGTGATCATATTATGATGTTAAATAACCTATAAGCTTTCTCAAGAAATGTGCTGTCAAAAGCAAAATAATTCTAAAAATAAATCCAATTGGTAGTTCCAAATTAATCTCTGCTTGTTTATTTAAACACACATTAGCGTTGATTAAACTTATTCTCTTTATATATTAGTAGATATAAATTTCTTCACTAAGAATTATTGCTGCTCCAGAACTCTCATTCGCTCCCTCTGTATTCAAAACAGCGCCATAGCAATAAAAAAATATTTGCAATATAATCTAATGTTATTAACTTACATAGAAACACACAAAAAAAAATATCGGTATCGAGCCCTTAAGTCTAAGGCGAGAGTTTGTCTCCCTTTGTATGTTCTACCGCTTACATAACAGATTGTTCTGAAGAATGGTTTAAAATTATACCTACAGCCATTTCTCATCATCTCGCCATTAATAGGGAAGTCCTCCTCACTTGATTGAACCTAAATGGTCACGTACGTGTGCGGTTTCAAAAGAATGTTCTCCTGCAAACGCTCAGGCTATGGAATGAGCTCCCTGCCGAGGTTTTCCTTAGAGACTACAATATGGGTTTCTTTCAAAAGGGTATATGAGGGTTTCTTCAGGGTCAGTAAAGCACACGTGGCACTCTTAGTGTTTCAGATGTCTATAGGCTGCAATAACTGTTTACCATCAGACGGGCTGTATGATTATTGCCACCTTTATGGTATAAAAAATGTATGCAAATAATGGAGGTGTACTGATTTTTATTAGCCTAAATAATTCAAGAAAAGAGTGACAGCATACCTGCAATTCGTCCGGTCACTTACCATCAGGTGAGTCGCATGCTTGTTAAATAAAAAAAAAGATCCATAAAGAAAAAAATGCCTACCAACAGAATAACGACGATCCTTAATCAGGCATTCGGAGGAGCCATTCCCACCCTTCAGTTCCCGCTGGAATAATATACCGCTGACTGATCTTACTTAATTTAAGACGAGCTAACCATTTTTCAGTTCAACTTAGCAATAAAACAGATAGGTCAAGAGTAAACAAATGGGTATCTGTATCACTTCCTTATCCCCGGCGTGTCGTTAACCCATCGCGTAATCACGTTACCGCTCGTAAAACGTTTTACTGTATACCGCAAACAAATTAACCCATTTTATTGCTAATAAATGGGCGCTATAAACATTGCATATATAGATTTTTCTGGCGATCCACCGACCATTCCCATTGTTGGCGATTTAAACGTCTTCAATATCTCATATATTTGCAAGATATACTATAAATCTAATATTTTCAGTCATAATGTGCTCATACTTACCATATTTCGTAACTTAGTTAATCTTTTTTACTTTATTTAAAATAATAAGTAATTGTACAGTATATTACTTAGAAATATTACTTTTATACATGAATATTTGTACAATCAATACCAATATCCTATAATTACTACTTATAAAAACAAATAACTAGATTATATAAATAGATATGGCAGTTTCATAAGGATTCTACACGTACGTGTTGTTTGTTATTTTTATACAAGTATACCTATTTATACAAGTATACATATTTATATATAAAAACATTTCTAATTATTTACTCATTACGTTGTACTGTTAAATAAATATTCTGCTATCTTTATACTGTTGATTAGTAATATGGCGTTAAATCACCTTTTACACTGTCTAGGTGTGTTAAAGTTTAATAAATAAATCAGAATTATAATTATACTTTATGTAAATAAATATGTAAATTAATGGGTAATTAGCAAGAGTTCATCCCGGACTATAGCACAGAGAGGGCGTATGCAGCACGCCGGTTTGCGCAAAATGTAGGCTTCCATAAAAAGCCATTTTGTGGGTATTCCGTTATCTTAAATCTTTAGCAACCCCTAGCCTATTTATCAAATTAATTATAATTAAGCGTGACATATAAATTTTTGTCATTTTAAAATTTTTTATTAACAATACTTCCTTCCTTATATATTTTATAGCATGTGTAGATTCTTAGTTGAATACAAAGCGTAAAAAAATTAGGCAGAAGTTGGTAGTAAAATTTAGCATTTAAAAAAGCGCGATGGTGTGATTGGGAGGGTCAAATCCTTATCATTACTAATAATGTAAATATGAAATTTAGTTTGTTTGTTATCTCTTAACACTATAATGGCTTGAGGGAAAGGGATTGTTAGCAATGGAGTTTGACAACCTCATTGCTAGCAATATGTTCTACTAGGTCGACCTCCAATCCATCGACGATCAAACCATCGTAAACAATTGTTGTTGAATTCATCACGATGGGCTAACTGACCTGCTTCAACCTGACCTATCATCCTTCACTGGTGCCCCGCCGGTGTATATCAATAGCAAGGGTGGGGTTACCATTCCATCATCGTCTCCCATTAACAAATAATGGCTCAACCAATCACTATTAAATTTAGTACACACGGATACCGGATGAAAAAGAACATAAGCTACTTTTTTCACAGTCAGTGAATATACGTAGGGCACATGGACAAAGAAACGAATAAAAGCTAGTATTTAAATATAATCACCTAAATCTTCTAAATGTTACTACTCATTCCATATTTTGCTTTTAAATTTTGCCAACATTTTCATCTTCACATTTTTTTAAAAACAGAGTTTTCGTAGCAAATAGATTAAAAAAAAACTTTTATTTGATTAAATGTATGTCGACTGCTCGACTTAAATATGATTTATAGAGTGTACCTTCATATGAAAAATCTAATATTATATTCTCAAAGCTAATATAATTTAAATATTTTAACGACAATTTTGTACCGTTTCATTTATATCGCTCATTTAACTGCTAATGGCTTATGCAAAATACATAAAGATAGCATTGCAGTATGATGCTAACATTGCGTCCACTAAACGGCAGTATATGTCTCATAATATCCAAACTATTATACCCAAATTATGCGATACTAACGACATAGTCTGGTGCCGTGCTGGCACTGTAAAACAAATGCAAGTTAGAATAGCCAACTGCCAAGCCAGATTCAATGATCTATTTGATATTTTAACTCATTGAAATGTTGTATCTTCTGTTTTCATCTAATATGCTAAGTTAAGGTGTAATCCCCCTTATAGGGGAAGAAGAGATTGTTAGTAAATGGAATTAGCAACCCTATTGCTAGCAATAAACCTTATCTGGTAGACCTCCGCGCGGTTCCCCCTGGAAACCATCATGATCGATTTGTTGTTGAATATGTCGCGATGGGCTAACTGACCTCCTTCATCCTCATCTGTTAGCTCTCTCATTGGGGCTCCGCCAGTGTATACCGATAACGCATGCGGGGCAAAAAATCCTACCGTTCTATCAAATGTCGCTCAAATCTGTTCAGGAGTCTTTGCGTTAAAGATTATAAATAATCACGTCTGAAACTTGCTGAGCATTAATATAATAAAAGCTTTCTTCAACTTCACCAACCCATTCCGTGACCTCAAGAAAAACATCGTAAACAAATTTTCACAAAAATCCGCTGAGTCAATATTTGCGCGCCGACCTAAAAGTTGTTCGGTGAGGAAATATAGAAGCCACTCCGTAAACTTTTCTATACAGCGAAAATGTTGTGTCAGCAATTTTATTTAAATTATACTACGATTTGCTCAATTTGATTTTTATATTTCAACTAAACCCAAGTATAACAAGACCCATAAGACTGATCGCCACTAAGTCCAGTTTCAAAATTAATTTACAAAAATTCTTAATTGAGAGGCAAAAGATAGACATTCCAGCAAGTTACATCTATGTTCCATTTGTCTGCTAGATAAACTGTCATATCTGTCTGTTTACTGTATATCTATCTATTTACTGTATAGATAATCTGGTAGTATTCTTTTATTGTTACCCTATTCCCTTTGGCCGCAACAGAACATCAGTACTTTGTTCTTTTGAGGGCGAACCAATAAACTGAGTTGTGACCATTTTCTATTGTTATGGCACACGCACAAACGAAAAATTGTATTTAGCTTTATGTATTTTTTTAATCATTTATGTTATCTCGCTTTTTATGTATATCTATATATGTTGTAATTTGTGTGCTGTAAGTAATGCAAATAAATTATCTATCTATAATATCTATAATTATTCCACTGTTAGACGCAATTTCCTTTTTTCTATTAAAAAAGAATATACGTAAATATTTCAAATCACGTAGATCAGGTTGGTTGGTATAGTATTTTATTTAGTATCATATAGTATTTTATTCTTTCTCATATAGTAATGTATTTTTCTTTGTTTTCTTAGTCGACTCTTATGACATATTGAAAATGAAATACTTTGAAAAGTGCTCCACATTTTTGGTTGCTAATCGTCCGCGACGGAACGCCAATACATTGAATTGCATACAATATTAACGTAATAGGTTTAACATACGTGTAATTTGGGCCAGAAAACTCGATAAGTTTCGGGAGCATCCTGGACCCTTGGTCTTGGACGGCTGTGACGTGAATGCATACTTGACTGCGCGCGTCGACCTGTTAAGTACTAGCTGTAGACGTTTACGGTACCGTAACAAATATAAAAGATAGCGTTCGGAGATCCTTAGGTATGAACGGCTGAGCTCCGTAGTTTTTCTCTTCGTCTGCTGTGTTATTGCCACTGACTGTGTTAGTACTCCGGCGTGTACATACAGTGCTTGTTACAATATTCACCATGAATGAAACATCAAGAAGCGACGCCCAGGCACTAGGTTGTACCCATCCTTGGTCTCTATTAAAATTTGGATGACAATTTATTTTAATGACCTCTTTATTATAGATAAATGTTCATAAACATCATAAATAATAATTCGTAAAAACTACGTGTTTACATATACAATTTCTTCTTGTATAAAAAATACGTTTTAAATTGTAATAGGCATTTGAGGTTCATTGTTAACACACAAATAGTAAATACACAAAAATTCAATTCAGTTTCAAATCTCCTCCCTTTTGTATTGAAATATTTTTCCTTGCAAATCAATAATAATCATAACAAAAGTTTAATACAACGCTCGACCGACTTTTCTATTTCATACAAAAAAAAAATATTTAAAATTTCATCAACTTTGTCAGTTGTAGAGAACTCTCTAATGGTATTACGGAGTAAATAAATTTATTTACGCTAATGAATTATAAATGAGTCGCAATACGATTGCTACTCATTAATAATTCAACTTCACTCAATAGAATTTACAAACACACACTTTTTCCATTAATTTAACATGTTAACACTTCTTTTTTGACAGGTAAAACTACATCAAATTATGGCTATTTACTTAATTTTATTTATTTACTAGGAGTATTCAGCGGCTTTACTCGCGCAAATCAGCACATTAAGTAACCCTTGTGCTGAGGTGAGATATAAACTACCCGTGTATCAAATTTCATTCAAAGCCGTTTAGTAGTTTTTGCGTGACAGAGCAACAAACATTTATCCATCTATTCATTCAACCAACCATCGTTATAAATTTTAATAGGATTTATTTATCTTTTATACGCATGACATAATTATGTAGCTGTCATTTAACGGCGGCTTTATTATAATTTATAGAACTTCAAGCCAGGATAGTAAATATACTCACAAATATATATCCTTTGAAAAATACACTTTATATCCTGAGGAGATAAAAAAAACGTCACTACAAAGCATATCTTAAAATTCCTATTATAAATAGGAATTAGCAGCGAACTTTAAAAAAGGGTGAGCGCAAAACATCATCGAATGGTCGCAGTGTCACAGGTTTTTCTACTTGAAAAAGCCTGTATCTTAGTAATAACTATAATAAATATACACGCACATAACGACGCCACGCTTAGTTGCCATGCTTGACAGGCGGGTTAGCAACCACAGTTATGTTTTAGTGATGTTTTAAGAGGGACGTGACGCTACTCATCCCTCTACCATTAAATTTTATTTAAAACCTACTAATTAATATTCAAACAACGTTTTCAATTTCTAATTGATGCATCTGCAACATTACCCACCTACAATTTATTTCCTTCCGCAACACTTCCCACTTTTAATAGCTTCCCCATCTTCGCTTAAACTTGTTTATCATTAAAAGTTTTATTTATCAGGCGAGACAAGCGATCGTATTCGCTCGTTGCACTCTTATAAGATTCAGAACACATAACATTATGAATAGCGATAAATTGTATCAAATCCTCAGTAGGTACAACGCAGGATGCGTTGAATCATAAATAAATTTTCTGTTGTTCCTGCCTACGGTCGACTAATAGATGCCGTATGCTGTTAAGTCCGCCGTTTACACTTTATTTGTGTATTAAAGTTTATTAAATAAATAAAATAAATGAATATTATAAAAGACGGGAATAAACGTTCATTCAAAGTAAACTACAATAATTTACCAGAATTATTTCGATATAAAACGTTATAGAACATAAAATATGCAGCACAGAAGTTAATATTATTATAAACATGAAAGTTTATGTGGCTGTATCGATGGATATTTGTTACTCTTTCACGCAAAAATTACTGAACAGATTTAAATGGAATTTAGTATATAGATAGCATATATCTTAATACATAGGATAACTTATATACTGATTTATGTGAGCCACGCAACGGGAAACAGCTAATGAGGTATAAATAAGAAGTCGCACATGAAGACTAGTATTATCATAAGGAGAAATCCAAATCATTAACATCCTTTTAACAGTGTTAATAAGAAATGTTGAACCACCTAAATTGACACAGCGCTTTTAGCTCTTAATATGGGAAGCTTTAACTTTTTTGCTATTTTTCTACTATTTTACATTATTTCTTTAGGAAAAATATTCAGTTTCATAATGAAGAAAATTTCCTTGAAAGGTTGTTGGGAATTTTAGGATTATAATTCTGAGTCAGACGAACGTGAATGATATTATATAGATTGTCGTACTTCAAGTTATATTAATTTTATACGTACATCTATAGAAACTGCTAAAAGAGGGAAGATCTGATGCTTCATTTATCATACCTTAAATAATCTAATTCATAACATTATTAACATTAGCTGTATGGTTTTTACCCTTGAATATTCTATAGTTTTCCTTCAGCTTCTCAAAGGTTGACTGTAAGAGATTCCTTTATGGGATGAGTCCGGCTTATATATTAAATCTTTTAATATGTCCCATATTAATTATGTACAAAAAAAAAAGTTACAATACAACATAATACAACATTATTGTACTATCAGCATTTTTATTCAAACCTATAAGTTTATATTTATAGATACATATTACAACTTTTATATAGCAACACTAAATTGATTTTTATTTAACATTTTTTTAATATGGCAATAATCACCCTTTTCTTTTCTCCAACCAATACCAACCAACTGAAATCCGCATTCTCTACTGCTTAGATACACAGCCAAAAAAGAGAAGATGAAAGCAATTTAGTTAAAATTTTACAAGTTTTAATCACGATTCCTTCCAGGGGGAACCGCATAAAATGCAACCTATAAACAAGGTTTATTGCTAGCAATAGGGCTGTTAGAGCATATTACTATCAATCTCTTCCACCTATATTTCAATATCTATAGAGACACATACTCCAAGATTTTTTACGAACAATTTCGCTCCTCTTATTTAATGTAACTTTAATGTAACCTCACCTCAGAATAACTTTAGCGAAGCAATGAAGTGCCATTGTTTGGAAGATTTAACGCTGCATCGGTTTGTTTGGGATTCGTCGTTCCTTACAAAACCTTTGTATTGAAATTCTGAATCAGTTTTTAACATTTATAAAAATAATGCTTTGCTCCATAAAAATACCATAAATTAAAGTAGAAATATATGTTATATATATAATTTTTATATATAAAGTCTTTATCTATTTTAGAGTTCCATAACAAAATGGCAAAAACCAATATAGTGGGACTTCGTCCATCCACCACTCGTTTGTTACAAACCTGACATAATAATGTAAAAGCTACTAATACCATGAACTATTTAAAATTGGATATAAATTTTTAATCGAATCAAATAAGAAATATTTTTTTGCTTTGCAATAATTTAACGATATTATAGTTGTACTTGAAATCTGAAAACAAACCAAGTCTAAGTGGGACATTGTAATGAAATGAAATAAATTTAATTTAATTGCATTAAACAGTTTAAAATTATTACAAGCCACGTACCAAGTCATTCATTTTCATATTTAAAAAAATATTTATATTCCTTTTTATGTGCATATTTTTCGAATCATAATAAAAAACATGAAGAAAAAATTTTATAATATATATGTATCATTCCACAAATTATATGTATATATATGTATCGATAGATATATATGTGGATATGTATCGCTAGAATAGTCTTTATTGTGGTATAGAATGCCCCAGTTAGTTGAGTTCTAAAAGTACACTTAAAGCTATACCAGTACCGCTACCTTACATTAAGCTCTGTTTAAACTAACACAAATTGATTGCAAGACGACGTAACTTGGAAACTTCTAACAACTTAATTTAAGTTGTATTTATTATGCATACATATGTCTATGTGTGTGTTACAATACACAATTATTAACAAATGTACCTAATAATGTAACTCAGCATGGATAATATATGGTGACAAAATGTAATACTTTCAAAATGGCCGTCCTTACAAGATGGCGGATTATGTATTTATTTTCAATCTTCTTAATATGGGTATCGAATAAAAGGGCTGATGGAGTATAAAATTATAAAGTTAGGGATATCATACTAATTCTCACACAAATAACATCACACTAAATGACGAATTACATTTACATTACAGGTGGGCCAATAGCTTATTTGTCATTCTAAATTGCATAAATAAAAAACATTATAGAAGCTTGTTTTTAAAAGAATTATTAAACGGATTGTTTAGTCGACTATTTCTTAACGTTATACCTATATTTAATTACCAATCCAGTCCCATATATTGGTAATTTGAAGTTGTTTACCTTTTCCTGATATTTATTATCAATATATCTTTTATTGATATTATTGGATTCTTTCCGTTACGTTATTAGCTGACTAGTTTTGTCCACCATTATAGATACTCCTTCCCCTTAAGAGGTTTTACTAGTTGTTGCCATATTTGGCAGGCAGTCGCAGTTTAGTTTTGGTGATGTTTTAATAAAGACGCTGCTTCCCATATCTCGACTATTAAATTCTCTTAGCTGCTTCTTACGACACTAGAGGAAGACTTTATACAAAAGTCGATTGCTTGGGTACCTCTGTCCCATTCGTATTTCAACCGTGAAGCAGTTGTGTTTGCATGGCTGTGTTTCGGTTTGAAGGATGGGATATGGCGTGAATTTACTGGGTACAGAGGTATAACACCTGAGTCCTCAGGAATGACAACGCATGGGGGTATCATGGGCGAAACAGTATACTCTGTTATGTCCGTAGTACTGCTCATGTCTATAGGCGACGGTTACCACTTTCCATCAGGTGGGCCATCAGCTTGTTTGCCATTCTTCTACAAAGTCTTAATCTGGTATTGTTAATGGCAATCTAGCATTGATTATAATTCCTATATCGATTTGTTCCCTCGTTCCGCTCGTTCACTTTCTCGTCTGTATATTAAATGCTAAATTTAATAGTTAATCACTAATACCTGGTAGGTAATATTAGTAAATCTATTACTACGTTCTTAATAAAAACGAGTACCTAAATTAAATTTCTATTTATTATTAACATTCCTAACCTCGTTGAATCTTAGTAATCAATGAGCGATAAGAGCACATTTGGATAACACTTGTCTGCGATCCAGAGTCCTAAAATCGACTCTAAGCTTCTAAATTTTTCATATATTCACGTTTGGATCATTTAAAAAGAAGTCCTATATTGTCGTCTGATAATTAAATTATGTAAAATTAAAGCGACCTACAAACTCTTGAGACTAGACATCAACACCCACATACGAGTAACGAGCAAACTAAGTCAAGGTAAGATTATTAAATAAATTTAAATACAGCTTCAACAACTTTCAATTACGATTAAAATTTATTTAACATGATGTGCTTCCTATTTACCCTTTGATCTCTACTCAAAGCTATTTTCAGTTGTTAATTAATGCATTTAAAGTTGAGTTTCAATTGCTGACTCTACTGCTACATCGATAGTTTAGCATTGTTACTTTCGCTTATATTTAAAGACGACTTTAAGCTTAGTTCGTACCGAACAGTCATCGTTATTGCGAGCTCCGTTAATTGATCTCAAACGACGTCACCGCGAGATATCGTTAAAACTAATAGCGGACCATTTGCAAACGAGACGCTGCGACGCGTTGTTATATTAAAAATGTATTGCATATCGTATCAATTATTACTATAAGTCTTTATTGCATATGGTAGATTATATTTAATTCTTGGTATTTACCATTATGAAATATAAAAGTAATTTGACTCCTAATATATCTTCTCTCTCTCTTTCTCTTCAATCGTACAGACTTGAGAGATTCTTGGATGTTTTTCTAGACGTCTATGGTAGATTGTCGATCAGGCTCACCTTCGTGATTGACATCCTTTCAATGTGTCTCAATCTATATCTGTTCACAGCCGAACGAGTTCATTTCACAATTGATTAGTGATCTATCTCGAGAACAATTGCCTTATCCTAAATCTTGAACAATTATATATTATAGATACCATAATATATATATATATACACATATATACATGGGAATCTCTCATAAAAGGGGTTTGCCAGTAGTTGCCATGGCTGGCAAGCAGGTTAGCAACCGCTGTTTGAAATTGGTGGTGTTTTAAGATACGCTGTTGCCCAGCTCTTGACAATGGTCAATTATCAAAGGGAATTTAATGAAATTCCATTAGTCGCTTTTTACAACAGTCTCGGGAAAGGAAGGAAGGCCCATTTTATGCCGGTTCCATATGGCAACCGACGCTTATTGCTATTTTAAATAGCTTGAAAATAGACTGATCTCTCTACTTGATAACTATAGAACTTATGTAACAGGTACCTTTACAAGATATTTCATGTACCATTAGAATTAGACCACTTTTTCTACTAAATAAAAAGTTCAACATTAAATGAAAAAAACTAACGATCCATATAATAAAAGTGGTTACTGTCAACTGTAGATATAAACAACAACATAGACATGGCACAGTATACACAATAACAGCCATAAAATACTCCTCAAAAGTTGTCATTTCCAAAAACTTAGGTGTTATACCTCCGTACCCTGTAATTTCATAATGTAATTTCGAAGGTACTTCCTCCTGTGAACACTAAAATTTTGGAATGATCATCCTATTGAGACTTTCCATAGTGATTACAGCATGGGGTTCTTCAAAAAGGATATATTAAAGTTTCTTAAGAATCGGCAACACACACGTGACATCCCTGGTGTTACATGCGTTCATAGGCTACAGTAACCCCATTTACGACCAGATGGGCCGTATGCATGTTTGTTACCATAGGAGTATAAAAAAAACACTGCTGTATGGGCGAAAAACTAAAAGTCCAAGGGTCGGCAGAGAGGGCGGTTAACAATGACTTTCCTAGACCGGTATGCCGTTCGCAACAACTTAAATTAATCGTACCTCTTTGATGTGCTGGTTCACCTGCCTCCTGGGTTTGCTGTCTTTCTCCACGGCGCAGCTAAGGATCCTCACGGGCTCCGGAGCACGCACAAATGTTGTATTTGAATAGGGTGGCGTAATGTCGGGTACTTCACATGTCCATGACACACATATCAGTTTTTCCATTAATAGAAATTTAGTCTTATTATGAAATATAACAAGTTGCACACAAAACCACGTCGTAGCAAACTATGAATTTCACTTTATATGTCCTTTATTATAAAATAAATACATAAAATAGAGCGTATGCTGCTAACAACCCGTCATCACTTTTCGCGCCAACGCCATATTGCTTTTTTTTTTCTTTTTATCAATCTGAACATAGTTGCGCTCAGGTGCGATGCGACAGCACTCTCTTGTGTAGTAAAACGACCTTCAAGCCGTGCGATGCAACCTGTATCGGATTATCATCATTAAACTAGCCCAAACAACTGCCATATCCCACTGTTTCGAAATACAACTGTTTGATGTCAAAAACACGAATGGATAATTGCAATTAGTATTTTTCAATCCTTAGAGTACCCAATTACGAACAAGTCTTGTTAAATCACAATTTCTTAGAATATAACCGTATAACCTAGACTAGACTTACCTTAATCAATCCGAACAACCTCAATGGACTAATAGAGTTCTCGACTCTCAAAGACATAATGGAGTGGCTTTGAATACCTATACTGGATGTAACTGCTAAGAAATTGAGTTCTATACGTCGATCTGTCATTAGATACAGAGTCCATTTAGATGATATCAGATATTTCTTATACATTTAGAAAATAAATACATAACTGTACTTGCCAATAAGCGATTACCATAGAATTAAATATATGGATTATTGATTTGTCTACCTAAAATCTGTGGTAGTTCATTCTTTATGGTTTATTACATTTTTTGTGTCGTTTCTACAAAAAAGTTAATATCCCTGGAAAGTATTTTATATCCTTACTGAAAATCACCCAAATGTATTTTAAGGCGACTGCCAAGGTTCGTCTGTATTTTTTTATTTTTTTATTAGATACTAGCTGACCCCGTAAACGTTGTTTTACCACTTATTGCGAAATATAAAAATCGCGATTAAAAGACAGGGATTGATCGTAAAACGATGAAAATTTTAGTTGTGTGTATTTTTTAATGCTAAATCATAATAAAATAAAAACGGAAATATATGTTAAAAAAAAAATTGGGGAGGGTCACCCTTATCATTGAGGTGTATGAAAAATAGATGTTAGCCGATTATCAGACCTACCAAGTATGCACACAAAATTTCATAAAAATCGGTAAAGCCGTTTCAGAAGAATTTGGTAACAAACACTGTGACACGAGAATTTTATATATAAGATTATGTGATTCTAATTCTGAATTATTTATCTCGGTTTATCTTAATAAGAAAAACGACGAAAATTGTTATTTGTGCGAAGGAATATTATTTTACATAAATTAATAATTCTACGGAGTATGTATGTACAATAGTTATAAAAGGAATCGTCTCTTTTATAAAGATGCTCGTTAGTATCTGTATAACAGAACAAAGAAGCCAACCGTTGTTTTCTGATAAATCTAAAAAAAACTAACAAATTACTCTCTGTCTTTGGTATAGGTTTCTTGAAGGAAATTCAGTAATAAATAGGGCTTTGTCTTCAGTAGAGTAATTATAGTTCTTCATATTCCTAAAAGAATAATTGATTTAGACAGTACTATGCTTTAAATAATACAAATTTACTAAACATATCAAATAACGTTAATTATTAAATATCTTTTCTTTTCCTAAAGAAAAAAGATTAAAGTATTAATTTTTAATTTTTACAAGTGTTTTATTCGATCAATTTATTAAGTTGATTAAAAAATGAATTTTTTCCTTATTACGTTTTAAACTTTATTTGTTCATATTTTATGTCCGTATAAAACAATACATAATTAAATAGCAGTGGATTTTTTGATTTGAATCAATGAAATTACATCTGTAATATTTTAAATTCTAGAAACATAATTATTCAAATAACATTAAAATATCCACTTAATATCCAGCTACAGTGTTTTCGAAAACGTCATTTTACATACTTTCGTTTCGATTAAATCTACACGTGCTAAAATTTAAGCGTTGAAGGAATTTATTTCAACAGGACTACAAATTATATTCAGTAACCCGGATTGGGCGTAGGTCTATTGACCTAATACTGCTGCTTACATAAACAATGAGGCACCATTTATCAAATATGTTACGGGTACCTACTGATTTGCTTATAACAACGTTTCATAATAAAGCATTATTTTTCGTATACAGTACTTTTAATCGTTCTTATTTGTATTTACCTATATTGAAATAAAAAGAGATAATACACATTTAAAAATTTTTAGATTTTATAATTTTTCCTATATATTAAACTCGTATGGAAATATTTGTATTTAGTATTATAAATTCCCACTTTGGGTTTGCTAGAAGAGACTTCTTTTAGAATTAAGTTTTTGCATTTGGTAAGTATTTTTGCTTACTAATTTGCTTACCTAAATAATATACAATATAAAAATATAAATAAATATATATTTAAATTTTAACTTTCAATGAAAATTAAAACTAGAATGTAACATTTTATATCCGATATTGTTTTGTCTCTAACTACAACAACAGAAAGCAGATTGTTATTTTTTTATGCAACTTAGAATGACAAACAAGCTGATAGCTCACCTGATGAAAAATAGTAACTGTCGCGTATAGACATGAACAGTCACCAGAGAGAGACTTTGTACAAAAGTCGATTGCTTGGGTACCTCTGTCCCATTCGTGTTTCAACCGTGAAGCAGTTGTGTTTGCATGGCTGCGTTTCGGTTTGAAGGGTGGATGAATTGATAAATTGAAGTATGATAACGTTTTCATTGCTTTAATATTTTCAAATTGGTATATTAATAGTAATAATAGAAATAATTAATAAATATTCTGAAACGAACTAATAAGTTTTGTACAATATAGTATTTATTTGAAGATTTATTATTTTGCCTTTGTAGTTTCTAATACTTATTATTTCTGAAAAGAATAATTTAATATACCAATAATACTGTTTTTTTTTCAAGATTATTATTTTTTTTCAATTTTTATACAACTTAGAATGGCAAACAAGCTGACGGCCCACCTGATGGAAAGTGGTATTATTAGATCCGTCGCCTATAGACATGAGCAGTACCATACATATGGACATAACAAAGTGTACTGTTTCGCCCATGATACCCCCCATGCGTTGCCATTCCAGAGGACTCAGATGTTATTCCTCTGTACCCAGTAAATTCACGCCATATCCCATCCTTCAAACCGAAACACAGCCACACAGATTTCATTACATCAACAGTTTCACGTATAAACTATTGCATACGAAGCAGTGTCTACTTTTATAACGTATACGCTAATTTCACGACACGAAAACAATTTCTTGCTCTACAGAACAACTGTTACCCTTATAATTTCATTATTATAATTTAATTATACTTTCATCGGTCATACTTTCACAGTGATATTGTTTATTTAACTAAAGGAAACTAATTTTCATAATTAGTTTTATATATGTAGTTAATTTACATTACGACAGTAGACATGCATTAAATTAATATTAGAATATAAATCAAGCCTAATCTTTAGTAATATACTATTGTAGCTCAATGCGCAACTGGTGGTTGCCAACTACTATTGGAATAATACCTATGTATTATAATTTACTTCCCTTAGTCTAATTTATGCACGCCAATGAAACCCAAACTTTTAAATTTATTATAATAAAAATTACCTTAATTTAAATTACTAAATCTATGCACTCAAAGAGAATCCGTTCATACCTTTTAATCTCATATCTTTAATCGCTGAAAAGATAAGTGTATGAAGCTATATTATTATATCGTTATTTATGTTAATTACCAAATATTGACAATTAATAAATTTACTTTTTTTAAATTGGAATTAGAAAATATTATTATATCAACATTAAAAGATTACATACTTGGATATATTTTTATTTATTTTATTGTTCTGTGCTACATAATACCTACATAGGTAGGTACCTTTTCCTATGAATTAAATGGCATTCAATTAGTATATTTTCGGAACTCAAATTTAATTCTGAATTAGTTAATAAATTAGATAGCGTTAGTCCCCAAATCATTGTCCCCAAATTGGCCCCAAACTTGTCTCTGTAAAATAAAAATTGCCTTAAAAACTGTTAAGAAAAAAGAAAGTGTATATAAACTTATGAATATAAACACTTTTATTCCTTGAAAGTCTGTTGATATATTTCATTATTTGTCACTCAAACATTTTTAAACGACTGAAAAGATTTTAATAAATTTGTTATAAAGATAAACTGCTAGACTAGGTGCTACCCGCGGCTTTAAATGCATGGTGTTGTATTTCTCCTTTTTAATAATATTTTCAAAGATCCTTTCTTAGCAAATGCTTACATTATAAAATATACCTATGTTTCAAATTTCAGCTTTATATGCTTAATAGTTTTGGCTGTACGCTGATAGTCAATCAGGACAAACGATTTTGTAAGTGCAAATTAACGCAAAAAATATCTTTTATCTTAATTTATATGAGCAAAACTACGGGATATAACTAGTTTACAATATTAGTAAAGGTATAACGCACGTGTTATCGTATAATTTAACAAATTTGCCTAATCTATTCAACTTGATATTGGTAGGATACGCGTAGATATCCAGGCAAGACGGAAAAAGAAATTCCAGAATTAATTCTACGTCAAAAGAACTGCCTTGAATATCAAAGAGTCGATCTCAATAACACATTTTTACCGACATTTCCCTGGTTCATATTGACGGATATTGTCTTTCGTGTCTGGGAACAATTTTTAAGGAGCGCGCAAAAATTTCCGCATTATGTAACAAAGTTTACCTTCAAGGAGCACAATTCCTTTGCTTTATACGCATCTTGAATTTTTATAATATTATGTATATTTATTTAAAAAAAACAACTTTTAATAGTGTAGTTACATTCATAACATTTTATCTGATAGGAAGAATAAGTAATTTTAAAAATTTTGATAGAATTTAATTAAGGCATTATGAAGGTAATTAAATGGGTATTAAATATACATGCATATCTATGCATAAACAAGTGTACCTAATTCTGCAACAAACAGCCATAACAACAGGTAACAATACATGCTAATGAGATGAACAAGATGGTAGACATATTAGATTTAAAATATTTTAAATTAAAACGCACTATGGAATATGGTAAAAAGTAGTTTTTGCTTGATTTTACTTCACTACAAACAGTTTTTGCTTCACAAAGATAAACAATATTTAATTTCTGGTCCCAAACAAACTTCTGTCTTTATTAAGGTCAAGTTTCCTGGAGGTAGGCAGAGTAAACCGAATGCCAAAAACTTTATTCTTACATTTCTTGCTTCTGCATTTTCATAACTCTTCTCATATATGAATAGTTCTGGAAATTCATGACTCCTTCAGAGAGAAAATAGTCTAATCATAATATTTTATTAATGATACTTAAAACGGCAAACAATCTGACAGCCCACCTAACGATAAGTAGTAAGCATTGCCTATAAATGGATGCTTATAAATGAATCATGGACATTACATAATACGTTGTAAAACCCGCGGTATTCCAAATATTCCAAATATCCCAAATATACATATACCTATCTGTATAATATAATATTGGAATATCATAATGACAAAACCATATCTAATCGTTCGGTCATTAGCAAAAAGTTCTTGAAATATAATAAGCTCAAATTCTGCTCCGCATTTCAAGAGATTATTAAATTTAAGTATAATCAAGAACTTTGTGGAGACACGCCATCTGAAAATAGAATGTGAAATTTAAAATTTATGAATATCTAAATGTTACAAAGTAATTACTTTATTATCAATTCAAAATATAGCATCCACCATTTTAGTTATTAGTTCCACTACACAACGATTTTTTTCTATGATACTTACTATGGCAAACAAGATGACGGCTCACCAGATGGAAAGTGATAAACGTCGCATTTAAACAATAGTAAACATGGACATAACAAAATACTCTTATGATGTACCCCATGCGTTGCCATTTCCTGAAGATGACAGTGAAGCCTCCATACCCTGTAATTTCACTGCCACCCTTCAAACTGAAACACACAGCCATTTAAGCACAACTGCTTCATAGTAGAAATTATCTATATTTTTATATCATCAAACATACAGACGACTTGACCTTTTGAAACGACAGCCGAAGGATACAGATTCGACTATGTTACATCATTAATTCCGAACCGTATTTTCGCAAATTATTTTTGCAATCGGTAAAAAAAGAATTCTTCAAATCGGTCTACAATTGACATACTAATTGTATAGAGTATAAAAATATAGAGTCGAATATATAATCTCCTTCTTTTGCAAAGTCGGTTACAAATGACTCCCGAATCCCATTATAATATTGTAGTAAATAAAGCTACTGTTTTTCTTCGCGGAACGTAAACACGAAACTGTTATTTTACGATTGTCCGTCTTAAAAAGACCTTTTTGTTTATCATGTATTTGTATTAAAAATTAAATAGCTTTTTAAACGACTTCAAATAATTTAGGATTGTGTTCCAATAATGTGCCTGATTAAGCAACTACGGGAACAAAATGGTCGAGGGATGGGCAGCAGCGTTCCTCTTAAAACATAACCTAAGATTCACCGTGGTTGCTAACCCACATGCCAAGCGTAGCAACTACTGGTCAACTCATCATATGGAGAAGACTTGTATTCAGCAGTGGACAGTTAACGACTGATATGATGATAATCTGTCCCATAAAAAAAAATCTACTTTAATTGTAGCAAAACGAAATAACTGGTTTGGCTGCGATCGATGTTAATGTTTTTTAAAGCTTAATTAAGCTTAGTTTAACTCTTGTAAATTACTTTTCAGTTGCCACTTAAAATAATAAAAAAATGAATAAAAAATAAAATCTAATAATTTAAAAAATCTGTTCAACGTAACCTCTTAGCACAGTTACTAAAAATTTTCTACTTTTAAAAATCTCTTAAAATTTAAAACCTACGTAATGAGTCCTCAAATGAACCTACCTCTCTATGTAACTAACTTTAAATAAAAATAATTAGAAACAAACATTTATATTTATTACTAGCTCTGTCCTGCGACTTTACTCGCATGAATCAGTTTATAAAGTATCCTATGATCTAAGTTAGGAAACAATCTACCCGTGTCTATTTCATTTAAATCTGTATTTGCGTGAAATAATCACAAACTCTCGCATTTATAATAGTGATTGGATTATACCTATTTTATATGCTTTAATTTAGAATACACACAACACTCAATTTTATAATTAAAACAATACATTCTGTAGATTTACTGTAGGCATACGGAATGCCAAATGCGTATTTATTAAACAATTCTCGTACAATCCTCGAAAGACGATTTATCTATGTTTGTCCAACTGTTCATACAACTTGGCTAGATTAATTAGGCACTTGTGAATGTGAGTGGAGTAATACTGCGAATACATACAGTTCTAATCCAATTGTTGTCGGCGTATTATTAACCAGATAAATTAAATATATACCGCTGAGGAAACATCGTATTACATTTGATGAAATTTTAATTTAGTCATTATTTATCCTAACTACACATCTATTTTAATCATACAATATTTAACATCGATGTTATTATAAAACGGTTTTTTTAAGGAATATGAGTATAAAAACGACAAACAAAATTGAGCTTGATAGCTGAACATGAAGTTTATTTCTTTTTATTTAATAGCCCATTTATTTTGTGGTATATATTCTGTATTACTAATTAAAATACATTTTTATAAGAACACTAATGAATTCATATTCACTCGGCACTACATGTATTTATAAATCTGTATGGTGATAATATGTTCTTTTTATTTCCTTTCCTTCTTACTTCAAACAGAAAATTATAGGAATGATGCGCAATACCTCGATACGATACTCGATATGAGGCTATATCCTCTTTTCATGAAAAAAATGCATACCCAAAGAATACAGTACTATCTGTCGAGAAAAAAAATTAATCTTAAAAAAAAGAAAACTAAATAAATGAATACTATTATTAACGCAACTAATTCTGTATGAAAAAATTTAGATAATTTCGAATATCCTGTGGCACTAAAAGGACCCGCCTGTGCCCAATACTGATTGCATACTATAGCCGTCATGCTAACACCTTCTCTATTCAATTTAGAATGGCAAACAAGCTGACGGTCCACCTAATGGAAAGTGGTAACCGTCGTCTATAGACATGAACAGAACAATGGACATAACATAGGATATGGTGTCGCCCATGATACCTTTTATTCCTATGTATTCATATGATAATATTCCTATTTCAGATTATGACAAAGATGTTAACTTAACTCGAAAGATAATATATGGTTTTTCCAAGAGACTACAGCATGGGGTTCTTCAAGATAGAGATAAAGAGGTTTCTTCAGGATCGGCGCGCGTAAGGCCCCTGGTATTGCAGGCGTTCATAGGCTCCAGTAACCGCTTACTATCAGATGGACCGTAGACTTGTTTACCACTTCAGTGGTATAAAAATTCAGGAGATTTTCACAAGATTGTAAGGACGGTTCTCCACTGTAATGTCGGTACCATTTCGCTCTTGATTTACTCTTGGTATGATTAGTACAAACAGTTTGAAATTGATCGAAAAGAGACTAAATTGTAGTGTGAATACATTCATTGTTTTTTCGGTAATAATATTTTACCAGGCCGAGAGCGGACGGCGAGAGGCACTATAGTGTGGATCTGGGCCATGGCCTAATCTTGTTAGAAGAGATACATGTCGTGGGTTATTCCGAAAAAAATATGGCTCAATACTTTGTAATACAATTATCAAAAGCCTAACAAATTTAATCTATTATGATAACATGTTCTTCAAACTACGAAAAAACTGAAGTAAGCACATTAGGTATGTCAAAGCCGTCAAAGGAATAAATGTATTTCATTGTATAACCTTGTTGATCTACTTCGAGGAATGAGTGTAACTCTGCTCCTAACGCTTCAGACATATTAATAGCTTACACAGACCGGAGACATTTTGTTTACTGACAAAATTCCCTTTGAGGTCTGTGTCGACTTCTAATTCTCTATAGGGATGCACTGAATCAAGTTTACTAGACTATTGACTCGAATATCTCAAATATTAAGGAACTCAAGTACTCAATATACGGAATTGGAAAATATAGTTTCCGAATACAAATTTCGAGTATTTACAGTAGATACTCGAATACTACTCGTATGTTTATCATAAGTTTATCTGTAAAAATTTCTTTATCATCATGATCATTTTAGCCATTCCCCCATAAACAGCCATAAAGAACGATGACCTGAGTCACCTTTATCCACTGACTTCCTATAACGCATTTGAGGTTGTCACTCCATTTAGAAGGGGATCGACCTACCCTTCCTTTTCCCGTACGAGGTCGCTACTCAAAAACTTTTCTTCCCCAACTATGCATTGCCACTTTAACTTTCTTATCCTTAGGGAAATGTCGATTACTTTTGTGGATATTCTCATTTCATATTCTATCGTTAAGAAACTCCGAGCATACCCCTTTTTATAACTCGCTAAGTAATTAGAAGCTTTTACATACGAGTAACTGTGTAAGACCATGTTCCAGTTCCATAACTCATCACAGGCGACAATCACTGGTTAGAGATTTTCGGTTTCGGTTTCAAATTTTGAGGTATCATATAATATGTAATTATCGTGCCAATCAGTTTATAATAGATACGATATGTATCGCCCATCCCATTAATAAGTAAGCGCTTACATCTTGTATTCCACCCGTACTAAAGCGTCAAGATGCATGTATAAGGTATATATATATACCTTATTTAGTTACGAGCCTAGATTAATTAGCCACTTGCAGAATTGCGGATGTAGCTAAATGGGTAACTGTTGGGAATATAATGCGTAATACGCTACACTGGTCATTGTCGGGTTGTCAGATAAATTGAACGCTGTCGAGATTGTATCCCTTTCAAAATACATTCATGTTGAAGATCACAAGATTCCAGTAAGCAGATAAATGTCACACAATCCTGAATCTAAAATTGTGCGCAGTTTATTGCGTTGTACAATTAGTATTGTAATATTTTTTATGGATGATAATGCAATGATAACCCCGCTTGCGGTATCGGTTTACGCTGGCATGGTGCATGTAATTGAAGAATGATAGGTGAGCATGATATGAGGTCAATTAGCTCATCATGTCATGTTAATAGGAATTAACCACGATTATTTTAGTAAAGACCGCCTACAGGTCAATCTGGTGAAATATATTCTACCAATTATCGGTGTTATTAATGTATATTAAAAATCTATAGTTTTAATGTAAAAGTTTAAAATAATGTATCTACAAACATCTATATGTTTGTTACTCATCACGTGTAAATAGCCTTATAAAGTGTGATGACGATAAACCATGTCCTAAATTAACAAATAGAATCATTTTCTTTCCATTCACAGGGTCAACAACTAATTTCAATATTATTTTAAAATTAGAATGATTAATTTAAAATCCTTTCGATTAAAATGTAATCATCAAAATCCTTTCAAAATTTACAGAAGAAATGCGTAACATACGCATAAAAATACAATCTGAGCTGAAATGTTTTAACAAGTAGTACCGCTTAATTAAAATACTTCAAACAAAAACAGAAAGCACCAACTTCAATAAAGTTGAATTACAAGAATCTGTGTAATCTAATTACTTATAATCTGAAAGTTTTTTTTTTTTTGTTACAAGAATATATTAAAACAGTAGGTAGGAACTGCAGCTATTTCTTTCTAGCATAATTAAACAATATGTTTTCCGGAATGAATGCGAAATATATTCCACAAGACTTTATTATTCTATAACTTATTAACTTAATTATTATTAATTAGATGTTAATTTGACAATAAAGAAGCAGATATGTGGGTACTATTTACCTGCAAAGGTTTTATCAACGCATCAGGTCCCAATTGTGTATTTAAAATATGTGTGTTTGGGCTAGTTTAATGGTGATAATTCGATACCGGTTGCATCGCACGGCTTGAAGGTCGTTTTACCACACAAGAGAGTGCTGTCGAATCGCACCTGAGCGCAACTATGTTCAGATTGATAAAAAAAAGTAATATGGCGTTGGCGCGAAAAGTGATGATGGGTTGTTAGCAGCATACGCTCTGTTTTATTTTATAATAAAGGACATATAAGTGAAATTCATAATTTGCTAAGAAGTGGTTTTGTGTGCAACTTGTTATATTTCATAATAAGACTAAGTTTCTATTAATGGAAGAACTGATATGTGTGGCAAGGGCATGGGAAGTACTCGACATCACGCCACCCTATTCAAATACAACATTTGTGCGTGCTCCGGAGCCCGTGAGGATCCTTAGTTGCGCCGTGAAGAAAGACAGCAAACCCAGAAGGCAAGTAAACCAGCACATCGAAGAGGTACGATTAATTTAAGTTGTTGCGAACGGCATACCGGTCTAGGAAAGTTATTGTTAACCGCCCTCTCTGCCGACCCTTGGGCGTTTAGTTTTTCGCCCATACAATGTGTAAACAACGAATAACTTGAAATTAACTAATGTTAAAGTTAAAATTTTTACATTTTTTTACTTTGACAGGAATATTTCATTTCTTACCTAATGGTGAAAAAATTATTAAATGTAAAATGAAGGATTTATGTTCGTTCACACTAATCTCAGTGAAACCACTTAATGGAAAATGTCTTACTTATGAAGACGAACTTCAAATTTTACAAAATAATAAACAATCTACAAATCTATATTATTCTATTTTCATTACTAGCTTTTGCCCATGACATCGTATAGGTAAATTCTAAGATAAAACACCAGATTTTAAGTTCGATCGCCAGACATACAAACAGGTGACAGTTCTAAAAATTCATTTTTAACTTCTACTGTTTTGACGTCTCATAACAATGGTATTACAATAAAATATAATATAACGAAATATCTGTGGATAAATTAATATTCACTAGCATTATACTTCAAAGATAGAAAATATAGCGAAGTTTTACTATAGAATAGTACTTAAATATAATAACGGGCCATTTATTAAGGCTATAAAATTGCAGCCACTTTTCTATCTTCTCAGTTGAGGATAATGAACAGTATATTATTATTTGCGTTTTATTACGTTACTTTGTAAATGCGTTGGCAAGCAACTAATGTAACTATCAGCTATATCAGCCACGCAAATTATTTTTTCGCTCAAGCCATAAAATAATTAGATTGGCTGAGTTAGCTTGTTTAATTTATTATTATACATGCATTAATTATCATAATGCTGAGTGGTCCCGGCATAGAATAGACTACCCCTTCATTTCCCGTGGGTGTTGTAAGAGCCGACTAAACGAATTTTATGGTTAGCAACGTGCCTATTAAAATATCATCTGCGCCTAACTGCGGTTGTCAATCCACCTGCCAAGCATGACAAAATGGCCGCAAGGGGAGGCGTATGTCCAGCAGTGGACAGTAGCTGATATGATAATAATGATGAATTTATTATTATAATATTATTTATTTAAAGAATAACTAATGAAAAAGGCTATTAAGCATAATATCAATTCAGAAATATTGGACAAGTACAAATCATACATCTAGATATAAATTATAGATATATGATAGAATACTCAATGTCTAAATACAGAAATAATGGGAAATTAATGAACACACTCAAAATACTCGTATCGACGTAAAAAAAGTTAAATTAGAGGGTTGAAATCTATGGCACGCAATAATTCTAAATTTGTCACGATCAAAAAATAATTTCATCATATCTTTTTATCGATTAAAACGTGTTAATTAATAAGTATCCGTGCTTTGAACTTTTATATATATATATATATATATATATATATATATATATATGTATTTATATATATATAAAAGTAAATAAATGTATATATATATAAAAAAGTAAGTAAATGTATATATATATCATCTAATTTGTAAAAAAATCTTTCTATTAAAATGAAATTAAAATCCTCGTTCCTGCATAACTATTGAAAAAAATTAAATGTTATCTTTCCCCATCCTAATCGTAACAGCCTTTAACTGTCCACTGTTGTACGTAAGCCTCCCCCTTGGAGGTGTTGCCAATAGTTGCCACCCTTGGCAGGCAGATCAACAACCGCAGTCAGGCTCTAATTGTTATCTCCAAATAACTAAATTTATCGAACTCTAATTGCGCCTAGTACATAAAATCAGATAATATTGTACATACATACGAAAATTATTATCTTCCTTTCTCGGCAACTTATGTACTTCAAGATAAGGGATTTTGCAAAATCATTCTAGTCAATTTCAAAAGATATTTAAGACCATTATCAGAGTCCTAGAAAATTACAACCCATTGTTAGTTGTAACTGTTCTGATTACATCACGGAATTTTGATAGCGAGGGTCAATGGTGTTAAGCAGAACTACAATTCAAGCTATAAAGCAATAACATTCCAATAATCCCGATTGGTAGGCTGAGTCGTTAGGGATGTGAAATCTGAAACTAAAATTCAAATTTTTATTGACAAAAACTACATGCTTGTTATTTAATAAAAAAATATTACATAATTAAATTTTAAATTACAATAAAAAAAAACTAATATATCTATATTATAAAATTCAATGATAAGTCTTTAAAAAAAAAGTACTTTTATTATAACCGTAGTGACAGTAGTTATAATGCTCATTCAAAAATACAGTTTAATAATTATTATTATTCAAATAATAATTATTCGAATAAGAAATAATTATCTAGAGATCATAAGTAATAATAATATGCTTATAGTATAAAATAGTAAAACTTTAAATAGTATTCCGGTTATACTTAAATAATTATATTATTATTTAGAACTGAGTGTTTGCCAACCCTAAGAATCAGAGACGAGTAATCACGACGCTGCGTTAGGAAACTTGGGAATAGTCACAATCGCAAATGACAAAAGTCCCGATGCTCGTAGAAATGTCGTAGGCGAATATTTGTAGGTAATATTGACCCATTATCAGACGAATCGTATCGCTATTTACAATTTAATATCATATAGAATAAACCGAAAACTATTGATTTAAATTTAAACTAAAAGTCTGGAGGGAAGGGATTGTTAGTAATGGGGAGATTAGTTCTCATTGATCCAATCAATACACCCTATCAGGTCGATCTCCACACTCAGGTCGAATTCGTCACGATGAGCCAACTGACTTGCCTTTTCATTCTCGCCTATCATTCCTCACTGGTACTCCGCCAGTGTATACTGATAACGCAGACGGGGTTACCATACCGGCACATCCCTTGAGTGGTAGGATGAGCACGCCATCCACCCTATCTTGAGAAAGGAGACCTGCTCTTACCATCAGAGAGCGGGTCGCTGCCGTCGGAGATGTGGTGAGTGCGAAAGCGAACCCATGTCTCCGGCATATGGCACCTCGAGAGTATATCGTCTGGTTTTTGGTGGCTACACCCCCACCTTAAGAGGGGGATTCCTACAGTACCCATTCACCTCACACAAGGTGTATGGGTCTGCATAAAGCATTTTCCAGAAGGCGGGGTTACCATTATTATCACATAAAAAAGAACTAAAAGACTAAGTATACTCGTATCAAGTCAAAATATAGACTCGTGGTATTGGAAATTACTCGCTTTGATATAGGCTTACAAAAGACCTTGTTTTTATACAATTTGAAGTGGCAAACAAGCTGGCGGGCCACTTGATGGAAAGCGGAAACTGTCGTCCATAGATATATGTGGATACATAGGGTTCTTCAACAAATAGATTAAGAGATTTCTTCATGGTCAGCAACACGTGTGTGTGTGTGTGTGTGTGTGTGTGTGTGTGTGTGTGTGTGTGTGTGTGTGTGTATGTGCCCTTGGTATTGTAGGCGTTCATAATCTACGGCAACCTCTTACCATCAGGTGGGCCGTATGCTTGTTTGCTACCTCAGTGGTATAAAAACAATATATATTAATAGCACCATGAATAAGTAAGCATAACGACCATAACACCCCTCATGTGTTGAAACCTATGACTTCACTACTAAAATCCACTCGTTCCTAAACTAAAATATAAAGACTGCTGATTCTAAGCAGAAACAAAAGACTGTGGTATCGAAACAGATTACTTCTGTATAAAGTTTTCCTAAGGAATTTTAATGATAGGGTGTCTGCAGTATTGCTAGTAATATATCCTATCAAATCGACTTCCATGCGATTCTTCCTGGAAACCATTGTTAAACTCGTCATGATGGGCCAACACTCCCACACTGATGCCTTATCAGTGTATACTAGTAGCACTAGCGGGATGATTACTTCTGCCTATTAAACAATAATCTCCCTATAGTAAAATAGACAGGTTGAAAAAGATGTAGAAAGACAATATAAAAGTATAAAATCCTAGGATACAGTTGGACTTCGAATGGCCGGTCGCATGGTAACTTTTGATGGAATCGAATTGGGATAAAACAAATTTATATTAATTGAACGTTACCATTAGATCAATACTGACAATGCTTACACAAAAAAATATTGAAAAATGTTTATAAAAATAATTAAAATGTTTAACGTAAACACAGCCGTAAGAATTCCGTAAATCAATAATTCCAAGAAGAAAGATGATATTACTGTAGAGTTGGAGATAAATTGTAATAATTATTAAGTCAAGATACAATATAATAGAGAACTATCATAACATTATACATGATTAAAGCTAAAATATAAATTAAATGGCAAATATTTGAATCAAGTTGATCCAAGTTGAGCCAAGTTGATCCAACGTTGGATCAAATTTACGCCGGCGGCGGTCACGTACAACGTGAATATCAAGACTATATCGACGATTGCCCTTTATTACTCTGCCGACGCCAATACCAAATACTAATTACTGTAACACAAGAGCGCTCCCCTATATTGTTAAGTGATTAACGACAATTGTTATACAATAGGTCATTAATTCAGTAATACAATACAATATTACATAAATATACACAATATATGTACCTACTGTGTAAAATATGAGTCCAGTTGCCATAACAAATTAATGTTTAGTATGAAGTGGTGTGCGTAGCCTAAAATGTTTATCCAAACTTTAGAATTATTTTTTTTCAATTGTTAAATAATAAATAAAATAAAATTAAGTAGCCCCTGAGACGCCTGAACAGATCTTCATTAATTGTAATTATGAATCATCTAAATTTCATCAGCTTTCACACAAAAAAACCACATCATAATCGGTCCTTTCGTTTAGTAGCTACTATGCCACAGACAGAGACACAGCTATACAGACACGTCAAACTTATAACACATCTCTTTTTACGCCGGGCGTTAAAAAGACGGCAATATTTTTTAGATATTTGAATGCATATATGTACATTGGTAAATATATCCAATTTTTAACATCAGTAATTTAATTGAAAGTATATATAATTGTATAATATTTACCTCTAAGTAATAGTTCAGAATACAAGGGAAACATTTTACGATCTTTTGTCACTTCATCATCATAATTATCATACCACCCGTTAACTGTCCACTATTGGACATAGGCCTCTCCCATTACAGAAGTTTTGCTAGTAGTTGCCACGCTTGACAGGTTGTTTGCGAGCGCAATTAGTCTTTTGGCGATGTTTTAAAAGGGACGCTGCTGGTAATCACTCGACCATTAAGTTCCCTTAGTTGTATGTTATGACACCCATAGGAAAGGAAGAGGTGGCCCGTTCTATGCCAGGACCACACGGCGAATGTAGTGTATACGGGGGAAAGGAATTGTTAGTAATGGAGACGAAGAATCCCATTGCTAGCAATATACCCAACCAGGTCGACCTCCTCACGGTTCCTCCTGGAAACTATCATGATTAATTCCAGATGAATTCGTCATGATGAGCTAACTAGCCTGTTTTCATCCTCATGCGGGGTCACCATTCCATTTTTATCCAATAAAAAAAAATTGTGTATAGTGTGAGTTAAAACCATTATATTACATTCATATTATTAAAAAAAACTAATTAATCTCTAATAACATATTTAGTACCTACTTCTTTAACAACACCCTTTGATTTAAAAATAAATAAATTCTACCACATTAAAATTATGAAAAATATTAATTAAAACTCGTCCAGTTACAGGCTAGGTCTTTATTCACAAAGACTAATAGCTCAAAAAAAAATTAATTTAGCCTTACCGGAGCTGGAGATGCGTCATTTTAGTCTGAAAGGACTATCATTTATATCCTAAATTTAGGTTTAATTTTTTTTTTACCAACTGACAACAAAGAGTATAATATTTTACGGGTATATACTTTTAATGTACCGATATACGGTTCTTTTGCTCAATATATATTCTTAATATTAAATCAAAAATGGTGGTCGTAAATTGTAAAAAATTAGCATCTCTCTCTTTACTATTACCACAGTAGCTAGACGAATGATAGACTCATTCGAATTTTATTTCTAGTTTCTTTTCTCTTGCACTTTCTCTCCCTCTCTCTTAATTTTTTTTTTTTTTTTATTTATTTATTTACACTTCACTGCACCAAATAAAAATAAATTATAGTAAATTTTAATGAGACGTGATACAAAAGGCGGCCTCATCGCAAAGTTATCTCTTTCAGACAACCATTGGGTAGAGGACCTTGATAAAAAAAATTATCGTGCCTTATTCCCTTAGTTTGTCCTTTACCAAAGTTGTAAAATGAAAGGAAGTACTGACACAATATGGCACAGGTACCTATACGGCTTATGTAACCTAACAACTAATATGATGATGACGGGGGGAAAGGGATTGTTAGCAATGGAGTTTGACAGCCCCATTGCTAGCAATATGCCTTATCAGGTCGACCTCCACGTGGTTCCCCCTGAAAACCATCGTGAATAATTCTTGTTGAAATCGTCACGATAGGCTAACTGACCTACTTCATCCTCACCTATCATCCTTCACTGGTGCCCTGCCGGTGTATACCGATAGCGCGGGTGGGATCACCATTCCATTATCATCCATTAAAAAAAAATACGATGATGCCAATATATTATCATCAAATCAGTTGTTATCTGTCTACTGCTGAGAATACACCACTCTCTGATTGCCCCCTTCACCCCTCTCCCCTCCATCAGGAACGGTCTCGAGCCACCTGCATCCACCGACTCCCTGCCATGCATTTGAGACCGTCACTCCATGTAGTGGAGATTCCGTTTCGATCAAGTCATTGCCATTGCCTCCATACCTCACAAAGAAAGCAACTGGAATACAAGAATCACTACATATGGTACTAGTAGTATAAAACAAAGTCGCGGTCGCTGTCTGTCCGTCCCTATGTATGCTTAAATCTTTAAAACTACGCAACGAATTTTGATGCGGTTTTTTTTAATAGATAGAGTGATTCAAGAGGAAGGTTTATATGTATAATACATGCATAATATTGTAGAGAAACACTGATAATTTTAAAGATTTCTAATGTGATATGATGTAATGTACAACCATGTGAAGCCGGGGCGGGTAGTTTTATAATAAATGCCATAATGAGTTTCTTTCTTTGCTACCACATGGGTTCTTAATAGCTCGAGAAATAGTCATAAAATTTGGCTTATATTTACATTCTATTTGCCATAGACTAACTTTTTATCTCAGGCAATCAATATATCGATTGATTCCGGACACGCAAATTATACAGAGCTAGTACACTACAAATATTGAGTTTATTAAATATTTCATTACAGACCAATGATTTACTCAGTATCTGAGATTGTTTTCACTCAACAAAAGTAAATTTCGATGGAAAACACAATTTCTCAAATCAGTGAACTTTAAATATATCTCGATTTATCATGGCAGTAACTAGAAATGAAATATTATCTTGTACCATTGTCAAATTATTTTATAAATATATTTATAAAAGTAATTATTTTATAAATTCAACAAATAAAGTATATTTATCATAATAAAACGTATTCTCAATTACGTAAAGTCTTATTCAAATATTAATATTTAATACGAAAGAAAAAGAAATACAAATTACTTTCAATAAAGTATCTTAATAGCTTTTATTCTTAGCGTAATTACTTTAAGTAACAATATTTTATATTATACTTAATTTGAATTGTTTCATATAAGAAATTTTAAAAAGGTTTATATCTATATAATAGCGGCCCGCCCCGACTTTGCGCGTACAGTAGAGTATATATGCTTACATTTTTTGCATCAACTTTTTGACTAGAGTTTTTGTAGACCTATAAAAGATAAACAATCTCAGCATTTATTGTATCGTTATATTTTAAACTAGTAAGACAAAAAATCAAATAGCTATTTGATTTTTCCAACATCTTCCCCACTAATCATCATATTTTAATCAATGTACACAAAACCTTAATAAATGATACGCCTATACCATATATATCACTCTCTTGATAAATGAAAACCACATGAAAATCTGTTCAATAGTTCTTGAGACTATTACGAATATACAGACAGACAAACGCGGCAAGTAACTTTGTTTTATGACATGTAGTGACGTACGGAACCTTACAATATGTGCAAGTATATCTCGCATCTGACCGGATTTATTTTTCTTTTTCATGTTATTATACATATTTAATACTATTATTATAGGTAAACGCATGGGGGGTATCTTGGAAGAAACAGTATACTCTGTTATGTCCATGGCACTGCTGTATACTGGTAAATGATATACAAAACATATATATACGATGTAAAATCTATACACACACACCAGAGCATTATTGTCAATAACTTTATTTAAGTCTTTTTTGATTGTCTCAATAATACAAGTTTATCATTCTTTGTGTATACACCAACGGAATATTTCTGAGAATAACTTATCATAAGTTGTCGAAATATTCAATCAAGCTTGCAATATACAATACATAATGTATACAGATTTCGTAACATACCGTTCGTGTTCACGTGATCTAATAAGGAAGAATCAAAGTGAATATTATTATTTGTTCCTTGCTTTTATTTATAGTTAATCGATAATTAAGTACCATAGATATTTAGGGAGAGAAATACAGACAAGACTATAAATATATCTGATTCAATGAATAAATACATTTATTTATTTATATAGTCATTGCCTTTTGTACCAAATTTTATTGGTCAATAAAGTTTAAATAAATAAAATGCCAATCAATTACAGAATAAAACACAATATAGGATTTGCATATTTATACCTTTTTTTATACTACTTAGAATGGTAAACAAGCTGATGGCCCACCTGATGCAAAGTGGTAACCGTCGCCTATAGACATGCCCAGTACTATGGACATAACAGAGTTTACTGTTTCGCCCATGATACCCCCCATGCGTTGCCATTCCTGAGCCACTTGAAATACTATCCCTGCGCAGACGAAAACGCGGGCACCAGTTAATAAATAATATACAAGTGCTAATTAATAAGAACGCTAGATAAAACAATAGTTATGTGCCGATGGTTGGTAGGAATTTAAAATATTGGTCTATGTTCAATCTTGATATATCTTAAAATAATTTAATTCGTTTGCCTACTTCCAAATACCACGTGTAAGGTATTACCAATGAAAGCTTATTTAAAAAATAAAATTTTGCAGTTATTCCTTATACAATATAAGAGAACAAGATGATATTTCCCATAGGAACAGATGAAGCGAAAACAGATTGTAATTAACAAAACATTTTATTTCAGCTACATTTATTGAGTTCTGTTGCAGATTAAACACTCTGCCATCTTACAAAAGTAAATGTGATAAGGAAACATTTCCAGGAAAAAATAATATCTATTAATATATAGATTTATTTTTAGACTACACGAATACCACAAGTGTATCTATTTCTGATATATTTTACTGAACTACGTGTCATCTTGTGGATGTCTAACTCACTGGGAATTTTGATTTGATTATATATTTTTTTGTTTTATTCCCCTACCATTAGTATGTGTGTGACTGCCAACACTCGAAGATTGACCACAAGTATTACCAAAAGCTCCACAATCTTCCTTATTAGCTGTTCCATCCTTTCCAAAAAACAGTTAATATCATCTCCTTCTTGAAAGGGTTTAAATGAAATATTTGACGCCATGTCGGTTATAATTTGTAACTTTTAAACAAATTACAAAAATGAAAAATAGCACTTGCGAATTATAAATACTTTTACTTCGTCGCCATTTTATAATGTTGTAAAACATTTGATATACTTTGCACGCTTAAATAACTTGCCTTTATAATAATAAAAAAAAACTGCTTGAAATGAATGCACACTTTTATTGAAGGACGCCATGACCCTCACTTAATTACATTTTCCAATGTTGCCAACCTTAGGAACAATAATTTCCAATATACTACATTAGCCATCAATATCCGACTGCTATTTCGATTACACAGGTTTTGTCTCACATATTTACCCTCTAAACTCTGGTGTTTATGTTTATGTTATTAATTTGGCACCCAAACTGCGAATATTATATTGTCTCAAAACATGCATAAACAAAATGGAAGTCGGAGATTAATGGCTAATATGGAATATTGTGGAACTTCTGATAGTAATGTTGGTTAGTCTTCGAGTATGAGTCGCACATATACTAACGGTAGGGAAATAAAACAAAATAATTCAAATCTATAACTGGTACTGTCAACTCCAACTATAATAAAATAGACATTCTTCTAATTCCAAAAACGTCTAACGTTTTATTAACAATATTTTTTTTTTACAACACAGGGGCAAACTAGCATGCGGCTCACCTGATGGTAAGTGACTATCGCCGTCCATGATCACCTCCAACACCAGCGGCATTGCAAGTGTGCTGCCGGTCTTTTAAAAAGGAATATACTCTTTTCTTGAAGGTTATGCTGTCGTATCGATTCGGAAATACTGCCGCTGGAAGTTGATTCCAAAGAATGGTTGTGCGTGGAAAAAAGTGCCTTGAAAAACGCACGATAGAAGACCGTCACTCGTCCAGATGATTGGGATGAAACTTTAGTTTATGGCGGGTTGTACGGTAAATCTACCCTTTATATCAATTATTCTAGTTATATAAAAAAAAATTTATAAAATATATTTTTCTTAGAATTAAACCATATGTAGATACACCCTTTTGGCTTATCACCGCCAAATACTTACTAGACGGAGCGACGCCTACCCAATAAATACAGAATTATGCTGACTGATTGATCCCATAGTATGTTTTATTCCCTCGTGTTATCCAGGATTTCTATTATTAACTCAACATGCCGCAATATTTTATGCCAAGCAAAAGCAATATACTGTGGCTTGTCAGTCAATCTGCGATCAATTGTTTCACTCTATTCCATTTTATATTACTCTCTGTTCCTGTCTATTTGATATCTGCAGATATCAACTGTCGATATGATCCAAGATCTATCTGAATTGTATCAACTTAAGTATGCAAATTTAAATTTTTCTCAAAAAAAGTGTTGGCCCAATTTTTTCTAAAATTTTATAAAGCTAGTATGAGAGTATAGTTCTAAATAAATAACTGGAATGAAATCAGAAAGTCATATAAAAAATAATGAAGCTTATACAGTAGTTTGATAAATATTTTAAATGAAAGTGGGTACTGCGCAGATTACTGTTTAAATCTTCATCCAAATATGATCTTAATTCTTTGATAATTATATCGTATAATATAATAAATATTTTATTGAAGAGCATTTTAAAAGTCAGTCATTAAAATATCCTGTGCTGCAAACTTTAATATTATTGTTATAAATTAACAGCTCTAAATTCAAATAAAATGGGAGAAAATCATTAAAAAATTCAAATTTTAATTTTAACTAATTTCATCATTATAGCCATTTCTTTAACTATATTTTTGCGGTGGTTAAAATATTGACTTCTTTACTGAAAATTTACATTTTTGTATATACCTACCTACAAACACTGCGTCGCCTTCCAATGATCGCGGGTTCGAATCTTGTATAATACAAACATTTGTATTCATGAATATGTTTGTTTGTACTTTGTATTACTCTAACTAGGCCGAGTATTTTCTTCTCCCTAAACAAGATTATTCCTATTCTTCAGCCCCTAAAGAGAGTTCAAATGGACGCATCGAAGTAGTCCTCTTTGCGTCAACTGTGTCTTTGGATAATGGGTATTTGATTCAACCTGTCGGTGTTTGTATGTTATGTTTCCTGCATGAAGTAAGTCTTTATAGTTTTTTTTTTTATATATATAAATATTTATATATCAGTAAAAAGTAGCTACATAATATGTATGTATCAGCATACATATAACATAGCCTCCCTTTGTTGCCTCTTACGACGCCCACGGGAAAGGAAAGAGTGGTCTATCTATGCCGGGACCTACACGGCTACTATTTACTTAAGTACTTCCTTATTTAAAACATGGATTAAAGCAAGCTTTTTATTTGATAAAACTAATTTGGTTTATTAAATAAAATGCTTTATATATTTTAAAATTTATATTTTTAATATTAAATTAATTAATTATCCTAATTATAGCAGTATGTTCGTTCTCTGCTACATTACTCCAATATGCTTGATTAAATGACAGCATATCCATATACCAGAGGGAGACTTTGTAAAAAGTCGTTTGCTTGGGTACCTCTGTCCCATTCGTGTTTCAACCGTAAAGCAGATGTGTTGGCATGGCTGTGTTTCGGTTTGAAGGGTGGGCTATAGCAATGAATTTACAGGGGACAGAGGAATAATACTTGAGTCCTCAGGAATGGCATCGCATGAGGGGTATCATGGGCGAAACAGTATACTCTGTTATGTCCATGGTACTGCTTATGTCTATAGGCGATGGTTACCACTTTTCATTAAGGGGGCCGTCAGCTTGTATGTCATTCTAAATTGTATATAAAATTCCATATTTGAATACCCTATAGAATTTTGAGGATATTTATTCATTCAAGTTGTGAAGATTTATTCTCTTTTGACTACATTTGACATATGTGTAACAGCTAGTGGCAAAAAAGAAAATATAGTAAATCAACCAAAATATGGTTGTAAAATAGGAAAAAATTCAACGTACGCTACAAAATAAATGCAAGTCACTCAAATTTCAAACGTGGGCTGTCGTCATGGCAACGAAAAAATTGCAAATGCCAGCGTCCTGAGCGTCATTCACGAATTATTAAAATTGTTCCGCCATATTGTCGGCGGCCATATTGAGAAAGTTCGTGCGGTCGGAAGTTCTGTCGTTAATTTAAATGTCGAGATGACACAAAATATTTTTGTGTAACAGTTTTCTTTGAAACTCACGAAAGATTCCACGTAAAATTAATTTTCTGACATTTCTTGGGAAGTGTTTTAATTTTCTATACTAATAACGTATGTGAAGATTGAATACTGTCATCATTGATATACAAAAATCCTTAGATACACAAACAATTAGAAAGTAAAAAAATTAGCTTCCTAATGAGAAAAATTTTGAAGAAACACACACACACCAGCTCACCATCATTACTGTCAACTTCAAAAGTACCTTGAAAATTTTATAAAAATATAATATCTGTTATAATAATGATGATTATTATCATCGTCATCATCATAGGCCTTACTCGTAAAATACCATAAAGAACGGTTCTGACCCACCTGCATCCACTGACTCCCTGTAATGCATTTGAGATCGTCACTTCATCTAGTGGGATCGCTGCATGGATGTGGTGGTGGGTACACTGCGTTTGTCCGTACGGGGTCGCCGCTCAAGAACCTTTCTTCTCCATTGGTTGTCGGTTCATCGAGATATATGACCAGCCCAATGCCACTTCAACTAATAATTTCTTCAGGGTCGGCAACGCACGCGTAATACCTCTGGTATTGCAGGTGTTCATAGGCTACGGTAACCACTTAACATCAGGTGGGCCGTATGCTTGTTTGCCACCACAGTGGTATAAAAAAAAAATCATTCGACTCCACCTTTGCTTTGTCCTTTTCTTTAATAAATTCTAGAAACGCGAATCTTGTATTTTTTTTATATCAATGACTGCAATCAAATTTGATCAACAAACATATATCAAGTAGATCAATTTTGCAATGTGTACGCAAAAATATTTTCCTGCTGAAAAACAGGATAGCGTCGAATCGAAGTTCAAAATAACTTCGTTTGATATCTACGGTGCTCTGCAATTCACATCCAATACGTTCAGCCTCATTTAATCATCAACACAGGTTTTTCTGTATTAATAAAAAAAAAAGCATTTACATATTCCTCGTATCAAGGCGAGATCTCTTTTTCATGACCCCCATTTGGCAACCCCACGATCGTAAAAGTCTCAATGACTGTGCTTTATACAAACAAGCTTATGTCAAAGCGATATGTATGTGTGCGTTTGTCGATATATTATTAAATGCCGTGTGTAATAAAATGTACTAGATATTCATTTAGAAGTAAATTCTTCAGATAGCCTTCTAACTAGGCATGGGTATATATATATATATATATATATATATATATATATATATATATATATATATATATATATATATATATATATATATATATATATATATATATACTGATTGATGGCAGAAAAAAGGTTATATAATAGATATAAGGTTCGAATATGTTAAAACGTCTGTATATCCTATATTATTTTTTGAACAACAGAATTTTACCATATTCGTTATATTATATATATATATATATATATATATATATATATATATATATATATATATATATATATATATATATATATATATATATACTTATATATATAGACAGATAGATATATATATATATATATATATATATATATGACAAAAATATATAGATATTTCTATATATTATCAACCCCTACTTATAATAGGATTGATTGTTTGCCATGTTATAAATAACTTAGGTATGTATAAGATCTTTTTTCTTAACTACACTCACAACTATATTATTTTATACTAACTTGTGTCTGTTACTTCGTACTCGTGGATTTCAAACGTAGGTAAACCAATGGAACAGATTACTTCTAGATGGTGTATTTAGATAAAATATATGTCAGTTTTTATGTTAGATCTTCACTAATATAACTGTAAAAACCGCTTGAAATTTAGTGTAGTAGTTTTTGCGTGTTTCCAGAACAAAAATACAAAGATACAAATAATATTTCTAAAAATTCTTGTTTAGATTTCTATTGCTCCTGTTAGAACATATATTTTTTGTAAATATTTTCCAAGTACAATGACCAGTTACAATTTTATTATATTAGTAAGATAAAATATTAATAAATATAGCTTTAAGTCGAAATTATTAGAAACTTGCTTTTATCCCCTAATATGTTTGCGTGACCGGGATATGTTTATTAATCGAGATAAAAGTAGCATATGTCTCTCTCCATTGGCTATAGTACGTGTATACCTAATATAACGCGCTAAAAGATAACAAACAAATAAACAAACTCACTTTCATATTTATAATATTAATTAAGAGATAGTAAGTGCTAATTAAGTCATTGTATCAGTATAATTAAAAACCTGACCCTAATTACATATAATGTTTAGATAAATGTAAGATAATAACATATTGATAAACATTTCCGGACGTAGTTTCTATTAAGTACCTACCTTTCTTCTTCTTTTTTAAGAGTTGTGTCTTATAGGGCAGCTAATTCATGCATTCTCTTCCAGCCAGTTCTATTCCAGGCCATATCTTTGACCTCCTTATACGACATGACACCTAGTGTTTCCTTTATCTGCCCCATGTAGTTATTTCTCAGTATTCCCGTATCTCCTTATACCATCTATTTTTCCTTCTAGTGTACTCTTTATAAAATATTCATGTCGTAAAAGCTGGCCCAGTATTTTGGCCCTTGAATTCTCAATTGTTTTTATTAATGTTCTTTTCTCATTCACTCTTATAGTACCTGCCTATGTAAACTAAAGAAGTCCTTGGCCCAAATTAAATTACAAAGTAGGTGATCAAAGCAATTTAAGTTACTGAACTAAAAACATTAAACGGTTTATTGATCTATCATAAAGATTAAACTTCTGCAAAAGATCCAAACCAACGGCAAAGGGACAACTCGGCTTTTAGTTGTGAAAACATCGCTCAAATTGCTATATTTTCTCAGTAGCGTCCAACAAGAGGCGTGCTAACAAGAATTTGATCAATCTACTTTGTAAACGAGAAGGAAAATTATGTGTCTATGATTCAATTATGACGATTCTGTTTTGTAAAACGAAATTTACTACTTCAAATCTCTTTTATAAAAAAATGTGCAACAAATAAAAATATTATTCCTATAGGGCATACTTTCCCAAAGTGGGCGCTACAGGCCTAAAGGGGGGCGTAAGAGACCTAGAAAAAAAATGTGTAGAGACACAACTTCGCCATTTTTTTCCAGGTCTCTTACGCTTAGGGGGTGATTTGTTGATTTTGAAATAATAGTAGTTTTTAAGTAGGTGAAAAAATGGGGGCACTTAAAAATAATTTATTAAAAATAATAGGGCGAAAAATAAAAACTAGGTACTGACCTAGCTTTTGTTTTTTCACCGTAAGAAATAGTTAATAACCGTGACGTTATTAAACATTTTTACCTAAAATTTTCACATATTGTAGTTAATTTTAGCTCTAGAGGGACTATATGAATATATAATGTATGTAAATAAGTAATATTAACACGAATATGTATGTAGGTGAATACAACCGCTGAACTAAAATATAATATTATAAAAAAATATATATACCAATGTTTAGTAATGACAACAATTTAATGTAAATAATTACAATAACATAATTTACATTTGGAGAAAACAAACTTCATTAGTCAAATGTACAATCAACCCTTTCAATTAAAAAAATAATTAAGATTCAAGAACAGTGAAGACTAGCTATTTCCCATGGCTTTGACTGCGTAAATCTGTATATAAAGTATCCTATGTGTTAAGTAAAAATAAACCCTACCCGTATACCAAATTTTATTCATATCTATTCAGTAGTTTTTGCGTGAAAGAGTAACAAACATACATCTATCCATTCTTACAAACTTTCTCATTTATAATATTAATAGAATAGAAAGTGTTACACTAAAAAGAAACTAACTTGAATTAACTTTTTTGAATTTTCTTGAACTTTTATGAGGTAATAAAGGTAAACAAAATAAACTTGAACTTCCTTTATGTATCCACTGTATACCTTTTTCATTTTACCATTATGTATTTATCATACATATTTTATAGATTTCTTTGACGGATACTGCAAACTGCCATTTTGTATTGCGCCGTTAGTAATATTTCATATATTTATGAGTAAAACGTGTTCACAATTGGACAGCCGCCAAACGTCACACAAATATGTATGTCTTACCAAACACACGGCGCTATTGATGTTATGGATTAAATTCTGAACCGAACAAAAACTGGAAGACCTAATTATTTTTTAATTGTTTACTGATTGCAACATACAGCAATGAGCGCTGTGTTGAAGCGACTTCAAAAACAAAGAAGTTCTCGTTCCGTTTGTATTTTTGTATGTGTTGGTAAGTTACGAGATATTTTATGTATATATTCTGAATTGATTGATGTTTTTCAGTCGATAGTATTTACTATTATTATATTGATCCCAGTTTAATTTTATGATTAATGAAACTTCCGGTTTTTCTTTCGAACTGAAATTTTCACTTAAATATCTTTCATACAGGGATATCGTGTAGTTTTACGATTTTATTAGTATTAGTATGATAATACTTGTGGTAATGATAATACTATAAAAGAAATAAAACTATTTAAAATAAGCTTTTAGAATATAATTCGCCATCTTGTGATTGCGACCATCTTATGTATATTTATTGTTTTATTTATTTTATACATTTTCAATTATTTTACAATGAAGAAACATGCCTGTTTGGGCGTGACACATTCGGAACAATTTTTCCAATTGTTTTAAGAGCATATAAATTATGTTTTAATATATTTATTAATTTATTAAATGTGTATTTTAGTCGAGAATACTCTACTAGTTTCAGTACCATCCGGGACCCTTGGTCATATGCGGCTTTTATGCGAGCATAAACCTGACTGATATATAAACTATGTTCCTTGACAAACCACTTTATGTATGTATTTATATGACTATGTAATAAATGTGTATGTAATAAAGTGTAGTGATGAAGATTATATTATCATAATATTAAATAAATATATCATACAAGCTGCATTCAATCTCCTTGCACAATAGGACCCGCCATTATGGGCGTTTAATGACTCTCGTAGTTTCATACACTTAAACGTACATTAAAGGCCGCTGCTCGAGGAAATCGCAATTAAATTTTCCCCGTTCCCCAGTAATAATGTTCATTACGCTTCTTCACTGTATTATATACTAACGATCCACTCCGGCTTCGCACGGGTAAATAGAAAACTAAATTGATTTTCTATATTAGCGATGTTAATCTTAAAGTACAAATATAAATTTGCTATTTCAAAGTATCGTTTAGAAAGAGTTAATAGGTTCGAAAAATTAATAGTAACCTTTCGAACCAAGCAGTAGATTATAATAATAGATTGAAAAGTACAATAAGAAGAGACAACAGATTGGCTATTTCTATTATGAAATAATAAATATACTTACCTAAATACAAAGTAACTCATATACTTATGTTCAAAATACATAAATATCTGTAAATAATATATTTTTTTATTTTTTATCCAACTTAGAATGGCAAACAAGTTGACGACCCACCTAATGGAAAGTGGTAACCGTCGCCTATAGACATGAGCAGTACCATGGACATAACAAAGTATACTGTTTCGCCCATGATACCTCCCATGCATTGACATTCCTGAGAACTCGGGTGTTATTCCTCTGTACTCTGTAAATTCACGCCTTATCCCACCCTTCAAACCGAAACACAGCCATGCAAACACAGCTGCTTTACGGTTGAAACACGAATGAGACAGAGGTACCCAAGCAAACGACTTTTGTACAAAGTCTCTCTCTGATAATACATATGATTAATACTACATATATATAAAATATACGTTTAATATATATTATGTATATACTTGAATGATAATAAGCTAAGAGTAACGTAAGCAATTTATCTATGTACTGTACAAAGTATCTATGTTTTGTAAATAAAAAATGTAATGCAATAAGATCTAAATTATACCACCCACGGTCAAACAACGACTTTCAAAGATAAGCATAATATATCTAATATAAAAAGAAATGAACTGCCCAAAAATAAAGCCCGATAACAACTGCGCAGCCCCAAACATTTTATACATCTGCCAATGATTCAGTAGTAACTAGAAGACGCTTCCAAAAACAAATTTATGTCTTACAAGAAAAATAATTTCTTGAGTAATTGCCAATTATTTGTACTAACTTAATTGTATATAGTTTCTTTATAAGAATTGCGTATGAAAGACGAGAACTAAAGACAACCAGAAAAAGTGAGAAAAGGTAGACTGTAGTCTAGAAACGCTTAAATTAGATCACAACCCAAAGCAGTATTTTTTTTAATTTTACAACGTACTGGCAAGCTGTATTTGCAATAAGTTGATGTCAACATAACAATATGTAAGTGTTTAAAAGTGGCGATCACATACAAACGAGCACATCTGTTCTAGATGAAGCCGCGGCTTCAACGACGATGGCTCCATAGAATATGTTGACACAGAGCGCCATCTTTACTTTAGAGCACCCTTACTTTTTGCTACCTTTTTTTATGTATATTTAAGATAATATTGATTAACCGTAGCCTATGTCTCTCTTTATCCCATAATAATTATAATTATAACTAGTACGTCGCTAATTCGAATGAACCGATTTAGATGATTCTTTTCTGCAATTGATAGTCTTAGCTTATGTTTGCTACATATTTTATTACTATATTCATATTTCGGTTTATAGATCCTTTACGTAAATAGATAACGTAATAAATAATACACTAAAACTGATTCAATTAATATTTAAAAAAGTAAAACGGATTTTGTTAGATTGAATTTTAATATCTTTTTACGAGCTTTTATATACAATATTTATTTATTTATTTGGCTCAAAACTTATAAGCTGAAATTTTATATATGCCCTAAGTTCTGGTGACAATATGGTAAGCAATACTCCGTATTATAATATTTTCAAAGTGGCTGCCGCCACAAGAGGGTATCAAATGAAAGACCTTGAAGAAAGAAGGTTACACAATTTTGATTCAAGGTGACATAATTTTAAAATTGGTTCAGCGACGAAATGTAGGATTAAATTATAAAAACATATTTTTATTATCTATTTCATTAAAATTTAATGAATATATAAATTGAAATAAAACAATTATTGACCTAAATAAACTGATGTAGTACATATCGAAAACCAATTAATTGATTGAATGTTTCAATTTGTTAATTATTTCATTTCAAGAGTGTTTCTATGATAACTTAAACAAAACTTAGTTACCTTTACATTAACTTCTGTTGAAGCAGACTATCAATAGACTTGTTCAAATAATAGAGATACAAGCTTTTACTCGCGACTACGTCCACGTGACCGGGACATTTTTACTGCCCGGGAGAAATAGGAGCCTATATCCTTTTCCATCCTATATAATATGTGCATATCATTCATAGTGATTAGTTAAGCTGTTAAAGAACTACATGATAATAACCAAACAACTATACTTTCACATTTATAAGGATTGGTAAGGATTTTATTTAAAAAAAAATCTTTGTTCAAGACCATGTCAAGATAGATTATTCCGTCCAAAAGATAAGAAGCGCTTATCTAGTACAGACAAAATACGTGGCTTACTCTGTTTGGATACTGAAACATAATCGCCCACCATTAGTGTCCAGTCGCTTGAACGCCAACATAATCTATGGGTACATAAATCGGTTTGACATTTGACATTCTATCTCATCAGAGTCATGTTGTTTCCAAGCTAACAAATTATTAAAGTGAAGTGTGAAGAAAATGACATCATTACTATAACATCGTCATATCAATCATTTACTGGCGTAGGCCTCTCCCTACAAAGGAAAGTTTATGCCAGCAGTTGCCATGCATGGCAAGCGGGTTGGCAACCGCAGTTAGGCTTTGGTAATGTTTTAAGAGGGACACTGCTGCTCATTCCACACCATACAACATCCACAAGCAAGTAACTGGCTCATTCTACGCCGGGACCACACGGCATTTTTATATAGATACTAGTTTTTGCCTAATACTTTGTACGCGTGGAATTCAGAAGTAGGAAAAGCAATAAGACTACTTCTAGATGGCGTATCAAAGGAGTATATGTATTATACACTATTTTTTAAGTTAAACCTACAGAAATACAACCACATTCAATTTCGTGAAGTAGTTTTTGCGTGCTGCCGCAACAAACATACAAATATACGGAAAAAAATCTATAAATGATTGTTTAAGTTTCTATTGTTCTTATTAAGACCCCCTCGTACCAATTTTTCTTAAATATCTTTGTACAGACATTGTCTTATTACAATTTAATTATAATACTGAGACATCTTTATCAGAAATATATTTTAAATACATATACATACATCAGCCTGCTTGCCATTCTAAAAAAAAATAAAAAGGAAATCTTACGTAGTAAATATCTACTGACAAAGTAACCGGTATAATTCCCCTATTTTTCATATGATGAAAATGTTATAATAACCCTGCCTGCCTTCACTGGCTGGGTGGGTACTAGTGATTGATGATAGGTCAGGATAAAGTCAAATAAATACGAGTAGATACTCTTTATTATTCCTTTAAAAAAATTATAATAGTAAACCTATTATAAATACAAAAAAAAATATATAATAATAAACTTATTATGAATACAAGAAAACATCACAGTTAGATTAATTTACTCATCGTGACGAATTCACCAGAAATTAATCACGATAGTTTCTAGGGGAAACTGAGTGGAAGTCGACCTGACAGGGCCATTACGTCACAATGCAGTATTTAAATGGAGCTTATAGTCTCCTTTACTAACATTCCATTCCCTTCCCTTCACAGTACTGTAGTAATAATACATATAATATTATTTCTGCATACTCATATAACTACCATGCAACAGCAATGTGTACAGTATTATATTTCTAATTAAAGAGTAAACAGCCCAATGTACCTACTCATTGAAACAGGATGCATAATAATTCTCAGAAAGTAGGAAAGCATGTCGAGCATGTCTTTGATGTTACAATATAATCTGTGGAAGTTCACGAGACCATCTAAGGAATGGTCTAAGGTAAATTAATTATATTACCTCCATTTTCCCCTATAGAGGATGGTTTCTCTCTATCTCTTCTATAGTTTCAGCTATGTATTTAAACAAGCTTTTGAGGTATAATCGACAATCTTCTGATTGCGGCCCTTTTATAATATTGTTTCTTTATCATTAATTACTGTTCAAACTCATATTTCATACCTGTGTTAAGATTGACAAAATTTACACCAGTGACTATTTTGTAGCGGTAGCCACTTAAGAAATATTATAACATTGATTATAATATTCCATACAGTATTGCCACCAAAATTAAAAATACGCAAAGTTTCAGTGCAATAGGTTAGAACTAACTGGTACTAAGAGTAAATAAAAAACTTACAAAAAATAACCTAAACAAACTGACAAATACGAGTATTATAAATTAAAAACTGGTAAAAAAATTCTAAAATATCATCTACCGCCGGCATCATGTAATAATGCACGAAACATACCTACTTTGTCCCTTGTCAATATTTCACCAGTAAAAATTAAATTAAAAATTAATAAATTTTATTAAAAAAAAGCTATTCTAGCTGCTATTGCTAGCAACTGCTGCTCTCTCTTTCTAATTAAACCCTTTCTTTTAAACTACATCCAGTTCGTCTGAAGAATCCCGACAAACTGTATATCTTATATTAAACACAAAAAAATATCCCATTTCAATATACACAATAGAATAACGAAACGTTCCCTAATTTTTTATTAATTTTCGCAAAACATGAATTAATACATTACTACATTTATATAAAACATTGAAAAATTACACGAAAAATTGTCAGGGACACGTGGCGTTCTTACCGTTTGAAATGAAACTACATCTTTTATTTTGCCAGCTTCCAGATATTACTGAAAATACTCTCTATATGTTCGGATGGTGCGGTCTGGCTTCCATCACGTTGATTAAAATTTTGATCAAGAATTTCACGAATATAACCTTAAATTGTTGTTAGACTTTATTTATACCATCGTTATCACTATTTATATAATTTCCTTTAAACATATAAATTTATCTACGTAGATAAATGAAACTACATCTTTTATTTTGCCAGACGATATTACAAAATGTAGGTATATTTCGGATGGGTTATATATAAAATTTTGATAATATCTATATATTGTTGTTACAATATCTATACATATATTGTTAAAAACAAATATGTTGACTATCAGTTATTCAATATATAATATCGTAAAAGATGTAGGTTTATTATGAATATGAATATATATATATATATATATATATATATATATATATATATATATATATATATATATATTTGACTGATATAGGTGATATTGAAAAAGATGGTCATCAATGTTCAGAAAAACGCAATATATAGATATCGGATATTACCCACCTCAGATGTATATCTTTTAAGTATTTATTCTATGACACACTACAATGTGGAAAGAGATTTTTTATGAATCAATATGAAATGATAACCTGGTCTACACTATCGCTATATACTGGCAGGTCGCCACTAAGGGATGATAGGTGAAAGGTCTAATATATAAATGATAGGAGATCACTTGATCCATTGTGACAAATTCAACAATAAATTAATCACGATGGTTTCCAAGGGAAACCACGAGGAGGTCGACCTTTTAGAGTATATAGGGAGTATATAAGGGGGGCTAATTCCCATTACTAACAACCCCTTCTCCCCCGGGGAAAGGATTATTGATACCCTATCAAGTCGACCTCAACGCGGTCCCCGTGGAAACCGTCGTAGTCAATTCTTAGTAAATTCGCCCCGATAGTCTATCTGAACTGGCTTATCAGTTTATCCCTTACTGATGCATATATACCTCGCCATTATAACTATATTATGTAAAAGCTTCAAATTACTCGGCAGGGTATGGAAAGAGCTATGCTCGGAGTCTCTTTGCGTGATAGAATCCGAAACGAGGATATCTGCAAAAGAACTAAAGTAACCGATATAGCCCGAAGGATAAGCAAGCTAAAGTGGCAATGGGCTGGTCACATAGAAAGATGACGTAATGTCGTACATATATTTATTGTACTGCCAATATACAAAATGTATATTTTTATACATATACATTGAATATATTTGAATCTCACTTAAAAATAAATAAGCGATAATAATAAATAGTACTATTTTCTCTACGAAAATTATACGCTCATATATTACAATCTACGTGAAATTACTGACTGCGCGCAATGCATTTCCAACTACAAAGCTACGTGCTTCAATAGCGTTCATTAAATTTCGATCAACTCTGAACTTCGACACTTTAAGTCAACACAAACTTTGTTTCACAATTTAAAATCTTTAAGGAATTGAATGTATTCTAGGAAATCGTAATATACGTGAATTTTAACTGGGTAATTTAATGTTATTCGATGACAAATTTGTTATAAAGTTATTCAAAATTTTCGTTTTGAATTGTTTTTAAAAGGAAAAAGTTCTTTATTAGGCTATATTTAACTAATGTCTTTTAAAATATTAAGTAAACTAGGCACAGAGAAAGGTAGGGAACATCAGTCATTACCACATTTTATTGATTTTATATCTAAATTCAAAAATCAATGTCAAAAGACTGGAAAGAATATTTTAACGAAATTTCAAAAGAAAAAGATATTTGGTATAAACTTATTCAGGCTGTACCTCCAAATATTCCTTGGTTTTGTGGAATTAAAATCTATAGGTACAATATTAAATTAGCTGTTCGTCTTCGATCTGGTCATTATTCATCAAAAAAATTTGCACATATGATAGGAAAGCCCTTAGCACCCCATTGTCAAACTTGTAATACCATCGATGATGTGCATCATATTCTGTAATAGAATTAACACGAAGGAAAGAGAATTCATGCGCCACTTTAACTTAAATAATTTTAATGTTGGTCTTATTCAATCTATGTTAGCTGAACTTAAACCGGAAATTTTTTAACATCTCTGTAACTTATTGATGTCCATTAATTCTTCTCTTTCCGCGTCTAGAGAAAGTAGATAAAGTTTTGTTTGAGATATCAGTCCAGAGTACGATAGGACTGATATACCTGAAGATAAAAAAAGTTAAAGACTCTTAGTTCGTATATAATCTTCTCATCTTTAAATTATTTTGAGTAAATATGTATATTAATGCCTAATGGTAAACCCTTCCTTTTTCTTGAATGTCGTAAGAAGCGACTAAGGGAATTAGATCGTCGAAGGATGGACAGTAGTATTCCTCCTAAAACATTATCAAAGACTTGCTGCGGTTGCGATTCAATCTGCCAAGTACGGCAACTACTGGCAAAACTCCCCAATAGAGGGAGGCCTATGTTTAACGTTGCACAAATAACTTCCGATATGGTAATTATGATGTGTATTAAACGATTTCTTAGCTATCATTGGGAGCATAACACGACAATTCTTTTTGTAATTTTTTTTGTCAATATTAAAAAAAATATATACCTACAAGGTACCACTTAAAGCCAATTTTGTGTATGAAAAATATTTTTATATATATGAACTTTCAAGTCTCTTCAGGCGTATATCTTACGAAATCCCTTAAAAAATCACCTCTTCAAATAAAAGCTTCATGCCTAGACTAGGCCATTACCGTTATTTGTAAGGAGACATTATTGATGGCATATAGACTTAAAATATCTATTGGAAAATTCTAAGCTACTCGCTTACTTATTGTTCGTTAAAAAACTGAATAACAAATGAAGCATGTCACAGAGACAATTTCTCAAACGTAACTAGGTCTCTTATTACTAACAAATGGTTTGGGTTCAACGTTAATATATTTGAAAGACACTGTGCAGAATTAATATGACTTGATATACAGAATATAAATTAGTATAAGTACTTCATTATTCGCGTCAACCATTAACTGTCCACTGCTGGACATAGCCCTCCCTTATTAGGAGGCTTTGCCAGTAGTTGCTACTTTTTGCAGGCAAGTAGGCAACCGCAGTTAGGCTTTGGTGATGTTTTAAGATTAACGCTGCTGTCCATCTCTCGACTTTTAAGTTCCCTTAGTCGCCTCTTACGACACCTACGAGAAAGGAACGACGCGAACAAATATTTACAAATTAGAAAATATGAAACCAGAACGTTTAATGAATAACAAACTATACTAGTAGTATCAACTGAAAATATATAAATATTAATAACTAAAGTATCCCGTGTACTAAATTAGGATACTAGTATAGTATACTGTGATTAGGATGTAACCTACTCGTGTATAAAACTAGTGCGCCAGAGGGAGACTTTGTACAAAAGTCATTTGCTTGGGCACCTCTGTCCCATCCATGTTTCAATCGTGAAACAGTTTTGTTTGCATGGCTGTATTTCGATTTGAAGGGTGGAACATGGCAGTGAATTTACAGGGTACAGAGGTATAACACCTGAAACCTCAGGAATGGCAATTCATAAGAAGTTTCATGGGCGAATGGTACTGCTCATTTTTATAGACGACGGTTACCACTTTCCATCAGATGGTCCGTCAGCTTGTTTGCCAATCCGGTCGTAGTATTTGCATGAAAGAATAACAAACATGGATCTATTCATTCATCGTTACTAACTGTACATATTATATAAACTATTAAACTGTGGGCATTGATTAACAAAAAACTCAAGATATACAATCAAACTCTTAGTACTGAAAATAGAGTACCGTAAATCAAATTATGGATCAAATGAAATGTTATTTATAATATTATAGTTATCATATCATAAAACTAGTAAACATATCATAATCCTTACTAATATTATAAATGTAAAAATAAGTTTGTTTATTAACTCTTAATGTTTTTACCAAAGAACATGAAACTTAAAATACACATTCTATATGATTAAAGAAGGATATAGGCTTTTTTTATCCCAGTCAGTGAACATATCGCGAACAAAAACGCAGGCGAAAGCTAGTATTCTTATGAATAAAGATATAACGTATTTAATATGCAGGTTCGTATTTTCGTCAAATATTCATCTTCAGAATATGCCCTAACCAACAAGTACTTACTTAATATGCATAACTCATAGATTTTAACCACAATTATTAAGTTTATATGATAGCGTCCATATTTTAATGTTGTTACCAAGAGTCATGATCACGACGTAACTGATGAAATGTGGGTTAATATAAAAAAATATATAAGAAGAACATCTTTTATATATATATATAAACATTCTTTATTGCACTAAAACATACAGTAACAACAATAAGTTAATAACAATGTTAGCAAAGGCGAACTTATCTCTAAAAGAGATTTCTTCTAGTCAACCTAACACAGTGGCATAGGAAGTAGTGGGTTGTGTAGTAATAGTCTATTTGTCTGTTTGCGTATTCAAAACCTCCCATCGGATCACTGTCATATGGATATTTCATCTATGGAACCCAAACATGGTCCTACACGGTTGTCTGTATGCAAGTTTCAAATTACACGGAATTTTGTGCATGACAGAATCTGAAATGAGGGTATTCACGAAAGAACCAAAATGACCGGCATACATAGCTTTAAGGATAAACAAGCCGAAATGGTAATGGGCTAGTTACATAACTCGAAGAACTGATAACCCATGCGAAAGAAAGGTTCTTGAGTATCGAACCCGTACCAGCAAACGCAATGTAGGACACCCCACCCCCCCTACGAGTGATGATCTCAAATGCACTGCAGGGGGGAAAGGGATTGTTATTAATGGAGTCAAATAGCCCTATTACTAGCAATGTACCCTGTCAGGTCGACCTCCACGTAGTTCCCTCTGGAAACCATCTGACTAATTCTAGTTTAATTCGTCAGGATGGGCTAACTGACCTACTTTCATCTTCATCTGTTATCCCTCACTGGTGCCCCGCCACTGTATACCGATAGCGCAGACGGGGTAACCATACCATTATCACCCATTAAAAAAAATGCACTGCAGGAAGTCAATGGATGCAGATGGCTCAAGACCTTATGACAGTCTATGGAGGAGGTATATATTCAACAACGGATAAATAATTGCTGTCATGATGATGATCATATGTATATTCACTTACCATCATTTCGTATGCAAAATTTGCAACCATGCGAAACTATGAAGGTTAGTTAAGTATAAAGACTATCGCTAAAATGTAAAAAGTTTTATAAAAATTTTATTCCTTTAATTTAATCGGTTGCACAAATTTTGTATAAGAACGTAAATCTTAGATTACTTTTATATCGATGGCCGTGAGACTGTTATTTACGCAGAGATTCACTTGTTATTACACTGAGCTGTTCGTTTTTTTGCTTTGATGAATGCTATAAAAGGTATCAGTATTCTGTAGTTAAATAGATAATTTATTTTCAGTACTTACATGATATAAATTAAAAAAAAAGAAATAAAAGCATACATATACAGAAAAAAAGAATAATATATATAAGAAGTAATAACAATTTTCATTTAATTGTAATCGTTCATTCAACGTGCGTGGTTTGAATCGAGTGTCGACGGTTCAAATTATCCAATCCAAGTGCCAATATATCCGTTTCATGATTAATATTTTATTCATTTGATTAAAGCCAATTCGTTTATTAATGAAAACCAGAGAGTATGCGGATAACAATGCCAATCACTTTAACGCGAATTCCTAGCCGATTTTATTTTCCAGTATTAATTTGTTTCATCATCATGTAAGCCCTTAATAATCCACTGCTGAACATAAGCCTCTCCTTGGGGAAATTTGCTAGTTGTTGCCACGCTTGGCAGGCGGATTGGCAACCGCAGTTAGGCTTTAGAGACGTTTTAAGAAGGATGCTGCTACCCATCCGTCAACTATTAAGTTCCCTTAGTCCTCTTACGACCCACTTACTTACCCACGATAAAAGCGATAAAAGACGACTAAGGAAACTTACGGTGGAGGGATGGGCAGCACCGTCCCTCTTAAAACATTATTAGAAGCTTAGCTACGGTTGCCAAACCGCCTGCCAAGCGTGGCAACTACTACCAAAACACCCCTTATGGGGAAGGCTTAAGTTGAGCAGTGGATAATTAAGGACTGAAAAAATATTTCTAACTCAATCACACTTTCACGGCTTATAAGAGATTTAATAAACAAATAGACTATACCAGGGGTGGTGAACTAGTCGATTGCGACTATTAGTCCAGTCAATCGTGCCAAGGCAAAAAATATAATATATTGCTAATCTAGCGGAAGATACTCAGACGCAATGCTCACATTAATATAAATAAATAATTACTAAGAATAAATTTATTTATTTATTTATTTATTTATTTACACTTTATTGCACCAAATAAAAAGAGAAATAACAAATACAGTAAATATTAATGAGAAGTGATACAAAAGGCGGCCTTATCGCTAAGCAATCTCTTCCAGACAACCTTTGGGTAGAGGACATTGAGAAAAAGACAAAGAGTAGGTGGCGCACTATTATATAAATATTATCATATACAAACATATATAGATACATACATACATATATACACATACATATATAATATATACACAATTAAATATATACATAACATACATACATACATACACATACATATATAATATATACACAATTAAATATATACATAACATACACATACTTAACAGCATACATACAACAGAAAAAAATGACGAAGGAAAACGAAGAGAGAATACAGGAAAATAGTACTAAAGTGAGAGGTAGTAAGATTTAACAGAGGTTTTGAAGCTAGTAAGAGTTTGAGCGCACCGAATAGAGGTAGGTAGTGAGTTCCATAGACGAACTGCCTGAACAGTAAAGGATTTAGAATAAAAGGAAGAAGAATGAGTGGGAAATTTAAGTCGGAGGTTATTGACACTGCGTAAAGTATGATCATTAGCCTCACTGAGAAACAAGAATCGGTCTTTTAGATAATCAGGAGCAGCAGGATTAAAAAGGATTGTGTAAAGAAGAGACAGGATATGCAGATTACGACGAAAACGAATAGAGAGCCACTTGAGTTGAGTACGAAATTGAGAAATGTGATCATATTTGCGAAGACCAAATATGAAGCGGATACATAAATTTTGGAGACGCTCAAGCTTGTTTAATTGCTCTTCGGTGAGGTCTAAATAACATGAGTCGGCATAATCAAGAATGGGTAGGAGTAAGGTGTGTGCGAGCGCAATTTTGGTGTTAACTGGGAGGAAATTACGTAGTCTATTTAAGGCAAAAGTTGCAGCAAACATTTTTTTACTGACCTCCGAGATTTGTGGAGACCATGACAAAGTGTTATCAAAAATAATGCCAAGATTTTTTACTTTTTTCTGGTAATCTATCATAACCCCATCAAAAACCACAAGCGGAAGACTGGTCGAGGAAATTTTGGAAATAAGTATGGGACTCCCAATAATAATAGCTTGTGTCTTCAAGGGGTTTATAACAAGACCATGAGATTTACTCCAGGCAGATATACGTTCCAGATCGGCGTTAACAGTAGATATTGCTAAAGAGATATCAACCAGAGGGGCTAAAGAGTAAATCTGTAAATCATCTGCATAAAGGTGGTAGGAAGATTGAAGTTTCGAAGTGATAGTGCTAATAAATAAGGCAAATAGAAGAGGAGATAAGACGCCACCCTGCGGCACGCCAGCTGATGTATGGCACCAAGAAGATAAAACGTCATCAATGCGAATACGTTGCCGACGTCCAAACAGGTAACTACGAAACCAGTCAATTGCCGTTGGAGATATGTTGAGAGAGGTTAGCAATCCTAACAAAATATCAAAATCAACAGTATTAAAGGCATTGCTAAAGTCCAATAATGTTAAGACCGTTAATTGAGAATTCTCCATGCCAAAACGGATATCGTCAGAAATTTTAATAAGAGCAGTAGTCGTACTATGACCAGGACGGAAACCAGATTGAAGAGGATTTAAGAGATTGTTTCTTGATAGGTAAAAGTTAAGTTTTTGTTGGACAAGGCGTTCTAAGGCTTTGGATAGAAAAGGGAGTATAGAAATTGGACGGTAATCTGAGAACGAGGAAGGAAGTTTCTTTTTTGGTAGAGGGATTATGAAAGCTGCTTTCCAAGCTGAAGGAAAGAAACCGGAGGACAGGGAATTGTTGAAAAGTAAGGTAATGGTGGGTAAAAGGATATCAAGGATAGGTAAAATCATATTACGACTAATGCTATCTGTGCCAATGGCGTTTGACGATATAGACCGTAAACTCTTTTCAACATCACAATCGGTCAACTGATCAAAAATAAAAGGAGTACAATTAGGGGCGATAGTGGATGAAAGATAGTGCAATGTCTTAGATTTTACATTGCTGTCCATGATTGTAGAAGTACAAAAATGATTATTAAGACACTCAACATCAAGATTACCAGGATTATCGTTATGACTCTTACCAACCCCTAATGACTTAAGAAATTTCCAAACTTTTGCTGCATCACCATTTTCTACGGATTTATGAATGTGGCGTCGTTGAGCCTCCCTACACACCCTGTTGCAGAGATTTCTAGTATTGATGTACTCATTACGATGTCTGTCCGGATCCGACTTATATTTAGTTTTAGCAATATTTTTTTTGTGGATTATGGACTTGATCTTGTCTGTAAGCCAAGGTGCAGGTAAATGCTTAACCCTGACCGGGCGGATGGGAGCATGTTTATCGTACAGATCTAAAATTAATTTATTAAATAATTCTACCTGATCATTAATATTTGCTGCTGTACCGATACTCGACCAATCACAATCCGCAGCATCGTGACGTAAACGGTCAATATCAATAGCACCAAAATTGCGCTGCATAAGGATTTTCCGTTTAACTTTGGGAGGACGTATTTTATAAGACAGATAAATGAGGTTATGGAAGGAAAATGCATCTGCAGGATATTGGCCATGTTTCGCAACATGGTCAGGAGAGGAGACTAAAATCAAATCAAGTAAGGAAGGATTACAGTTAGGAAAGAAATGGGTGGCTTGGAGGGGCAGGATCTCTAGATTGCAAGCATGGGCCAGAGACTTAAGACGATTCGCACGCAGGTCATTTTTAAGAAGGCAAGTATTAAAGTCCCCCATAATAATAGTGTGATTATAGGACGGGATTAGGTTCTCTAAGAGGCTTTCAAAAGAGGAAAAATAATCAGTAGTGGAAGATGGACTATAGAAAACTCCTAGTAGAACCTTGGTATGACAGAGAGTTATTTCAAGGAAAAGGTGTTCAAAATTGCAGGAAGAATTTATCGTTAAAGAAGAGTTAATAATAGCGTAAGGGATATCAGAACGAAGGTATACAGCAACACCACCACCAACCCTTCCGGTGCGATCACAACGAATTAAATTAAAACCGGGTAAGGAATAGGAAGTAGATGGAAGGCAGGGCTTCAACCATGACTCCGAGATAAATATGCCATGGAGGTTATTTACATTAAATGTAGATAGCAAGTCCGAATAATGTGCAGGAATACTTTGGGCATTTATGTGAACGGTGTTAAAGTTTTTAGGATGAGAAGAAAAATTAGTTTTTAAGATTTCTTCTAAAGGAGTAGGCAAACTATGAAAACTTACATTGCTAGAAGAAGAAACGGATAGAAATGTATCATCAGAATCGGATTCTGAAACCATGTATGTATGTGTATAAGACAATACTATATATATATATATATATATATATATATATATATATATATATATATATATATATATAATATATATAAACACAAAAAAAAAATTCTTTATACAAATAGAAAAACTTCAATTCATCTACCTGCCAGTAGTGGACTACGAAATTGACTAAAAAAAGAAAAAAAATATTTTTGGATAAAATCCACAATAAAAAAAACAGTATTAATATAAAAAAAGTAAAACAGTAAATTGTTTTTGTTTTGGCATTGGCGGCAACATTAAATTAGCAAATATAATAATACGTGTAGATACAGAAGAATACAGCGTAAGGACAGCCAAACTTATTTAGATAGCTGAATAGATATAAACTTGCTACATTCGAGCCCCCAACAAATGATTATATTGTTATCTAATTAAAAAAAAAAATAAAATAAATAAATAAAAATACATGTATTCTATCTATGTTGAGGAACTGTCAATCTAATCTATCATATCTGTTATTCTGAATGAGTTGTCAAAGAAAACAAACCAAAACATAATTTTGAAAGTTATAAATGTCATAATATAATGAGAATTTTTATAAAATTTTTTAACATACCCCGTAAAGATTACAATAATTGATGAATAGTTTACCTTATATAAGTTTGTAAAAAAAAAAAAAAAAAGAAATTATAATATACCCACAACAAGAATATTGCCACCAAAACCATCACAATAATCTGCACAACAGCTCAAATTTCAGTTTTATGTTTTCCCTCAATAAAATAACAAAGACTGAACTATGTATTTTGTTTCATTTGAGATTTTAAGAAGTATGTAATTGTTGAATCGCACCGAGTTTCGTCAGTAAACAATAGATCTTGGGTCTAGTCAAGTCGACCCAGAGGTGGTCGACTTGACTATACACTAGAAACTTTTTGTTCTAATTCACGTAAGCATAGCCGCGAGATATAACTAGTAGGTATTTCATATATTGTATGTCTACTACAATATCAGCTCGTAAATTATTGAAATGTACTCCCCATATAAAATGTTATGAAATGACAATAAAGTATGTATTATGTAAAGTGACGAAATAAAAGAGAGAATAATATTTCAATAAAACAATACAATGTTTTATTGAAATGCACCAATATAAATATCATCACAAATAAGCATATATCAATTCATTTCTCCAATACGCAAAGTTTCGAAACAAAATTTTCTAAATTAGCTCATTTTTCATTGTACAATAAGTAAAAATAAATATATCGATAAGTAATCGATCATACCTCACATTATTTATTTATTCTTTTCAAAGCCTAGAATCAAATCAAGTTTGCCAAACGATTACACGGCTTTTAACAAAATGGATATTTTTGAAATAAACTTGTCTCTAAATTGCCTCAGTTTCGGCTGTTTACGTTCTATTTCATGTCGATAAGTAATCGATCATTTCATTATTTATCCTTTTCTAAACTTAGGAATCTAATCAAAATTGCTAAACGATTACACAGCTTTTAACTAAATGGATAATGGCCACACAAATGGCCGCATTTGAGGTCACAGCCGGCATTTTCTATTCATAAATTCATGGCCGCCGCATTTAATGGACAATTTTTCTCCAATAGTCTCATGGCAGCTCTTATAATGGTCGAAATTGAAATGCAAATGATAACGTGGCTTTGGGATGCGCAATGAGGATATAATAGTGCGAAGATTTTTATGTAAATGTGCGTTTACAATGTAAGGCATAAATAATTTAACATTATTAATTGCAAAAATACACATGGATTATTGATATCTTGGTAATACGAGGATACAGAGAAAATTTCAAAAATCGCATTATTATTTATGGGATAAAACTGGAAGTTTACAACCTTCATATATAGACACACACACTTACTTACGCACACACAAACACGCGCACACACACGCATGTTCCCTCGCACGCACGCACGCACGTACACACACACACACACACACACACATACGCACGCACGCACGCACACACACGACCCTGCAAACTATGTATCTACGCATATCCAAACTCATACTAAATGTTATATATTTATATTAACCTTGTTCGCCGCACCATAACTATTAAATTTCTTGCTTTGAAATCCACGAGACAGGCTCTGCCAAGTGTAAGGTCATAGCTATTTTGTACCATAGGCTAATTTTGTTTAAAGAAATAAATTTATTCTCATTCTTATTTATATAGCCGACATTTTTGTAATATGGTCAATAAAGAATTAATTAATTAATAAAAATGCCTTTAATTGCCTCATCATAATTTACATTCTCCAGTTTATTTATTTGTCTTCAATATAAACCTAACAAAATTAGATAAGTGAAAACATGTGAAAACATATATCTATTTATGTTCAGTTATTATCAATTGTACCTAAAAAACAATATAATTTTATTGTTTACACTTATGTCTGAACTAAGACAATATTATACATTGAGAGCTGTGTTATAAAGTAATAAGAAACTACATATAAGAATAAATTCTTTATTACATTTCCTCAATAAAAACTTGCAACAAATACCTTTGAACTCGATATTCTGCACTCAAGCAGTTCTTCGCTAGAAGTTTGCTACAGTAAAACTAATATGTAACAGTACGTAATATAAAATAATCTAAATACATTGCTATTTCATTTTAATTTCAGATCTTGCTTCATTCACTTATATAACTAATCTCCTATATTGTGCACATAGAAGCTATTTCTGAAGACTTAACTTGTCCTTCATATAAGTATCATATCTATAAAATTAAAAATGATTCGCTAAATATATTACTAAGCACAAACCTCAAGACTGACTGCATTAATTCAGCTAATTTTCTTTTCAAATATTCATTGCAGTTTCAAAAAGTTTATAAAGAAAAAAATTTAAAACGTAAAAATCTTATTTTTCTTTCCCCCATTGTCCCTAGCTACAAAATCAAGCTTTTACAGAACAACATTTCGACAGAATTGGTAATTAGTATTACATCGCTTTTAAATTAATCGATTATTATAAATAACCTGAAAAGCAAAAGGCAAAAAATTTTAATAGGACAATTAGGTATTAGATTTTTTTATAAATAAAAAGGTTTTTATATAATTCGAAATACAAATGTACAAACATTCTTATTTAAGTTTATTTTTGATACTATCGCGTGTAATTGCAAATAATATAATCCACGTTCGAAACGCTAGCAATAAAATAAAGTATGTATCATTTACCTGTAATCGCGCCGTATAAATTTAAATATATATACAAAAATACGAAGGCTTAAAATACATACAGTTCTGAAATGCATATTAATATAAATTTGTCATATAAGCAAATATGAGTAAAATCTGATGAGAAAACATCGCAATGGTAACTGAAAATATACTACTTTACTGGCCACTCGAAAAAGAAATATATTACATTCAAAGAGGTTTAATTTTTAACAATTAAAAGTCTTTTAAATTAATTGCCGTTTTATATTCATCAAAATTACGTCCTTTGTGGTTGCGACACTCTTTCAATCGGCCAACAATATTCCGAAAAACTTTCAAACTCGTAAAAGTATCTCTTGAAACGGATTCCATTTCGTACTGAATATTCAGCTTTAACTGCCGTAAAGAGAGAATATTGGAGTATAATTTACTTTTAAGATTGTATAGTACTGTAAAAAATTAGATACCCAAAAACCACATCGCCGTTTTAAAATATTTATTTGCTGACGTGACACAAAATATAATAGATAAGTAAAGTTTGCCATTTACAAAAAAAAAATGGATATGTAGGTGCCTTCGCGATAGTTAGGAGTACTATTCTAATATACTTATATTTTTTTAATGGATGACAATGGAACGTTAACCCTGCCTGCGCTAACGATATACATTGGCGAGGCACCAATGAGGGATGACAGGTGAGAATAAAAAGATAGGTAAGTTAGCCCATCATGATGAATACACCTGGCCTTCTAGACAAGTGGCAAACGAATTCGTCGATGATTTCAGGGCGGACCACGGGTAGGTAAACCTGGTTGAGTATATTGCTAGAATCGGGGCACATAGTCTCCACACTCCACACAATACTAATTACTAATTAATTGGTATAAGGGAAGGAAGATGATTATGAATCTCCATTACTAACAAATACTCCCCCCAATCTACTCATATTATGCTGTTAAAGTAATTGAATTACTGTTTATTGTACTGTAATATTTTGAATACATCTGCTCTATTCAGGACGTCGCTCCATCTACTAGCATATCTCGTGTCATAAATATACAATTGTCTGAATTAAATTATTCTAGAACTTTTACAACAGCAAATTTATAATTTTATAGGTTACGTTTAAAACAACCAAAGACATAAAAGAGTAGAATTAGAAAAATAAATACACATCATGTGCAAACTAAAAAACTTAAATTAAGATTGTGTTACATAAAAAAACTAGGTACTTCATTTGTGGCGAAACCAGTTCTTTTGATTTCAAAACTAAACTGAATCGATTTTGATAAAATTCCTATGAGGCCAATCTGTAAGTATTCTTTCAGATAAAAGAGTTTTCCAAATCGAGTAACTGATGAAGTTATGATCATGTAGCATTACAACCAAAAAATACAACCAAATTAAAAAAACCTCTTTCATTTTAAAGTTACAAATTAGTGATATTTTAACAAAATTTTTATGGGAATTTTTACTTATAACACTAATGTATTTTGTATTTATAATACGTTATTTATAATACCAGATGGGAGACTTTGTACAAAAGTCGATTGTTTGGGTACCTCTGTGCCATTAGTGTTTCAACCGTGAAGCAGTTGTATTTGCATGGCTGTGTTTCGGTTTGAAGGGTGGGATATGGCGTAAATTTACTGGGTACAAAGGAATAACACCTGAGTCCTCAGGAATTGTAACGCATAGGGAGTATCATGGACAAAATAGTGTACTCTGTTATGACCATGGTACTGCTCATGTCTATAGGCGACGGTTACCACTTACCATCAGGTGGGCCGTCAACTTGTTTGCCATTCTAAGTTGTATAAAAAAACCCACGTCTTTACCCGCGTGAGTCAGTATATAAAATTCTAGCTTATACTTGCGACTTCATTCGCGTCAACGAGTTATGTTTACCGAGATAAAGATAAGCTCGCCTTTATACATTTACATACCTATGTTATACTTTTATGTACAATCAGTGTGTACAATCAAGTATAAATAAATAAATAAAAGAGTATATCAAATTTCATGATTAGTTAAGCCCTTAAGGTGATATAAGGTAACAAACATACTTCCACATTTACAATATTAATAAGCGTTCTACGTATTAAATTAGGATATAACCCAAACAAGTTTAATAGTTTTTGTATGAAAGAATAATATCTATCCATCCATTCATATAAGTACTACACATATCCATAATATTAATAGAATTAAAGTTACCACGTATAGTATTTTAAAATTGTATTATATTAAATACTTTGACATACACATGACGCTGTACATAATAGGAGCAATTAATTACCTTTGAACAGACGTAAATATTGGAAACAATTAATATCAGACGAGGGGTTGGGTCCTGTAGCTGATTTCCATTCATGTATTTCATAAAGCGGGTCAGTGAGTCCCAGTCCCAAATCTATTGTAAGTGCTAGCCTAAAATATTTGAAGGATAACGGTAAAATTATTGTAAATATTCAGTATTAGAATATTCTAGAATATTCAGGCCTTTCTGTTTCGTATTTTATTGGGTACTTCGGCCGCGTTATCGGGATTATGTTGATTTCCAGAGACAATTATTCCTATATTGTTTTCCCAATTACTACGCATTCCAAATATTATAATAATTAATTTAACCGTAAAATCGTAAATCTATATTTATACTAAATCTGTAGAGAGGTCAATTCTGTACATGAAATATATTTCCAAAATAACTATCAGGGGGTGATTAGTGATCGATACTGATGCCAAAAACGCAATCAGCAAAATTTTTATCTGTCTGTCTGTCTGTATATTTGTTATAGAAATAGAAACTACTCGACGGATTTTAACGAAACTTGGTACAATTATTCTTCATGTTCTTGGTCAGGTTACAGTATACTTTCATCACGATACGATCAATAGGAGCAGAGCAGTAAAGGGAAATGTTAAAAATGTTTACCCGTGCGACGCCGGGAAGGCCGCTAGTAAAATATAATAAACTCAATATTGAAATATCGACATAAACTGTAAAAAAAACAATATCTTAACTACTATTGAACTCTCTTCTTGTAGATTTGGTCTCATATAATCCTTTTACTTTTCAAACAGCTGCAATCTTAGAGGTCAATTCGACTATTTTTTGTTTTGGTTTGCATTAGAAAATGATTCTCAGATTCTGTATCTATTTTAATAGCTTTTTTTTTATTAAAAAGAAACTCATTCTCGTATCAATATTATTAATTTTGTCACGTTTTATTTCACATTATTTTATTACTTGAATAAAAAATGTGAATTAAAACGAGCTTTTCAAGTTCGTCACTCGAGAACCCATTGCCACTTAAGTTCCTCTCCGGATTCTTATTTCGAATGAATTTTCATGCAGCGTAACATGAAATTTAGACCTCTCCATTACTCCATGAATGACTTGGAGCATCCTCATACTACTACAACAGTGTAAAACCATGTTTCAGTTCCTTAAGGTCACCGCACAGCCGTATGCAAAAACTAGTTTTTAAAAGCGCACTATAAGCATGTTGAAAGAGACCAGAGGGAGACTTTGTACAAAAGTCGATTGCTTGGATACCTCTGTCCCATTCGTGTTTCAGTCGTGAAGCAGCTGTGTTTGCATAGCTGTGTTTCTGTTTGAAGGGTGGGATATGGCGTGAATTTACTAGGTACAGAAGAATAATTCCTGAATCCTCAGGAATGGCAACGCATGGGGGTATCATGGGTGAAACAGTATACTCTGTTATGTCTATGGTACTGTTCATGTTTTTAGGCGACGGTTACCACTTTCCATCAGGTGGACCGTCAGCTTGATTGCCATTTTAAGTTGTATAAAAAAAAGCAGTCCTCGACCATTTGATACAGTTTGAGGGTCTACATACTGGTATCTTAATCGCCTTTACTGTTGCCGTAAGCAGTACTTCCTTATATTCCATAAAAATATATACTCGTTCATAAAGACTATACTACTAAAAACATCTCGTCTTACTAATACTTTAAACATAGAAGTTTCTATGTTTATTACGCTTAAGTTACAAGAAGAATGTTAATAATATTCAGGATACGTACAGATCGTAGTCCAAATTAACACATAGGATACGGTTTATTTTATTCCCGTATACAAAACCTCGGGAAACCACTAGTTTTAAATTAATATAAAAAATATATATTTATTCTACATTAATTCGTCCGTATTAGCATTGTCGCCAAGGAATGTAATCCGATTCGTTTGAGAATTATTTGTCGAAAAATTTGAGGCACCTCGTAAATGCGTGTATCATACTGAACGAGCAATTTACTTTTGAGAGCGATGCGGAGATGAACGGGGGGGCTGAGAAAGCGGCGTGTAATGAAAGTGAAAAAATTGTTTCTTCCCCCGTCTTTTGTTGATTTCCACGTATAAATCTCAAGAAGTAATGTTATTTGATAGGGCTTGCTTTTAACCCATATTTAAGAGTCGGCTGAATGCTTTTAAAAAAATATCGGTAGGTATTTATTACAACATGAAATGACATTATATCTACAAATAAATTGTAGCTGGCTCTTGTTGCCAGGATTAAATCATTCGAAAGCCCTGATTAATGGGTTTTTAGAAAATTACTCTAAGAAATTAATTCTTTAGAGCAAAAATAATACGTGCGTATTAACAAGGACTCTCATTGTACACTGCAAACTAAACAAGCATATGGCCCAACTAAACTTATGCCCAAAAAATGTATGCAGATTTTGTCACAATGAGGAAGAAACGCCGCAGCTCTTAATTTGTGGCTGTAGCCCGCTCACACATACACGATATATCTCCTTTGGAAAATACACTTTATATCCTGAGAATATAAAAAACATCGCTACAAAAAACATTTTAATATTCCTATTATTAATAGTAATTAGCAGCGAACTTTAAAAAAGGGCGAGCACAAAAGATCATAGAAAGGTCGCAGTGTCACAGGTTTTTCTGCCTGGAAAAAGCCCGTCTTTCAATAATAATACAAGTACAAATAAATTTGTCGGTAACTAGGCAAATAAAAAGTTAAGTACTTAAATAATATTACCTATATATTTATAGTTTAATATGGATTTTCACCTACGACTTCTTGTTATCACAATATTGACTAATTAATATAAAATTAATCCATATTTTTTATCCCTAATACTACATATGCACCCAAATTTTATAACGAATGATCAAGCCATAAAAATCAAATTAAGCATCTTCAATCGTAACAAAATATTATGGGATCTACACAAGAACTAACTCTATCAGTTAGAAAATTAATTTTGGAAATCTATTCAAAATTAGCTCAATTCTCTTGTATGAGTAACGTACATATAAATATTGTAAGTTCACTGACCTGATCCCCTTTTGAAAACTGTTTACAAATAATAATAAAAAATATAAATATCTAATTACACTGTCTAGACTACTTCTTTACCTTTATACTGAATATATAACATGGAAGAGCATTACAAATGATAACAGCACGTTTTAATATTCCTTATTATAACATTAAACAGTTTGCTAGATGCATTTATTAAATAAATAACTTCAAAAAGCATTGTATTAATTAAGATTAAAAATTAAAGCAGCTAAGTATATTTGAAGATTTTATTCCTCTATATGTGTAAATTAACCCGAAACTTTAGCTGTGTAAATGGAAAATAATTAATAATTAAAACAGAAAGTAGCATTCAAGATAAATAGTAATAATATTCTAGCTAACTAGTTTTTTCCTGGTACTTTGTGCACGAGGATTTAAGAAGTAAAAACCAAATAAATAGATCATTTCTAAATGGTGTCAAGATAAAACACACTTTAAGTTAACAACAGATTTTAAATTAGCAATTGTGAAAACTACATTGAATTTCATGCAGTAGTTTTTACATGATGCCGGAACAAACATATTGATTAATATACAGAAATACAAATAGACAGACAAACAAAATTCCTTAAAATTAATGCTACAGCACCTAATGGTCTTTCAAAGACCCCTCGTATAAATACTCCTCTCCATCCAAAGGTAGCCTGAAAGAGATCGCTTTTAACGATAAGGTCATTGTTTTCTCATTGTGATTATTTGTTGTAATTGTTTATATTTATAATAAGTTTACTATTGTAATCTTTTGGAGGAAAAAATAAAGAGTATCTATCTATCTATAAATTTTTCTAATTACAGTTTTTTTTTTTTATATTAGTAAGATTTTATGACTAACAGTTTATTAAGAGTCCAATGCGTAACAAAAAATCAATTAACTCACTTTTACATGCATAATAAGGATAAGTACATAGAATTAATATATCGCGCCTATTTACTATACTCAGCCATGTCTTACTATATACTAAGGTACAAGGGATTTAATCCATCATAATAGAGTAATTAGAAGTTACTTGTCTATGGTATACCTATAAATAACTCGTATTTCGCAGAGCTTAGTCAATTATTTGAAATGTATTGCATATCTATTTCTATCATGGTATCTACATAGTCCTAATAAACACTAATCCCAATAAAAAATTCAAACGTCTAGTAAATAATTATACTGAAGTTTTTTTTTTATAATGCTTAAAAACACAAAAGAGATCTAATGACCTACCTGATGGAAAAAACACACGTTGCCATTCCTAACCTCCATAGTGTCTCCCTTTTCATTCTAAATAAAAAAGTACAAAATACACTGACTTATAAAACTAAATTTGTGGAAGATTTTAGTTTTTCGAACATCTTAGTAATAACCTTTTTTTTACTTTCAATTCTTGTGTTTAAATATTAAAAAATGAAGAGGTCCCCAATTCGGATGTATTTTTATGTTTATTACCTATATATAAACTGATTTAGAAAATTCTTTTTTTATCTGAAAGGATAAAAACAATTAGAATGTTCTATAGGAATTTTATCAAAATAGATCTAGTAGTTTAGTTTTTAAATTAAAATTTTGCGACGATTGAAATCTTTTTTTTTATTGATAAAGATTGTCCACAAACAATCTTTTTTGTTAAAAACCATTTTGTTTATTATCATTTGTCTATATATCTCCAACGCCCTCTAGAGTAGAAGTAAGTGATTACCATGTTTTTAAGAACGCAAACATGAACAATTAAAACCTCACCAGTCTCAATTCGATCGATCAACAGATTAAACTCTTGAACTCTCTGTTAACACCAAACGAGTTCAATGGACTCAGCTACTTCCGCTTAGAAGTCATCATCATCATCATCATGTCCACTGCTGAAATAGGTCTCATCCATGGTTTTTCCAGAAGTTGACACTTGGCAGGCGAGTTGGTAACTGCATTTAGGCTTTGATGTTTTAAAAGGAACACCCATCCCTTGACAATTAAAATCACTTAGCCAATACCCACGCGAAAAGAAGGGGTAAATTCTATGTCAGGACCACACGGCTTTACTTGGGGGGAAAAGGATTGTTAACAATGGAGTTTAACAGCCTCATTGCTAGCAATATATTATATCAGGTTCCCCCTGGAAATCATCGTAAATAATTCTTGTTGAATTCGTCACGATGGACTAACTGACCTGCTTCATCCCCACATATCATCTCACACTGGTGCCCCGCTAGTGTATACCGGTAGCGCAGGTGAGGTAACCATTTCATTATCACCCATTAAAAAAAACACGGCTTTACTATCATGTATCAACTATAAATGTAAAGGGAAATAGAATAGCTACAGTTAACCGACTATAACACAATGACAATATTACATCGTGCGTAAATATAAAATGGCTTCGTATGAATAAAACGGTATCTACTGACTGGACCGCAATGTACTTGATTCGTTCCAATTCCTCAAACGTTGGGTTTTATTGCTGCGGTATTCATAAGATATACGATGGGCAGCGGTATGATTTATCAACAGTTATATATATTTCTGCTGATCTAAGTATACTTACTTTACTATTACCTTTTGAATAATTTTTGTGTATGACATAACTAATTTGAATTGATATTAATTAACGAATATAACAATATGAAAATGACAATAAAAAGTTCATGTCCACAAATTACAAAACGTTTAAAAAGTATTTAGATTGACACAAAAAAAAATATTGTCACTTTTAGGAAATCTAGAGCTCAATTATATAAGTATTATCTCTATCTTAAGTATATTAAAATACCAAATATCATTAAAATAGATTTATAATAAATATTATAAGATTTATCACCATGGAAATAATAAAAGTTAAAATTTTTTGACTTTTCAATTTGAATATGAATTATTTTTTAATAAAGTTATATTAATGAAGAATACACATTAAAAATGCTATTTATATTTTAATAGCAAAGAATTTTGTATTTTTATCTTTTATTTTATTTTTATTATACTTAATTTTATTAGTAATGCGACAAAACCAGTCTCATTATTTGCCGGCCAGGTTTCCACGTAGTCCCCCTTGCAACCATTGTGCATATAATATATTACTGCCATTCTTTCTATTATACCGTTAGTATTCCATTATCATCTATTAAAAAGAACTAATATCCTATTTTCATAAACAAGTATCATCATTTCAGCCATTATCTGTCCACTGCCAAACATGGGCCTCCCCCATACACTGTCATAAGAGAATGGTACTGAACCACCGCATCCACAGACTACCTATTTTTTTTAACATAATGCTTTATGAAAATGCACACCCATATTTAATATTGTTAAAGTGAGGGTGTACCCACCAAAAACCAGACGATATACTATCTAATGGGGACAATGAGTCGTCCAACATTGTGTTTGCAATGCTTTTATCTAGTAGGGTCGCCACTCAAGATCACCACTCAAGAACTTTCTTCCCATCGTTTGTCGTTTCTTCAAGCTATGTAACAAATCTATTACCTCTTCAGCTTGCTTATCCTTTGAGCTACGTACGTTACTTTGGTTCTTTTGCGGATATCCTCGTTTCTTATAATCTCATTCTCTCTCTCTTTATAAACAAATATATTTCACATAAATTGAACAATCCTATAATTGGCTTCAAAAGTAATCTTGTAAAACTGAAGGACGATAAAATCGTAAATAAAGCTAAAACCTTTGTAGTATCATAAATCAAAACAATAAAACATTGCTTAAATCCTTGTAATAAATGTAATCCAGCTATAAATACGAAAATCTGGCTGCTTGAATGTTCGTTAATTCAATCTCGCCTATAAGACTGAATGGATATAGATGAAAAGACATTTCTCAGACCCCTAGGGGATGCCTTTTTGTCATTCGAGCAAGAAATACCACATAACTTCTTGTTTCCGATATAAAAAAAATCATTGAAGTTTTTATAATTCCAACTCTAACAGTGATTTTTGGAACGCGTTTTTAGGAATAATACATATACAAAAGAAATTGTCTAATTAAGATCTTACATTGGATCGAACAATTTTTTTTTTTCAATTAGACAAACTGAAGAAACCTTAATATATCCTATTTAAAGAATCCCATACTGTAGTTTCTTTCTCTCTCTCAATCTCTTCTTCTTTTTAGTCTCTTAAAAATAAAAATAAAACTATAAAACGATTAAATTGCACATTTTACTTATTGTTTATGTTATTATTCATTATGATTATATCGTTAACTGTCCACTGCTGAACATAGGCCTCACCCTTAAGGAGGGTTTTGCCAATAGTTTTAAATTTTTTAAATTTTGTACCGCATGTTATGGAGCGGGCGTTAATAGCTGCGACACAGTCTCTTTGTGACTAATGCAGTTATTATCGAACCTACAAAAAAACTGTAAATTAAGCTAAGGATCCCAAATAAACATTTTTATTTTTTTTTTATTTTTTTTTTAATAGTCGCCACGTTTGGCAAGCTAGTTGGCAACTGTAGTTAGGAATTTTGGTGATGTTTTAAGAGGGGCACTACTACCCATCCCTCGCCCTCTCTCGACTCTTACGATACCCACGGGAAAGGAAGGGATGGCCTATTCCATGCCGGGATCACACGGCAATATCTTCTCGTGATATAAAGTGTACATTAAGTTCCCTTAGTCGCCTCTAACGACACCCACGGAAAAGAAATGGATACCTTATTCTATACAGGGACCACACGGCCATGTTATAGTCAGCAATTTAATATTGCTTATGTTATTTAATTATTTAGTTTTCCTTATAACCGAAGAAGCTTTGCAGCTTGAAATTAATGTTCGTTGTTTTCGATGGACCTTCATTAAACTTTTACAATATCATCAATACATAGGTAAATTAGCCGGACCTTCGGCGAATACTCCTTAAACCTCCGACCAAACTGTTTATAATTACTATTCTCCAGCCAAAAAGTTTCTTGGAAGCAATTGTTTTTAGTTGTAAGGCCGGTCATTGTCATTCGAATGTGATGTATTTCTAGTAAATTTTATTTCCACAAAGTCTTTTACTATAATTTTTTGAAAAAGCAAAGGCTGTTTCTCTATCTATAAACGACTATAACGTCATTTGTTAAAACGAAAAATGTATTCTTCTAAAATGCCTTATTTTACGTATATATCTGTCACGCCTATCTCCCATTAGGCAAAGACAATGGAACCCCAAACGTTTCGATTTAGAGAGACCTCTTTTGCTTCCTCCAAATTCATCACACTATTTTATATAATCTTAATACAACATACAAAAATTACGATTTTACTTGAGATTATGAACGTAAATGCTACTCAGTCCATCTTTTGTTTAATAAAGTTATTAGAAATGAATTTTTTCAAAGTTTTTCGTTTCTATTATTCCTCACTAGCTTTTACCCGCAACTTCGTCAATAAGACTGGAATATATTCACTAGCTGAAATAAAATATTTTTAAAATTGATCCACAATTGACTAAGAATTCGGTGGGCATACATAAAAAGAAATATACAGTAAAATATACGAACATAAAACCTCCAGCTTTTTTGATGTCCTAGTATATTTTTAATTTTATATAGGATGTGTGATAGATTTTGTAGGAATTGTTACACATTTATTAAAGCGTTAAGCGGAAACGAAGAAAGAAATATTTCTATTGAAATATGCAATTTCAGCTAAGTAACAAGAACGAGCTTAAAACTTAGCCGTTCCTTTTTTAAAAATTTGAATTTTATGTACCATATTTGTGTAAATATAAACTACTAAGCAGTATCAAATCGTAAAAATATAGATGGGTAACAAACAAACAAAGTTATTTTCATATTAATATTAGTAATAAAATCATTCTTATTTATCGCAATTGTCTTTCAGCTAGGAATATACGTCCTCTTAAAAACATATCTTTCAATATAGGCACTTTTATAATTTTTTCGTTTCCTAGCTAACTTGTCAATCATCCAGTATATATTGGAGCCTTAATATCCATTACATGCGAACCCATGATACAGCGGTCAATCACCCCTCATAAGCGTAAACAATGAATACTTAATTAAAATATGCCCGGCCAAAGGTCGACGAGGTCATAAATTGCCTGGGGCCTAGGCTTTGCAAAATTAAATAAAGATAGTAGAATTATAACAACATAATTAGGTATATATTATATATCATATTTTTAATAAAGCTTTCCTACAATCACTAATGTACAGTAACCTAAGTAAATTACCTGTACATCTACAATTTAAATATACATTACTCAAGGAAAACTTTTTTAACAAAAATATTGTAATGAATTTAATCATGATGTATGCACAAGGGAGGTCACGTGGAAATGATTTTGCACCAATAGGAAATAACTGTTATGGTGAGCATATGGCTGACTATCTAGTTCCTCATGTTATTAACGAACTACCCATCGATGTATGGGATAATGTTACTATTAATAACATCAAGTGTAAATTAAAAAAAAAATACTATTACAAGTTGAATTGTCTCAATGTATTTAGCATTAACATAATCCTACGTGGTATTTAAATGCTAATAGAACATGTTTTCTGTAATTAAAAATTTTTAAAAAAATAAATATAAAAAAATTATGAAGTGCTCAGTTAAAGCGTCCAGTTCATAACATTTCGGACGTTGTATCACAGAATATGTTGCAGTATTCCGTAATTATTAATTTATGCACAGTTCTGAGGTTTACTATAAAGCTATTTCCTTAGATTATATAAATAAAGTGTCTCCATACAAACGCTTCCAGCAAAGCGGATCAACTTTTTCATATAATTTTACATGATAAATAATTATGAGTAGTTCCATAACTTCTATATTTATTTTGTTTTATAATCTTTGTATATTTTTATTGCATAAAAACTCATTTTATTTTTAAAATAATTAAATATAGATACGTCAAGATACTTTTTATGCGTAGGTATAAAGAACACTGATAAAAAAACCAGTCAGCTAATTTGACAATTAGCTGACAAAAAGATGACCCGTTTCTGACACTCGATGCTCTACCTATATAATTTAAGGCTATTTCCTTATTTCATTTCAATTATATGCAATTTCTAAAGATATTTTCCAGGTGTTCAGAATGTTCCTGGTCTCAGAAGCGACAGTACCTGAAGAATTGTACTTTCCATTTTGTCATTAATACTTAATATGATTATATAAAACAACATATAAATCTTTACCAATACTATAAATATGACAATGAGTTTGTTTGTATATTTGTTACCTTCAATCATCGACTTTGGATAAAGAAGTACATAGGCTACTTTAAATCCTGTCAATCAATATAACCCAGTCACGTTTCCATTCTTTTTTTTTATACAACTTAGAATGGCAAACAAGCTGACGGCTCACTTGATGGAAAGCGGTAACCGTCGCCTATAGACATGAGCAGTACCATGGATATAAGAGAGTATACTGTTTCGACCATGATACCTCCCATGCGCTGCCACTCCTGAGGACTCGGATGTTATTCCTCTGTACCCTGTAAATTCGGCATATCCCACCCTTCAAACCAAAACACAGCCATACAAATACAATTGCTTTACGGTTGAAACACGAATGGGACAGAGGTACCCAAGCAAACGACTTTCGAGCAAAGTCTCCCTCTAGTTCAATTCGCGGAAAAACTAGTATTATTTAATTTAATTTTAATAATACAAAATATATCTAACTACTTTGTTTAGATATACAGATCTGATAGACAGATATCTGAAAAAGAGGGTCAAGAATAGATAAAAGGCGAGGTGTGACAATTATTGCATACTACTCTTACGATTGTGGCTTCGTTCAATATTGAATAAGGTATCTTTCCGAATACAAAAGACGAAGGTTTTCTGTCAATATTACTTCCATTTCTATTGACATAGAAGACAATAAACGAATATCGACACATTATATGCCTACTTCTGATTTTCACTATACTATATATTTTACTGTATTCTTATATTTACGTCTAAGATTTTCTTATCTTTTAAGTTTAATGTATTTATATGTATAATCAATATAATAAACAAATAATATTCCTACGTCATTCAGTAATTAAATCCGTCATTTTATTTATCAACCGACTTCAAAAAGAAGTAGATTCTCAATTCAGATTTTTTTTATATTTGTTACCTTATAACTCCATCAGTTATGAATCAATATAATAAACATATAATATTCTTAGTTATTTAGTAATTAAATGAGCCATTTTGTTTATCAACCGACTTAAAAAAAGGAGGTTCTCAATTCGAATGTATTTTTTAATGTTGTTACCTCATACCTCCGTCAATTGTACACCAATTAGATTTTTTTCTGAATAGATATACTTATAAAGATTATGGAACTAATCTGTATTAGTTCCATAGAAATTTTATCAAAATTGATTTAGTAGAATATTTATAGAATAATTGAATCAAAACATTTTCCACAATTGAAGTCGGTTTTTATTTTTGTCGAACACAATTTTTATATTATAAACATTCTTCGTATTAGATGTATTGCTATTTAGGAAAAATATCTCAGTTTATCACTAAGGCATAAAATTCCATATCATTTTCCATTTCGTCTTGTTTTCACGTGGCTCATAAAAATGCAGGTACATTTCTGAAGACAATAATATTATTTGCATCGTGTACAGGATTCAACGTGACATCCGTGTGATGTATGCTTCTCTTAGCTTACAGTGTACGATTTATGTGACCCTCTGTAAACACGAACGTTTACCTTCCAGAAATATGGACGTTTACATGCTATTGCTTTTGACGCGTTATTTTTATTTCAAAATTTTATTACCTGTATTATCTGGTACGATAATATTTTAAAAAAGGAAGAGCTTCTCAATTTGGTATTTTTTTTATGTTACACACATAACTTTGTCAGTTATAAACAAATTTAAAAAAATCTTTCTTATCTGAAAGAATATACTTTCAGATTTTTCCTACAAATGTCAGCATAGTTGTTTAGTTTTTAAATCCAAATAATTGGTGTTGCCACTATTAGAGTCGCATTATTTCTTGTTGAACACAGTTTTAAATTATTACACTATTCTAAATTAATTAATTAAATATGTTTCTTATAAATTTAAAAAATATATTCATTACACCTGATTTTATTTTTTCTGAAATCGAACTTGGGACTTTATTTACACTGACCACCCACCAATTATGTGGCAACCACTGCACCAATAGGTTTTTTTTTTTAAATTGCTAAAGAAATTACTCCAGGGTTGACAACGGGCACGCAGTATCTCCGGAATTTAGAGACGTTCGTATATTATGGTAACCGCGTATGGTCTCATCGTGTGGGACGTATGTTTACTTGACCTCAACAGTATAGAAAATAAAGGTAATCAGTACTGCAAAAGGTTTAAACCTACATCAGCTGTCCTCTTAGTTGAAATCAAGACTATAATAGGATTTACCCTGAAACTGTTTTCTCCAACTTCAATTACATGTCTATTTTAAACTGACCTAAAAGGGGAGAATCTAAATTCTGTTGTATATTTTTACGTTTCTTATTTTCGAACTCTGTTATTTATAACCAGATTTGGAAAATTTTTTCTTACTATATATATATTCTTTATTGCTCTAAAACATACATTTGCTAACATTGTTATTAACTTATTGTTGTTACAACAATAAGTTAATAACAATGTTAGCAAAGGCGAACTTATCTCTAAAAGAAATTTCTTACAGTCAACCTAACGCACTATGCACTAACTATCAGAATGAATAAACTTTTAGATTAATTACTTTTAGTAGTTCAGTTTTATCATGTTTCATTTTGTTTTATCATGAATAAAGTTTTTTCTTTTTGAAGATCAAAATTAACTATTATCAAAAAGTCAAATATGTATACATGTATAAAATAAAATTAAATTGTTTTATTTTGTTTTGAGTTTATTTTCTAGACAAAACAATATTAGCATTGAAGTTTACCATGGTTGTGACAATTAATCGCAGATACTATTTTCTTCTGAAAGGTCGCCAGCATAGTAACCCATATCTAATAGTAAACTGGCAATATTAATTTATTATTGAATTCCAATATTACAAAAGGTTTAGCCTAATTTATACTCCATATAATAGAAGGCATAAAACTAGTTTTACGATATTAATTTCATCATCAATTTCGGGGGAGAAGGGACTTTAGAAATGGGGAGGTGAGTCCCCATAGCTAGTAATATCTCCTACTAGGTCAACCTCCATGCCCTCTCCCCTAGAAATCATTATAAGTAATTTTAAGTAAATTCTCCACTATCTGTGAGATATACTGCATATTCCCGTTTAACTAAAGTTAAAAAAAATTTATGCCACAAATCCAAAGTCAATCAAGCATACATCGACGATAATGGCTTATATCGACGATCAACGAGGTAATACCCATTTGATGCAATCGAATTCGGATCAAATCGAAATTATATCGAAAAGACATCAAATATAAGGTTAATATAAAGTTACATTGATAATTCCTATTTTTACTTTATAATCGGTTTTATACTGATGATTATTTATATTTGAGTCTGATGTAGGATGTAACTATATTCAGGTAAATTACATAGTTTACTTAAATAAACGTGTTATTTAGGCAAACTGATAATTTACCTGAATACTACTGAGTATTACAGATAAATTATATCTTTCCTGATAACATATCACCAAACCAAGATCGGACCGAGAAGGAACCAGGATCAACCAGATTCAACCTAAGTACAAGAGTGTTTAGACTAAAAACAGAAAAAATACAGAAGAAAAGAATGGTACTGCTAACTAATCGATATTTTTCTGTTCTTTACTCTTAGTTAATCCCATCATTGAGTCGATGCTAAGTTGATATTCGAACATGCAAACAATCAGAAAACATGCCGAATCCAAAGGAATGTTCCGTGAACGTATTCTTGCCGTACAAGTAAACTACATACAACTTACATTTCTGCAAAATTGTTCGTAAACTCTATTTAATAATTTATAATGTCATATCAATTAACGAATCCTGCGTAATTTTACATCACTAATGTCATAGAGTATTTACGAAGAAATTGCTTTTTTTCAGCACCCTACAAAATTGTTATCAATTTTTGTGAAAAAGCGAAAAAAATTATTTAAGTACATTTAAACTTAATAAAAAGGCAAAGAATGAGCGTTCATTGTTTTGGTATAACTCCATATTCATCAATCTACCTATACCCAACCCTACTCATATAAAAGGAAGGGGATTATTAGTAATCAAGTATAATAAACTCATTGCTAGCTGAAAGATCAAAGTATCGCTTGATAGGTCGAAAGATGACTTCAAAGTCATTTGTTTTGTCCAAACCGTCAGTTTTGTCTGTAGAACGTCTTAGGCTAGTGAGAAAACCGATCAAAGAGGCCGCAACACTAGCAATATACCTATCAGGTCGACCTATATATGGTATAATATAATATCGTAATATTATAAAGATATATCACTCGTAATTCAAATGAAAACAGAAAACTCAAGTCCAAACCAAGTAAATAAACCGCAAAATTACCATTACACTTAGTATCCCGTTAACGAAGTGTAATTGGCTCCGAACATTTAGGGAAACGATATTCCCTAAGAAAAACGAAAAAAAGAGTACGTAGTCCTCCCTAAAAACTATTGTACTTAATTCCAGGTGAATTCTTCACAATAAGTTAACAACTGACCTAAATTTATCATTCCTCACTGGTACCCACCAGAGTATACCAAACTAATAACGCAGGCGGAGTTACTATTTCATTATCACTAATTTAAAAGAAAAGTAATTTCTCTTTACCATAAATATCATACACCAAATTTACATTAACGTTAATGTTCCATTTCTTGACACTAAAATTGGAAAAACTGTCATGTGTTCTCCTTAATATCAAGTGTCAAGAATGTCAAGACGCTGCGAATAAAAAAGTTAATTTCGGTAACAGATAAAAAAAAACTCGCTGTACCTTACGGTTGTAATTTCATAATGTTTTTTTTTTTCTATCAGTGTTCCATGTATTCTATATATCTATATATAATATACTCATATATATTATCTGAGGGGTTTCCAAGCTATAACTGAAAGTCCAGAACATTTTTCTCTTTAATTAAAGGATCTTTAAAACATATCAGTCGCATTATACTAATGTATTGTTAATAATCGTCGTGTAGTCCCTGTATAGAATGAGTCACCCTTTTTTTCCGTGGGTGTCGTCAGTCGCTATTCAGGTAACTTATTGGTCGAGGGAAGGGCAGCAGCGTCCCTCTTAAAACATCACCAAAGCCTAACTGCAGTTACCAACACATATGCCGCGCGTGGCAATTATTGGCAAAACCCTTCCAATTTGTGAGGGCCTATGTTCTGCAATGAACAGTTAACAGTATTTTTAATAAAATACCTACAATACTATTTAATTATAAATGCTATTTCAGTTGAGTTAAGAAATTCTATATGGCTCTGATATCCATGATACTTTAAATTCCTGCTTATTTTTAGCACATTCCAAGAATGAATGTTGCATATATTCGATATTACCACTTTCATCCAAAATGTCTAAAGTTACCCATGAAATTAATATACCTTATAGGGAAATCTTACACTTCTTTAACTTACACTTTAACCAATATTTAAACTTAAAACTTCGTATATGAACAAAGTTTTAAAATTGATTTAATATGCCTAGCTGTTATGTATAAATCTAGCAAAATGTAAGCATTGGTACGGAAGTAATTTTCTAGAATACTCTAATACCTACCTCAATAAGGCTCAATATATTTTGATATGGGAAAACTCAGAAATATTCCGAAGAATATTTCGTGTTCTATATTGGCCCGATTGAATATCAAACACGAAATGTTAGGTATTACATTGTGCTTAACTGAGAAATAATGGCGCATAATTGTATAACTAATCTTACTATATGTGTTCGTATTGTTTTCACCAATAGTGGCTTGAGAAGCTTTTAGTGCAAATTCAAAACCGACGAGGGTTTCCCAGCATTATTGTATCCCACGAAATGTAAATCCCGTTTAACCTTTTGTTATGCCGAATTCGGAATTTGTTTCGTAACAATTTAGGTTATGGTTTAGGAAGATTTGCATATTTTGATTCCAATATCTATACATATTCATGGATGTTAACACGCCGTCACTTGAGATCAATTTCAGAGAAGTGGCACAAATCGGTCGGTATCACTTATATACTATTATTATATAATAATATGTAAGTGCTTATCACGCGATAAACAAGTACGAAATTAATAAATAAATGTGACAGGAATAAATTACAAAAAAAAATACGTATCTTAAGATGAATGTAACAACATCTAATAAAATTGTAATTAGATTATGTCTGTTGTGTTATCTCGACACAGAATGGGCCACTCCTTCCTTTCCCGTGGGTATCGTAAAAGACGAATAAGGGAACTTAATGGTCGAGGGATGGGCAGAAGCGTCTTATAACACCACCAAAGCCTAACTGTAGTTGCCAACCCCAGGGGGGTTTTCAAGCGTGGCAATTACTGGCAAAGCCCCCAACCTTATGGTGAAGACCTATATTCAGCAGTGGACGTCTGTACATGGGAGATATTTAAGAACAAATAATATAAGGGGAAATCTTAATAAGACCAATAGTTGCTATATCAATCATTTAAAAAAAAATGTCTGTCTTTCTATATGTTTATTCCGAAATCAAACAAATACAATGGTACCAAATTAAATGCAGTTTTCAGTTGTGTTGTTTTCTTCGAGTTCTTGAGTTGCAGTTCGGTACAAGTAAGCTCAGAGTGGGGCAATCCCTCGCAAAATAAAGATTTCGTCTAGTTCCGAATCATATTTAAGTGGCATAATATGAAGGAGACCTACTATGTTTAGCAGTGGACAATGGACTGTGAATAAACGATGAAATCTTGTAAAAAAATTGTGGTTTCCAGAGATGGGAACAACTCTTTCCCCTTTCGACTTTAAAATACTTTTAAATGGGTCATTAAAGTGCTATAAGTCCAAACAAATGATAGACATACTTAAATATCTTCTACAAATATGAATACACAGTATTTTACTCGACGTAACCTTTAAACCTTTGTCGATTACCCCATATTGCCCATATAGATACTCGCTCCATTTAGCAGAACGCCCCCTTGTCCGCCCACATACGTTTCCCCAAATCTACAAACCGTTTAATATCGGTAAATGTTCGAAATCACGAAATATCAACGTAGAGGTAAGATAAAGGTAAATCTCCTTCGCAAAAAATCGGGCGCTCTTGCAGTGAAAAAAACGCTAATCGTTTCAAATTTATTTTAAAAATATTGTATAGGATTTAAAAGATTTATTAGGGTTACCTATTAGATATATTACATATGTCATTTTTTTGTTTATTTAATAAATAAATTATGCTCTGTAAAAAAATTGCGATTACAAATATGAAAAAATTAATATTGGTTCACTATTTTCGGCGTCCACTGGCGCGTTTTGTTTTGAAAATAAGGAATAAAATCTAAGACGCCGTGATGTTTCATAAATCCATTACATTTAAAATTTATTCAATCAAACATATTCTTTCTACAATAAATTTAAAATCTCCGTTATTTGAAAATCATTTAAAAAAATCTAAAAGTGTAATGGGCGCAATAAAAATAGTTTTAACATAAATTCAATTTTGAATAACGATCTACATAACGCTCGAACGGTCGCATCTTTAAATTCACAATAGGCTTTAAATAAGCATGTCGATTTTCTAAAATGCTCGCTCCGTGGAATAGAGAAAATGGATTGTTCTAGAAAATCTTATATGAATTTGAGATTGCATAATGTATGCTCTTGACGTCCTCTCGTTTTATGACGTTAAGTTCATGGTTAGATATATGCAGCTCTATTAAGGTAAATTTAAATTTTATAACACTGGTAAGTAAAAAATATATTACTCATAAATGCTATGTTTAAAAATGTTTTGGAAAAATGTACTTACAGCATCACTGATCCAATACTCATTTAAGTTTGTAATGATAACAATTTTATACATAGCTACTGTATCTAGGTTACACATAAGATAGAGCACACTCACACTTGGCTGTATACGATTATGGTCTGTCTTTATATATTGTATTAAAAGTTCTTTTTTTTCGTTCGCTCCGATTTGTATTTCTCTATTAAAATAAATTGTTTAAAGAACAAGTTGTTTGCTGAAAGCCTTCCTGCATTGTAATATTACATCAGCTACCTATAAACAGTACCTACATCGAAACTAAAAAAATTACTAAATGTTTTAAGTTTTTTAAATAATATCAATAAGAAATTATAAAGAATGCCATATGGCTTAAAGCTCGCTATTTGTATATATTTTATTGTGCAATTGTTGTATCAACTGTTACTGTGCACAGTTGAACATAGCGTCCCCCATAAGAGGCGTTCAGCCAGTAGTTGCCACGCTTGGCAAGCGGGTTGGAACCGCAGTTAGTCTTTGAAGATGTTTTAAGAGGGACACTGCAGCCCGTCCCTCACCCTCCCTTAGTTACCTCTTACGACACCCACATAGATGATGAGTTTATTATTACAAACAAATAATCAAATCTTTCCTCGTTTTAATATTAGTATAGATACAGACTAGTTTTTACCCGTGTCTTCGTCCGCATAAACAGGATATGCTCACTGACAGGAATAAAGAATAATCTATGTCCTCTCCTATTTCATGTAGTACATGTATACTAAATTTAATGACATAAGCCGTTAAAGTGATATGAAATACCAAAAAATCAACAAACTCACTTTTACATTTATAATATTAATAACGATTCGACACTTAATTTTTTATGTCTGATGATAATACAGCGATTTCTCTAATATTTAAGCCGAATTTCATCAATTCCTGCTTTTCAATTTCCATCCTGTAATATTTAAAGGTAATATAGTATTAATCTTAAAATAGATGAAGTACTAGGAGCTCAAAGATAGAAGGAATAGCAAGTCTCATTAAGACGATCTCCAGTACTAAGGAACAAACTATTCGTGACAGAAACCTTATCTGTCGATGTTTTGCAGTGATTTATTTGGGTGGGCGAGATAGCATCCTGTCATTCCGTCTGCTAAATGTAGTTCTAATGCACAATGGATTGTTTATTTATTTATTTTAATATATACATATAAAATTTCATATGTCACAAATGAAATTATATATAGAAAAGAAAATAGCCATATTTTTTACCATGTCAGTGTCATAACCCGGTCACGCGTACGAAGTCGTGAGCAAAAGTTAGCACTATAGCCTATAATAGTATCAACACGATTATTTGTCACGGTTGATAATGAATATTACTAATTTAAAAATAATACCATAACAAAAATGGGGCTTGAAATATGGCATCTTGCCATTTATTACTTGCTTGATTTGGCCAAGGGCATTGTGGGCTACCGTGACCCCAGATTCTCAAAGTTATAGGCGTGTTAGTGCCATATTTACCACATCAATACATCAACAGTCTATAGATTCAATAGCTCGAACTACCATAAATCTGAGATTACATATATCCTTACTAATATTACAAATGTGACAATTTATGTATTATCTCATGGCAGACTCAAGCAATGTTTATAAAATTAGACATAAAAAATAAAATAGCTTAGTTTTTATCCCGATCCGCGAACATGTTCCTTATATTATAGTTAATATATTAATAAATAATATTTATTTATTAATTATTATTCAAAATTTTGTATAAATAACGAATAAATATTTTATTATTGGTCATTTTTTGTGAATGAAATATAAATACAGAATCATTGTCAAAATTGGTATAGAATTATTTAAATGTATCATATGATTATGCTATCAAAATAAAAAACCTCCTTTTTAAAATCGGTGAAAAAGAAAAATATCGTAATATCTTAATATTTTTATTCTTCTATACAAAGACGAATTAAAATTAAAATAAAATTAATAACGAAATAACAATTCTATCTTTAAAATCATAATAATGTTCCACAAAATACACCCACAACGTAGAAAAAAATCTAATTTCCTTTCCAATAAGAAAAAAAGGCATAAAAACATCGTATGAAAGAAAGTTTATTAATAATTGGAATAACACGTTTCCACGTAAAAGTAAAAATATTTTCCTTCGCTCTTATAAAGACGAAATCCGACCGCTTCGCCACTAATTCCTCAAGCTTCATCCGCTTTCGCGGACCATCCAAAGTTAGTCCATTGACTCGCAAAAGGATTTGTGACGTTAATCCGATGTTCCCAAGTCCCGGTCCCTAAAAATAATCTGTTCATTATAAACTCATAAGTACATTAACAATGTTCGACAAACGGAACAAATATTTTGATAATCTCATAGTTTTGTAAAACTTAATTTATATAAGGAAATATATATATATATATATTTCCAATTACTACTACGTATGTGTATACCATTTTTCATTATAATTAGTTAAGCCATTAAAGTGTTAAGAGGTACATAACAAACACACTCACTTTTACATTTAATTACCATCATCACTGATGAATATAGGCCCTCATAAACTGCCATAAGAAACGGGCCTGAGCCACCTGCATCACCTGACTCCCCGCAAGGCATTTGAGGTGGTGAGGAGAGGCCAATCTACTCTGCCCGTATGGGGTCGCCACTCTTTTATTCTTTAAGAACCTCTATTTTCAATGAATTGTCGATTATTTTAGCTATGTTACCAGCCCATTGTCACTTCAGCTCGCTTATCATTCGGGCTATGTCGGTGACTATTACATTTTACATTTGGGTATAATTACTATATGCCTGTTAAACGTTTAATAATCAAGTTTTAATTTAGTCTGCATTATATAAATTAAATTCAGTAATAATTATCTGTTAAATAAATTCACAAAACCAAGATAGCGTAAATTGAAAGAAATATTTTTAATATAACATTATATTAAAAAAAAACTTAGTATATAATTTTGTTCTTTTATATTATTTTAAATATATTAAATTATAATCCATTTTATGACGTACACATACAGTTTACGTCGATTTCATAGAATAAAAATGTAGAAACTCTTTAACAAACTCATGAATTCTTTTATAGCGTTTTTTAATTAAAAAAAATGTAAACTACATTGACACAAGCTTATATGTCAATATAATGAAAACTCGCTATTCGTTTTCTTTTTCTTGTTGTCTTGTGACGGTCCTGTAGTCTACGGCTCCTTCCATTTTTTTTTTCTTTGTTAGTCGAAGTGGAAATGAAAAGAAGCTAAACAAAAAGAATTACCTTACTCATAATCCTATTACAATTTTTACATTGTAAATTGTCACATTATTACAATAAATGCGACAATTTACAATGATGGAGGCATGGATGTTTGTTACTCTTTCACGCAAAAACTACTGAAAGAGATCGAATAAAATTTAGAACAAAATATATCCTAACTTAGAATTACCTTACACCGACATTATACATCATGCAATCCTATTAACAGATTTTTACATTGTAAATTGTCACATTACTACAATAAATTCGACAATTTACAATGATGGAGGCATGGATGTTTGTTACTCTTTCACGCAAAAACTACTGAAAGAGATCGAATAAAATTTAGAACACCAGTAGGATATATCCTAACTTAACACATAAGATACTTTATATATTGATTCACAGGGGTGAAAATATATAACTAGTAAATATATATTAACAATTTATGGTTGCGAATTTCAACAGAATGTGTGTGAGTTACTGAGAAAGAATTATGTTAAAATTTGTACATATTTTTTTCTTTTGTTTTCTTTTTTATACCACTGAGTTGGCAAACGAACATAAGCGGTTACCGTAGCGCATGAACGCCTGCAATACCAGAAGCATTACGCGCGCGTGTACGACTCCGAAGAAACCTTTTTACTCCTTTTTTAAACAACCCCATGCATGCGTAATCTCTTAGGAGAACGTCGACAGGATACTTATTTTATAACTTAAGCGTTCTTTAGAAAAAAACAGCTCGAAAACCACGTTGTATGCAACTATTTAGGCTCTAAAGTATGAGGGTGCACTTCTTAAGTTGTAAGGTGAGCTGTACGATGGTTGAAAGTGGCCGTAGGCATCATATTGAAGAACCTTCTGAGCACAGTCCATTGTACAAGCAGTAAAACACGCAGGGTAAGGCAAAATCTCCTTTAAGACTTCAAGGTTCGATACCGCTTGTAAGCATGGGATCATCGACAATTCTCTTACTTCGTCGTTAGACTGAGTCGAGGGGTTCAAGCTGGTATCGAGGTGCTCCCACAATATTGTATGTCACATCTCCAACAGTTAGTAGTTCAGTTTCATAGATTATTTTTTATATTGAATAAAATTCTAAGTTTACTGTCGAGATGAGCCTTTTATAATAATTAAAATGAAGACGTAAATCTATAAAATAGAATAATTTCAATTTAATATATAAACTGAACAACGGTAATTTAATGAATTTTCTTGTCGTGATAGAGTGTCTCTTCACAAAAGCTTTATTAGAACCAATCCCACTTTTTGTAATCTTAATTAGTACACTCAATATTAAGCTACAGAAATGTTTTTTTTATACAACTTAGAATGGCAAACAAGCTGACAGCTCACCTGATGGAAAGTGGTATCCGTCGCCTATAGACATGAGCAGTACCATGGACATAACAGAGTATACTGTTTCGCCCATGATACCCCCCATGCGTTGCCATTCCTGAGAACTCAGGTGTTATTCCTCTGTACTCTGTAAATTCACTGCCATATCCCACCTTTTAAACCGAAATACAGCCATGCAAACACAACTGCTTCACGGTTGAAACATGAATGGGACAGAGATACCCGAGCAAACGACTTTTGTACAAAGTCTCTCCCTGGTAAGTGATTTAAAATATAACAACGCCAAAAAAATTTCAATTGCGTTATTTCAATTTTATTAAACGAGAAATTTCAATTTTATGTATAATTGAACAATGGGAATTTAATTAACTTTTTTGTCATGATAGAGTGTCACTTGACAAAGACTTTGCTAAAACCAATCCGACTTTTTGTACTCTTAATCAGTACACATAATATAACGACTACAATAGTGTCAAAACAATGAATGAATGAATAAAAATTTATTTCAATAAAACCATAACACTTACATAAACTTAGATTATAAGTAATAACAAAAAATATATATATATAGAAAAAAAAATTACATTTATATATTCTTTATATGTAGTAGAAATCAGTCAGTGTTATGGTAAAGAAAAAGGATGCTAATTCAGCTAAAGGTTCCTGCAAAAGCAGAAACGCTGATTTTCAATTAGCACCTCATCACCTAGCCCGGTCCATCAAGATCATGAATAAGTAACACAATACACAAACATGCGCATAACAAAAGGTAAAAACACAAAAATATCGTACCAGTAAAAAAGTATAATACCAGTTATTTTAATCTAAAAAATTAAATTACAAAACCGATTTTGATAAAAATGCTATGAGACCAATCTGTAAGCATACCCTTTCAAATAAAAAAAAAAAAGAATTTTTCAAATCGGTTTAGAACTGACAGAATTATGGAGTAACAAACATAAAAAAGTATAGCCGAATTAAGAACCTCTCTTTTTGAAATCGGTTGGAAACAACGCCGAAAAATAGCACAATCATTCGTGTGTACTCACTGTTTTATCTTTCATATAAATAAAAATTGATCTTTAAATGTGTTGCTAAGAATAAAACTCGACAATCGTTGAACTTGTTTCGACTATATTTATTGAATTTCGAGGAACGTCTTTATAAAAAAAAAATTAAAAAAATTGCCCTGAAAATAACGTAAATATCATATTTTTCTTTTCCCGTATAAACCGTTCTTAGCTAGGTTCTAATTGAAACATTTGTACCAAATATTGCGATCAGTAAATGCGTTAATACACATTAAATAATTTTACTCAAAAATAAAATAGTATTTACCCCGATAAGAAAAAATGGATCTGATAGTAGATCGACGTTTGCCAGATCGGCTAGTTTTATATAAAATTTATGCATCAAATAATAGTTGACTGTACATTTTTTGAAGGATTTTTTACATTTGATCTTCCATCTACACATATAACAATCTAACCATACGTTATACATAACATATATCTAGCATCCCTATCTAGATAAATGAAAAACAGAAAGTGGAAAAAAAATATCACAATAAATATACAAAAGTCACAATCCTCAAACGACGGCACCGTAAAAATCCTTAACATTTAATAAATACGTAAATTGCAAGAATAAGTAAGATGTATGTTCGTAGAGTGGTGTGAAGAGGGTTCGCTAAGCTACGGAAATATACGGCGGTGTTTATAATTAAGGCAATAAGTCAGAGATACACGTTTAGAAACGTACATATAGGTATATCGGTCGCAACTATAATGAAATTGGGGTGATATGTGTTGCTACTAAATCGAAATAATAATAAATTCAAGTCAGAGTTTCCAGTAATTTATTAGTATTAGCTATTACAATTTCTTGTGCTCTTCCGCTGCAGACACACATGTGGGGTGGTACTAATGTGAACGACTTTTGTACTAAATCTATCTCTAATACAAATTTTGCGGGTATCTGATTATAGTTTTTAGTTGTAGAAAGAGAATGTCAAGTATTATACTTTTATGTATTCCAAACTGATACGACATCGTATTGTATCTGTATTGTATTGAAATTAAATTAAATCGTAACCTTCAAGAATAGAACGTATTCCTTTTTTGAAGGCCGACAGCACAGCTGCAATTCTTCTGGTGTTGCGAGCACTTATGGGTTGCAGTAGTCAGTTACCATCAGATAAGCTGCATGCTCGTTTACTCTGTTATAAAATTAATAATTAAAATCTGTTGCGTAGTTTAAAAGATTTAACCGTACAGATGGCAGGAAGCAACTTTATTTTATACTATGCAAAAATAACTATTCTATACATTACCAAGAGAAAAGTCATGTACGTTTAATTTACTATTAAAAAGACAATAGCTTAGCTAGAAGACACATGGTTGTATAAAATCGTAGGAAAAACCGCAGATAGGTACTATACAATAAATATTTAGCGTCAAAATGTTTACACATATTACAAATTATTATCTGAATTCTTTTATGTTTATTTTTAAATGAATACCAATAAAAATATTATAAATAAAGAACTTCTACAAAATAATTTTATATTATAAATTATTGTATAAAAAAAAAGTTATTTTCTACCCACTTCTTCCTATTGCATTCTTGATTATGATAGATTTATGAAGAATGTCAATTTTGTCCAAACGATATTTCAATTTTTTTTTTCCTTTCAATCAATAACCGAAGAGCCGACTAACAATTCTGTTGTTCTATTTTTATTTTTATGAAACATTTACCAAGAAAAATATACTGGAAATACTTAAGAAATGTCTAAATCCGTATTTACGATAAGTATTACTGAAAAAGAAATAATAGAATATGTCAAATACATGCCTGCTTTTCTATTTTCTTTGTACTGATATTAATAAAAAATATTGTTTTACCACTATGACAATTGTATGTTCACCATAGACATAGTATATAATTATTTGCTCTGTAAAAAGTGCGTAGTATAATGTACTAGATTCTGACAGACTGGCAATGCAATCACAAAAACGAGAAAAACTTATTACACTAGTGTGCGTGTTTTATAAACGTGTACACGTGGCAGATCTGAATTTGCATGGAATTGAAGTTTTAGGAAGTGTTTGTTATAATTTTGATTTCGATTCGGAAACATTCGAAATTTTATTTGGATTAAATTAGATATTTTTTCTACCAATTCCTTTACAAAATATTTCTGATTGATTGAATATAGAATTGATTGACTATTTCTAAAATATTACGTTTAAAGGTATAAATATTTACAGCGTAATTACATGAAAAATGTGTAATTTTGTGGTTTATTTTCCCGATTTATATTATTTTCAAGTACTTTATTCTAACAAACTACATTCCCTTAAAACTAATTCCACTTCAAAACATACAAATATTTAGAAATTATTTTATTACGTACTCCCGCAAAACAGCTTCGAGCATATATTGTGCATATTGTTGTCTTATTATCTATCTTGCTCTGACATATAGATTATTATGTCTTCTCTTCTTTACATTGCTAATTTATATACTTCATAAACTAAGATGTTAACTTTGCCATATTGTAATATTTTTTTATCCAACATAGAATGACAAGAAACTAAAAAACGCCTTCATAGAAAACGGTAGACAACAGCTCCGTAGACAATATAGAATAAACATGACATATATCATGCATCGTCATTTTTTGAGAATTAACATGTTGTACCTCCGTACCCTATAATTTCAGTACCATATCCGATCCCTTAAGCCGAAGAGACGCAAGTGGTACTCAGATACCCAAATAGGTAACTTCTGTACAATAAATCTCCTTCTGCTAAAATGATGATGGTAATAAATCTAAACATTTAAGATCTAGACATTCTAAACTTTGGAGTTCTGGTCCTTTAGACAAATGGCAAACGAATTCATCGATAGAATCGTTATCGCAAGCGAGTCTATGCACTTAATTAAAATCCTATTTTATTAATCAAATGTACTTATCCCTTTCACCGTGTAGTCTCGGCATAGAATGGACTACCCCTTCCTTTCTCGTGGATATCGTAAGAGGTGACTAAGGGAACTTAATGGTCGAGGGATAGGATAGAAAAGGCAACAGTATTCTCTTTAAAACATCACCAAAGGCTAAATGCGGTGGCCAACCCGCCTGCCAAGCGGGCGAAACCCCCTTTATTGGAAAGGTCTATATTCAAACACAAGGAAGTTAGTTAAAGGCTGATATGATGATGATGATAATGATGGTGAGCTATTTCTTTATTCATCTGTTACAATTCTGTTACAAAAAGTGTTGAAAACTTTTTCAGCGTAAAGTGAGTAGCGCCAGCTTTATCAGAAATAGTCAACGAATTTCGACGTTATTTTAGCTGGTTCACAGGCTCCGTAACCAAGTAGTCGTCTATAAGAGCAAAACGCAATCGCTTGGGACGTCACAGTATATGTTGGTGTAATTCCAGTCCACCGACACAGTCTAGCTCGATATTAAAAATGTACGGAAAAAAGCATTTGGGACGCGGTCGGCGCTGAGCGATGAAATGTGAATTTTGTTTTTCCTAACTGTTACCGTTACTAATGGTGTGAGTTTTTGTTTGTTTCAAACACAAGATTCGATCTTAGGATTTATAGAATAATCGTTATATCTGCTGTTAACTGTACATTGGTGAACAAAGGCGTCCTCTTTGGGAAGTATTTTCCAGTAGTTGCCACGAAAGGCGGGTTGGCAACCGCAGTTAGGCTTTGGTGTTGTTTAAAGATGGACGCTGCTGCTCATCCCTCCGCCATTAAGTTCTCTTAATAGCCTCTTAATATATACACCAGCGATGAACGTTCCAAAACGTTTGAAACTGAAAATAGTGTAACCGACAATACGAAACCCATTCTATCCACGCGAACGAAACCACAGGTGCCGGCATATGTAATGGACAATCGTCGAATAATAATATATATTGTAACTAAACCAAATATATATAATAATAATGATATAAATGTTCATATCTTTTGATTATTGACTTAGACGTTTATTTTTTTATAGCTCTATGAGATTGCAGACTTGAGTATTTAATATTAATTTTAGTCTGACACCCTCACGTGTTCCTTAAAAAAACAATTTTGACAAACGGACAGACCGACAGACAACAAAGTGAAACACTTAAGAGTTTCATTTTTCTTATTGAAGTACGGAGCCCTAAAAAATAAAAATTGTACCAGTGTATGTCAAATACCTTCTCGTTCACAAGTAGTATCAACAAACTCTCAGTGTCGTGGTAGATAGATATATCAATTTAATTAAATTGCAACCATATCAGTAAACAAGATAAAAGACAAAAACAAAGCCTAATACTGACACGTCATTGATAAGATTGATATAATAAATGTACTTCTAATATAACACACAAATGAAAAAGAAAATTGTAATAATTATGTTAATGAGGCCGAGAAATATTATTACAGAGTTTATAGTGTTTGTTGAGCGTTAAGAAACGTCTAAAGTAAGACAAAAACAACAAAATACAAATTAATATAAACTTTGATTGTAGTTATTGTTATAGTTGCTACCACTGTTTGCTTTTACGATAGTGCTAAATAATAAATATTGCCCATACCATGTAAATACTGTCGTCTCTATTCACAAAATATTATACATTTTGTAATATTTCTACTGAATGATTCATCCTCTCGAATAAGATAGAAACAATGATCGAAAATATATAAACGAAAAGTGATCATTTGGTTTGTGTTAAGCGTATTACCATACAAATCGAAAAACGCCAGTCCATGATATTCCTCGACTAAGTGGACCGCTTATGACATCTTGTCTTTTTTTTTACATCAGATCATACATTTTTTGGAGAAAAAATATAGTCATACAGATTGGAGTGTGGTGTGAGGCAAGATTACATTTAATCTGTATATATTACTATATCATTATATTTATATATGTATATTTGTACATTATTTACGCTGTATGCTGTGGTATTATGTTTATATGTATTTGAAGTTATATTTTAGTCAATTTATCTCAAAGATGATGATTTGAACAGCGGAGGGCGCTGGCGGTTATGATAGCACGCATTTATAAAGTTAAATATATTTAGAAAATTTAGATAAGTGATAAAATTATATAATTATATTGCTCAACAGCATCGTGATTTTTTTTATAACAAATATTCAAAAAGCAAATCACTGCTGCGCAATTTCAGACACTATTATCATACCTTAATATATTGTATGTGTGTATGTGTGTGTATGTGTATTGTGTAACCCAATTTACTAACATTAATTTTTTAAGAATATTGTTACTAATAAATATTTAATGGACCAAAAAGTCTGAAATAAAAATTATTATTATTATTATTATTAAAACACCAACAGGAAAGCAAGTGGTGGGCCATTCTATGCCGGAACCACACGGCTTATATAATATGGAATAATAATAATAATGATATAAACGTTCATATCTTTTGATTAACTTTTAACTTAAACGTTTAATATTTTTATAGCTCCAAAAGATTGCAGACTTGAGTATTTAATATTAATTTTAGTCTGACACCTTCACGCGTTCCTTAGAAAAACAGTTGTGACAAACGGACAACCACTTAAGATGGATTTTTCTTAAGTGTATGTCAAATACCTTCTCGTTAACAAGTAGTATTAACAAACTCTCAGTGTCGAGGTAGATAGATATATCAATTTAATTAAATTGCAACCATAGCAGTAAACAAGATAAAAGACAAAAACAAAGCCTAATACTGACACGTGGATTGAATTAGTCTTCTAATATACCCAAAATGAAATTATTAACCCGAGAAGATATTATTACATTTTATAGTGTTTGTTAGCGTTAAGAAACTCGTGTAAGCAAAAACAACAGAATACAAATTAATATAAACTTTGATTGTAGTTATTGTTATAGTTGCTACTACTGTTTGCTTTTACGATAGTGCTAAATAATAAATATTGCCCATACCATGTAAATACTGTCGTCTCTATTCACAAAATATTATACATTTTGTAATATTTCTACTGAATGATTCATCCTCTCGAATAAGATAGAAACAATGATCGAAAATATATAAACGAAAAGTGAACATTTGGTTAGTAAGCGTATTACCACAGATAATATATTAAGTGGACATGCAAACACATTTACGCTGTATGCTTTATGTTTATTTGTTATTTTGTCTTTATTTTCTTTCAGTTAATTTATAAAGCAAATATAGCAAGAAAATTTAGATAAGGAAAAATTATATAATTATATTTCTAACAAGTGATTTTTTACAACAAATATTCAAAACAACTTACAGACACTACACCACTTCTTTTGAAACCCACAAAACTTGTCTGAGAAGTATTTATATGGTAACAAAATTTAACAAAAAATATTATTTACAAAGCTTCTACAGTAAGTATACACTCGATATATCATACCATATAGTCGTATCAACTTAAATCGATAACTGAATCAAATATACACCAACTTCTTGGTAATATAATATTTATGGTTGAGAAAACACTACGTGTAATCAATATCGTAAGAAAAACGCCAAAGTGAGGGCATGAACCTGTATAACAAATAAACAAACGTGCAATTCGAATGTTTTTTTATATAATTACTGGCAACACTGACAAACAGGGAACACTTGCCTCTAAAACATCTAGATGTTTTAAACTAATAACCGAATCAAATAACACTCCGATCAACTTTTTGGTTAAAAAATATTGTTATTTATAAAAACATAGATATAATAAAAACTTTCACATAAACAGGGGTTGGAAGTGTATTTCATAACTTACAAACTTGGTATAAGGCCACAGGAAAAATATTAACGATTTATGGTTCACTTAAGACAAATACTGCCAGTAAGAGTGCACCTATTGAAATTAATAAGTAAACAGCAAAAAAAGAAGATAGCGAAGTGGGAACATAAATTTATATTACCAACGAATTCGACTATTTACAACTGATGATGATGAAAAAAATATATAAGAAATGTATAATTTTATGTAATTTATGATACAGTATCGGATATTTTCTTGTTTTACTAATAGCGACACTGGTCAACAAAAAACACTGAGGGTTGGTAATATATAGTAATATGACCAGTAATAGATATACTATATAGCGGTTATTTAATATATATTATGGCGAATGAATATAGGCGTCCGATTGGCATGAACGATACCAAAATAAGTAAATCTACCCATAACTTTTTACTTCAATGTGTGTGACCATCTTCAGCAACAGACCGACCAAAGAAATATTATATTCCTTGAGCGAAAACTTTTTTTTTATTACAACACAGCGGGCAAACGAACATGCGGCTCACCTGATGGTAAGTAACTACCGCCGCACATGATCACCCGCAACACCAGAGTAATTACAGATGTGATGCTGGCCTTTTAAAAATGAATATGCTCTTTTCTTGAGATTATGACGTCATATTGGTTCTAAAATACTGCTGCTGTAAATTGATTCCAAAGAATGGTAGTGCGTGAAAAAAAGTGCCTTGAAAAACGCACGGTGGAGAACTGCCATTAATCCAGATAGTTGGGATGGAACTTTAGTTTGTGATGGGTTGTAAGGTGGTGAAAATCTGCAGCAAGAATCAATCGGAACAATTTTTCAGAGCACTCTCTATGATAAATCCGGTAAAAATTGCATAGAGATGCAACATATCTACGCAATTTCAATGGGTCGACTTTAGTAAAGCATTGATCGTCAATAATTCTAACCGCCCTTGTAAATATTTTTACTTAGACGATTTTAATTCTTTGGATTTTAAAGGAGCATGTCATGTTATTTCAGATAATCTATAATAGATTTTTCCGCCGTCAATATCCAAGGAATCCTATATTACCCATGCCTAATGGAGACTTGCCCCTAAAACATCTAGACGTATCAAACTAAATATTGAGCTAATCAAATAAACAATCCAACCAACTTCCTGGTTATAAAATATTGTAATTTATAAGAACGTGAAAACAATGAGAACGTCCACATAAACAAGGGTTGGAAATGTAAATGGATTTCGTAACGTACAAACTTTGTATAAGATTAAGGTCACCGGAAAAATATGAACGATTTATGAGCCGCTCTTAGGGGAAACACTGCGAGTAATCAGTGCATCTCTTGAATTTAGTATAATATATATATTTGACTTTTTTTTTTTGTTTGCGGTAAATATAAAATTAAAACCGTTTCGACGACAAAATTAAAAAAGCTCGACCAACTAACCTAAGGACGTTAGGTGGCTCATAAAGCTGAGTAGGAGAAAAGACTTTTTATTTGGCTGAACTAGGTGTTGTTCTGAAAAAAAAAAGACTATTTGTAAAAGGAACTAGCCACCCTAATATTATATGCTGTGTAGTCGACCTTCACGCAATCTTCCTGTAAACGATTGTGATTAATTCCTGGTAAATTCTTCATGAATTGCCAATTATCCTGATTAATTCTCCCATCGTTATGTCTTAGTTATAACTTACCAGCGTAAACGAACCAAACAAACCACATGTTAATTGTTTTTTTAATGGGTGTTAATGGAATGTTACCTGCGTTATTGGTATACGCTGGCGAGGCATTAGTGAGATAGGTAGATAGATAGGTGAGGATGAAAGCAGGTCAGTTGGCTCATAGAAAACCCCTTAATAGAGAGAGGCCTATGTTCAGCAGTGGACAGTTAACGGCTGATATGCTGATAATAAGCAGGTGCACCATTCCATTTTCATCTATTAAAAAAAGAATTCCTAATTTGAAACTAAAATTAAAAAAAAAATCTTTTTTCGAACTGCTGTGTGAAACGAACAGGCGGAGGGACGAAGTTGTCAGAACATCCCAAGATATTTGTACCCTTTCGGTACCCTAAAAACTATTCTAATATATTAGACACTTTCATTATTTGTAATTAATTGCTCACAACTCCTCTCAAACTCGTGGTAGGGGCTTCGTTAAGTTTATCTCTCCACAACAGGACTATTTGGATGCTGATGCACCTGCGCCAAATGATAATGTACTGCCATTACGATTAGTCTGCCTTTTGTGACAATATTAGCGTATTTAAGTATTCAGAAAGCGAAATTACTTTATTATGATAATAATATATCACTATGAATAATTAACTTGACGTCCAAGTTTTTCAATATTTATAAAAAAGATAAATTGGTAGAACGCATTAAATACGTCAGGTATAAAAAGACCGTCAATTTGGTTACATATTTTACTTTACATAATTTACTTAATATTATAATTCCAAAAACTTGTAATAATGGATGTATGTTTATTACTCTTTCACGCAAAAACTACTAATCTAAATCAAGTTTGATAAACAGATGGCTTATATCCTAACATAATATCTTAGATTGTGTAGATAGACCATCGAATCTCAAAAATGGGTCAACTTTTTGTCAGCTGATTGTCAAATTAGCTGACTTCTTTTTTTTTACCAGTGTTCTATATACTTAATACAATGTGTCTTAATTATTTGATAAATAAAATGAGTTTCTGCGCAATAAAAAGGTGCAGAATTTATAAAACAAAATAAATATATAAGTTATAAAGGAATCACTCATTACTACTTATCACGCAAAATTGTATGAATATATACGATTAAATATGATATAATTAGTTGTGTATAAATTGTAGTTTTTTTTTGTTTGAAAATTGTCACAGTATTGTACACCGCTCTACCCGCTGACACTGATGCTTTTTTTCACTTTCAGTTTGCTGGAAGAGAACTCTTTTAGAGTTAAGACCACCTCTGTGTATTTACGCACCTCGGTCATATTTTTATGGTCATTGATAATATCAATATGTACAATAAAGTATAAATAAACAATAAATAAGTAACAATAGTTGGTACCCGCGACTTCGTGTTTTCTTACATTCGTTTCCATTTCAAATACCATGTATATACCAAATTTCAGGATAATTGGTTGATTGGTTAAGGCATAAAGGTAACGTACAAATTCACTTTCACATTTATTCTTTTAAAACAAACTTTACTTTGTAAAAAAACATGTAAATAGTTCAATAAAAGGTGTAAAGTAGGCAATGGAATATTACATAAAATTGTTACCGCGGCAGCAAAACTAAGTATCTTTGAAACCGAAAACAAATTACGGGCTCCGGGTAGGTCGGGAATGGATTAAAGAAACATTTTCCGAACAATTTTCCTGTTCATCATGACGGGAGAACGCAAATTCTATTAAACTGAAGTGTTGGATGAAATCGCAAAACCGTCACGACAGTAGGCCCTACCTGGCCCTACAGAACGACATACTTGCTAAGTGAGTGGGAGACTTAGCAATTTATCAATAAACATTTGTATCTGATTGCTTGAGTAGGGTCTTGTCATAGTCAGCTACTTCAATACTATTTAGGTATCACTAAATTACGTGCCTTATTTATATTACAATAAATATTATGAAGCACAAAGTTTTAAAAATCTGATAGACCTTTTTTTAGAGATGAAACAATGAAATTGTAATCACGCCTGTGCAGCTTTATTTAGCAATGCGCCGAATTACCCAAAAATTTACTACAATGGTTTCCAGGAGAAACAGCGTGAAGGTCGACCTGATAGAATTTATTAATAGCACATTTTTTCCATATTAGGTGAAGAGTATCAATTATGATAAAATTAATGGCTTTTTTCTCTTCGCAAAAGGTAGTATAAAGTAAAAACTTGAGATAGGTACAATTAAATATGTCAGACCAATTTTGTTAGAAACTGGTGCCTGCAGTAGGTTTTGAACAACCTGTCGTACAAGATACCAGTGCCCCATAATAATGATTTATGTATATATTATTTATTTTGTACAAGTATGCATTATTAGTTGTTATTTTTTGTTTACTTATCATAATAATGAGATACCGCATTCGTAATTCATTGTTCATCCCAAAGGTTGACAGGTAGAAAATGCTACTAACATTAAGTCCGTCTTTTGTACCATATTTTCTTTTAGTCATTAAAGTTATTTAAATAAAAAAATAAATATCAAAAGTTTCAGAGACTTCAGTTCGTAACAGGGACAAGTGAAGAAAATAAAATGATAAAGCCTTGTGATAGCATCTGTCTGAGACATGCTCAAAATTTTTCTGACAACTTAATCGAAACACGTATCAAATTATATTAATAAACGTGACTATTCTGTATAAATGTATGGCTTACTATCCCATACAAAGAGGATATTATCCTTTTTCTAAATATGATAGCTAGGTGGCTTGGTGTTTTGGTTTTATTTCGAGTTTTCCTTCGCACTGTTATACTATTCCTTATACTACTATCCTGGGATTCATTGTACTCTTACTATTTAGAAACTAGCTACAAGGAAAAACAAAAAATGCTATCTTCACCTTTAATCTAAATTGATTTTGGATAATTCCATATTATTTTCTATTTACACAATATTCGAATATATTAAAATCGTTAGTAACTTTTACATTTATAAAAGTTTTATTAATAGGATAATTGACAGTAGGACACAGAAATATGTACCTAATTAGGTAATAAACGACCGCGACATTAATAAAAAATAATATTCTCATTATTCGAACAGTGGTCTATTAATTTCTCTAAAAATGTCTCGTTTAAAGGTGAAACATGTCGCAAAACGTGCGTGGATGTAATGACGCTCGAAAATTTATGGCTAATATGGAAAGTCGTAGAGCTTCTGCTAATAATACCATACCATATCATATTAGCCGTTAAATGCCCAGTGCTGAACACATTTGGTCCCCATCCTCCCCATTGGAGGGATTTGCCAGTAGTTACCGCTTGGCAGGCGGCCTGTCAACCGCAGTTAGGCATTGGTGATGTTTAAAGAGGGACACTGCTGCTTATCCATCAACCATTAAGTTCCCTCAGTCTTCGCTTACGACTTAAGCTTACACCCACGGAAGAGATAGGGTTAACTCATTCTATGCCAGGACCACACGGCCAATATCAGGCATAACAATAATAGTCAAAATTTGGCAGAAAGTTGGCAGTTCCACGCATAATTATATTAATTATTATTAATTAATGGTAGCAGAATTAAACTGAATAATTCTAATCAACTAACCAAATGATATGGAGTTTCGAAAAATAACATCTAGTTCAATAAAATATTCTCATGTCTGTAATCCCAGACATAAGGAGATATTTGTCGACTCTTAACATCATATTTTTTATAATAACGAACGAATAGATTTATTGCTAAAAATGTAGTACAATAAGGTGATATGATAATACTCGTATTACAATAATTGGTTTCACACATTTTGTCATTACTGACGTGCAACAGTCATTACAAAAGTTATGACAAAATAATTCTTTAATGTGTAATAATGTAAATGCTTATGTCAATTTTTAAACGTTAATTCGATTGTAATACAGAAAAGTCTTTTATAATGTGTCACTATTTTATACTTTGTATATATTTTATTAAATATTATAATAGTGCATGTGGTGTTCGCGTATAAAAGATTTTTACATTGGGCAAAATTATTTTTTGTGTTATTAAGTTGCATGTAAAATGTAAAAGTTGTATGTGAACCTTATTAAATAAATAAATAAATAAATATTTATAAACACAATAGTAACACCTATTTACTAACTATTTATGCAATTTATTTTTATTTATTACAGTTTAAATTTTTAAAATTTGTTGACAGTTTATTATATATTCTGACTGTATAATACTGGGCATATTACTGGTCATGCTTATATTTCACTGATGTAATATTATGATCTATCTAAATCAATAATACTATAACCCAACATGGCAGGGAGCCCACTGCCGTCATTTGGATTAATTTGGTTTCTTAACGGTGTTTTTTATCCCCGAAAAAATTGCAAGGGTGAGCATATTTATTTATTTATGTAATACGTACAAAGGTCTCCTAAAACGTTTGCCAATCTACCTGTGTAATAGGGCTATACGATCCAATAACTTGAGTCAACATATGCGACAAAGAAAAGGAGTGTACCCAATAACAACCCAAATTATTGATACCTGATTACATGTATTCATATTTCTGCTCTATTTTATATCAGATCATATGTTATTTTGGGCAGGATAGAAGCCCACGCTCGCCCCCGCGTACTCGATTCTCTTGTTTTCTGTCTAGTTACTTATCTCGTTATATCCTATTCCCTAAGTTAAAAACGACCTTACGAGTAAATAACAATTCGATTTTTCATTTTATATCAGAGAAAGATCTTCTACAGAAGTCGTTTGCTTGGGTACCTTGGATACAAAATACATAAAATATCAAACTAAGATTATATAATTATCAACTAACTTACAACGCTTACGCTGCTGCCCATAGATTGTGTATTAATACAATCTAATGGCAGCAGGGTCCCTCTTTAAATATCACCATAGCCTAATTGTAGTTGCCAATTCGCTTGCCAAGCATAGCAACTACTAAACCCCTAATGGAGTAGACCTATATTCAGCAGTGAACAGTTAACGGCTGATATGATGGTGACGAGTTTATAATAACATATATTTTTCTAATAGACCTGCATGGAAGTTTGACTTTCTTCACATACGCAGTCTTAATTTATTAATTTGAACGTGTATTCACTTGAGTTATAAAAAAAGAAACATTATATTATTTTATCTATACTTCAACCAAGAACATTTTAAGACTCAAATCTATCTGCAATATGGAATGAAAGAAAAAAATATAGCCCTGGAAATTTCTGGTTTAATTTTATTTCCGTCGTACCGCTGACATTAAATTGTGCCTTTTTTAATTTATGGAGCTTAGATCTAGCTTCTGAATAGCAAATTTATAAAATTAAAATTCTATGTTTTTATATTTTATATATAATCATAACATACCAATCATCTGGTCCTCAAACTAAGATAGCCTATGTTATGGGGAACTCGGCAACAAACATCCGGAAGCACATCTCAGAACAACCAAATGCGAGTCAATTCAAAAAAGTGTGTTCCTAAAATGGCCAACCAGGAATCGAACCTGTAACTTCATTTACGCAAAGTCGTACTTCATCAATATTATGTAATAAAAGTCAATTGAAAGTGGACCAATGATGATCATCAACCTAATGATGCTTTAGCATTTATAACTAACAGAATAGAAGTCTTTCATTCAGCTAAACATAGGCCTCTCCATAGGATGTCATAAAAAACGGTCCTGAAGGTCAGTATATAATAATAAATCTATGGTCCTATGTTACATTTCACCGTTTCCCTGGAGCACGTGTCATCGTCGTCACTCTAGTCGAGATCGTCCTAAACGATGACAATGGAATGGTATCCTCACCTGCGCTATCAGTATACACTGGCGAATCGTCAATAATGGATGAGAAGTGAGGATAAAAGCGATTTGTTAGGCCATCGTGATGAATTCTACAATAATTATCCAAGCTGGTTTCCAAAGGGAACCGCGAAGGTAGAGTCGACCTGATAGGGTTACATTACTAGCAATGGAACTATTAGAACCCCCTTACTAACTTACCTTTCCTTACAAAAGAGTTGCTACTAGAAAAACTTTCTTCCCCATTGACTGCCGACTCTTTAAACTTGAAATTCACTTCCACTTCAACGGCCTTTTTTTGAGTTTATATAGGATATTTAATTTCTAAGAAACGTTAAAATAGGGTATCGGATTGTATAAACCGTTATTTCTTTTTACAATTTTCTTCGTCCTCAGTAAGTGCCAGACGTTGCACTTTAAATGCGAGTAGAGCGGTCTATACAGGTCAGTTTAAGCGGAACATTTGCATATTGCATTTCAATGTAAGCAGATTGCTTGTGATATTACTGCTGAAACCTTTGCTAATATTATAAATATGAAAGCGGGTTAGTTTATTTCTTTATTTCGTTTCGTATTATATTATAAGAGGTAACTCTTAGCATTTTCACATTGTTATGAAATTTTGCATATATTTACATGCCTATAGGTAATAAAGAAGGACATAGGTATCTTGGTAAAAGACTTGGCTCAGTCATGAAAGAAGTCGCAAGTAAAGACTAGTATTATAATATAAAGTAAATAAGTATTTACGAGTATAAAACAGAAGCATTCTTGGAGAGATGAAAATGTAACGGTCAACCTATGGCCGCCTGCGCTATCGGTATACGCTGGCGAGGCACCAGTCAGAAATGATAGGTGAGAATGAATGCAGGTCAGTTGATCCATCATAACGAATTTGACAAGTATAAATCGCAATGGTTTCTAGGAAAACCACGTGAAGATCGACCTGAGAGGAATATATTGCTAGTTATAGGACTGTTAGACCCCATTACTAACAATCCCTTTCCCCCCAGTCTGAGACATTTCGACTGTTGCTACTATGGCAAATGTAACACTCGACATGCCCAAATTACCTCGAGCATTTTAGCGTACAATAATAGGTTGCGAGGCTACTCAAGTTTGATTTTGCTTGTTATCAACGTTTTCCGTCACTGAAGAGTTAACCAAACAATTTAATTGACACAAAGTTTTTAATCTCAGTCAGATTCGAACACAGTCTCTAGCGTATATTATTTGATGTAGAAATATTTCAAAAACATATGAATTAATGTTAGTATTATATAAATATTATTCACGCTCACAAAATTTCTCATTAAAACTTTTAAATTAACTCGTATCGTTCTGAAAAATACCTACTAATACTAATGGTTGTATTTGTTATAGTTAGCTTTTTTTTTTTCATTATTTTCTTCCTTTACTTAGCGTTATTTGTAAACAATCTTTATACATTATTTTTTCATTCAATTAACAATACATAAAATAAACAATATGATTGTAATTGTTTTATATTCATTAATTTCATTTTATAACTTGTTATCAAATATTAATTTTATTTTTAAATAACTATTGTAAATTCAGAAAAAAAAAAGCACCGAAATTGTGTGAAAATATTTGAAAAAGATATAATTATCTTTGAGGTACCAAGTTTTAGAATATAATTTGTCTTCTGTCTGACAATATAAAATTTTAAACCTTGTTTTATCGCAATGAGACTTGTAAATGTAAAAACTGTATGATATTTGATGCAGTCATGCATAAAACATGTGTTTAAAAATTCACAATGTTGGGATAGTATGTGCTAGAATTCTAAGTACCTACATATTGCACTAGACCACAATTTTGTTTGACTACAGGGTTGCCACTACTCACTAGGTAACATATTCACCTACCACCTAAATCACATATAGAACTCTATAGAAATTCTGTTTCATGCACTTGTTACCCCCTTTATATGAGAGAGGCCTATGTCCAACAGTAGACAGTTAAGGGCTGGTATAATAAAAACGTAATACACCTGGTAACTAATGTAAATATATATGAGAAGGAAGTAAAGTACAATTATTTACTCTATTACGAAAATAAAAAAATCCACTTTTCACAAATTACAGTAGTACTTGTTTTGTATAATCTGCCGATGTAAATATACTAGTCAGCGAATATAACGCCCTAAGGCCTCTTAAACTCAACGAGATGGCGACGTTTAGGTATATACTTAGGTACTATTTACCTGTAATCTCGTCGCGAATTGAAAATATAAATACTTAATGTTCCAAAGACCGTCCATGCGAGTCTATTATCTTGCATTCTCATATTATAAGTAAGACAATATAACTAAGAAGCATTTTAAAATCAATAAATAAGCAACCGCTACGCAATGTTTTTATCGAATCAAATAATAAAGGTAATGCACAATGCGTAGGTAGGAAAATACTTACATTGTTTAATTATGTCATTGAAATAAAACAAATACATTTTCATATGCAGTATTGAATCTTCTTGAAACAAATAGGTTGTGTTGTACGTTTATTTATTTATTATTATTTATAAATACAAGTTAAAATTTAACTTGTTAGCGATAAAATAATGTTATTGTGTTTCTTATACGAAATAGATACTAAATGGTTATTATTATTAATATTGGTGCTGATTCTAAGACGCATTTTTCTAAAGCTATACCTTTAAGGAGCCTGTAAGGAGACTTGTCACATTTCCACGCTGAATAGCTATGGAGATACGTTGACCAAAATATAGGCACATAAAATTACGATTCTATCTACGCTACAAAACATATTAAGCAAGTTATTTCGCGAATCGAAAATTCAAAAATAACAAAATATTTCCAGGCTATTATATCAACTCACCAACTAAATGCGCCGTGTTAACATGGAACGCTCATATTTTTTTTGTCGTTTTTTAACTGTGTTCCTTTAATGAAGATGTTCAATTTTGCTGATAAAATCTCTTCCTTGATCCGTTCAAATGGTGATATATGTCGTCATCATATCGGCTGTTAGTTGTCAGCTGTAGTTGTCTATAGGCGACGGTTACCACTTTCCATCAGGTGGGCCATCAGCTTGTTTGCCATTCTAAGTTGCATAAAAAATAAATTATAATTATAGTTAGTATTTTTCCAGTAGCAGCCATGCTTGGCAGGTGGGTTGGCAAGCGCAGTTAGGCTTTTGGTGATGTTTTAAGAGGAATTATATATATATATATATATATATATATATATATATATATATATATATATATATATATATATATATATATACACATATATATATATATATATATATATATATATATGACGATCTGACGATCCCATCACATATTCCATATTTTATTGGTCAATAAAATTTGTATAAATATAAAATAAATATACGCAAATGTATACGAATCGTAAAATAAATTAATACTTACCGTTCAACCGGCTACCGAGCGAATCCACAAAGCACTCAACTGAAACTGGCTAGGAAATGAAGTTTACGTTCGCTGATACACTAATTTGATGCGTCCCGAAAACCTGCATATTTTTGCACACACACGCTACGAAATTGCATTTACGAGTACGGAATATATGCAGTAATTTGCATTAACATCGCTCATTCAGACGTTTACCGGAATAATCTCTTAATTTTTAAAAATAATTTAACAATTTTTTCGATTCATTATTTAAAGTGCTCTGATAGACAACTAATGTACTTATCTTGCAATAAGACTCTTATTACACTATCACTGTAACTTTGAATTTTAATAGCAAAGTAATCATTTTAAAGACTCAGATGGTGCTTATTTTAAAGATATTTTACATTTTAGATCACTATCAGAGCACTTTTCTAATAATCAATCAAAAATATTTAAATTATTCAATTGTATAAGTAATTGTCTTCTTAAAAGTATAGAAAGATAGTATTAAGGTTTTTATACGACTTAGAATGGCAAACAAGCTGACGACTCACCTGATGGAAAGTGGTAACCGTCGCCTATAGACATGAGCAGTACCATAGACATAATAGAGTATACTGTTTCGCCCATGATACCCCCCATGCGTTGCTATTCCTGAGGACTCAGGATTCTGTATTTTCTATTTAATACCAATTATATTTGCCAAGTGATGATAATGCTTTGGTAATATAAGTAGTATTACCAATGCACATTCAGTATATCCTAGCGGGGCACCAGTAAAGGTTGATAGGTGAAAATGAAATCATGTTATCGGCCATCATCAAGAATTCATTGTGAATTTATCCTGATTGTTTCTGGGGGAATCGCGGCCTGATAGAGTAAGTATATTGTTAGTAATGAATTCTCTAGATCGCATTAGTAGCAATTATCTACGAAGATTACATTCTCAACTCGTCGGTACGTTTATGTTTATTTTCATCCGAATTCAAAAAGAAGAAGATACCTAATTCGGTTGTATTTTTTATGTTTTTTACCTCATAACTCCGTCAGTTCTAAACTGATTTGTAAAATTCATTTTTTGTTTGAAAGTATATATTATACAGATTGGTTCCATAGAAATTTAATCAAAATATATATGAGTAGTTTAATTTTAAAATATATAATATAATAACTTATTTTGACATAACTAAAGAAGTTTTTTTTTGTAGGAAAAAATCTTTAATTATACTTTTTATCCGTTACTTCATACGCATGGATTTCAAAAATAGAAAAACCAATTGTACTAACCACTTTTATATGGCGTAGCAAGATAAAACATACGTTTTTTTTTAAGTATCTAACTTAAAATTAGATATTCACAGACATAACTGTGATACACATTCTCAATACGTTGATATATTTATGTATATTTTACGCAATCAGTTTTTCAATTTTGTTAAGCGGTTTAAATTTGGCAAAGATACCGAATAACGTACTCGTATTTACAAAAATACAGGATTGAAATACTCCAACCTTTTGTAAATCGCTTATAAATCTTAAATATTTATTAAGTTTACTTTGAATCTTTATAAATAATTTTGTATATGGAGCTATATTTTTTTATGGTAAAGAGAGGGATACGAGTTGCGGCTCACCTGTTGGCAAATGATCATTATAACCTATTCAAGTATACAGTAAAAGCATCATGAAAGTAACAGATGTATTGCAATGATTATAAAAAAAATTAATCATTAATCTAGTATTATACATTTGACACATTTTTTACCTAAACAATAATGATATATTTTTTTTTTCAAAATTATTCTTAAATATATATAGTATAATATAATAGCTTAAAATAATAAACAAATGGCCTTTTGTTGCATTCACACTAATTGTTTGTATGTGCGATATTGCTAGATGCGAGACGCAAATAAAGCATATTCTATCTCTCGCTCTCTCTCTTTTCTCCTTTTTCATCCTCTCTTCCCCTATCTCTCTCTCTCTCTCTCTCTCTCTCTCTCTCTCTCTCTCTCTCTCTCTTTCTAATAATTTGTTATATATTTTCAAATGCACAATTAAAAAAAAAGATTTTTTAAAATATCAATTATACAAACAATTATATAAATATTGAACCCTTCCTGTAGGCAAGTTCAATTCTTACATGCCAGATAAAGTCTTATTTTAAAATGGACAATTCTAATAATTAAAAAAATACTAGCACTCCGTAGAATTCAATAGAATTAATTAATCTACTTACTAAGTCTTAAATCAGAGAGAATTATGCACCGTAAGTTAAAAATCCAAGACAGTAAGATTCTGAAAGCGAGGCGAAATAAAGAAGAAAATGAATAAGAAGACAGACTTCTTCGTTAGCATATTTATGTTGAGCTCACCTCTTCTTTTCTTAAGCAAATATCATCCAACAGCTTTTTCCTTTATCGTTTTATAAGCTAGAGCACCACAAATTTTAATTAAACAGAATGTTCAACAAAAATAGGTATATATTATACTAGTGATCCGGCCTGACTTCACACGGGTAAATAGAATGTTCGAAAATATTATTCGCTAATGATCTAGCTCTCTTAGGGTGAAACAATTTTTAAAATTGCTTAAATAGTTTTTGTGTTTATTCGTTATAAACAATCATTTTTTTTTCCTTTTTATAATATATTATAGACTATACCACAGCATAAAATAAAAATAAATAGCATCCTTTTCTTTAAAAAAAAACATATTAATAGTAAAACTGAATATTTATCCTAAAGTAACATGGGTCGGAAAACGACAAAAAAACATGAGCCTCCATACTAATATTTTAGCGCCGTCGCCCATGACATCACCCCATGTGTCTTTGGGAAAAACGTTTAGTTTTACTGTCAAAATTCTTCTTTAGAATGATTGAAATTACATTATCTATATATAAATATCATAATACGGGCGGGAAGGGATTGTTAGTAATGGGAAAGTTAGTCCCCATTGTTAACAATGTACCTTATCAGGTCGACCTCCACGCGGTTCTCCCTGGAAACCATTGTGACAAATTTATCATTAAATTCGTCACGATGAGCTAACTGGCCTGCCTTTTCATCCTCACCAATCATCCCTTATTGGTGCTCCGCCAGTATATACCGATAGCGCAGGCGGGATTACCACTCCATTATTATCCAGTAAAAAAATCAATGTACGAAATTATAATATTTGAAAGAAGTGGTATTATTAACAAAGGGGACCAATGGCCCAATTACTAACAATTCAATTCTTACAGTCCTACTCACAGGAACATAGACAGACACGAGAACAAAGTTGAAAAGTGTATGAAAAGATTGATGAATATGAAAGAACCGAAAGAGGTTTGTTTGAATCAAAGCATTTGGCGTTCCATTGTTTCTGCCTACCCTAATGGGAGACAGGCGTAACAGATATGTATGTATGTATGAAAACAAAATTACGGGAACAGTCCGCAGTATAACGCGGGTACAGCCGTGAGCGCAGCTATTAGCATTTTCTTCATTCTACTTTACATCTACTAAAACTAATACAACACAAGAGCTTACTTCATTACTACGTGAACTTTTCCACAATTATAACAATTTTATTGAATTTTTTACTAAACTACGTTATTTTTCAGAGGTGCAGACCTCGCACATGTTGCGATACGTGTTTTATCTGTAAACTAGACGTCTTCGCCGAGACGCCTAGAGTGCGAATACTTGTCGCAATAAATGCGAGGACTGAATAACGGTCGGAGATTAATAACTAATATGGAAGATCATAGAACACCCACTAATAATAGCAGTAGTCAATCAAATATTATCAATCGCACGCTTACTAATGATAGCGGAATTAAACAAAATAATTCTAATCGACTAACTAATTCTACTGAAATTTAATTAAAATGGAATTTATATAGACAGGGATTTGACATCAAAGAGGTTTACTTTTGATACTCAATAATGAAAGATAAATTCGAGTAACTGGAGTACCTACCTAGTGAAGTTTGTAACAATCATAGCAAGTTCGACGTAGAGTGTCGGTCAAAGTGATACCGAGCTAGAATTACAGAGTAGGTACAATCAGCTCGACTGGCAGCTGAATAATAAACTTCCTCTAAGAGTTTATCTGTCATTAGCATCGATCGTCGAATATAACAAGATTCGTCATTCCCCGTCTAAAAAACGACCTCGCTAAAACAGTACCGAAATATTTGTCTGGAAGAGATTGCTTAGCAATAAAACCACCTTTTATACTACACTATTATTTATTGAAAATTCTTTAACAAGTCCTTTAATATTGTTGCATTAATGTGTTAAATAAATAAATACTGAAATATTTGAGACGATATCGGCACAATAGTAACAATTCTTGTATGAATTTTTTTTTAATGGATAACAATGGAATGTTAACTCCGCCTGCACTATCGGTATCGGTATCGCTATCGGTACTGGCAGGGTACTAGTGAGTGATGATAGGTGAGAGTAAAGCAGGTCAGTTGGCCCATTGTAACGAATTTAATGATAAATCAATCACGATGGTTTCCAGGGGAAAACGCGAGAAGGTCGACCTGGTATGTTATATTGCTAGCAATGGGACAGTTAGATCCCATCACCAGCAATCCTTTTCCCCTTCTTGTATGTAGTTGACACTTATATGACCAAAGTTTCTTATTTCTTGAGTGACTAGTATCCGCCCTGATTTCGCACAGGTAGACAGAAAGATAAATTTATATTTTCAACCGAATTCAAAAAGGAGTTTCTCAATTCGGATATATTTTCTTTGTCTGTTACCTCATAACTTGGTCAGTTCTTAACTTATTTGGAAAATTGTTCTCTTATTTAAAAGAATATAGAATATATTTACAGAGTAATTCTATAGAAATTTCATCATAATCGGTTTGATAGTTTAATTTCAAATTAAAATAACTGGTTTTGTGACAACTGAAGTCTTTTTTTTTGTGGGACATAATCTTTAATTATATACTTTTATATAATATATATAATATATAATTATAAGCTTTTGCCCACTCCTTCTTACACGGAGATTTCAGAAGTAGAAAAACCAATTAATTGACCATTTTTACATGGTATATCAAGATAAAACCTACACCAGATTTTAAGTTGGACCATCAGAGGCATAACTGTGAAAACCGCATCAAATTTGATACAGTAGTTTTTGCATGATGTCGGAATAAATATGTACACAGCCAGAAAGACAAAGTTTCTAAAATTATTATTTTGACATCTACTGGTCTTATTAAGACTCCTCGTACTGATTTTTCTTAACTTTTTTTTATTTGCAAACATCATCTGCTTATAATTTTATTGTGTTAGTAAGATTATCTTAACGAGCCAATTTTTTATTTTTTATTTTGGGTTACAGTAATGTAATTTTCATAAAGATCTCTATTTTTTTAAAGAAAATAATATATATGTTAGTGTTGTCTGTTTACACTGGCGGAGCTCTAGTGAACGGTGATAGGTGAGGATAAAAATAGGGCAGTTAGCCCATCTTCACGAGTTCATCATTAATTAACCACAATGGTTTCCAACGTGACTTCCTGTAAGTCGATCTGACAGAGTATTTTGCTAGCAATGGAATTATTGAATCTTATTACTAATTATCCTTTCTCGGTCCTTGTAAATGGGGTTTATTTACCACTAGCCCACGATAATCCCCATAAAAACTCGATTAAGTGAAAGCGTTCAAAACTCATTTAACCGACAAGATGGCGACGACAATAATTCATTTAAAATGCTTAAGTAACAAGATCACTCTTAAGGTGTTTAATGGTCGGGTCTGAATAATCAATTTATTAACAAGTCATTACGGCAGAAGAAGTTAAGAGCCTTCACACCGGAACGTGGCAACGTCTGAACTATCTATCAATTTCAAAAACAATATTCAATTATTCTATTTAAAACAGTTACTTAATTTATCATTTAAAATGTGCTGTAATAGTAAACCTAAAGCGTTATTTTCTCCAGTATCGTCATTTAATATTCGGTGATATGCTAAGTCTAACCTATTGGGGGAAAGGAATTGTTAGCAATGGAGTTTGACAGCCCCATTCCTAGCAATATGCCTTATTAGGCCAACCTCCACGTGGTTCCCCCTGGAAACCATCGTGAACAATTCTTGTTGAATTCGTCACGATGGACTAACTGACCTGCTTCATCGTGACCTATCATCTCTCACTGGTACCCCGCAGGTGTATATCGATAGCGTGGGTGGGGTTATTATTTTATTATCACCCACTAAAAAAAAGTCTAACCTATTACTTAAATGTTGGATTATAATATAAAAAAAAAAATATTTCGAAAATTTTAATGCAAAATATGAAGTAATACAATATTTGGTGATTTTTGTGCACAATATTATTACGAATAAAATTTGTACAATGATTAGAACATTTATATATAATAGATAGACGGAAAAAGACTTAAATACAAATGAGGGCGCCTATTTTCGTCGGCTGCACTTCCTCTTAAATCTTTTACTCCTAAAGGGCTTTACATATATTGTGGTTGAAGTTCTCATTAAAGCCTTTTAAAATAATCATTCAGGAATATACAAAATTATATCGTTTCATATTTTGGTATTCATTCATTCTTTACAACCTATCCTTTTTCACTACTGAAGATATGTAGTACTCCCTAATATTACGCCATAAAATTAAATCCATCTTTCTGCATTACTTTTGAAATGGTCAACATCTTCTCTGCACTTGACTATACTTTTGAAATCTCATCTCTCCATCTCGCTCAAATGGGGTCCTCTATTATATACCACCATAGTTCAAGTTTTAGTCCTCATGTACAACAAGCACTGGTTCCTTAATCTTTAATCTTTTTGGTATTTTGGATGAAAAGATATACATTTTGAGATACGCCCTCTGCATCTTCGTTTTATAAAGTTTGGAAACATCCTCCATTAAACAATCATCCATTTACATTTATACCACCTTTAGTAATAATACCAGATGTTTTAAATCGAATAAATTAATACAACATATTGCATTTCAAGGGACTTTTCGAAAAATCTTTAATCATGTAATCCTTAGTGGGAAACCTGTGAAAAATGTTCAGCCAATTCCTCTATGCAATGACTGGTGACGGGGTTAAAACACATGGTGTTATCGTTCCTCTTTGTTACCATGATATAGTAAGATAAAACAAACACACCTAAATACAGCAGTAGAATTAATATTTTTTCTTTTTAATTATATAATTCATAATAAAAAAAATATCAAGTATTTATGCTAGAAAAATATTATTATATTATAATTTTTTTACTATTTATTAGTAGTTAGGAGCTTGTTTACAAATTTATAAATGTAGGTATCGTTTCTGAAATTTACTCAGTTTCGTAATAGCAAATTGCTACGCTCACATTTCGCAGCATCTACGTTTTAATAAATACTAACCCTAATAATTAGTATTATAGTGTACCTTGTTACTTTTTAGATTATATAAAGAATTGTTTATTATGTTATTAACGGCATGTAATACTATGGACCTATGCTATAGAACATCATTATCATCATCATTTCAGGCGTTACCTATCTACTGCTGAACAAAAGTCTCCTCCACAGAAGTAGGAACGTTCCTGATGATAGTTTATCATTGGGAGAATTTTGCCGGTAGTTAGCATGCTTGATAGGCGAATTGGTAACCAACTTTTGGTAAGTAACTTTTGGTGATATTTTAAGTGGGACACTGCTACCCATCCTTTGACCTTTAGGTTCGCTTATTCGCCTCTTACGACACCCACGGGAAAGGAAGAGGTGACCCATTCTATGCTAGAACCATACGGCAATATAACATACTAAGACATAATTTCTGTTAATTAGAAATCAAAATTAACAAAATATTTTGACCCTACCATATTTATTTATCAAATAAACGTGTCGTGTTAATGGGAACTCCAAAATTATTATTAAATTTTTGATCCTTATTTATTTGATGTTCAGTTTTTCTTACACTCACTTCGAAGAATACTTATAATTTCGATTTCATTCTATATTCATAGTGTACATACATTAATTCAAAAACTTGACAATTAATAAATATATTTAATTAATCTCCTTTGCATTTCCAAATTTTGTAAATTCAGAAAACTCTAAAGTTATTCTTTACACAGTATGTCATCAATCAATTAATAAAGTTAATCTAGCAATCCCTTACAAGGTTTGGAAAGCAGTCTAATCATATGTAAGGTTAGATTGCATATTCTTATGGTTTCTCATTCTCTTTGGCACTTTATTCTCTATCCAATAGGAATAGGTAGTTCACTAGGCGGTTACCAATACAAGGTCTAGTACACGCTCATCATCATCATCATCATATCAGCTTTTGACTGTCCACTGCTGAACATAAGCCTGCCCCTTGAGGGGTTTTGACAGTAGTTGCCACGTTTGATAGGCAAGTTGGCAACCGTAGTTAGGCTTTAGAAATGTATTAAGAGGGACGCTGCTGCTTATCCCCCGCCCCCCCTTAGTCAATTCTTACGACACCCATGGAAAGGAAGAGGTGGTCTATTCTATGCCGGGACCACACGTCAGGTACACACTAGACGGCAGTTGTTAATTGTCGGCAAATATCGTATCAAATGAGAGCGACGTAGCTCCTAGAAACATGCTGCAATATAGTAATCCCAGTAGTATAATACATTGCCTTAGCTGAGACCAAAATGCAAAATAGCCGAAGTTCCTAGGTAGTAGACACAGACGTCTGCTACTTACTGTAATAATGGGGAAGGGGGGAAGGATTGTCAATAATGGAGTCTAACAGCCTTATTGCTAGCAGTATACTGCGAAGTAGAAAGACACTTTAAGTGTTTCAGTTCGTCCCTTTGGAGTAAAATAACAGGGTTACGATTGAGTTTCCATGATAAATTTATTAAAAAAAAATCACCTAATATTGTTTGATACTGACATTGCGATACTATCTTTCTTTTTCTCGCACAATTTTATTACCGTTATATAATTAGAATTAATAGAGAAATTCATTGTATAATAATATAATATATATTCAGATATACAATATAGGTCACATATAGTTGATTCAAATGTTATTTTACGGACATCAATTTCACTCAGTCGTAATCTGACCCCGAACGTTTAATTGGTTTCCTAGTGGATACAGATCTGTATACTGTCTACAAAGACTCCTAGTTTAGAGGCGAAACACGTGTCGCTGCATGTATGTAGGTATACCGATGGTGTAGGGTTCACCATTAGAATATACGACGGGACGAACCCTCTAGTTTGCATGTCTATCCATAATTTAGTCTTAATTATGTTTTCGAAAATTAAACAAAAGATTTGTGACTTAACAAACAAAGCAAAAAAAACTAATCGTTTTAATAAAAAAAAAAAAATCAGCTTAAATTTGAAATCTGTGCGTACAAGGCAATTTTTAAACTCTTCAATTTTAACATATTGCAATAAATCACTTTACCTGAAATACAAGTGCGTATTTTAATCCATTATGTATATTTTTAAATGACATAAAGTTTCGTGCGTTCGTAATAAAAAATAGAAAAGGAAAGATTCGGTTATGATTTTTGTATTTTTAAAAAGTAAAAAATACAATTGTAAAAAAAATATTTTTTGAAAAAATATTTGTATTATTTTTTCAGATTATACTCGTATGGCTTTTTCGACCAGCTAAGGACTTATGAAGTGATTGAAAGCCAGCTTCAGGGGGTAGAATATGACAATGTAATTACAGGGAACAGAGGTATAACACTCTAGTCCTCAGTAATGACAAAATATGGAAGGTATGGTACCTTTCGTTTGGTGTCACAGTATTTTTTTATACTATTATTGTGGCGAGCACGCAATTTGCAAGTAACATTATTAAATTCGTCAATTTGTTTAAATAAGAAAGGGGTTCGTGGCCACAAACCCTAACTGGGTCATGTTAATATTTGCTCAAGTATTCCGCAGCGAAACCCAAAATCTGTTAATTTAATATTTCATTAATGGTATTCAAAGTCTTCTGTAAATAATATAAATACATAAACTATTACGTAAAGATGTTTAAATGGTCTGACGATCTTAAAGTAATTCGTTTCACATTATACTAACGCCGAGCCAAATAATGATTTGCATTCGGTGTCTCATTCTTTTAGGCAACATTCCTTTTTATTTATTTCACATTTTATTGCACTAATTTTTATTTTTTCTGTTTTTAAGTGATTTCCAAAATAAGGTAGTCAATTCGTCAATTTTTTTTTTTATTTTAAATTATATAAAATATTGACTCATAATTATTTTCGCCATCGATGGAGTTTACATCTGTACTGATTTCATCATCTTTTTTCCTGTGCCAAAACTTATAGCAATACAAAATCCATAACTAGATACGTGATTCTACGATCTAAATTCAAATATTTTAAATTTGATCTACATAACATCTTGTCATTCATCGATACCTTTTATTAAGTTTAAAATTAGAACGTTATTTTATAATTCAATTTTTCATAATTTAAACTGGAAGCTCTCGAGATATAACTGAAGTGGATAACATGAAAGTCAAACAATGATCAATTATTACATACACTTATATTATTATCATTCATTAAAAATAAGAACAAAACAAGTAAAATAATATTTGTTTTGAAAGACACCACAAAAATTATTACTTCACAAGCTCAAAAAATGACAAAAGCAATATTGATACAACTTATTGTAAATGGTGACAATATAGAAATGCTTTCTTTCAACTTCATAACAACATACGATTAAAACTTTTTTTTAAATACATTATAATTTTCGGTATGAACGCCCTTAAATAGGGCTATAAAAATATGGATAAATACAGTCTAATTTTTACGGTCAGAGTTCAGTTAGTTATAAAGTAAAACTGAAATAATAGTTTTAGGAGGATTTATTAAGTATTATGAAAAAAACACTCCCCGTGGCGATGTGATAATAAAAGATATAAAAATCACGAGCAAAGGAAGTTTTAACGATGGCCTTAACGACCTGCGGAACTCGATCGAACTAAATGTCAACTGTGAAATTAAGGAACACGTTCCGAACTCCCCTGTGATTTCCGGGATCAATGATTTTGTTAATAAATCCTTATTAATATTATAAAAGTGAGTGAGTTTGTTTGTTACCTCTTAACGCTTTAACGGTTTAACCAATCACCATGAAATTTGGTATGCATATACTATATGAGATGGAGAAGAATATAGGCTTTTTACTTTAAACATATTCCAGTTTTATTTTAATGGGTGATAATGGAATGGTAACCCCACCCGCGCTATTGGTATACACTGGAGGGGCACCAGTGTGAGGTGATAGGTGAGGATGAAGCAGGTCAGTTAGCCCATCGTGACAAATTCAACAAAAATTATTCACGATGGTTTCCAGGGCGAACCACGTGGAGGTCGACCTAATAGGGCATATTGCTGGTAATGGGGCTGTCAAACTCCATTGCCAACAATCCCTTTCCCGCCAACATATTCCAGTTAAGCAGATGAAGTCGCAAGTAAAATGACTCTTTTAATAATGATTTCTTGCAAATTATAGTCATATACATATCCTAATAAGGATAGATTTAATTTACTACTAAGATGAATAATAAAATATATGATTATTATCAATTGATTTTTTTTTTTATATTAAATTGTTTATTATAAAAATTTTACCATTAACTATTTTATGTCTTTCTTTCTCTTCTTTTTCTCAACATCTTTTTATTTCTATCTATAAATGATTTTGATTTCATCTGTATTTTGAATTAAAATTTTCACTTTTAGATATGCTGACGGATTTTGAATCTGTAATTTTTTGTATTTCAATATGTTCAACTGCTTTTTTATTGCTCCTTATCATTCTATTCCTTTTCCAAATAATTTACCACTTTTTTTATTCTAACAGAATGTATGTAATAAAGATATCTAATCAATCTTTATTACTTTATGCAATTAAGACTATTTTGTAATTTTTCCTGCTTTTACACGATCTGAAGATGGTCTTTCCTATATATCAGATGGACCTTCTTAAAGATCGTCTCAGTTTTGGCCAAAATTGTTTCTAGAACTCTTCCTCTCAGTTAGGGAATCCTTATTGTTGTCTTCTGAATCAATAGTCCCAAATAAGAGTTGCATCTTAAAGCATGCAGCTCTGAGTTGCGCCTAATTGAGACAGAGAACCCGGGTGCTTTGTCTTATATTTTCGTTCATTTTTTATTTAAACGAAACTTCAATAAAAATCTTATACTTGCAGAAGACCTAAGGATATTAGAGATGAATCAGGATCGTGCTCGCGTCACAATCACTCATGACCGAGGATCACGAATTGATTCCGAAACTAGTCGAGTTTTTTCGATCTAATTAAACGTAAGTTAAACCGATTGTTATTAAATTAAAATAAAATGTAGAGATGAAAAAAGAAAAATGTACGTTACCAAGTCCCAAAAATAAAGATGAGTGTTGCACTAAAAGGGATCTTAGAGATACATATAAAAATAACTATGATACTGTCAGTGTTTGCCAACACATCCTGTACCCGGGGGCTATAAAAGTTTACCTTTATTTTATAGGTAGTCGTCCCGCGAAATTTGGCGTTATTCTTAGTATGCCTGACGGGAATACGAAAGAACACACGGCAATGAGTGCTCATGTCCGAAACATAACCAATTTTTCGTTCATATTAAACGAAGCAGCGACGACAATTGACGTAAAGGCTCAATCCAGAAAATGGAGGTTTTAGTGTCGGTAAATACTTTACTGTTGTACTATCTTTCTACAGCACTTCCCAAACTATGGGTCGCCTCCCAACTGACGGACTGGCTACCGCTGAACCACTGACTGAGGAGTAAGTTTTTTTATTTGGGCAGTCCTTCATTGAAATTGGTGTCGTTTAAGTCGCTACTTAATAATAATAATAATAATAAATCTCTTTATTTTCAGGTATATACCCATAGTTTACATTTTTATATTATTAATTAAATAAATTGAGTTAAGATTTTTTTAAAATATACATCAACTTATGAGAACCAATTTAAATATTATTTTATTAATAATCTCTTATACAATAATTTTCAAGTGGATTGCTTCGTTTTTATTTGTATTTTACTCTGTGAAACTTTAGAGCGCCGTAAAAAATGTCGTACAAGTCATATTAGGTAATTTTGCTTTCTGACCATAAAGCGTCGCCCACATTGCGGAAAGTGTAGGTGCTTTTCAAAATGTTTTTTTTTTTTTTATACAACTTAGAATGGCAAACAAGCTGACGGCCCACCTGATGGAAACCGTGGTAACCGTCGCCTATAGACATGAGCAGCACCATGAACATAACAGAGCACACCTTTTTTTCTTTAAGTAAACCTGATATGAGTCCTGCGTTGCCATTCCTTTGAGGACTCAGATGTTATTCCTCTGTACCCTGTAAATTTACGCATATTTTATTCAATAATAAAATATACAAACACAACTGCTTCACGGTTGAAACACGAAACTTTAGAGGAAAAAATGTCGTACAAGTCATATTAGCAATCGACTTTCTGACCACAAAGTCGCCCACATTGCGGAAAGTGTAGGTGCTTTTCAAAATGTAAAATCACATGTGTAGTTTTACGCAATTATATAGTTCCTCGTAACTAGCAATACATAAAATAAAATCGTAAAAGAGTGTCTTTACCTTTACTTATGTCATAAATGTGAAGATGAGTTTGTCTGTTACCTTATAACGCCTTAACCAATCACTATGAAATTAGATATACACGTAGTACATGAGATAGAGAAGGATACAGGCTACTTTTTATTTCGGGCAATAAACTTATTTCTTGTACGCGGACGAAGTTGTGAGTAAAAGCTAGTATTAAATATTATTAAAGGAATTCAATTCAAAAAGGAAGAGGATTGGAATTCGTATTTTTTGCGTATACGCTACGCGATATCGTCGCCAATTCTGAACTGATTTTTATGATTTATTTTGCAATTGATAGAATTACACTTATTTTAATTTCATATACATTATCCATATTGGAAGTTGTTGTAGAGAACAACAACTTTTGTAAACAAAATCTTAGTTATTAAAAATAATAATTGCAATACACAGTGGTTTATAATAATCTATTTACGTCGTAGCTACCGTGTGCGGTATAGGTAGTTCTGGGGGTCTACCATGAAATAAAATTCCGAATTTTCGTGTTTTCGTTCATACCGAAATTGGCCCAGTAAATGGAACTTAACATTTCGTTCGTCATAAATTTTATCATAAAAGTCTAATGGAACGATTGTTTAAAATTTTTAATATTTTTAAGCGGTATGTAATTTTAACATAAAATTATTATTTCGTTCGGCACCGAAATTTCGAAAAACATTTTATAGTAGACCCTCTGATTTAATTCCATATGACCTCTTTACATAGTATAAAAAAGCCGCTTCCCGTCATCTATACACTTACATATTTTAAAGTACACACGGATTTTAATATGATTTTCATCAGTGAATAGCCTGATTTAAGAGGAAGACTTATAGAGTTTAATATTGTTTTGTGTTAATTTGTTCTCATATCGTCATAGTCTTAGAATACTGACGGATGTGACAAATATTACATATATAGATCCGTCAGTATTCTACGACTATGATGATATAACGGTAATTCTTCAAGATGTCAGAAATCAAATCGAATAAGAGGTTTCATTAAAAATGCTGAAATTTAACAAAATAAACTATGATGAAATAGTTTTTTTTTTTATTAGAACTTCAAATAATCAGCATTGGCATATTATATAAACAGCATTCTATAATCATTTTAATATTAAAAAAAAAAATATTGTACAAATTATGGGGAATTTAAATAGTAATATTATATTAATGATATCAGCCGAACTGCCTACTATTGAACCCTATTAAGGGAGAGGCCCTTAAGAGGGTTTACCAGTAGTTGTCATGCTTGGCAGGCAGATTGGCAACCATTAGGCTTTGGTAATGTTTTAAGAGGGATACTGTTTCCCATCCCTCGGCCATTAAGTTTCCTTAGTCGCCTCTTACAATACCCACGGAAAAAAAGGGATAGCTTATTCTGTGCCAGGACCACATGGCAAAATATTAATATATTATTGAACAGTAGTAGTACATATTATAGACACCACATTGTGTCTATTGAGTCCTCAGGAATGGCAACGCATGGGGGGTATCATGGGCGAAACAGTATACTCTGTTATGTCCATGGTACTGCTCATGTCTATAGGCGACGGTTACCACTTTCCATCAAATGGGCCGTCAGCTTGTTTGCCATTCTAAGTAGTATAAAAAAAAAACATTGCACCCGTGCGAAACCGGGTCGATTCGCTAGTATTAAATAAAATTCACATAAACAAAGTAGCAAGCTTGGTCATATTCAATGCTAAGCATTACTGAAAATAGAATTAATATGAAATTGAACGTTCTATTTATATACTACTTCCTACATTCAGCAATCATTTTCAATATCTATATTTTCACTAGAGTAGATTAATCATCCTACAGATAAATAACTGAATTTAATTTAATTTTAATACATTTAAATATTAATAGCCGTGTAATCCCGGCATAGAATAGGCCACCCTTACCTTCTCCGTGGGTGTCGTAAGAGGCGACTAAAAGAGTTTATCGTAGAGGGAGTGGCAACAGCAACCCCCTTAAATCATCACTAAAAGCCAAACTGTGGTTGCCAAGCGTGGCAACTACTAGCAAAACCTCCATTAAAAGGGAGGCTATGTTCAACAATGGACAGTTAATGGCTGACACAACAACAACATTTAAATATTGCTCTTAAAAAAAAACAATAATAACAAAATACACTAGACAATGAATGACAAGATATTTTTCAATTTTCGATTTTTCACCGCATAATCACATTTCTGTTTTGCCAAAGGTTGATTGGGAGAGAATGCTGTGTAGCATTAAGCCCGCCGTTTGTACCAAACTTTTTTTTTGTAGTGTAGTCAATAAAGAATAAATAACTGAATAAAAATATTTTAATGCTACGTTAGGTTTAAAATATTTGAATTTAGAAAGCGGAATCATGTCCATAAATAGAGATTGCTTCGCAACAAAATTTTTTTGCTGTGTAATTAAAAATAGTGATTCAGTCGTCAAAAAAATTATTGTAATAATAACAAAAATATACAATTGTGGGCTACACTAAGTATAATGTTTGATAGGTACTCTACAATGAGTATAAAAATAAATATAAGACCAAAAGTAAAGTAAAGTAAGTACCCTACTGATTGCATGAATCATCAAAAATTGTTTAGAATTGGTGTCATAATCACGAAACATAGCCATAAAAAAAAATACAAGACGAGTTGAGAATTGCCTCCTTTTGAAAGTCATTTATAAATTAAATTTATTTGTACTCGTGTATATATGTACTTTACATTCCTAGCCAACATTTTCAAATAGCGCGTAATGTTTCGAAACACCCATAAACATCCGACGAATACTTAAAAGCTAACGAGAAAACCAGTTACTGGCTATAGCCAAGGTACCAGTTGCGAATTCCCACTAAAAATAGAGACACTGTTAAATGTTTCGTGTCCGGGCCGGATAGCGTTGACAATTTAGTAGTGAGACGACAAATTGGTGCCGTGAAAAATGAGCTTCGCCGACCAACTTCGCCTACAAGTTGCAGTGCCAATGCCGGACTAAGTGAATCCAGAGATACTTTCTTTTCAATCGATGTAAGTAACATATATGAACACCAAATAAAAAATTTTCAAATTAGTTATTTTTGGATATTTTCAATATTTTTTTTTTCTTGTTCGTTACTTCCCTTTTTGTTGTTGGTGTACAATTACAATATTTTAACAAAAAAATATTTTTAATATAATCTAAATTTAAACAAACGACCTCTGACATATATTCATACCTAAAAAATAAATCACTATGCCCTGACACAATAAACTACCTAAACTAACAATAAAAGGTGGGTACTGTTTCTCTTATATCTATGTTTATATTTCTGAATTCTTGTCGGAACCACTTCACAGATTTTTATAAACAAATTTATTTAGATAACATGAGAATGGTTTTCGTGTATATAAATTAAATGTATTAGAATATAATAGATGTACGACCCTTTACTATTTTAAACCTGCAGTTAATTAACAGCCGGGTTTCTGTAACATTAGCACATTTACTTGTCATATACTTATAAAAAATCAAAATCGTATTTATCAATCAATCACAGATACGTAACAACGAATATTTAGATAAAAAGATACTCTCCATTGTTTCCTCAAAAAACTACAATAGTAAACTTAATATAAATAAAAATAATTACAAGAAAATATTACACTGAAAAAGCAAAGGGCGGCCTTATCGCTAAGAGCGATCTCTTCTAGGCAACCTTTGGATGGAAAAGAGTAATTGTAAACAGTTTGACTGATGAAAGTTTGTTCTATTTTTTATTTATAAGTATACTGCAATTTCTATTTATTAAAAATTCTTTATATTTACTTGAAAATTAGATATATAAAGTATGGTAGCCTGACTTCTATAACACAGAATTTCCCTAGCACAAAGGTCAAAGACATTCACTGACAATCGATAAATATTCTTAGTATGCATCTTGCATAACGCATTGTTTTATTGTTGAATAAATTATTATTATACTAATTTATTCTCAAGTAACAATTCAAAAGTATAACGTCCCGATCTCCCCTGAGTCCGCTACTGCCAAACAGACGCCATTTTCATTTAATAATCTCGTGAAATTTTCTACGATATAACAACGGTTTGCGGAAAGTATTTTTGGCCGAGTCTCATGGTTGAAACTGAAATATGACTTCTACCACAAAATGGCCACAAACATGTTTACTATTTGTCATAAATTAACATTTTTTTGCATACTTACATACATGGCTGCCTCGTACGAAAACAGTATTATGAATTAGTACGAGAATTTAAAATAGTTTTTAAGCGATCTCACAAGGGTGTAGTTTTTAATTCCACTGTATTCCTATATATATATATATATAGCTTCTAAAAGTGATCTAATGATACTAATATTATGTAAAAATTAATTGTTTGTTTGTAGAAGTAGTAGTTATTCACGAATTTGAATGCAAAAATTCTGTCTAATGTACTGATATAAAAAATTATATGATAATTAAAGATTGTGTCTTACAAAAAAACCGTCTTCAATTGTGACAAAACTAATTATTTTGTTCTTAAAATTAAACTATCCATAAGCGGGTTACGCCAGTAATTGCCACGCTTAACGCTTGCTAAGCGGTTGTTGGCAACCATAGTTAGACTTTTGATGAAGTTTTAAGAGCTGCTGCCCATCCCTCGACTATTAAGTTCCCTTAGTCGCCTTTTACGACACCCACGGGAAAGGAATGGGTAGCCCATTTTTTGCCAAGATCATACGGCAATTGATAAAATTACTATGGGACCAATTTGTAAGAATATCCTCTCAGTGAAAAAAGAAAAAAGAATTAACCTTTTTTTTAAATCACTTGAAAAATAATAAAAAAAAGATAATCAGCTGCAGCGTAAAAACAACTTTATAATAGTTCAAAAAGATAATTATACTAGCTATACCCCGTGACTTTGTCCATATGTATCACGATAAATCTCCAGTAGGCGTCATATGAGTACATTTAAATGTCTAAAAATGTCCAAAAATCTAATACATATTTTTACAAACTACTTGCAATATTACTACATATACTCATTAATATCGCAATTCACTTACTCTTTCATAAGAGACACAATAAATAAACAATGCAGCGCCATCTACCGGCGGCCATTACAGTAATGACTATAATGACCAAGTAGCTTACGTGAATTATTTGCGGAGACTCTGGAAGGCTGTATCTCTTACTTAGTGAAAATTTAGGCTACAAGTAGGGATGGCACACCAATGTAATCTAGACTTCTCGCTTATACTCGTAATATCCAGATTTTATCATACTATATAGATATATTGATAGATATATAATAGACATACATTCACTTTTAATTTATCGTTGCGTTGGTCCCGAATAAACTAAATTAAGAAAACGTTTTTTTTTAATTGTCTTCGTTCTACGTGTTCTGTATTGAGTCCCCAAACGTTGACAGACGAATAAAGGATAACTAAAAGATTAGGCAATTAGTTCAATTGTTTAATATTTATTTATTGATAATTAATATATTTAGAACTACAAGTACATTTGTACTCTCTGCTATTTTTACCACAAATATTAAATGACATTTTTGGAGCCAAAATTAATTTAGTAACTATTAATTTCTTACAGTGTACATAATGTTACTGGATCTATTGAACCAGATAGTTAGGGTTTTAGTACTTTTTCAAATTTTTTAATGACTAGTTACCTGCATCATCCTATAACAAGCAGGTCTACTCTTGAATCCAATAACAATATTTATCGACAATTTTATACTGCATTTATGAAACAACAATTAGAGATTAGGTGAAAAATGGAATCAGTTTGAATTGACAAATTAATATCCATCTATCAGGACAATATGGAGCCTATATATATATATATATATATATATATATATATATATATATATATATATATATATATATATATACGAGGTTTGTCCGGAAAATGCAAAAAGTTTTTTAAAAATTTTATTTTACAATTATTCGATCTAAATCAATTTATTTCAAGACATAATGCACTTGTGCCAACCCGTTTCCACTGTGAGGTATGAAAGTGTTGTACTCAGCCCCCGTCGTATTTTTATTTTTTATGGCATTGGGATTACCATTTGGTTTTTGGGAACAAGAAGAAGTCACACAGGGCCAAATCCGGCATATTTCTAAACCTCTTCGTGATTTTTGAAAATAAAATTTCAAATTTTTTTCATAAAAACCAATATAAACTAATAGATTTAAGTTAAAATTATTATAAATTTAGTTCACGATACTCAGAACCGATCAATTTACCAGAGGGAGACTGTACAAAAGTCGTTTGCCTTGACACCTCTGTCCCATTCGTGTTTCTACCATTAAGCAGTTATGTTCAGACCAGAACTGGCTGTTAGTTAAGGAAGGGGTCCTGTTTGAAGGGTGATTCCAGAACATTTTATGGCAGTGAATATATATATATATATATATCACGAATAAAATGCAAAAGTCTGAATTTCAATATCGATCTAATGGAATGGCCAACCCCACAGGTATGAAATGTTATAGCACTGGGTGAAACAGTAAAATAAAAATTTCAATTCTGTAATATGTCCATTATTATAAATTTAGGTACAGCCGATTAATTTACCAGAGGGAGACTTTGTATATATTTCCATCAGTTTCTACCATAGTTATGTTCCGTTTAGCTTGTTTACTATTATTCAGATACAGAGGAATAATAAAAATAAAAAAAAAATACTCTATAAAACAGTATTTTCACAAAACAATCAAATTAAAATATCAGGTCAAAAGATAGGTTTAGAGAAATTGCACCTCAGAATTGATTTTCTTTATTTGTTTTCTGGGTAAACGAATAGCACTTATTAAGACTCCAGGTAAAATTTGACATTGACTTTGTATACGAAATTAAGGTGGAATAAGTTTAGACTTTAATCATTTTTTTATTACAGTATAAAGAATTTATAGACAAATTACATAAACACTTAAAATTTTCACAATATAAATTAAGTTGCTTGAAACATCTCTTTAAATGTGTGGAGAAAACGGACCAGAAAATATGAAAATGGCATTATGCGGTTTACTATGTTAATATCTAAACAGTATTTAACAAAACCCTGTCTAAGTGATTAAACATTGTTTAGTCAGTGTGATGTTTATTTGTAAAAAAGTGGGGACATGCAGTTATTCCGCATCAACTTCATGCCCTTATCCCAATTATTTGTCAGTCGACTTGATATGATTTTATTCATATTACACAAATAATGGGCTTTACATAAATAGATTACTATTATATAATAATATAATTTTTTCCAACAATAGATGAGAATGAAAACAGGCCAGTTAGTGCATCATGATGAATTCATCAGGAATTAACCATGATAGTTTCCAGGGAGAAGCGCGAGGAGGTCGACCTGGTTGGGTATATTGCTAGTAATGGGATTCTCAGTCTCCATTACTAACAGTCCCTTCCCCCCCCCCCCCATAATTATATATATTACAATAGAAAATTTAACAAGAACGAATCGACTATCGTAAAACAATTAATAGATTAATTTAAGAATAAAATTATCTTAGTTTAACGTAATAAGATTGTTCCACCAAAAAAACCGACTTCAATAGTGGCAAAACCAGTTATTTTTATTTAAAACTACTATTATTTTTAATACTAGACCGATAATGAAAAAATTTCGATATGAAAAATAAAATTTGACCAATCTGTAAGCATGTCCTTTCAAATAAAGAGAAGAGTTTTGAATTCTAAATCGATTTATAACTGATAGAGTTATAAGGTAACAAACATAAAAAGATATAACCTAATTGAAAACCTTATACAACCGATTTAAAAAATCGGTTGAAAATTAAAAGTAGTTCTTATTTACAAAAAAAAATAAGATAAACTAAAAACAGATAGGACCAGCCCTACTTAATTGAAATGCCGCTACTTTATTCGCAAAATGAAAATGTAACATTCCCATATAATCTCCCCTGTCTTTGCTCATTATGTGACTATTTAAATTGAATGTGTCAAAAATACGTAGTTATAACGGAATTAAAAATGAAAAATAATAATGAAAATTGAAAAAAGTATGAAAAACTAAAAGTAACTAAAGAAAACTCTATGCTTTTTCCATTAACAATTTGTATCATCAGCATTGTATTAAGATTGATTTGATAAAAATCAAATTAAATAAAAGTAAAGGGTATCCTAAAAGGCGACTAAGGTAAGACGAGGGATGAACAGCAGCATCCCTCTTAAAACATCTCTAAATCCTGAGGTTACCAATCCGCCAAGCATGCCAAATGCTGGCAAAACCCCTTAAGGGGCGAGATTTATGTTCAGCAGTGTACAATTAAAGACTGATATAAATATAAACTTATTATGATTCGTGTTAAGTAACTTTTAAAGCCCCTCCCCCCACAACACGGACGAAGATCATAGAATCAAGAACATAAAGTGGGTCTTGATATGAAACGAAACGAAAACTTATCCACGAAAGACCAAGTTCCATTTTATTTTAGACACTTATACATATAAACAACGAGTTTTTTTTTATGCTACATAGAATGGCAACCAAGCTGACGGCCCACCTTATAGAAAGTGGTAAACGTTGCCAATAGACATGAGCAGTACCATGGACATAACAAAGTATACTGTTTCGCACATGATAGGATTCTTGCCTCGTTCACCCACGCCTTTAGCCTCACGAATAGATTATTCTTCATTCGTATCTCAATGAATTACGGCCTGCCTAAATTAATGCCAAGTACATTACGTGTGTTTCGACTTTGTATTCAATTGCGGCGCAGTTCTTGTGAAGAATGGTGCCGGAACAAATAAAAGAAGCGTGTAATGTGATTTACTACAACCCCTATCAAGGCACAGAATCGCGTAAGGGTCAAACGCCAACGAGGCCCGACGATAAATAATCTCTTATATCTCCTTACGGAAAGAAACGGGAATAAATACATAAAAGTTTTTTTTTTTTATGACGTTGCGTATTACCTCAAATTCTCGTTTGTTCGCAAATGAATTGGTTTATGTGCTTAAATGTACGTTATGTGTAGAATTTAAATTATTACGTGGGATTTGTATCTTAATGTAAGCCATGTTAGAAGAGCGAAGACTTAAAAACTCTGAACACAGTCAAATTCAGGTCTCAGCCCTCCGAAGAGTGCTCGATGGAGACCTAGAGGCGAGCTCTTTTTCTCCAGATTCAACACTGGTAGCAACTCCCGGGTCTCTAGAATGATACCAGAGGGAAAAAAGAATAGAATCAAATAGCGCCATTACTAGCTATATACATTACCACGTCGACCGGTTACGTTACGCGGTTCTTTCTGGAAACCGTCGTGATTAATTGTAGTTGAATTCGTCAAGATTCGTGAAACTGACATCGGAGCTGTCATCTTTCACTGGTACCTCGTCAACGCACACTGATAGTGCAGATGAGGTCAACATTCCATCATCACCCATTCAAAAAAAATTGGAACAAATGTCATTCGGCAGTAGAAGTATTTAAGACAACTGACTTCTTCTTTCTTCTTTTTTTAGTAGTTTTTTTTTTTTAAGGGTAATAATGGAGTGGTAACTCTGCCCGCGCTATCGTTATACACTGACAGGGCACCAGTGAGAGATGGTAGATGAGGATCAAACAGGTCAGTTAGCCCATCATGACAAATTCAACAAGAATTGTTCATGATGGTTTCCAGAGTGAACCACGTGGAGGTCGACCTAATAGAGTATATTGCTAGCAATGAGACTGGCAAACTCCATTGCTAATAATCCCTTTCCCCTTTTTTTAGTAGTTATAGCGTATGTAACTCATTAATACACTATACTAAAATTACCATGACACCAGAATGTCACGCAAGAAATTGTAATGTAAGTGACTTTGATCATCAAACTTCGAACATAAGTCTTACTTTGGGTACTTTTGTCCCACTCGCGTTTTTTTACCTTCATGTAGCTATGCTTGCTTATACATTGAAGTCTAAAGGGAATATATTAGGGAAGTTACATGATACCGAAGTATTATATTTATCAATTCTATACGGAACCCTAACAAAGATTTATTTAATATTTTAAAAACCCCGGACGCATAATCCGCCAACGGTTGACTGATTCCCATCAAACGTAACTGAAAATACTCCTGATTAAAACGGCTTTCTGTCAAATAAATGCATTGAAATATATTTATTTGAAAGGTTTTTTATCTTTCACAGATTAGGTACAGATATACAAAAAAAGCTTCAAATTTATATCCTTCTTATAAATCCAAATGGATATGAAAATATTGAAATTAATGCATTATTAAAAATGTGTGTTTGTTTTTTTGTTAGCACTTGGCACCTTAACTATTCGACCACTTGTCATGAAATTTATTGGTATGCACAAAGTATTTACAATGAAGGAAGGATTTTTAATAAAAAGAAAAGAAGGATGTTCGGTGCTAATTTTTTTTTAAGTCTTAAATTTTTTTATGTTACTTACCTCAATATCACTCACCCCGCTAAAAAAGGGCAAGATAGTGTCACTCACCCCGTAGAAAGGGTAACAATATGGCAACACGGTCGAAAATAACTCATTCGCAATTTAAATGCCGAACGCTTATCCCTAGGCTCCGAACAGGGATCTAATAATTTGCTTCAATATTTTTATTTTGTTATGCAACACAGAATGGCAAACAATTTGACGGTCCACCTGATGGAAAGTGGTAACCGTCGCCTATAGACATGAGCAGTACCATGGACATAACATAGTACACTGTTTCGCCTATGATATTCCCATTCCAGATGCATTGCTATTCCAGAGGACTCGGGTGTTATTCCTCTGTAATCTGTAAATTCACTGCCATATCTCACCCTTCAACCGAAATACAGCTATGCAAACACAACTGATTCACTGTAAAAACACGAATGGGACAGAGGTGACCAAGCAAACGACTTGTACAAAGTCTCCCTGTGGTAAAGATATCTAGAGGTGAAACACGTGTCGTTAAAGGCGTGTGAACAAAGAGGCAGTCGGAGATTTATGGCTAATATGGAACGTTGTGGAAATTCTGGTAGCAATAGTGGTAGTCAATCTTCGAGTGTTAACAGTCACACACTAATAGTCGCGGAATTAAACAAAATAATTGTGATAAAATAACCAATCATGTGGACTTCCGCAAAATAAAACCTATTTCAGTGAAATATGTTAAAGAGATATTTAAAGCATCTTATATTCTCATTTATATGTAGTTTTAATATACCACTTCGAGTGACAAAGCCCAAAATTCAAATGAAACACCTAAACGGGCACAAGAAAGCCTCACAGGGCCTCAGTTATAATTAAACGTCTTTGAACCGTAGTAATTTAATAATTTTAAATTGAGTTCGTAAGGGGTTTCTGTGTAAGGGCAATATATTCGTATACTTAATGTTTCATAATTATATATATGCTAATCAGTAGCTTTATCTGGAGCATGGGTTCTCAAACTTTTAAATGACGCGAAAAAATATAATAAATTATGTAGATAATTTTGCATCCCCATTATTTTGTTAATACAAATAAACTGATCATTTTTTTTCAACAAACATGAGTCTTTGAAATATTACTAATTACTTTTACTATGTACATAGTACCAACTATATAGTAATTCAATCTTTATAAAAAAAGTTTCAACTGTATTGGGAAATTTCTAAACACACAATTTTCTAATAACATTATATATTATTATTATATAAAATAATTTACTAGAATATATTTTAGATAAAATTTGAAATTTTTTTCATCAAATAGATATTTGATGAAAAAATTTCAAAATAAAATTAACTATCCCATTAAATTACTACTTCGAACAACTTTAACGTAAGCCCATTTACCATCAGAGAGGCCGTATGCTTGTACCATAGTAATATAAAAAAAGACAATATACTATTTTATTGTTTTATTCCTTGCTAGTATTTAATTTTCGGATTATTTTATGTTTAGATTAAATATCCTTACTAATACAATAAATATGGAAGCGATTCGCTTGTATTCTTTGACCTTACCTCTTGACATTTTAGCCTATCAACATTTTTTTTTGGCATACATACAGTACGTGGGATAGAGAAGAACATAGGCTACTTTTCATGCTAGTTTCTATTATTAAAAAAAAGCAATATTTCATATTTATGGAGGACTTATTTGTTATTATTGTGACCCCTGGCCCCCAGGAGTCCCCAGCGACCTAGAGCCCCAATTTGAGAAACAATGCTGTAGTGACAATGTCAAATAAAGTCCTCGGCACGTGTATCTCTATAGAGTGTTTCATATTCGACAACTATTTACCCACAACAATTTTCAACATTTTTCACCGCATAATTGTATTTCTATATAACATTAAGTTCGCCTTTTGTATCAAACATTTTATTTTTTGTTATGTGATCAATAAAGAATAAATAAATAAATAAACTATAGAAAACAAAATTCCTTGTCATTAATGATCCGTGAATAAAATCATTGTCTGTTTTCTTGTAATTAATTTTGTTGTGTAGAAACTATATGTGATAATCTGAGATATTAATCAAAAAGAATTTCCGACGTCAATCAAAGCAAAATTAATCTATTAACAACACGGAAGTAAACACTACCGATTGTTAAAAAACTCATCGAAATACACAAGTAGTGTATTTATTATTTAACATCTAATTAATATTATAAATGCGAACATTTGTAATGATGAATAGATAGATGTTTGTTACTGTTTCATGCAAAAACTACTAAACGGATTTGAATGAAATTTAGTACACGAATAAGTTATGTCCTAACCCTAACTTAACACATAGAATACGTTATATACTATACTGATACACGCGAACAAAACCACTATATACAGCTAGTAATAAATAAATAGTCTTGAAAATCTCTTCCTTTTTTGAAATTGGGTAAAAGTGAATCAAATAACGTAACAGGAAGTATAAAGAAAGCTTTGTCGCTTTTTAATCAACAGAAAGTAACGGAGGGTGGAAATTAATCACAATAATTAAATCAAAATGTAGAAACCAGAATTTGTACAAAAGTTATTTACAAGGACATCTCTTTCTTACTCATAATTCTGTCGCCGGATTTGCTTGTATGACTGTGTTTCAATTTTAAGGATGGGATCATCATCATTTCAGCCGTTAACTGATAAGAAGAAGGTTGAGGTTGAAAGGTGAGATATGGCAATGAATTTACAGGGTACAGAGGAATAACACCTGAGTTCTCATTTTGGCAACGCATGGGCGGTATCATGGATGAAACAGTATACTCTGTTATATCCATGGTACTGCTCCTGTCTATAGGCGACGGTAACCACTTTCCATCAGATGGGCCGTCAACTTGTTTGCCATTCCAAGTTGCATAAAAAAAAGTACATTGCTGAACATAGGCCTCCCCTTAACGGTTTCTCCAGGTCTTTGTTCTGCGGTTGATTTTGAACGGTTTCTTCTGCGGTTGACAATGCCAAGCGTGGCAGGCGGATTGTCAACCGCAATTAGACTTTAGTGTTAGTGTAGTTTTTCAACCTTTAAATTCCCTTAGTTTTCTTTTACTACACCCACGGGAAAGGAAATGGTAGCCTATTCTATGCCGGGACCACACAGAATCATAATAATATAATAATTTATTATTTGCCTTTTTTCGAGTTAACATTTTATGTTTTGATATGCTAATTAAACTTACTAATTAACTACGGGCAAAACCCCCTATGGGGGAAGCTTATGTTCACCAGTGTACAGTTAAAAGCTGATGTGATAATATTATTGTGAGGGATGGTTGGTATATGTATGGACGTGAACATAGAAATAAGGGCTGGCAGATAGAAATGGAATGGAAAATTATACCGCGGGTAATGTAAATAATGGGATAATGAAAGGTTATAATAATAATCGTATTAAAGTATTATGAATGAATAAACATTATTGTTCTCCTCAAAAAATATTCAGTTACTGTTAAATAATTATTATTCTTTTTATTTTTTTATTATTATCTCTTAATAATTCTACTAAATAAAGAATTAATAAATATATATATATATATATATATATATATATATATATATATATATATATATATATATATATATATATATATATATATATATTATATTTCACAGAATGAAGCTACAACTGAACGCTATACAAACAACAATACATAGAAAGGTTCATTTTTAAATTTCTATGTTTACATACGCAAAATATAGGTCAACGATCGCCCACGGACATTAAGGGTTTTAAACGACCCGTCATTGATCAGACAACAAAACTTTTAGGGATTCAAAATTCGCAATATCGTCTTTACGAATAATCTTCTTACAAATATATAATAAATCGTTTTATTTGTTTATTGTTGATACTATAAGGCAACAAGCCTGCTATATGGGATGGATAAGAATATAAGCTATTTTTATCCAGGTCATGCGGACGAAGTCACGGCTTAAAACTAATATGTGTATATATAAATATTATTTTTAATTGTTAATATTTAAATTGTGATATACAGGTACTGTGGAATGAAAGAGAGCGTAACATACCTTTTATCCCCGTGAATGAACAATATACTGAAGGCCTACCATAAAATATTTCCCGAAATTTCGGCGGCGACCGAAACACAAATTTGATAGTCAAATTATATAATTCATATATATATAAAATATCCTTTAGACAATTTTGGTAGGATTTATAATGAACAAAATGTTAAGCTCCATTTACTGGGCCGATTTCGGTACCAACAAAAACGGGAAACTGAGTCCGGAATTTGGAATTTCATTTCATGGTAGACCCTTAAATTTCCTAAGTAGCTCCTTAGGTGAATAGGAGCTTCTATTCATGTAATTGTAAGCATACAGTATGCACAATCGATCGTATTGGACAAGGCTTACAATTCTGGGGCGGCTATTAAGCTGCCTCGGCGAACATTCAATATTAACGGCTTTAAATCCTCACACCAATTAGCCGTGACGCCAAACAAGCCAGATCATTTGCTCTGAATCGCACACATATATATATCTGTACATATAATATAACTTTGGTGTGGAGTTAAATGTTGATATAAATTGAAATAGATGTCTCATCTATAGTGTCATGTTTAGTAGCCAGAGGGAGGTTTTGTACAAAAGTTTTCTGCTTGGGCATCTCTGTCTTATTCGTGTTAATATTGTGAAGCAGTTGTGTTTTCATAGCTATGTTTAGGCTTGAACGCTGGGATATGGCAATGAAATTACAGAGAACAGGAGCAAAATACCTTATTCAGTAAGTTACTAACATGCATATGTATATAGATTATAGTAAAATCTTACAAGTATCTTCTGACGCAAATAATTGTCATACGTTAATTGGGCTTGGAAATATAGACAGATGGACTGAAAATATAAATATTATTTAATAAATTCATTATTATTAATACCTTATAGAACAATAGGTGTGTTCGTAGTATTTTATTTGATTTTACCGATTAAAGAAACTTTTGTTAACTTATTTGGATCTAACTAAGCTTTAGTTCGGAGTATCCATTGAGAGACAATGTCTATTTTCAAAAGGGTTAAGTGCAGAATTGGATTTACTGTCAATAACTTTTGTAACAACCAAGGTTGGACCTCACCTACCTGACGCCCGTAATCAATTTCTTTTAGCAACAGTTTCTTGCTAGCAACAACAAAAAATGTCACTAAGAACGTATGAGTACTGTTCACTTCAAAGCTAACTAACTCCTGTAGCGTCCCTTTCAAGTCCGTCCTACGGATGTCCTTTGCCCCCACCCTGACGTCTATACTGGTAAGTAAATAAGAAAATACGTCAGTGCAAGAGAATGGAAACTCAAATTAAAATTCTAAGAAAACACCTGGCCATTGAACAGGGGCTACACTTTTAAACAGGACCGGCATTCAAATTTTAATCCCTTTGAAACCTTTTCGCGGTCCATTTAAACAACTTAAATAGAGTAATTTTTTTTTATAATCGGCTTATATTTTTTTATTAATAAAATTATTATAACTTAATATTTAAATGGTATTCCTATAGTCATAACTGGTACGGAAAATATTTTAAATATATTTAGCAAATAACTAGATTTTGCACACATCATGTTGCTACTTCGTACGCGTGGACTTACAAGGAAGGTAAATAAAACATATTGATTTTTTAATTTGTTCTTCAAAAATACATTTTTAAAAACCGTATCTAAATTGGTGTAGCAGATTTTACGGGATTATGTAACAACTATAGTGACAGACAAAAACAAACTGACTGAAATTCTAAAACATATTGTATAGGCTTCCATCACTATTATTAACTACCCTCATGTCAATTTGTCTTGAATATTTCCTATGTACCTATATAGTATGATTACAGTTGTATTATATGTATGTAGATTTAATTTATAGCCAACCCCAAGCATTAGTTTTGTACCCATCTGGAGCCGTAAACTATAAATTTTATGAAATTGTTATGTAATAGAACGTACAGATTTGAATCCCATGAAAAGTGGTTACAAATATTTCGTAATAACTGCTGCAATTTAAATAATTAAGGAAAATTGAAGGTTTTTATTATTATTACTGGTTTTATGCAACTTAATCGAATTAGTAATGAGGAGGTCCTACTTAGGGTTAAGGAAAAGAGACAAGTTATAAAAATTATTGAGGTCAGAAGGAAAAAATGTTGGACACTTAATACAACACGACAAACTTATGAACATTATAATAGAAAGTAAGATAGGAGGAAGAACAAAAAGGGAGAGACCAAAAAATAAGTTGATGTTGTGTCGTATCAAGACGTGAAGAGACTCGCTGAAAATCGTAGTGAGCGACAAGAGCTCTACCGACAAGAGCACAGCTCTAAAATAGAATAGATATGCAATTTAAAATAGAAAACCAGCTTACCGTCCACCTAATGGGAAGTGGTAACCATTGTCTATAGATATGAATAGTACTATGCCACTAATACTACAAACCAAATATTTTTATTCAACTTAGAACGCCAAACAAGCTGACGGCCCACTTGATAGAAAGTGGTAACAGCCACCTATAGATATGAATTACTGGATATTTGAATAGAATTACTTTGTTTTATTCCGCTAGCTTTTAGTATTTGTGTGACTGACAACAATAGAAGATCTCCACTATTACAACTAGCAGTTCCACAACCTCTCATATTCGTCATCAATGAATAACTGCCATTTTATTTATGCACATTTTGCGACATCTGTTTTACCTCTAAAAATTTTTAGGCAAATTATTAAATAACTGCTCAGTTAAATAGTCAATTAAATAGTTAATCAATTAAGTTAGACAATTAAGTAATATAATTTAATATAGTCAATTAAATAGTGTTAACCGTTCGGTACACAACCTACAAAATACCTAGAAATACCTTGTTTAAGAAAGTCACATCCCTATAAATATCATAATACCCTCCAATCGCGTAATATTCTACCGATTTCCCTGAAATAAGAAAAACAGACAAATGGTCGGCCCCAGTCCAACGTCTACCACGTAACACTCTGCTACGGGTTGGTGTTGTGTGCCTATTTACTGTGTGGAGAACTCGTGAACCCCCTGGACATTCCCTATTATCGTTCCCAATTATCGCGAGTGATTGTTTACCCGACATATATAGTGTGGTTTTCACGAATAGACCAAAATAGATCAGCGCCATTGTAACATTCACGTGGCGTGGCTTCCTGAATCCTGGTGCATCCTGAGCGTGTACCGCTTACGCTAAATCTGCAGTCAAGGTGAGTCCGTACCATTTTGACATACAAACTTTTTTTATGGGACCTAGAACCCGGGCCCAGCCTAGGTCTCATATTACTTTAGCTTCCACTTGTGCTAACTTATATTACAATTTAAATCAGCCAATTTCCTTAATATACCTAGTTCAGTAAAATAAAAACCTAAATTACTGTTCATGGACATATCAGCGCCATACCCATTGTACTTCTCATTGGTTACAATTCTCGAGGACTAAGATATTAAGGTGAAGATGTAAACCACCGTACCTTACAATTGCACTGCAACGTTGCACCTTTCAAAACACAGCCATGCATACACAGCTGCAATGCGTCAGAAACATGAGTAGAACGGAGGTACCAATATAGACGACTTTTGTACAAAGTCTCCCTCTAGCTTTCTCACTTTTTTTTATAACATAGGGGGCAAACGAATATGCAGCTCGTCTGATGGTGAATGACTACTACCGCCTATGAGCAACACCATATGCAAGCAGGTGTGCTGCAGGCCTTTTAAAAATGAATACGCTCTTGAAGGTTTCGATGTTGTATCGGTTCGCAAATACTACTGCTAGAAGTTCATTCCAAAGAGTGGTTGTGCATGGAAGAAAATGCCAAAACTGCAGTTTTCTTATAGATTTTTATTTTTTCCTAAAGTTGATTACCAGCGAATGCTCTTAATAGTTCGATTTTTAAACTATATAACTGTTAGATGTAAATCGACAATAAAGTTATTAAAGAAAAAATCCCTTTCTATTTTCGTTTCAAAGGTGAATAGCCTAAAGGTTTTGATGATCAACGAGTGACTATGAAAATAAGTATGAAAGGCCGTATTTTTCTTGCATTGAGATAAGGGTCGTGATGGATAGACGGATAACAAAGATATCCCATAAGGATTTCGTTATTCATCCGTAGCTTTTAAAACTGAACCTTTAGGTAAATTTGTTCTTTAGTCAAGATCGTACTTAGGAATATCTATCAGAATCGAAGATACATTTGTATCAGTTCTAAGTCAATTTTAAATAGAAGGAGATTTCTAATTATTTTAATTTGATAATTTCGCGAAATTATTTGTTTTATTGGCCATCATTAACTAAATTTATAATAATTTTTATTTAAATCTATTAGAAATTTAGTTCGTATCTTAGAAAAAATCGTCTTAGAATAAATTTTAATTTTGAAGATGGACTTAGAAAAATGGCGACTTAGAATCGACCTCATTGTCTTTATTAAATTAATATTATTATTTAAATTTTATAGAAGTACCCACACCGTATCATATCAGCCGTTAATTGTTTATCGGTCTCCCTCTATTGCCAGTTTTTCCAATATTTGTCACACTTAGTAGGGGGATTGGCAACCGCAATGAGATCATGGAGATGTTTTAAGAGGGACACTGCAGCTCATCCCTCGACCATTAGTCCCTTAATCGCTTCTTACAAAACCCACGGGAAATATATATTACTTACGACAGTAGTATATATTTTATCACAGGAAATTAATTCCTTAAGAGTCACTAAACTATGTCTCTGAAACAGATTAGTCTGATCCGTCTACTTTAACCACATGCGTCTACAGCTGTCATTTGTCTTTTTAGGTGTAGTAAATTTGAGGAAATGGCACGAGCACATTTTCAATTACGTATTTTATATTAAAGATTAAATGTAAATGGTTTTCGAACGACTTACAAAAGCAAAGCTTCTCAGATTAACTGCATTTCTGTTTTTTTTTTTTTGTGTAAAATTCTTTATTTTACATCACATAGAAAGAAATTTATTAAGTAACTGTTATATCATCTCCAGTTCTAGACCCATTTTAATGATTATTTTTTTATCAAAAAGTACACCCTAATCTTTTCAAGCATCGCCATACTATTTCAGTAACTAAATCGGGACAATAAAGTTGCTATATAAGTTAACGTAAATAAGGTCCTGAATTCGATATAAAAACATTTTTTTTTTGTCTCTCGTCTATAATTTCTGGATTATGTCTCCAGATATACATTGCCTGCTCTCGTCAGAGATTCTAATGAAAATAAAGGTCAATCTATCGATACTTTGACATGTGATCAGAAATATTGTCATTTATTCAAGAAATGATACCATGAAATAAATCCCAGTCAACTGTGTAAACCTTGATATTTGAAAGAACTCAATCGGTATATTGATTAAAAAAAGAATTATCATAATTGGGTCAAAAGAGGCGAAAATATCACATATGAAAGTCATCGGGGATGAGGTTATGGAATACCCATTCTCTTCTTTCTTCTAGTTTCTCTTCTCTCTTCTTTATTCTAGTCTTTTAACCTTTAACATAATACAACATAAGAGTCCCCGCGTAACATACACTACATAAAATTTAAAAAACACAGTTTAATAGAGGAAATTCTCTTTTTTATGTCGGTTAATAAACACACCAATTTATAAAACTAATTAAAATGTCACCGTAGTAAAAATATAATCCTGGAAAAGAACACTCACATTTCATAAGAAAATATATTTCTTACATGAAAGAAAAACATTTTGTTTCAATTATAATCAGCGCTCCGTTTTATGCCATTCCCTGGGGTAATTAGCATTAACTGAATGGGAGTTCTGAAATAGGTCAAATGTTTAGTTACAAATCATATTATATGGAAATTATAACAGCTATGATATTTAACATTACCGCGATATTTTCTGGGCCGATTCCCTCATAACACTGGTTATTGTTTTAGGTTAATAAATGAAGGTTATGAAACTCGTAACATGTATTTTTTTTTTATAATTTCTATAAAGATTTATAAAGTTTTAGAGATGTTTTCTCCCACGAACACTCAGATTATGGAATGAGCTCCCTGCTGAGGTTTTCTTAAAAGACTATAGCATGAGGTTCTTTAAATCGAGGGTAAAAAGGTTTTTTCAGGGTCGGCAACGCACGCGTAGTATCCCTGGTATTGCAAACGTTCATAGGCTATGGTAACCGCTTACCGTACCTCACTTAGGTGGGTCGTATGCTTGTTTATCACCTCAATGATATAAAAAAAAAAGATTTGCCGGAAATACTCACAGTTGTCAATTTTCTAAATAAAAAAATTTCATTGCTGAATCTGCAGTTATCAAGAAAGGATAACGAGGAACAACAACCCCGTTACCTAGCAATATATCGGGTCGACCTCTATGCAGTCTCTCTAAGCTAAAATGTTTCAAAAATACTTTCTTGGTGGAAGCTTTCGTTATATAATTGAAGTTGCGTTTCATAAAAAAACTTCAATTGTGACAAAACCTTGCTTTTATTAAATTACTTTGAATTACTTTAATAATATTTCAATAGGACCAATCTGTAAGAATATTCTAAAAGGATAACAAAATATATATAAAAAAAAGAATTTTTCAAATCGATTTTGAACTGACAAAGTTATAAGTTAACCGACATAAAAAAAATACAACCGAATTAAGAACCTCCTTTTAGAAAGTAAATAATATAATTATTAATAATAATAATATAATAAAATTATTTTCTAAATTTGACCTTGCTTTACTTACCCCCTTAGTCGTAGAAACGTCAAACCCCTCATAAACCTACTTTAATTATGGAAGTGTCTTATCATTTTCATTTGCACTAATTTCTCAATTTGAAAAACATCGACAAAACACTCTAATAGTTAAAATAGGTCTGTAGGGCATTGCTTTTTTTTATAACACAGGGGGCAAACGAGCATGCCGCTCATCTGATGGTAAGTGACTACCGCCGCACATAATCACCCGCAACACCAGAAGCACTGCAGGTGCGCTGCCGGTCTTTTAAAAAGGAATGTGCTCTTTTCTTAAAAGTTATGATATCGTATTAGTTCAGAAATACTGCTGTTGAAAGTTGAGTCCAAAAAAGCGTGGAAGAAAGTGCCTTGAAAAACGCACGGTAGAGGTCCACTACTCATCCAGATGATTGGGATGGAAATTTAGTTTGTGGCAGGTTGTACGGTGGGGAAAATCAGCAGCAGGAATCAATCCGAACAATTCCACAACAATGTGTGTTGATAGTCAGTCAAGACATACGATTTTATAAGTACTCATATAGGTAAGTTATTAATAAATACCTAGAATCGCCTACATTAGAAGTTGAGGCAGTGTATTAAACAGCTTATGTTTGGTTTTAATAACGCAGATAATTTTTTTTTATTATTATTTTAAGGGCTTTTACCTTCTTCAGGTATATCAGTCCTATCGTACCCTGAACTGATTTCTCAAACAAAACTTTATCTACTTTCCCTAGACGCGGAAAAAGAAGAATTAATGGGCATCAATAATTTACAGAGAAGTTTAAAAATTTCTGGTTTAAGTTCAACTAATATAGATTGAATAAGACCAACATTAAATTTATTTAAGTTAAAGTGGCGCATGAATTCTTCTCTTTCCTTCGTGTTAATACGAAACTCTAATAGAATATGATGCACATCATCGATGGTATTACAAGTTTGACAATGGGGTGACAAGGACTTTCCCATCATATGTGCAAATTTTTTTGATAGATAATGACCAGATCGTAGACGAACAGCTAATTTAATATTGTACCTATTGATGTTAATTCCACAAAACCAAGGAATATGTGGAGGTTCATCCTGAATAGTTTTATGTCGACCCAGCTTCGGTATTATACGTACATATTCCGATGGACAACACTTTGAGCTCCTTATATCACGTTTTATATTCCGTTAAGGATACACCATTAGGGAAGTTAGTGAATAAAACAAATAAAACAGTCGTACAACAAGTTATTATGAGTTGTACCTAAGTTTTGGATACTTTTATCATAAGTTATGTATGTTTAGTGTGAGTTTGGAAAACGAATTGTGTGCGTATTGAATAATAACACGATTATGTGTTGATACTAAGTATTCATAAGGCAATTTATTCATACTGTAATCACAATGTTGCTAGAATAGTAACAAAGACATTACTATTGGTAATCGACATCATCATATCAGCTATTAGCCGTCCACTGCTGAGCATAAGCCACCTCATTAAGTGGTTTTGCCAGTAGTTGGCACGCTTGGCAGGCGGATTGGCAACTGCAGTTAGGCTTTAGAAAAGTTTTAAGAGGGACGCTGCTGCCCAACTCTTGTCCTCACTTAATCGCCTCTTATGACACCCACGGGAAAGGAAGGAGTAGCCTATTCTATTCCAAAACCACACGGCTAACACACACGGCTAATTGGTAATAGTGATAATTATATTCTTAGCATATTTAGAATGCTTATTAAGTAACTTCAAAGAAAATAAATTTTCAATTCGTTTGTATTTCTTTGTATGTATATTACGAAAAATCTTTGAAAGATTTTCTAAAGAAATTTAAATAAAAAATTTACAAGAATATAATGCCTTTGATTGTACTCTGTATACTTTTTTTTACAAAATATCAGAATAATTACTTCTACAATTATATTTCTAATAAACAAACCATTTTCATATTTGGAATTCTGTTTAAACTGGCACTCTTCACGTATATACCTTGGAAAACTTAATATAGAAGTTTTACGAAGTAGGATTGTACTTAAATTTTAATGTCTTTCCAATGTCTGAATTTAGGGTACAGAATAAATAACTAAACTGAACGAAGTTTATACTCTGTGCGCTGGACAACTGATAGATACAGTTAAATAGATTTTTTATAAACACATACATAATACATAGAAAAACGCTCAGAGCAAGACAAACAGACTCTCATGAATACAAATATTTGTACATAATTGTCAAAATATAAGTGGTTTATCTTAATGGATAAATACTATTGGTAACGCTGCATATGCTATCGGTTTAAGTTAACGGGGTATCGGTGAAGGATAATAGATGAGAGAGATGTCGAATCCTTATATTCTCTTTTAATTTTTTTAGACCTATTTTTATAGTTTAAAATGTTAACATTTATTTAATTAAAGTGACATTTGACAACTAATTTTTGTCAAATGCACTATAAAGATATAAATGTTTTAGTATTGCAAGTAATTAAATTAAAAATTTTCCAGATCAAGTTGATATTTTATATTTGAATTAGAAACTCCTACTTACAAATTAATATACTCGTATTAATTAAAATGGCGGTTATTTTTAGTGATTTAAAAAGAAAAACATATACTATCTCTTATACTAAAATATACGAATATTATATGGTCGTAAAACTAAAAGCCACATCTTTTTGTAATGTGAATAAGAACATATTACGCCTACCCTAAATAATGATTGAGATAAGGGTAGGAAGATGATGATGATGATACTATGTCTTATACTCAGATATAAAAATCAAATTAATCGGTAAATATTAGCATTTTTCTGAATGATTTTATTACAATTTTGTATCATTTTAATTTTTCAATATACAATTTATTTCTCCCACATATTGTGTAATAACAATACACTGTAGTGTCCCTATTCACACACACATAAATAAAAAATTATCCTGTTTTAGGCGAAATATTTATAAAATATAAATCTTTATTTACCATTTAAAAGAAATACTTTACAGTGTATAACTATTTACGTTTTTATCTGAAAAATATTAATCCTTGTAAGAGTCTGGATTCGTATAGACACATCTTTCATTTGGATTATTATGATGAATTCACTAAGATAATTTCGACACAATGCATGCAAAGCCACGAGCAACAGCCAGTATATGTATATAATATAAAAAAATCGCTAAATATGTTACTAGGCAAAAAGAAACAGTAAATAAATAAGTTACGTTTTACAAAAGATTAAGTGAGTACTTCACTCCATGTTGAGGTTTCCGCGAAGAGACTATTTTACTTTTTTTAACAGACTATTTTAGTGATAAGGCCCATAGTTACCTCTTTGCCTTGTGTCTTATAATGCTGCTTTATATATATTTTATATAAGTATACCTTTCTTTGAAACGAAACACAGAAAGATTTCTTTCATATGGTTACAACAATAATTCTTGTTTAGGACCTCTATCGAAGGTTGCGTTTGAATGAAACACTACTCGTAGACACATACACATTTCTTCGAATTATGTATGTACAAATTTACATACAATATCTCTTCTATTTCAGTACAATATCTGTATTCAGTTTGGAACAAAATAGTCGGGGCTATTTATATAAACAAACCATTCAATCTGTTTTTATATCAATGCTTGCTTATTTTGTATAATACAGATGTTTATTTGCATCCTTACTAACTTTTACCTGCGACTGTGTCCGCACTGACCAGTGGCCAGTAACCACTGACCAGAATAAAAAGTTTTCAAAACACGTCTGAAGAATTATTACCTCTCACAATACTGATGTACGTACTTATTATATTTATGTATTATATATATATATATATATATATATATATATATATATATATATATATATATATTACGACTGTATAATTACGTTATACCTATATGTTATAATGCAATATGGTGTTGGTGTTCCTTAAATATATAAATATATATATATATATATATATATATATATATATATATATATACCTATCGGTCTTTTCAATTGTAAAGATATTTTATTTATTTATTTTTAAATAACATTTAAGTCGATTGGTACACATGTATGACTGTAACTACTAATGAACTGTCACTTTTCTCATATTGGGTTTGCGGAAGAAATCTGTGTAAGCCGCCCTGACCATTATGTTTGTTTTTACATTTCAATAACCTTTTGTGTACAATAAAGAATAAAGAAAGAAAGAAAGTAACCTGTAATCCTCCTACATTCCTTCTAGTGCGTCTATAGAAAATGTTGTAGTGATTGCAGTTAAGCTGTTAAGGCCCAAACAAACAAACATACTCACATTTACAATATTAATTTAAATATTCCTCCTTCTTTTAAATCCTTAATTTAAATATTTTATAAAATTACTTAATTCATATAATTAAACTAAATTATTATTATTTCCAAAAATACGAATGTTCCAAAAATCACGTTCAGTATGATTTCAAAGTAGGTATATCTAAATTAATAATATAAAAAGATTCGATTTTTTTATTATTTTTAATGAATAAATTCAAAAAATACCTAAAGATTAAAAATAAATTTGTTTTGAAAGTTGCATTATCAGCAAGTAAAATGGCCTTATGTATTTTTATTTCTCTACCCATGCGAAGCCGGGGCGGTTAGTTCGTATGAGTATATTTTGCGACATCCACAGTAATGTTTATATCAAATATAGGCAACAACTACTACTTTCCATCAGGTAGGTAGACAGTCGGCCTTTATATCATCTTTAAATGAACAAAACGTTTAAGAAATTTTCAAGTCTTTAATCTATTGTTTGCTTGTCGCTTAATTTTTTTTTTATACAACTTAGAATGGCAAACAAGCTGACGGCCCACCTGTTGGAAAGTGGTAACCGTCGCCTATAGACATAAGCAGTACCATAAACATAACAGAGTATACTGTTTCACCCATGATACCCCCCATGGCTTGCCATTCCTGAGGACTCAGGTGTTATTCCTCTTTACCCAGTAAATTCACGCTAAATAAAATCGATCACAAATAAATTGTATTTATACCTTCTATTTATACCTATAGTTAGATATACACACGGTTGCACCTTCAATTATATTTTCTGTTATTCCTGTCTACGGTCGACTAGTAGATAACGCTATATGGTGTTAAGTCCACCATTTACACTTTTTATGTGTATTAAAGTTTAATAAATAAATAACTGACACTGTATTTATTTAGTCACAGAATCCTAATATAGATAGGTAAACTAGGTTTTCTTCAATATGTCGTATAAAACCCAATATAATATCTAGAAAGCTCGCCAAATACGATTGTTGACATAAAGCTCTGCACGGTATAGTATACCTACTCATGAATACAAAAGCAGTCTTCACGAGATAAACATATTCATCCACAGAATTCCAGTGTCTCTTTATATACTACTAATATTATAAACGAGAATGTTTATAAAGATATTTGGATGTTTAGATACTTGTTATTCTATCGCGCTTGTGTAAACAAACGATTGAACGGATTTGAAATATAAAATTTTGAATACGGGTAAAACTCCTTTGGTGTTAATAGAAACATCATCATCATCATCATAACAGACATCTTATCCATCTATTTACTAGAAGAAGACTGTACAAAAGTTTGCTTGGGCACCTCTGTCCCATTCGTGTTTCTACTATGAAGCAGTTGTGTTGGCTGGCTGTGTTTCGATTTGAAAAATGGGATATGGCAGTGAATTTACAGGATACAGAGGAATAATACCTGAGTTCTCAGGAATAGCAACGCATGGGGGGTATAATGGACGAAACAGTATACTCTGTCTATAGGCGACGGCTACCACTATGCATCAAGTGGGCCGTCAGCTTGTTTGCCATTCTAAGTTGCATAAAAAAATTTACTGCGCACTGCTGAATATAGACTAATTTACGTTGGCCAGGTACATAATTTTTTTAAGATATTTTCTTCTCTTGTTGAATTAAGCTTCGTTTCTAAAGCCTCTTACGTTTATTTATTATATTTAAATATATCCTAATTTCTAAGTATCTACAAATAGTAGAAGGTAAATTTTCTATTTTAATTTATTGTGAACAAAATCTTAAAGTTATTTTCATCAGAATCTCAACTTTTATCACTGATTAACAAAATAAAGTAAATGAATAATTACATTATTGGAGCGTTGAAAATTCAAAACGTCTACAATGACTCGCGGAGAGTAAGTTTTTAAAACGTTTCCGACTGGGCTTAATGACTGAAAAGTTTTTGGATAGGCAAAAAAATGCCGAACTCCAAACGGGCGGGATCGTCTAAAGTAATTTGGTGGAAGCGAATGGATACACGGTGAAAGGAAAAAGTTCCAGTACGAGCTTGATCTGAATAATAATAATGTGCCTACGTGATGCCTATTTGTACATATTATGGGAGGAAAACGACCCATTTGTTGCACACGTCTGCTTACTTAACTATTTCTGTCTTTCTCATGTTTATAAACGATCGTTTCTATATTATTTAATCGATAGAAGGTAATGCTATTACTGTTAAGAGGATTGACGGCGGTTCTAACAACTTAGATATATGTAGTTATCAAAATTCTTAAACATAAAAATGTAATAAAACACGCGCTTATAGCAAACTGTTATTCTCTGAACAGTATAAGACAGTGACTGTCCGTGTCTGTTTCTCCGCATTCTTCATCTAAATCATCCAATGTGTTTTCATTTACGATTAAGTTTCACTGTCATTTGGATATTTTTTACGGAAGGTGTGTATAAATTTATATCCGTACAAAGCAGACAAGTGAAGCAAGCAAGGGTATGTTACTAGTCTCTGTAATAAAATCATAAAGATCAAAAAGTCTATAAACTGATTTGTTTGTCGAGAATAAAAGGTAGAAGAACGATAAATAACGAAACTACTAGAATTGAAATTGGACATTTTAATATAAATGTCGATCTGTCGTTTACTGCAATATCGCATCATAATGGCTCAACCGGTTTTAAAGAAATTTTATGATCGAGTATTAGTCCTAAACAAATACTGGTATATATATTGTCGAAATCTGTTGAGTTTATGTAGACTAAACATTGTTAGACTTAGTGAATAAATTATCATAAACAATGCTAAACCCTGAAAATACAGACACTAAATGTCACGTACTTATTACCTCTCTGTTGCATGTTGGTAATCTAAAAGAGACAGCATTATATTTGGTTGCTGTACTTGCACTACGTAGTTATACGCTCGAGTGATTTTATTTGTTATTTCAGCACCACCGTAAGACGCACCTTATTTTATCTCTGGATTGCATTTCCCATTTTAAACGGTTCTTCGCAAAGTTTAACTGTTACATAAATAACTCCAGTTTAACTTAACGACAATAACGTTTACGAGAATATTAAAGTCTGTAAGACGTCTAATAAGCGAATGCATTTTTTTATGAATTAACTTATATTAAGGTTGACGTCAAATTGTATTTGGAAGGTTTTAGATTTTTGAACATTAACTTTTCTGTCACAAAATGAAAGGCATTTTGTAGCTTTGTTCTAATGAACAACAATAGAATGGACCTGGCCTGCGCTAACGGTATCTATATGCTGGCGAGGCACCAGTGAGAGGTGATAGGTTAAGATAAAAGGAAGTCAGTTAGCCCATTCTGAAGAATTCCACGAGAATTAATCACAATGGTTTCCAGGGGGAACCGCGTGCAGATCGACCTAATAGGGTCGATCAGATGGAGCTGTTAGACCCCATTACTAACAATCCCTTTCCCCCCGATATTATAACCTCTTTGGTTCGAAAAAACAATCGCTGACCATTTATTAAAACATTCGATAGACAAAAAACGGACTGTTGACGGGATAAATAAAAATGACAGAAAAATATGATCAAAATTTGATACTAGACATTTACTCCGAATCGTATATTAACCTGTTTTGTATACACGAGCACAGATAACAACGACTTAGGAGAGAATTAGAAGATTGTTAATAATGGGGACTAGTAACCCCAGTGCTAGCAATATACCTGATCAGGTAGACCTTCACGCAGTTCCGTTAGAAACCAACATAGTTACTGACTGGTGAATTAGACACGATGGACCCACTGACTTGATTTCATCTTCACCTATCTCATTCTCATAGTAATAATCCTGATTATCTTTACACCAAGCTAATTAATATTTTATCCGGAGAATATGAACAATTTTTCAAGAAAAAAGAATTTCATGTTAAATCTAAATTCACGGAATGGGCAACAGTAGGAATACTTAAAAGTAGAAATATTTTGTTTGATTTATACGATCAAAAAAAAATATCGATTTGATGACAAATTCACCACTTATGTAAAAAATTATTCAAAAATTTTTAAAAAAGTTTGTATTATGGCTAAGTCTAATTATTTTAATAAACAAATTAAGCAGTCTTCTGATAAAATTAAAACCATCTGGAGCATTATAAATAAAGAAACTGAAGATCTAAAATAGCCTGTTCAATTTACATTAAATTATGATAATAAATTAATAACAACAACAAAAGATGTAGTTAATATTTTTGAAGATTTTTTTGCTAATATTCCGATTGATATTACAGCTTCTCTGGTCTCATCTCAATCTCGAGCAAAAAAATTACTAGAGACTAATATCGGTTGTTGTTCTTTAAGATTTAAATTTTCACATGTTAGCCCCTTTCATATCATAAAAATATTCAAACAGCTAAATTTAAAAAATACGGAAGACCTTAGGGGCATGTCTGTAAAAGTAGTTAGTTCTTTCATAGATATTGTTGCTCCATATCTAACTATTTTTAATAAATGTATTGATAAACATTTAATGAAATTTAGCAAATTAATTACTATTTAAATCAGGAGATAAATTTGAGCCAGGGATATAGACCTATATCTATTTTGCCAGTTCTAAGTAAGGTGTTTGAAAAGATAATGTTAAATCAAATGTTACATCACTTCAGGGTTAACGGACTGCTTCACAGTCAGCAATATGGTTTCACCGCCGGCAAGTCTACCACTGACGCAGGTGTTGCGCTAATGACACATATTTTCGAATCTTGGGAGAGGTCACAGGATGCACTCGGAATTTTTTGTGACCTATCAAAGGCATTTGATTGTGTGGATCATAAAACGCTTTTGTACAAGCTCGAACATTATGGTATAAGAGATAATGATCTAAAATTAATGAGAACTTATTTAGAGGATAGGGTTCAAACTGTAGATATTGACGGTGTAAAATCTAAGGGAGCTTATATTAAGATGGGCGTTCCACAAGGGTCAATCTTAGGCCCCTTTCTCTTTTTAATCTACATAAATGACCTTCCCTTTATGGTAGAGAAAATTGCAGATATAGTGCTGTTTGCGGATGATACTTCGTTAGTGTTTAAAATTGGACGTCAAAGTAATCAATTAGACGATGTAAATTGTGCTATGTCTGCAATATTAAATTGGTTTACATGTAATAACCTATTATTAAATTCCAGCAAAACAAAGTGTATAAAATTTACACTTCCTAATGTAAGACTAATAAATACACAGTTATTGCTTAATGATGAAATAGTAAATTTTGTTAATGATACAGTTTTTTTAGGTATAACAGTGGACTCGAAATTACAATGGGGGCCCCATATTTCAAAATTGGCCAGTAGACTCAGTTCTGCTGCATATGCAATTAGAAGAATTAGGCAATTAACAGACGTGGCGACGGCTAAACTTGTATATTTTAGTTATTTCCATAGCATAATGTCTTATGGCATACTGCTGTGGGGTAAACAGGATATAAATACTATATTTGTTTTACAAAAGAGAGCCATACGTTCTATTTATGGTATGGGTTCGAGAGAGTCATTACGTCAGTGCTTTAAAGACTCAAATATCCTCACAGTTACTTCACAATACATTTATGAAAATATTATGTATACACGGAAGAACTTAGAGAGTTTTAAAAAACTCAAAGACTGTACAAGTAGAAACTTACGCAATATAAATAAGCTTATTTTACCTAAATGCCGTCTGCACAAAATCAGTAATTCATTCTATGGTAATTGCATAAGATTTTATAATAAACTGCCGGAATCTGCATTAAATCTGACAGAGAGGCAATTCAAATCTTATATTAAACAATTTTTATGTAAGAAAGCCTATTACAGGATAGACGAATTCATAGATGACAACATATCAAGTAAATAATTAGTTTATTAGCATACAACGTTATAATTTTATTTTCTCATTGCTTTCTTGATTTAATTGATTAATTTTAGAAATATGAAAGCGTAGCGGTTTTTTGTATTAATTGCCGCATGCATTCTTATGTAAAATGTGAATACTATAACTATCAGATGGCAATTGTGAGTAGCTTTGACGTGGTCTAGTGTTTTGAGTAGTCATGCTCAAAAATGTCCAACTTGTGGCGGCGTGGTGGGCCGGGTCATTGGGCTCCCTAAAATATGGTCGAGCGCAGTGATGGCTGGCTCATCCGTCATACTCGTGAACGGGTGCTGCTTGTAGGGACTGGTCTGCTCTAATCACTATGACTGATTTCCTCTTATTAATTGTCTAACCAGTTGGTTATGTATTCAATATTTTTTTCTTTTTGAGTATTTAATTGAATTAGTGCTAATTGGTGGTTTGTATTCACACAATTAAACTTAAAAATGTAAAGTAATAATAAAATTATTTAAAAGAGCAACACGCAAGTTTCTTGTTGAGACAGCTTTCCGAACGAGCGGTAGATTAAAAAAAAATGTAATGACTTTTCAAAAGTGCTTCAATGTAAGTTTATTTGAATAAATGATTTCTATTCTATTCTATTCTATTCATTCCTTATGGAGTTACTGCACTCCAGCGTAAACTAACACAGGCAGTCGTAATTTCATTTCTTCCATTAAAAAAAAAACAATGACTCGTATATTTTTCTATCTTTATGAAACAGGTATTCGAAACAATGGATATTGACGAGTTATAAAAGCGTTCAAAACAATTTGTAGATAAACATTGCGAACAGAACACGAATAAAAACGTGCATCATTCTGTTTAATTTTATCTTTGAATTAATCCTTTATATACATTTTTACCAATAACATAGATAGAGAAATAATGCTATGGAAATAATGCAAATGTGATGATATCGAGTTTTACGTTCACCTCATTGGCAATAGTCAAAAAACAAATACCTCCCACTAATTTTTGTTTTTACTGTTGTATTTTTTTTAGGATACAACAGATGTTACCTGTCTACCCCATTAATAATTGTAGACATGAGCATATTTATTTTTATAATAAAAAATACATTATGCTTTTTATCTGTGCCAATAGCAGCAGATCTATTTACTGGTTACATTTGTTGTAAAAAAATGAACTTACAACCTTCTCCTTCTTGAAGTAAAAAAGGCGACTTCCAAAAGAACGAGCTTCTTAATTTGAAGTTTACTTCCGCATTAATCCAGTATTAATTTTATGATGATGAAAGTGGCCGTCTTTTTATGGAGCAAAAAACTCCTTGTACCAATTACTTGTAGACATACGGTCTCATTCTAAATTCTAATATACAAAATCTACAAATAGTTTATTATCTATTGAGTTGAAATTAAGATTTAATTCTTTTTTTTTTCAAAAAGCAAAATATATTTGTAACATTATACCTTTTTATTCATAAAAACTAAAACTTTCTTCAATTCTATTTTAACTATTAAATTGTTTTTGGCTGTCATTCATTACCAGAAGAAGTCTACAAAAGTCATCTGCTTGGGTGCCTATGTCCTATTCGTATTTCTGCCGTTAAGCAGTTGTATTTAAACGGCTGTGTTTCGGTTTAAACGGTGAGATATAGCAATAAAATTACAGGGTACAGAGGCATAACGCCTTGGTCCTCAGAAATGGCAACGTATGAAGGATATCATGGGCGTCACAGTACATTCTGTTATGTCCATGGTACTATTTATGTTTATAGGCGACGGTTACCACTTTCTATAAGACATACCGTCAGCTTGTTTACCATTCTAAGTTGCATAGAAATCAGTAATTTAGTTTTAATATTTAAAATAGGTTTATAAAGCGTGTAACCTTTTTATGTATAAGGAAATAAATGAATACCTAATTCTATAAGATAAATAACAGTTCTATTTTAATTAAAATAATCACAAGTAAATATTTATTTCTACGATAAAGCTATCGCTACTGAAATTGAACATTATTTTAATAATAACGATATTCCCAATATCTGTCCTTTGTTATGAAACATTCTTATAATAAGATCTGAGCGACACGTGTATTCTGCCTACAAACCATCCTTACAGATCGTTGATGGATTGAATAGGCATTATTTATACTTATATATAACATAAATACTATTTGTCTCAAATTATGTTATTGGATCTTGGTAATGAAAATAAGTACCTAAACAAAGAAATCATAAAGATTATATTATATAATTTATCATATTGAATATATAAGAATAATTCTATTCGTGAATAAATAAGTAATAAGTAAACAATAAACTCAAAAAGGAATATTAATAATTTGTTGCTAATATTAAATATATTTCTCTTCCAAAAAATATATTAATATTAAAATCGGCACATTTCGGTCCTTGACAAAATAACACACTAACAATATCCAAAATAATATTAAAAAGTTTTTTTTTAATATAATATGGGCTTTTAATATAAGATAATGGAATGGTAACCCCGCCTGCGCTAACGATATACGCTGGCGCGACACCTATAATAGATGATAGGTGAGAATGAAAAGGCAGATCAGTAAGCCCATCGTAATGAATACACCTGGAATTCACCACGATGGTTTCCAAGGGGGACCACGTGGAAGTCGACCTGACAGGATTTTTTTATACAACTTAGAATGGCGAACAAGCTGACGGCCCACCTGATGGAAAGTGGTAACCGTCGCCTATAGACATGATCAGTACCATGGACATAACAGAGTATATTGTTTCACCCATGATACCCCCCATGCGTTGCCATTCCTGAGGACTCAGGTGTCATTCCTCTGTACCCAGTAAATTCACGCCATATCTAACCCTTCAAACCCAAACACAGTCATGCAAACACAACTGCTATCAATGCCTAGTTGTGGCCAAGGCTTGTATAGTACTTTTCTCAAACAATGCGCGGAGATCAAAAACACAATTTTACTTTTTAAGTTCAATGAGGAATAACGAACATTAATAATTGTTCACGCGCCATAATGTTCCCTTGTTTTTTTTTTCAATAAACGGCTATTTGCAAGCCATTTCGAAATTTAAATAAAACCTTTTATTAGTTACCTCCTTGGTAGCCATGTTTCGAAGTAAAAGGTCATTACATTTTTAAATTACAGGACAGATATGAGTTTACATAGTAATTTATCTGGCCGCAAAACACGACAGATATGGATCATACAACTTTTACCGACCGCTGCTCGCATGTATCTGGCCAGTACGGCAATTTTTATTTATCTCGAAGAAGATTGTCAAAATAATGCTCACATTTCCAAATTTGTTTGAGAAATATATATTTAGATACCCGTTTTTTTTTTTTTTTTTAGAGTTAAATTCTAAATTTAAAATATAATTCTCTTAATAATATTTTCAATAATCCTTACTAATATTATAAATGTGAAAATAAGTTTGTTTGTTACCCTATAGCGTCTTAGCGGCTTCACTAATCACTATGAAATTTATTATACACATACGATATGGGATAGAGAACGATATAGGCTTCTTATCCCGGTCAGTAATCATTATCACAGTCAGACAAAGTCGCGGGTAAAAACTAGTAGGTTACACAATACACAGGCGACGTCTACCCAATAGTGGGACAATATAGGTTATTAATAGAATACAATACCAAATGAAATCTTCAACGAAAACGTTTCATAAAAACGAAATGTTCTTTGAAAGATTTTAATCCTATTTCCAGACAGATAAATCTCTATCACAAATTGTGACAGAGACATAGATCCTTTGAGATAACCGTATGTCGTAGGAACAATGGTTTAGGTTTAGTAGAATCTATTGCTAACAAAGAAACTTAGTAATGAGATAAGAAAAAAAATATACATATACTGTAATAGGTACTAAATAATTACTTTTATTTAATTACTTAATAATATAATTAATTATATATATAATAAAGATTGCCACATAAATTCACTATTGCCTGGTTCTCAAACTGGAATACTCTATTTTTTTTACAACACACAAACGAGCATGCGGCTCACCTGATGGTAAGTGCATACCGCCGCCCATGGTCACCCACAACACCAACAGCATTGCAGGTGTGCTACCGGCCTTTTAAAAGGGAATATGCTCTTTTCTTGATAGTTATGTTATGTAATAAGAAAGTACGCAACGAACACCTGAGGGCACATCCCAGAACACTCAGACCCGTAACAACTGAAAATAATTCATGTTCTGAATTGACTCGACCCGAGACATCATTTACGGAAAACAACACGCTTTGTCGTCAAATACTATTTATTCATCATCATATCAGCCATTATCTAACCACTGCTAAACATAGATATCTACCATAGACTGCCATTGGAAATAGTTCTGAGCCACCTGCATCCACTGACTCCCTACAGTACATTTGAGGTCGTCACTCCATCTAGTGAGGAGTCGTCCTATATTGCGTTCGCCCGTGCGGAGTGGCCACTGACATCTTTCTTTCCTATAAGTTTTTTTTTTTTTTATATATACAACTTAAAATGGCAAACAAGCTCGTAAGAGGCGACTAAGGGAATTTAATTGTCGAGGGATGGGCAGCTTAAAACATCATCATCATCAAAACATTTTTTTTATACAACTTAGAATGGCAAACAAGCTGACGGCCCACCTGATGGAAAGTGGTAACCGTCGCCTATAGACATAAGCAGTACCATGGACATAACAGAGTATACTGTTTCGCCCATGATACCCCCCATGCGTTGCCATTCCTGAGGACTCAGGTGTTATTCCTCTGTACCCAGTAAATTCACGCCATATCCCACCCTTCAAACCGAAACACAGCCATGCAAACACAACTGCTTCACGGTAGAAACACGAATGGGACAGAGGTACCCAAGCAATCGACTTTTGTACAAAGTCTCCCTCTGGTATCAGTTCCTTGATCTATGTAACCAGCCTATTACCACTTTAGCTTGTTTATCCTTCGGGCTATGTCGTGACATATCTATGTATATTAATTCAATATAAAAATGTTATAAAATTAATAAATAATAATATAAATTAATAAAATGTTACGAATGTTTTGATGAACATTTAATGCGATACCATACCATATCAGCTGCTAATTTTCCTCTGCTGAACATAGGTTTCCCCCATAAGGGGAGTTTTAGCAGTAGTTAGCACGTTTGACGTACGAACTCGTAACCTTAAGCATTAGTGATGTTTTAAGAGGGACGCTGCCGCCCATCCCTCAACTGTTTGAGTTCCCTTAATCCCCTTTTACGACATCCATAGGAAAGATAGGGGGTAGTCCATTTTATACCGGGACCACACGGCCATCAATAAGCAATCACTATACATAGGGGAAAAGGGATTGTTAGTAATGGAGACTGAGAATCCTATTGCTAGCAATATACCCAACCAGGTCGACCTCCTCGCGGTTTTCCATGGAAAATATCATGGTTAATTCCTGATGAATTCATCATGATGGGCTAACTGGCCTGTTTTCATTCTCATCTATCACCCTTCACTCCGCTCCGCTCCGCCAGCGTATTCCGTTAGCGCAGGCGGGATTACCACACCATTTTCATCCTTCAAAAAAAAACATACAGATATATACATACAAACAATGTTACACTACATCCTATTATAAACTTCTAAACGTTTATGAACCAAAACACTAATACCGCTTCAGTAACGAGCAAACATATTAAATTCTAGCACAGGAAGACTTTAAAAATTCAGTGCTCCCCCATTTCACCGTGAAAACGGAACCCGCAGAATATGCTTGAATGTTTTAAGCAAATAGAAACCACATTAACTGTCACAGTTTCCACATAGCGCTACCAGCAGTTGAAATTTAGTTCTGGGAATTAGCAGTGTGTAAGTCGGAAGCGAGATTGCGCACGGAACAGTTGGACATTGCAAATTTTGTATCTCGCTAAGACTTATAGTCTAAGGTCCAGCTGCTAACTTTTGCAGGTGTAAATTTTTTTTAAGAACCTTTTTTAAATGCTGGCAACACTTACTTGCGACTATTTTTTAATATGTATATGTTATCGTCTATAAAAAATATACCATACAGAGGTTTCGTATCTTTTCTATAAATCTTATTAAAAAGCATGATGAATTCGTCAAATTTTACCAAATTAGCAAATTTATTACCTATTTTAGTGCAGCAATTGGTTACAACCAATTGAGAGCAAGCAACTGGAGTACATTTTATTTATTATATTTTCGCTCATCTTTCATTTATAACATGTTTAATTAAAATTTTATTACTACAGAAATTAACGACGAGATCTTAAGCTATTAACTTGAAATTCTTACGTGAAAGACTTGTACGGGCTGAATATTCATAAAATTCTTTCTGTGGATCTACCATAAATCGTAATTTCGAAATTTCGAGCCCGAATTTCACATACAATAAAACACGTTTATATTGAAATCGGTCCCGTAGAACGAGAGAATGATGTTTTATTCGACATAAAATCACAGGGTATCCGAACGAATTATGATTTCGTTACTAGGTGACTTCTAAAAGATGGAACTTTTTATTGATTTGTATCTTTTGTGGCCAATTTACATCGGCAGTATTGAATCGAATCAAAATTCTCAAATGCAAATTTTTAAACTGTATATTTTTTGTTTGAAATGATACCGACTTGTGTTCGACTAACTACGTTGAACCTATTTACAGAGCTTAATCCTTGTCACATTTAAAACGTCGAATGAAAGCGAGGTAAAAATACTTCACTCTCTAAAGAAAATACGAGTTCACTGAAAATCTATTAAAATGTTCACAGAAGAACATCTTAAACGGTCAGTTTGAAGACAAATGCTCGCCGACAGAATGCAATGAGTCTTCAGGCAACTTAATTGAATTGAATTCACAACCGCACCTAGAGACTAGGGGTGCGCCAATAAGAGTTTGACTCAGCATAGATGTAAGCTTCGAGTCATTTGTTTTCAATGAGATTTGTAGAAAGCTATCCAACTTTGTTGTTGCTAGTGAAATTACAATTGTCTTTTAAATTATTTATTTATTCTCTATTGCACAATAAAACTTTGTACAAATGGCGAACTTAATGCCATATGGTATTCTCTACCAGCTAACCATTAGGTTTATCTCACTATTGTTGCCAATATCAACAGCTTCGTTTCCAGAATAAAGAGATAATTGTTTGACATTTTAAAAAAAAATTTTTACACATTTTATCTCTCTTTCCCCATTTCATTTGGAATCGACTCTCTTTGTCAGTTCGCAAAGCAAATCTGTTCTGGTTCGTCGTAATATTAAATTTGGTTATCTTCAAGTGATTATTAAATCATCTTTATTCAAATACACTTGTTTACAAACACTTTTAAATCGTAATTTTTTTAATCTGTTGCAGGGTATGAGAAGAAACCGCTAGAAACTCAACAGTTACTTTTTTAAATCTGTTAATATTATGTATATATATTTAAATATACTATGTCTAAAATTACACGGCCATTAAAAAACCGATACGTGATCGACTAATACCATGCACGCTTGTCATTCAAGTAATCGTTTAGAGTATAAAAGGCTTCTACTATCCTTATTAATTAAGATTGTGTTTGTTACCTTATAGCGCCTTAAGGTCTAAACCAATCACTACGAAATTTGGTTTACACGTACTAATGTGTGATTAAATGCAAATTTGATATTGTTTATACCACACAGTTATGGGCTGGAGAAGAAAGCTACTGTTAATTCCGGTTAATAAACATATACGGTCACATGACAAAGTTACAGATAAAAGATAGTGTGTGAATAAAAATAAAAATAAGTTAGTGACCTCAATATTGCCACAAAGGATTAACCTAAATACATCATTCTAATGTTTATAACTCACAATATTTATACACCCATTTGTGGCTGAATATAGTTTATCTCATAAATATTTTGCAAGACCAATATACCGCTGACCACTTAGACCTATATATATATATATATATATATATATATATATATATATATATATATATATATATATATATATATGATTGATTGATTGACAGTACAAAACAAAAAGGCCTGACCTATTTTTACCACTGCTAAATAATTACTGCTGATCGAAAAATAGTTTCCTTATATTGTCTTTAAAGAGATAAGTAGCTTTGGCTCTACAAAGAGGTTACGAGTATTTCCATCATGAACACACACATTGATAAACGTCCAAATGTTTTGTACTTTTCGTAATATTTACGTCGGAATTATTTAAATTTGAAACGCAGGACCGCGTACCTATAAATAGATTTGACATCGCCACAGCTACATTTTTGTTATTTTTAAAATTGATAATGGCTTTTACCTTCATTAGGTATCACAGCCTTGTCATACCCTGTACTGATTCCTCAGACAAAATTTTATCTACTTTGCCTATCCGTGGAAATAGAAAATTAATGGCCAATAATAATCTTACAGAGAAATTCAAAAATTTCTCATTTTAATTACAGCTAAAATAAAATGATGGGTTTCGCACAGGAAAACTGCAGCTTCGCTCATAAAATTAATATAACAATCATACAATATATAATAAAATAAATGCCAACAATTATTGTAAAAGAATCCTATTTAAGCTCAGTTCTAAAACCGCAACTACATGTAAACCCTTATAAATTACTATAATATTAATATTAATTAAGAAACTGCAGTTATGTTTTTTTACCAATAAATGTCATTATTATTATTATTAATTACAAAAAGAATCACCAAACTCAGTTCAGAATTTGCAACGTAACGCGTAATGTAAACACATTCCAAACCATCCTTTTATTGCCGTTCCAAATGAACGAATTAGCTAAAAATACGTATTTTTGTAGGTAAAGATCGAGTTCGAATGAGACAACGTAAAACGGAATATAAATTTAATGTCAGAGGCACGTGCCACGTTGAAATTACAGAACAGTTAATTTCTCAACTCGTTAAACTCAACCAAAACATATTCCAATTCGCCAGTCTATGTTACTTCAATTAACCTACATCAAACAAAATTGTTTCTTGACTAACACTTCTAATTATAATATAAAATTTAGATGAACTAGCCTCTTTGGGGTTCCGTGGCGTCTTAAGTCCATCCGTCCGAACGTCATCACAGGCGTTCTAAATCACATTACAATGCATAAAGTCTAATGTTTGTTGTTCAATTTATACTTAAACACTTGAATGAATTTAAAATATAAGGTTTTCTATACATAGACGAAGTTACCATATAAGGTTAGAATTATTTAAAAAGATTCTGAATGATTTATTTTATAAAATTCACATTTGTATTAGTGTGCATTTTGTAAAGATGTTTGAATGTTTGAAACCCATTCACGCTTAAAGAACGGAAATGATTTTAATGAAATTTCCTTCAGAGACAGACCATATCCTATACTGAAGCATCGATATACGACGACATATAAATACGAACACTTCTTTAATCATCTAAATATAATAAACACGGAAGTTTATAACGAATGATAAATGGATGTTTATTACTCTTTCACACATAATCTACTGAACAGATTTGAATAAAATTTGATACACAGATAGGTTATGTTCTAACTTAGCATATAGGATACTTTACGTATGACTAATACGGACGAAGCCATGGAATACAGCTAGAAAATAAATATCTTGAATTAGATAACACTATGAACCTATTTGGCCGTGTGGTTCCGGCATAGAACAGGCCACACCTTCCTTTCCTGTGAGTGTCGTAGGAGGCGACTGAGAGAGGGCAAGGGATGAGCAGCAGCGTCTCTCTTAAAACATCTGTAAAGCCTGACTGCGGTTAGCAATCCGTCTGCCAAACATGGTAACTACTGGCAAACCCCCCTAAGGGGGAGGCTTATGTTCAACAGTGGACAGTTAAAAACTGATATGATGTACCTATTAATGAGAATAGATTCATTAATATAAGCAAAAAATAAAAGAAACTTATATACTATATGTTAATCAGTCAATCAATTAATAAGTTATTTGTGAAACATGAGTGGAAGTAGATTGTTAAAATACATTTAGCAAGCTCTTTATAATAAACCCAAAATGTGTACAAATAATTAATTATAATAGCTATTTCCCGCCATTCAGTAATCTTTTGTTGCCATGCAAATTTAGTAAAATTCTATATCAGTGTTCGCCCACATTTATACTTATAATAAATCTGTAGAGAGGTCCATTCTGTACATAAAATATATTTCCAAAATAACTATCAGGGGGTGATTAGTGATCGATACTGATGCCAAAAATGCAATCAGTAAAATTTTTGTCTGTCCGTCTGGATGTTCGTTATAGAAACAAAAACTACTCGACGGATTTTAACGAAACTTGGTACAATTATTCTTCATACTCCTGGGCAGGTTATAGTATACTTTTCATCACGCTACGATCTATAGGAGCAGAGCAGTAAAGGGAAATGTTGGAAAAACGGGAAAAGTTACTCCATTTTTAAGCTTCCATCGCGTGTGCAGCCTTAATGGCCACTTTTTAAAATGTAAATATGTCCACCCGTGCGACGCCGGGACGGGCCACTAATTATTAATAACTTAGTAAATTAATCTCATATTTATAATATCTACAGAACCATTATAAAACGTGCCTAACACACTCTTGTCCGGTTTTTAATCTAGTTATAAATTATTACAATTTTCTTTGTAACTTTTTCAACAGAAGTTAACTGTAAATATATTATTCCTAAGACTAGGAAATTATTCTTAAACATTGGCCAAGTTCAACAAAAGTAGTAAGTTAACTACTTATTACGTGCTACACGAGGGAAACTTTTTTAATCTCGTTTATATTCATAGACCTATATGAGACCATTCATGAATATAATAGGCCTAATTCATACAGGGCTCACAAAAGAAACGAAATTTATTGGACAGCGCATTATTGTGATATATGTTATTCTACAGGTTTTTGGAATATACGTAATATCAGCGTTGATATTAATTATGTACAACTATCTTTTGTCTGCGACTTCGTCCATTTGACAGGAACAGTTCATTGACCGGGATAAAAGTAACCTATATCCTTTTCTATTCCATATAAATTAATAACATTTGGTCAAGCCATTAAGGCTGTGAGAGAAACAAACTCACTTTCATATTTGTAATATTAGATACTTTTTTTTTTATATATGGGGTATTTGAAAATCCCAATGCTAGTGGTTTATATCGGGTTTTCCCCTTGTATTTCGCATATAAAGAATTGTATTTTAACGCATATAAAGTTTGAGTGCATTTTATTAGAGCACTGTGTGTGATAGTTAAATATATATATATATATATATATATATATATATATATATATATATATATATATATATATATATATATATATATATATATATATATATATATATATTAATTTTCACGGGAAATATATATAAATATAGTTTGTAATTTTTTTTTATGGGTGAAAATGGTATGGTAACACCCGCCTGCGCTAACGGTATACGCTTGCGGAGCACCAGTGAAGGGTGATAGATGAGAATGAAAACAGGCCAGTTAGCCCATCATGATGAATTCATCAAGAATTAACCATGATAGTTTCCAGGGAGAACCGCGAGAAGGTCGACCTGGTTGGGTATATTGCTAGCAATGGGATTCTCAGTCTCCATTACTAATAATCGCTTTCCCCCCAGTTTGTAATATTAGATACTTGTATTCAGTAAAAATTCAATAAAAATAAGCATAGGACTTTCTCAAATACTGAAAACTTTACTAAAAGCAGGCTTTATATAAAAGTTATTGCATGGGTATATCTATCTCCTGGTTCTGCTGCCAAGTAGCTGTACTTGCATGGCTGTGTTTCAGTTTGAAGAGTAGTTGATATAGCTATGAAATTACAGGGTACAAGTGGTAACACATGAAGGGTACCGTGGCCATTGTATATTTTCTATGATGTCCAGAGGTACTGTTCCTGTTTGAATAATTTAAAAACAATTATCATTTTTAAAACTTATGGTCATTTTTTAACGATTGTCACTTGTGTTGTACATCGAAGGAAATATAAAGCCATAGTCCGAGTCACGTTTGTAAGGGAGAAATCACTCGATTCAAATTTATTTTATTAAGTACTTTATTACTAAGTTTTTTTTTTTTTAATTTATTAATAAAAAAACTTATAGTTTAAAATTATACGAATAGTATTGAGTACTAGTACTGATATTTCAATTATTCGAATGCAAGCCCTATAGTCGCGTCAGAAGCCTTCATCTATGATAAATACAGCCAAAAAACTCTTGACACTAAAGAAAAAATATGCTTACGACTGTAAATCCCAAGGAGGTAATCAGGCGCATTTGTCGACTGTTCCCACTGTAGTAAACATAATACACAATACTGATCACGTTCCTCCGGCCATATTTGAATCTATCTGCCACTATCATCCAGATTATTATAGATTGTAGAATGAATGATTGAATGATTTTTCTTCTCTTTACAAATGGTAGTAAAAAGTAAACTTGAGGTACAATTGAATATGTGAGACCAGTTTTATGTGAGACTAGTCCCTGCAGTAGGTTTTGAAAAGAACTGTGTTATAAGTGCAAAGTCACCAGTTGTCCACCGCCGCAGAATTTTAAATAAAATTTTTAAATTGACACATCAATCTTCTATGTCGGTCAAATTCGAACTTATTAATATTTGTTTATTTATTCCTACAGAAATTCTGAACTCGATATTTGTAATCGTCATTATCATAATCAGCCTACTGCAGTCCACTCCAGAGGGAGACTTTGTACAAAAGTCGATTGCTTGGGTACCTCTGTCCCATTCGTGTTTCAACCGTGAAGCAGTTGTGTTTGCATGGCTGTGTTTCGGTTTAAAGGGTGGGATATGGCGTGAATTCACTGGGTACAGAGGAATAACACCTGAGTCCTCAGGAATGGCAACGCATGGGGGGTATCATGGGCGAAACAGTATACTCTGTTATGTCCATGGTACTGCTAATGTCTATAGGCGACCACTTTCCATCAGGTGGGCCGTCAGCTTGTTTGCCTTTCTAAGTTGTATAAAAAAAAACATAGCCATAAGACAGAGCAATATTTACAATAGTTTCACATAACTATCACTACCTGTACGTTACAAGATCATTAGCTCAATTAATCCTTGGTGAGGCACAATAAGAATAGAAATACTCGTGGGTACCTCTCAATGCTCCCAAGCTTTTAGAGCAAATTACTTGTGGTACGAATGGGCCTCTGATGTCTTTTGATGTCTTAATTAAAAGCGAGTGCAGCCCTCTGTTTAAGTAAGTCAAATCTAGTTTGTATTTTCGAACTTTAACTAAAAAATTGATTATAATCAATTATGGGTATTTTGTTTGTATAAGTATATTTTTTTCATGTATATTTTATTATATCAGTCATTAATTGTCCACTGCTGGACACATGGTAAGCCTAAAGCTAGTTGGCAACCGCAGTTAAGCTTTGGAAATATTTTAAGAGGGACGCTACTGCCCATTCCACAACCAATAAGGGTCGCCTTTTATCAAATCCACGGGACAGAAGCCCATTCTAGTATTTATAACACATTTCAATAGAACGTAACGAAAAAGTAAACAAAAAACTATTTATACCGATCGTAAAACAGTACGCTAATGTCAAACAATGATACAAATAAAAAATAATAAATTGATAGATACAATACTTGTATTTATTACTATTTTATTTTATTTTACTATTTTATTTTTATGTTTCTGTGATAAATTCTTTTTTATTATTGTTTTTTTTTTATTTATAATTTTAACTCTTAATTTTCTACTGACTAAAAAATAATACTGGCTTTAAACTCTGGAATATCTTTTGACTCTTTTCTTAGTTTTAAAAGTCGTTATAAAAAAATAAACAATCTCTTTTCGACTATTTTTGAAATTCGATTTGAATTTTTCCTATTCAATTTAATGATGAAAATCTCGCCGGGCGGCTGTAAACATTTTACAATGTCGTTATTATTTATGTAGGTGCGTTACCATAAAACAGTAAAACGATATTTTACGACCAACTTGATCCGGAGCTTACATGTAAAGTCCTACATCTCTTTTTCTCGATACCAATTTGAGTTAGATATGCAATAACACCGATGTTGCTACATGTTTGCTTCTTTTTTTGAGTAAAAAAAAATATAATTCTTAATAATATTGTAAATGTAAAAGTGAGTTTGTTTTATAGCACCTTAACGGCTGTATCAATCACTATAAAGTTTTGTATAACTATACTATATGAGATAGAGATGGATATAGGCTACTTATTATTCCTGTCAGTAAACATGTCCTGATTACGCGGAAAAAGTCGTGGGAAAAGCTAGTTTAATATTATAATTATGAAAGTGTGTGAGGATGTATGTATGGCCAGTGGTTAGTTAGTCTCTCCCGTATAAAACTATTGAATGGATATGAAACATGTATACTAAATTTCACAGTGATTAGTTAAGGTGTTAAGGCGCTATGACTTAACAAACAAACAGACAAACTCAATTTCATATTTATAACGTTAGTAAAGATTAGGTAGGATATCAATACACAAATATATATATGTACATAAATACATAATGTACACATATTGGTAGGTAATCTTTAAGTATCTAAAAATACAATTCACAAGAATTTCTTCCCTTTTTTTTTTTTGTTAAAATATTAATATTACAGAGCTGTTATTTTCATCGCCCTAAAACCTCTTGTTAACTCACGGTTTCCGCCTCCTAGTTTTCCCAGCGGAAAGCCCTTTATTCGACATAAAATGGTCTAAAATATTACAACACATTAGAGTGTTTTCTACATTAAGTACATTCTTTTTCAGTTCTTATGTTATTGAACAAAAAAATACAAATTTGCTTTGTAAAAAATATGAACATTAGATTGAATACATATTGATATTATAATGAAATTATTTGAATTTAGAATACGGAATCGTGTACCTAAAACATCATCGTCTTCATCATATCAGCCATTAACTGTCCACTGCTGAACAAATGTCACCCCCTTGAGGAATTTTGCCAGTAGTTACCATGCTTAGCAGACCTATGCTATGCTTGCCTAGGATATTTATTTATTTATTATTATTTCTCACCACTCAACGAATTACTTGCAAAACATTTTAACAATATTATTTGTAGGAACTGGTGCCTGTAATAAGGTGTTTTTTAGTCCGTAAGTATAACGAATATAGGAAAATCTTATATGGATAATTTACTCGTGAACCTGTACACAGCAAAACAAAAAATACTGACGTACTGACAACATTGCAGAGTTTTAAAATTAGAATAGAGAGATAAGAATAGATACTATTTGTTGCAGTCAACATGACTAGCAAACCTTTTTTATATTTTGTATTAGTTAATTTTTTTTAAATCTGCTTTTTGACATTGCTTTTTCTGTACGATTTTCCTATAAGAATAACAATATATATGATCCACAAAAAATATTTCCAAGACTTTTTTATGTAACTTAGAAAGGCAAACAAGCTGATGGCCCACCTGACGGAAAGTGGTAACAGTCGTCTATAGACATGAGCAGTACCATGGACATAACAAAGTATTATATTTCACCCATGATACTCCCATGCGTTGCCAATCCTAAGGACATAGGTGTTATTCCTTTGTACCCAGTAAATTCACTGCCATATCCCACCCTTCAAAGCAAAATGCAGCCATCATGCCATGCAATGGTTGCAAACAACTGCTTCACGGTAGAAACACGAATGGGACAGAGGTGCGCAAGCAAACAACTTTTGTACAAAATTTCTCTCTGGTTGTATTGAATAAAAAGCTTTCAATCTAATTTTGTCACAATTGAATTTGCTCTTATTGCTATGCATAATATACTACATATACATAAATATACGATTTAAAAAAAAACTAGTATTCTGACAAACGAACCTGTCTATTAGTCTATTAAATTAATATAATTATAAAACTCCTCTGTCCGATGTAATTGTTAAGAAAAACCACAAGTAACTTTATTAACCTGACCCTCGTACCCTCCGCTGAGAACCCAATAAGAATCTCTAGAGTATAAAGTCAGCACTTTCACGACCTTTTGGCTGACAAGAAACGTGCCCTTAACTTTGAAATTGGAATATTTTACAATTAGATAGGTACTAATAATTATTTGAATTTGGAATTATAATTTGCGTAAACTTAATTTATACTAAGTGTGAATTAGATAATTATACTCATAAATATAAATTTAATTACAAACGAAGACTAGTGACGGTCTTTCACCGTGGGTTTTTTAAGGCACTTTTTCCACGCACAACCACTCTTTAGAATCAACTTCCAGCAGCAATATTTCAGAACCGATACGACATCATAACATTCAAGAAAAGAGCATATTCCTTTTTAAAAAGCCAGCAGCACATCTGCAATGCCTTTAAATGTTGTGAGTGATCATGGGCGGCGGTAGTCACTTACCATCAGGTGAGCCGCATGCTCGTTTTCCTCTCTAAGTTGCATAAAAATTTTCATACATATAAAATTATTCTCACAAAAATTATTGCTATTATTATTTCCAAGTTTTTTTTTTAATCCAATAACATACAGAGTATGTAAGTTGACCATCGCCCAAGTTATAGACGAGTACTTTTTATGATTTTTTAATGGAATATGTTTTTTAAGTCTTTGAGGTCAGGTATTTGGGTTTTACAGACTCTTCTCTATTCTAAATATTATAAATTTAATGGCATAACCCATGAATACCATAACTTACATTAACGGGTGGCTTACGACACCCATGGGAAAGGAAGGGGTGGCCTATTCCATGCTAGGATCACACTGATATATAGATATAGTTCTAATTTATTTAGTACTACAATCACAATTAGTGTATATAGATGAAAATTTATGCACACTGTTGCAATGAAATTTTTTTCAGTATCTACACAACTACACGTGTATTTTATTGACTATCGCGTCAATAAAACATATCGACAGTACCTGACTTTGTTCTACACAACATTCGATTCGTATATAAATCGTACAGTATTACGATCGTCGAAAACTAATTCCATTTGAAATATTGAGTAGCATTTTTCGTAACAACATCCTTTGTTCACGTATTCTATCGAAAATCGCCCACAGCAACAGCACTTTTGCCAGTTGATCTGTACGTGTTTTTTATTAAAGAATCTGGTATAAAATAGATGAGGACAGCCTCAGGTGGTCCTCAGAATACACGCTTGGGAACCGTAAGACTTGATTGAGCAGATCACGTGCATAGTATTCAGTGAAAGCGCTATTCACACAGCTCCGGGTCAGGATTCAGAGCTTCAAGCCGTCTAAACTCAGTATCCAATTAACAAATTACCGACCCTTACTATCGTATACATATATTAAAGAAACCTATCTCTATAGAGTGTACAGTGCATACCCTAACTAGGATTTCAGAAATGCTCAGTCTTACCTGAAGAAATTAAACAAGTTCATATAAAATGTACATAAAAATCTTCACTTCATATGACGACAACAGACAGGTTTCGATCTGTGTGAAGCCCGGAAGCTGTGTGAATATTGCTTAATAGTATCTAGGTACTCAGGTCTATCAGGAACACAATTCGAATTGTTCACTTAAAAGGCGTTAGTCCATTGTGTATGTCTATTATTTTTTTGGATAAGGATATTGAATAGAGACTGAGTAAGGCTGACCTTAGATTATATTTTTTTATGCAACTTAGAATAGCAATCAAGCTGACGGTCCACCTGATGGAAAATGGTAACCGTCGCCTATAGACATGAGTAGTACCATGGATATAACAGAGTATACTGTTTCGCCCATAATACCTCCCATGCGTTGCCATTCTTGAGGACTCAGGTGTTATTCCTCTGTACCCTGTAAATTCACTACCATATCCCACCTTTCAAACCGAAACACAGCCGTGCAAACACAACTGCTTCACGATAGAAACACAAATAAGACAGAGTTGCCCAAGCAAACGACTTTTGTACAAAGTCTCCTTCTAGTAAATCATCGATAAAGACCAAGGTAAAGCATCGGTCCTTAAAAACGGGTAAATTTTTTGTCAGCTAATTATCAAGTTAGCTGACTCGATTTTTTATCAGTGTTCTATATACATACGCATAAAATGTATCATAACGTATTATTGTATAAAGTGCGTATTTACGCATTAAAAAGATGAAAATTAAAGAAATTATAAGACAAAATAAATATAGTTATAAAGGAATCACTTTTAACCATTTATAATGCAAAGTTGTATAAGTTGACCTGCTTTTCTCGAAACATTTCTATGAAGCCCTCTATCTATATTATCTAAGGTACTATAAAACTTCAAATAAATTTAACTATAGCTATAGTTTATTACTTTCATAAATTTTTATTGGATTTTTTTTTAATTTATTCATAGATATTAGGTTGCATATTTAAAAATATTATGGAATAATTTGATTCGCTTTCATTAACTTATTCCTAAATGTGGAGTTATGTGTTTTTAAATAATATCAAATTATTTAATTAAACTTAATTCAATGTCATTTAATAAAGTCCTATTTCTTTTTTAATAATTATTATATTTTATTTCTATGAAGTGACTTATATTCCGCATTGAACAGATAATGGCTGACATAATAATGATTATATTATTATTTTAACATTGTTTTTTATAAAATATATATAACATCAAATGACTTACAGACAATAAACATATTTATAGAAATATAAAATATATAAAATGTAGATTTAATTTAATAATATTATACAGTAATAATATTACTTTTCTTTAATTATTATAAAGTAGATACTTTTAAACCTTTTGCATAATTTGTCATTTAACGTTACAAATTAGTAAGAACTTACAAACAATATTTTTTCAGTGAAAACAAATGGTACAACTGTAAGTATTGTATACTGTACACAACAATAAATAAAAAGAAATAACAATAAATAAAATGACATTTTTTATTCTCATCTCGGTAATCAAACGAAAACTGGAATAGGGGGAATGAAATTTGCATATACTTAACCTTTGATCCTGAGATACGATGTTGTATCAAAGACTATTCTTTTATGACCTCCTCAGTGCGATGTACTCAAATATTTTTTCGTTGCTCTTGGTAAATAATATTACAGTCGCAAAATTCATTTTATATGATAAAAAAAATAAGAAATTAGGTACAAACTTTTTGAACTACAAATTTGGAATCATCAAAGCAAATTGAAAACTAAAAGAAATTCGAAATTTAAAAAAGTGAAATTTGATTTAATAATTTATCACTATATCTTATCAGGTTTAATAACTGGTCTGTTTTCATTCTCATCTATCACACTTCACTGGTGCTCCGCCAGCGTATCCTGTTAGCGCAGGCGGGGTTACCATACCATTTTCATCCTTAAAAAAAACATACAGATATATACATACAAAAAATTTTACACTACATCCTATTATAAACTTCTAAACGTTTATGAACCAGAACACTAATACCACTTCAGTAACAAACAAACATACCAAATAATAAAATATATAAAAATCTATAAATACTCTATAGCTAAGAAAGAAACAATCCAACACTGGATAAGCTAAGTTTTCTTAGCAATCGGTGAGCGCAAAGAAACCTCGTCGATTTCAACTCGAAACTAAACTACTAAAACTTGTGTCTGTGGTCTGCAGTTTTTATTGTGGAGTTAATTCGAAATTGAAACTGCATCGGAGAGCTCTTGTATTGTTTTTTTCTTAAGTGGTTCTTCGTATTGATGATCGACTAGTAAGAGATAAAACCACTACATTATAATTGTAAAATGTATTTTATTAAAAGAAATCTACTACTATACTGTACTGTACTACTATACTGTACTATACTGTACTATACTGTTCTATACTGTACTGTACTGTACTATACTATACTATACTATACTATACTATATTATACTATATTATACTATACTATACTATACTATACTATACTATACTATACTATACTATACTATACTATACTATACTATACTATACTATACTGTACTCTACTATACTATACTGTACTGTATATTAATGTAGAAATGTATAATTAAAAGATATTAGCTTTATTAAGAATATTAGCTTTTACCCAGGACTTTGACCGCGTGATTGGTTTAAAAATTAACCTATATCTTTCTCCGTCCCATAATACTCCATGTATAACAAATTTTATAGCGATTAGTTGAGCCGTTAAAGCACTATGCGATAACAAACAAACAAACTCACATTCACATTTATAATATTAGTAAGAATTGGTGTTAATATATTAATACATATACTAACTGTATCCTGCTACTTTAGCTACTTGAATCAGTATATATATAGTATCATATGTGTTAAGGCAAGATATATGGTAGAGGAAAAGTTGAACTAAAAGAGTTCGCTTTTAGCGATACGGTCGCCCTATGTTTTCTCACTGTGATTTTATTTGTAGTGATCGTTTGTTTTTTTTATACCACTGAGGTGGCAAACAAGCATACGGCCCACCTAATGGTAAACAGTTACCGTAGTCTATGAACGCTTGCAATACCAGAGGTATTACCGTTCGCGTATCGCGCATCGCCGACCCTAAAGAAACCTCTTTACCCCCTTTTGAAAAACCCCATGCTGTAGTTGTATTTATAATCAGTTTTCTATTGTAATCTTTTGTAAGAAACGATAAAGAGTTTTTGTCTATCTATCCTACCCATGTACCAAATTTTATTTAAATCAATTCACCTGTTTAAACATAATTTAGTAACAAAATAACAAGCATATTTACAAACTTTCACATTATAATACTAACTGTATCCCATGACTTCTGTATATAAAATATCCTTGGAAAATATCCCATGTTCTAAATTAGGATATTACTTATTCATGCAGCAAATTTCATTTAAATCCTTTTAAATTTTTTTGTATAAAATAAGAACATCCATCCTTACAAACTTTCCTATTCATAAAATTAGTAGGAGAGTAGGATTCCTATTTTAATATAGGTTATTATACATCAAAAAGTAAAATCATCATTCAGTAAATTACTTCAGAAGCTTTCTTGTAAAATTAAAGTGGTCTACACTTTAATTATTAACCTGACAAGTATAAACTTGTCTACCTCTTAAATCTTGGCATAACTCCATCTTTATATTCAACATAGTGCTACCATGTCATCTTGTCATATTACTTACATTGGACAATCTTTAGTCCGAACTAACACTAATAGCATTTACTATGAAAAATCTAGCTTTATCTCCACTAGGGAAAAGTTACCTGACCTCGTAATGTCGCATCCGCTGACTGGCTGAAATTCTCTTTTCTATTTCATCTCAGTTCATAAGATTTTATAAGAAAAATGTCGTCAAGATTAAAGCTTTAAAAAGTTAAAAGTCCTAAGAAGACGAAGGCTTGAATTGTTAAACAATGCAATGTCTACTAATTCCCGGAAGTTATTACCTGACAGACAATTGAGAAATGGTTTTTTTTATGTTATTTACATAATAATAACAATAGTTTTTATTTCGGACTTTTTTGGTCCATTAAATATTTATTAGTATATACATAAGTTGATACAAGGTCACTTATACACAGTACTTGGTAAACTGCTAAAAATTTGTTGGAAGATGCAATATTATTTCTTAAGTTATATATAATTTAACGTAATATCTAACGTAACGCCTCTAAAACATCAAAAGGCCGTAAACCCATACACAACTTTCCTCGTGTTACAAGTGTTAATGGGTGACGGTAGCCACTTTCCATCAGGTGAACCTTCTATTATGCGTCACTCTACTCTACTCATTCAATTTCATAACCCAACCCGTATCTAATGCTACCTAAATGTTGGTTAAACTAGCATTTATAATTAAATAACCCGATCGTGATAATGGGCTCGCAAATTCCTTCTTCGACCTCATTATCAAAGAATTTATAAGCGCACTGTCTTTTCTATCTTTTATATTCTATTCTATCTCTGTCCAATTTCGGTAAACCCTTTCAACTATATCTTTAACTTCGAGTCCTCAGAAAAGCCGATATCGCTAAAGCATATGCAACTTAGAATGGCAAACAATCTAACGGCCAACCTGATGGAAAGTGGTAACCGTCGTCTATAGATATGAACAGTAACATAGACATAACAGAGTATACTGTTTCGCCCATGATACTCCGCATGCGTTGCCATTCCTGAAGACTTATACTTTTCTTTTATTATCCTTATACAATTCTGAAGACTCTAAACCAAAACAGTTCACCAAAATTAAACAGGAATCGCACTTGTTGAAATAACCCAGGCACATGTAGAATAGGACTGACATGTACTTTATTTATTTATTTATAGGAATACCAACAACATATTGCATTATAACATATATAACAAACATTAAATACAATACAATATTAATGCACATGCCTTTTAAAGGTATTTACAGCATTAAAGACTTTAAAGATGAGAGACATTTATAATTAAATTAATAAAAAGAAAAAAAAAAACATATATATAAAAAACAAAGCCGAGTTGAGAACCTCCTTCTTTCTCTAAAATTTATTTGGGTACGTGTTATGTCGAGGGATAACAAACAATGTGACTATCTGTACAATTCATTGTCAAAGGACGCGTTCACACCAATTGTTAGGCAAGTCGTAAAAAATACTCGCAAAGTCTTCATCAAGTTAATACCGGATAATATAATGACATTATCAACATAATCATTACACGGGGCCGCGGACAATACACCCTGTTCAGATACCGTCAACACGGCAAATCATAAAATGTTGTAAAAGGCTCAAAAGCCTCTCATTTAAAAGTCTTTCGGCGGCGCTAAGGTTAAAGCTCATTTACTCCGTGTCAACGTGAAATACGGTAATGTCCTCCATGATTTTACCGCGGGAAATTTAGGAGAAAAGCGGAAATAAATTCAAACGTGGAACAATCCGAACCATTGCATCATTAAACAAGATTAATAATCCAGCCGCGGGCTTAAGTACCTACTCAGTTTAAATAATAAAATATGTCGCGTCACGGGCCGGCGTCGTATTTGAGTATAAATGCTTCGCCGCAGTGAAAGTGAAATTGTAAATTACATAGTTTTTGCTATTAAGTAAATTAGATTGAGTCAAATAGAATTAATCATCGTCTCTAATCACCTATTAAAATTCTTTTTTTTTTTTCTCGAAATAGTCTGTCATTGACATAGAATTTTATTCTCAAGAAACAGAAACAAATATCGAAAATCGTCAATTTTTTTTATTTTTCCACACCAATGTAACCCTATTAGATAGTTATGGAAAGTTATGGGGAACCATTTACCCCCATATTCATAAAAACTGAAATATGCTACAAACCTTAAAGTATTTTGTTACTTTCTTTCAAATTAAGAATTTAGCGCAAAAAAAAAGAGATAACACGTCAAAAACTAAAGTAGGTTTATAAGAGGTTTGACGTTTATTTATTTACTTACGTTTTTATGAATAAGGGACTTACAGATACAGATACAAATCATTTATTCATAATTTACAAAATTACACATCTAGTTTCAGTTAATTATGTTATTTCTACTATAAATTTATCATTTTATATTCTAATTTACCGTGTGGTCCCAGTATGGAATAGGCCATCTCTTCCTTTCTCGTTGGTGTCGTAAGAGGTAAAGAGAGATGGGCAGTAGCGTCCCTCTTTCCCTCGAGACGTTTTAATGTCTCGAAAGCCTAACGCAGGGGGGGTATCATGAGCGAAACGGTGTGCTCTGTTATGTTCATGGTGCTGCTCATGTCTATAGGCGACGGTTACCACTTTCCATCAGGTGGGCCGTATATATATATATATATATATATATATATATATATATATATATATATATATATATATATATATATATACAGTTAAAGGCTGATATATATATATATATATATATATATATATATTGTATTGTAGTTGTGTATTGTAGTGAGCGAAACTCTTAAAAAGAATAGATAGATAAAATCCTAATTTCAAGTATATATAATAATAATAGATATGTTTAACAGTAACATAAATAATGTAACAATAATAAACACGTCACTTTAAATTGTAATATTGTTTGTTTTTTTTTTATGGGTGAAAATGGTATGGTAACTACGCCTGCGCTAACGGGATACGCTGGCGGAGCAACAGTGAAGGGTGATAGATGACAATGAAAACAGGTCAGTTAGCCCATCATGATGAATTCATCAGGAATTAACCATGATAGTTTCCAGGGGGAACCGCGAAGAGGTCGACCTGGTTAGGTATATTGCTAGCAATGGGATTCTCAGTCTCCATTACTAACAATCCCTTTCCCCCCTGTTTGATTATATTGAAATGTTTAAATTATAGCAATTCAAAGGAACAACTGCCAAGAAAATTAGAATGTTCATTAGTAGAGAACAATCAAATGTCAATAGCAGTATACAAACTTTATAACTGACTTTTGTTTGTGACTCGTCTGGTACCTACCATCGGTTAAACTATTCAGTCGTGAAAATGCCATGCAAACATGCATTTGCTTTATAAAAAGCCAGTATCGAACCTGTTGTCTTTTTATTTGTAGTGTAGACTTTGTATAGACTGTTTTCATCAACCAATCAGTCTATTGGCGACGGTTACCACTTTCCATCAGGTGGGCCGTCAGCTTGTTTGCCATTCTAAGTTATATATAAAAAAAAAGCATAATCTGCTAAATATCATTCCGTTTTTCTTTCTTTTCAGCTGTTATTAATTCTTCTCTTTCCGCGTCTAGGGAAAGTAGATAAAGTTTTGTTTGAGAAATCAGTTCAGGGTACAATAGGACTGATATACCTGAAAAAGGTAAAAGCCCTTAAAATAATATTAAAAAAAAAAGAAAAAACTATCCGCGTCAGTGGTTACCACGCTTGGCAGGTGGATTGGCAACCACAGTCAGGTTTTTAGAGATATTTCAAGAGGGACGCTGCTGCCCATTCCTCTACCATTAAATTCCACTCAATTCTTACGATACGCACAGGAAAGGTAGGGGTGACCTATTCTATGCCGGGACCACACGGACAATATCATTCCATTACTTCACCTTAATACCGTTAAAGTGGGGGAAAAGGGATTGTTAGTAATGGAGACTGAGAATCCCATTGCTAGCATAATACCCAACCAGGTCGACATCCTCGCGGTTCCACCCGGAAACTATCATAGTTAATTCCCGATGAATTCATCATGATGAGCTAACTGGCCTGTTTTCATTCTCATCTATCACTCTTTACTGGTGCTCCGCCAACGTATCCCGTTAGCGCAGGCGGGGTTAACATACCGTTATCACCCATCAAAAAAAAATACCGTTAAAGTTTGTGAGCTACAATAAAATTATCATTTTTATTAAGTGAATTGTCGGCTTTTTGCCATTTCAAGTAATGAAAAAACTTTAAAAAGAGAACACTTAAATCGCCTTTTCCAAAGTTGAAAAGTTCCCGTCTCCACTATTTCTTTTACCATTTAAACTCTGGGACCGCATTTTTAAATCTATTCAGCACTGACTTACTTGTTGCGAATGCCGTCTCTCGGTTTAAAATCCAAAATCCTTTCGTATAAAAGTAAGCAGTGCCGTCGGCGAAGCTGCATCGGAAAACTTGGTTCGCATTAGCTCGATTACATTTCGTATTCGATGTTACAGATGCGGCGTATACATTTTCAAACGCCGCGTATATGTTATTCGTATTTGCATTGATCAAACGTGTGATTCTTAAATGGAATATGGCAATACAGTTATTTGTTGTTGGCAATATTTGTTTCTGATTATTTCGTGATGTAATATTTGTTTACGTCAGCTTCCCATCATCTTCTTATTGATTGGATTTTGCTGTACTACGAGTATGTTATGAGGATGTATGAGAAATGTTATTTTTATTAAGTACTTACCTAGTTTAGTGAAAGCCATATTTATTACACGTGTTATTATCTGTCTGCCTATAAAGAGTAGAGCTTATTCAATAACGTATTCGCTACTCTATTGAATTGGTTGACAATAAATAGGACATCAATACCCGTCTCGTATTACACCGGCGTAGGTCTTTCAACACTTACGTAAAGAGATAATATAATTATATACTATATTCAAATTAACTTTTACCTGCGACTTCGTTCGCATACCGAGAATACTCTGATTGACCGAGATAAAAAGAAGCCTATGTCTTTCTACACCTCTAACACTATGTGTATAGCAAATTGAAAAACGATTAGTTAAGCTATTAAAGAACCAGTATATTTATTTAATAAATACCAAATTATTAATTTTTAAAATACTACCGATCCGACCCGGCATCGCGCGGGTGGATCGAATTTTCTAACATAATATATACCCCAAATAATTACAATATAAGTACAAGTATTTTGTCTAATATAATAAATTCCAGTTATATAAGTCAAAACATATTAACCAAAATAAATAAAAGCACAGAATTGATAGACTTGATGAATTCAAAGATACTTGCAATATTTGATAACAAATATGCCGATGAGTAAATAAAAAAAAATTAGAATACACACGATCGTTTAAAAAAACATTATTATTTGTCATTGCTTGAAATCAGTCACGTGTTTCGGGCCCACAGGACACAATAAACAAGATTTTTTTTGATGCTTTTGTGTTATTCTCTCGTCCCATGCCAGTCGTACTCAAGACTTTTACTCGCGGGACGCAAGAAACATTATTTATCTTATAATGTAATCTAATAAGCTTGTTTTTCCGTTGTTCCTTGAAAATGGATCATTTTTTTGTTTACAAATTGGTATTCATATTTATAATTTTGGGCTTTATTAATTTATCTGGGAGGATATCAGCTGGGCTGTCACTTAAACCAAAAAAAATGTTTGTATAAAATCTATGTAACCGTTGGTTAAAATTTAAAATCTATCTATCGATATCGATATTTTGAACAGCTTCGTATTATTGTTAATAGTTATACAAGGGTATCAATATTCAATTTTATTAAGTTAATACTTCCAAGTGGTTGCATAGATTTGTTTTCAAATTGCTTCAAAATAAGAACAGACCAGCTTTTGAATAACGCAGTGATTAGTTTTAATTTAGAAAACTAATATTATATAGAACAAAGGATATTTTTTTTATTATAATCGATAAAGTACTCGACCTATTTTTAAGATTATTTTACATGTGGATAATTACATTATTAGCGAATAATGTGAACTATATTTTATATAAAAAAATCGCGAAAAACTGGAGCGTGTCGTTAATTATGCCAAACGAGTAGAAATGGGTAACAACACCATCTATATATTTTATTCACAATATCTACATATATACTGCTCCAATAACGAATATGTTAAAAGTTTTTTACCTAAAAACATATTCTAAAATATATATCTAACCAATATGGCCGATATCGAAATAGGTGATAACCTTTTGTCCACTATCAATATCCATAGAATGACAATATATAGATATCGGATCGATATTCATATTACCCATGCATACAAACAAGCGAGCGCACGTTATTTCCGTATTCGTTCCATTTTATGTTTTATAAATAAAAATATAAAAAAATATATTAATTCTCAACTGTATTTGTGAACAAATTTACGGAATGCAAAAAAAAATTTTTTGTTGCAAAATGAAATTTACTTATAGGCATACACTGCCGCATTCTAAATTCGAATATGTTTAATCAAATATGTCTACAAAACACGGGCCTTAGTCGTCGGTCAAATACAAACAGGGTTACTATCGTATTTTTTTTTGTTCTTATTTTAAGTACAAATATATATTTTATATAACCCAAATGTGGTTGGCTTCTCTGGCCGCAAGTTGGTAACATCTGATGTACCTTTCTATTCTTCATTGAGGATTTCCAAAGCTGTGATTATGTTGGCTGTCTGTACGTCTATATTGATCGAATGCTTTCAAGCGTTTCTCTTGGTATCTCTCTTATTTTTTTACTGTTATTGCTATTGCTTTTTTATTACATACTAACTTTTGGCCGCTACTTCGTACGCGTGTATTTTGGTAACTACTTTAAATGGCATATCACGATAAAATATACAACACTACTAATATAAAACATACACAAGTGCAAACACCGCATCAAATTTAGTACTGTAGTTTTTGTGTGATGTCAGAACAAATATACAGACAGACAACATTCTAAAAAAGTACTGTTTTGACTTCCATTACTTTTTTAAAACCACTTTTACTGTCATTTTTTCTTAAGTATCACTTAAAATATGAGTATCATAAGATACAGACATCATCTAGATAAAATTTTTAGATATTTTGTAAGAAATGCTGTATTTATTTATCATTAATAAAAATAAACAAATGTAATAGAAAACAAAATTGAATGGAGAGAGATACAGGATACTTTTCATCCCCGTCATGGAACGTGGAACGTCCCGATAACGTAGACAAAGGCGTGGATAAAGATAGTAATTAATATTCCATTAAAAACATAAAATTTAAAAAAATTTCAAGTCTCGCAACGTAATTCATTCTAAAAGAAACTAAAGTACTAAGGAAAGGAACCAGATGGCGCTGTTTACACAGTATTTATTTCATTTATCAGAATTAAAAAGTGTACTGGATAGGTAGGTGATATACTCGTATTTGTCAGTTTTATTAAAACGGTTCCTCTTTAAAAGTAATAAAATAATTACTTCGTAGAACTGAAAACAAATTAAATCATGCGTCGTTCTTTGATACATCGTAAACTTAATAACATTTTTCCAATTTTCAATTATTTTCTTTTTACTTGTTATTTTGTGAACTAAATTATGTATCAATTAATGTAATATTATTAAAGTATTAATAGAGTTAATTTTATGATTTTGACTATGCTGTTCATTTCTATGAATATTATCACTAAATTTCGACTTCATACATCCATAACAACTAAAAAAACACCCTTTTAAATAAACACCTTGTATATATTAATAAAAATTAATTGTCTAATATATGTAAGCACATCACTTGAGAACGACTACATTTACTTTTTTTTTAGTACGTTTGTTCCGTTGTGGAACAGACTAAGGTCGGAGACCATGCTGCGTGACTACATTTACTTAGCAATTTTTTTTTCTTATTGTTTTTTGTCAGAACAAGTCCCTGTTTGAAAAATCGTACGGAATATGAAAAATTTAAGTTAATTAATCACTATATAAAGAAGTGATTGAGTAACTGCGACAGAAGACAGTATGAAGATTTTCTAAAGTATTGACAGAATTTGGTATCATTTTCCTTATCAATATACCCGTGCGAAGACGGGACGAATAATAAGTTATAGTCAATTTACTTCTCATCTAATCCAACTCACAATTAGATAACGCAAATAAAAAAGCAATAAATATCAGCTGTCTTGAAATGTATCTGATGTTTATTTTGCCCACGTATAATTGAAGTAATAAAATATAAAGAGGAGTTATAAATCCTACCTTTGAACAAGCGTAGGTAGGAAACCACCCACTACTTTTTCGTCCCATGTCAAATAGAAATATGCTGATAGAGCGGAATTCGTTAACCTATGGAAGGTTCCGTAATTTATTTATTTAAGTTAAAATACATTTTACAATTTTAAATAGATATACCATACAACAGAAGGCATATTTATTTTTCAATTATAGTTTTTAAAAAAGTATTATTATTTATGAAATTGAATTCTGAAGAAGATTAAACTAAAACAAAATTATAAAGTTCCATATATGTCATTTGGCTACGAAACATAAACAATAAACTAATTTAATTTAGTTCAAACTAATAAAATTACTAAATTAAAGTTATTAAAACTAAATTAAACCGTATTATTAACTAATTTAAACATTACTATAGGCGCGATTTACTTTTTTTTATTGTCACAATTAATTGTTACGATAATTTAACTATCGACCTTTACACATATTTACTGTACATATATTTTTATGATATTAAAAAATTAGTAAATCATTATTATTTATTAATTACAAAGATTAAATAATATACGACGTCTATTTACATATAAAATGGGAAATTAACGAACTCATTGTGTTTTATATGTATATAGACATGATATTACAAAACGAATATAAGTTTTAAAAATAATAACAAAGTTACACTTTAGTTATTGCGAATTACCCAATATGAACGCAATTTTAACGCCAAGATTGATCTGTCAACAAATTCAAAATCCTTAACACAATTCTCAATATCATTTAGTTCACTCAAGATCCACGCAATTTCAATTTAAAGTGGCTCTGTTCTCGATTTCAAGAGACTGTGATTGTGTTTCAAGAGCAAATTTAAAAAAGTACTTTAAGTATAATAAACACATAATATAAAACAACAGAAATAACACCTGAGTCCTCAGGCATGGCAACGCATGGCCCCCCATGTCATATATCATGAGCGAAACAGTATACTCTGTTATGTCCGTGGTACTGCTCATGTCTATAGGCGACGGTTACCACTTCCCATCAGGTGGGCCGTCAGCTTGTTTGCCATTCTAAGTTGTATAAAAAAAAGTATCATCATCATTTCAACTGTTAACTGACCACTGTTCAACATAAAAGAAATTTTGCCAGTAGTTGCCACGCTCGACAGAAATGTTGGCAAACGCAGTTAGGCTTTTAGAAATAACGAACGAGGAACGCTGCTGCCCATCCCTCATCATTAAGTTCCTTTAATAGCCTCTTACAACACCTATAGAAAAAGAAGGGGCGTTCTATTCTATGCCGGGACCACACGGCCAAATTTCATATTTCAATATAATTTATCGTACTAAAGTCAAAAGTTCTGTCTTGGATGCAGAACCCTAATAAAAAGAAATGTCTCCGTATCTAGTAGGAACTGGCACGTAATTACGATGTAATCCTGTAATAAAGACGCTGGCAAATTCGCTTTCTGTCCAGCACTGATAAACGGAAGACTATATAACACGCAACAAGGCAAGCCCTCTCGCTTACGCTAATGGCAAAATTATATTTTTATCCCTTTTTACCGTTAATACCTAGGGTAATTACAGTTCCGACAGAATGGAGGAGGGAATTAGAAAGAATGTATAGTAAGTGCCTAGTACTGACAGGCTGGCTGTAAATATTGAGCTAACGTTAGCATGTGATATTAGAAATACGTCTTGATCGATTTTTGTGATACTTAGAATGGCAACCAAGCTAATGGCCCGCCTGATGGAAAATAATAACTGTTGCTATAGACATGGACAGCACCATAGCATTTACAGAATACATGTGTGACATAAATGATACACCTTACGCATTGTTATTCACCATGGACATTACAGAGTACCTACCCCGTGGTACTTTCATCACTATTTTTTTTTGCAGTTTAGAATGTCAAATAAGCTGACAATACGCCTTATGAAAAGAGAAAATTACTATGGACATAACAGACTATACTATGTCGTCGGCCATGATACCCTTCCTGCGTTGACACTGAGAACTAACGTGTTATACCTCTGTACCCTGCAATTCCATTGACGTATCCCACCCTTTAAACCGAGACTCAGCCTTGCAAACATAACTGCTTCACGGCAAAAACATGGGAGAGAGGACTAAGGACTATACCATTATGGCACCGTATCCCATAATTTCACTGCCACATCCCTTTAAACGGTGACGCAGCTATGCAAGCATAGTTGCTTGGTAGCAGAAACACAAACAAAATGGGGATAGCCATATAGACGACCATTCTTACTTTTTCTTATAAGTATCCGTACTGCATACTGCAAACCAATTTCGAAAAGGGTCATCGATTTTTTTTTTATATCGAATCGAAATCGAATCGAAAATATTCACAACCGATTTGGCCTTATACTAATTTTATTGATAAATTCTTCATTATTTTTATCTTTAATAATACGTTGTAACGTAAACACAGTATTTATTCCGAAGAAAACTTCTCGATGAAGCCAAAACAAATGTCGGAAACAACAAACATAGTAAGTTAATTAATCAATTATATAAACTACTAACAATGCTGCTACCTACCATCCAGACTTGACACGGAATATCTAAGATCGAAAAATGGATTGGTTTTTATATAAGCTTTAATAGGCAATTTTTTATACTTGTTTAAAATAATATACAGCCAATGTTACTCATAGAATATGTAGCTTTCTATAGGTGAAAGAATTTTTAAAATCGGTTCAACAGTTTTTGAGTTTAACCACTTTAAATAAACATACAAGAACTCGAATTATAATATCGAATCAAAAAATATCGAAGAATCGCTTTATAATATTAATGTAGATACTATGGCAATATTATTGTATCTATAGCTCTACACTTTTTTAACACAATGTTGGACTAACCTAATTTTAAATTAGGTCAACATTAAAATAACATTGTAAAACTCACCGTTAAGATAATTACAAGCCAGTCATTGCGTAGCTATCAATCAACAACTTTCGTCATTGTTCAAATAATTAAATTAAAAAAGAAAATCGATCTTTCCAAATATAATTAAAGAAGAATTGTTTTAATTTGTGTGGAGAATATTTAACATAAAAATAAATACGAAATGTCAATATTACTGACGAATTACATACTTTTTTATAATTACTATATCAGTTGTAAATTGTCCATTGAACATAGGCCTTCCCCAAACATAGGCCTCCCCAAAAAGGAAAGTTTTACCAATAATTGCTACACTTGACAGGCGAGTTGGCAACCACAGTTAGGCTTTGAGTATATTTTAAGAGGGACGCTGCTGCCCATTCCTCGACCATTGAATTTCCTTAGTCACCTCTTACGACACCCACGGGAAAGGAATGGGTGGCCCATTCTATGCCGGGACCACACGGTAAACTACATACTGTTCTTAATCTATATACATTACAGAATGGGTAACTATTTACCTTCATCTAAAATCTTGTAAGCGGTACTCAAAGAAAATTACCAACTGCAATGATTGATTATATTCTTATAAAGAAAACTTACTCTATTTTTATGTACTCATCTAACTAAAGATATAATATAATGTACCTACTAAAACTAAATGACTAAAATAAATGTATTAAGATTTCTTATCTGAATCAAACGCACTGAAACTGCTGAACGAATTTCAATTAACTTCAGTACACTACTTTTCAACTACATACATGCAAACAAATCCATGGTGCATACATCTCACTAATACGAGTCTAATAAATGCGAAAGTTTGTATGGATGATTGTTTACTTTTTCACGCAAAAACTTGAACGAATTTGAATGAAATTTGATACACGAGTAGGAGGTTATATCCTAACTTAGCACGTAGGAATTTTATATACTTATTAACGCAGACAAAGCCGTGAGAAACAGTTAGTTTGTTATTTAACTTGGTATGCTTTATCAATCTAACTTCACACAGAATATAGCCAGTATTAAATACCTATTCACTTTACGCGATACACATTTATTCTACTCCTTGACAAACCTTTACTGTATCAAATTGCAACTTTTTTAATGAATAAGCAAACAAAAGTCTGTATCATGAATAAAATAAAAAAAAAACAGCAAAACAAATAAACATCACAACTTACTTCATCATACGTCGATGTAAATTATCAATGTACTTTTTCACGAATTAATTCGATTTATGAATGTACCCGCAGATCTCCGCTGAAAATCAGCGCTGTAGTCTATCGACTACCGCTACAATGCTGAGAGGGGATTATTTTAACAAACAATAAAAAATATCCGTGAGATACAGCCGTACTAGTACAGATATTTACTCTTTATTGTTCTCACAATGAAGAGTAGTTAAAAAGATTACAATAGTAAAGTAGATAAATACAATGAGACATAAATAAATAAAAGTAAAAATAATTTAATGATATTTTTTCTACTAGTAACATAAACTAGTTTTTTAAACAAGAAAACCGTGCGGTTAACTCGGAGCACGGGAACGCTGGTTGCTTACTTAGTATTTTTAATTTGTTCCCTCGGTTCTTTGCTTCTGGTACTCTTTAAAGTTGTTACCAATCAGGTAATGTTAAAGAAACAGAAATCTTTAAAAAGTTTCCGAATAAAAATGTACACGATAACTACTACGTACAAAGCTAGATTTATCCGCGGCTTTTAAAAAATAATAATAAATAGATTTATTTTCTCTTCACAATTTATCACAGTGAGATACAATGAGACAGGCTTATATTAAAGTAATCAAATTATAAATATAACTGTGAGAGACTGGTGCCTGAGATAGGTATAAGAATACCTGTATTACAGGTCACCAGGGCCTCACTCCGCAGGGTTACTTACTAAGTACTTGTAATATAATAAATGAATTTAATGTAATAAATATAATTTATAGGAAGAGATAAATATTTATAATTCAATCTGAGAGTTGTGTGTGTGTGCGTGCGTGTGTGTGTGAGCGCGCGCGCGCGCGCGCGTGTGTGTGTGTGTGTGTGTGTGTGTGTGTGTGTGTGTGTGTGTGTGTGTGTGTGTGTGTGTGTGTGTGTGTGTGTGTGTGTGTGTGTGTGTGTGTGTGTGTTCGTGTGCGTGTGTGTGTGGGCGTGGGTGTGTGCGTGTATGTATGCGTGTGTCTGTAGGTGCATGCGTGTCTCTCGCTGTGTGTCTTTGTGTTTGTACGCATTCATATAATTTTTTTCAAATCACTAGTCTTACTAAATTTCACATTTATAATATTAGTAAGTTTATAATATATGTACACAGAAACTTGCATAGGATTTTCTACGAAAAATTATAATTGAGCACAATATTCCTACGGGGACAAAGAAAGAAAGAAAGAAATATTTTTATTTGAGTAAATTTAGATTTCAGCATTTTTTCATAGTTATTTAATTTCATTACCGTCCATTATAAATGCGATTTCAAACAAATTGTAACAAATCCTGTGAGTGAGACCTCAAGAAAGGGCCAGTTAAGTAGAAAATGAAAACCTTGATGGTACAGCGGTTTAACACTCTGCCTCACTATCCAATAATTCCAGATCCGATCATTGCATAATACAAACATAATTTCATAAATATATCTGCTAATATTAGTCTGGCCATTTTCATGCATATGCATTAAAATTATACGTATTTTCTGCCAGGAATGTTCGCCTCTAGTAATCTATCCGTTTCTAGAGTAAAGACACACGGACATGCGCCACTACAGTTTTTGACCAGTAACCCCTTGCAGTATATTCTTTTCCCTTTTTTCCATAAATCCTTCATCCCTTTCTAACCAACTTCCTTTACTCATTCCCAGTCTCCCTCTTTTTTCCTCAATACTTTCCTCCATACCGGAGGCGGATACCACCAACAAATGCACTCTCAAGAAAGGTTGACGTTAGGAAAGTGGCCAGTCGCAAAACTAAAAGGTAATACAGATAAAATATTATGTCGACCATAAAATTTGTATATTTAGGATAACATATATATAGCGAAACAGTATACTTGTTCATGGTACTGCTCATATATATATATATATATATATATATATATATATAGGTGGGCCGTATATATATATATATATATATATATATATATATATATATATATATATATATATATATATATATATTTAATTACTATAAATTTATTTTACTCATCTTGGCAAACTTTATTTACATTAGAGGTAAATGACACCGTGTAATATCTCCGTCCAAGGCTATTATTTGTTTTATTAAAACAAGAATTTCCACGTCAGCGAAATTAAAACACATAATATGAAAAATATATCTTCTTAATGCTGTCACTAAAACTTCTTTATAATTAAAATATGGTGCTGACGTCGAAATTATTTTAATAATGCTTTTAAGTTAATAGTCTCGTGAAAGTTAAATAATTTGAGCAGACGGATCTTATTTTTCATATTCGCAATTCCCTGAACTCGTCAACACTATTTTTAAACTACTACCGAAAGGAGATTCTCAGTTCTTCTGCATTTTTTATTACCTACTGAATTTTGCCTGAAACTCTTTCCACGTCGCTGGGGTGTTTACGGACCAGGATAAAAATCTTTCTCCATCCCATATAGAGTAGGTGTATATCAAATTTAAAAATGATTGGTTAAACTGCTAAAGTGCTATAAAGTAACAAACAAACAAAGGTACTTTCGCATTTTTCATATTACTGAGTATGTCACTCAAAATACCATTTATTGTAATTTCAAAAATCCAGGGCACATCTCTTAACATCACTAAAAGCATTAGGATCCTTGGTGTAAATTTTTACTACAAGCTCCAAGTATGTTTATATTTAATACTATAATCTTTGATCATCAAATTAAACTTTCACGTATATTTTTAGAACACGAGAACCAATTTTAACATTAATATCCAGAAACTTCTACGAACCCAACAAGCCATCATGACGGTTGTGCAAATGGATCCCAATAATTTCTGTAATTAAGTGTTTAATGTTGATAATCTTGTAAAACGGGGACAATAACACTTATGTATTCTATAGATAGCTATCGGTGTATGTAAGTGAATAAATTCCATGCTCTATCACTGTAATTAAGAAGGTCAGGGGTAGTGTAGCCATTTTATTGGAAGAAAATCGGGACTGATGTTAAAAATATCCACTTGTAATCTACGTACCAAAACTGGCCTTTTAAAAAAGCATTTTTAAACTACAATATATAATGTCTTTTCCACTCTTTATAACATACTTAATAATGCAAACTCTCTGTCTTACCTCCGCTTCCAGTTTCGAAATTTCTGCTCCCTTCCTCACGTCCTAGGCGTGCTTGCATTTTTTTTGGGTAATTCCTTTTCATTTCGCACTGCGTAACTGTGGAACAGACTACCTTCTAACATACATAACATAGTCTCTCCATTAAGAGATAGGCCCACCCTTGCTAACAAGTTGTTAAACTAATCGTTGTATTTTTTGTTCAAGTGCATATATATATATATATATATATATATATATATATATATATATATATATATATATATATATATATATATATATATATATATATATATATATATATATATATACAATGTTATGTCTACTTTATAGGGAGGAACTTGGCGTTTTGTGATCTGTGTTCTTCAGATCCTAATTCAAGCATTAGTTATCAACAACTTTATAAAGTCGAAAAACTAAAAACCAAATCTTTTTGTAATATGGATAAAATCATATTACGCCGACCCCAAATGATTGGGATAAGGATAGGATGATGATGACTGTCACATTATTATACACAGATTGTACGTTGAAACAGAAACGTTATGTATATAAAAAGGCTCTCTATTCAATAGCACTAAGAATTACATATATCGTCATAGTCGTAAAATACTGACGGATCTGACAAAGATTACATATAAAGATCCGTCAGTATTCTACGACTATGACGATATAAATATCCTCAGTGCATCGGAACATATGGTTACACTAGCCAGGACCTTTAATATAGCTCGACCTCTCTTTACAAGTATATTAACTCTCTAGTAGGCATCTTGAGGGTGTAATATGACTTAAAATAATAGAGTGCCAAGTTAAACAGGCGACCAAACAGACGGCGCTATAAAGGACCCGTCTCTAATTGCAATTTCTAAATAACTTTGAGCATTATTAACATCTTTAATGACAGTTCTAACAAAGGCCAAGGTAGAATTTGTTTACCGTTCACTTTATTATTACTCATCCAGTCTCTAATTAGTGAAATTTCAATTTGTTACGAAAATCTGACTGTCGTGTTCTTGATTCATACTTACTTCGAAATTGGAAATTTAAATCCTGTGAAATAACTGCATATTTATTAATATTTAAAAAAATGATTGGATAGCAATTTGTTGATAATTTTGTGTACATATACGTGTGATATGTACCAACTCTGAACCAATTTTGATAATCTTTTTTGCAATCAATACAGCCCTATATTAATTCTGTTATAAATATCTACAGACTTTTTTATTTTATACTTTGTATATCTACTACGAAAACTTTTATTTACTTTTTAATTTTTATTTCGATGAAACATATCTATACAATTAAGTACTCTTTGTCATCGCGATGACTATTTATTTAATGAATAATTATTTTTTAATGAATAATTTTTATTCAAGTAAACTTAGATTTAAGCATTTTTAATAGTGATTTTTTTTTTCATTACCGCACATTCGGAATACAATTTTAGCCAAGATGTTGATATTAGTAATGTAGATAAGTTTTATCTAGTGACTTCATGAAGTAAAAGCAAAAGGTTGTTCGTACATGGAGGAAAAAATGGAATCACGCTTCACAAGACTACCGAACGTAAGAGAGCATTAAAGGCAGATGCACGAAAATAACATCGGATTTTCCTTCTATCCGTGGTTTTATTAACAGATATAGGGAAAATAAGATATTCTAACATTTTGTACATATATCCTTCCATTCATGTTACTATTTACTTACCTACATTAATATTGCAATGTAGTTGTCGTGCAATTTGACATATTACTTTATATTATGACATATGATAAAAATATTATAATATTTTTATCACATGTTATGTTAAAATATATTTTAACATAACATGTTTTCATTTATAATGCTAAACATTCCCTCATCGATCTAAGTTCCTTTCTTTAAAATACGTGACTTAGTTTACAGCAATAAGATCGGTTAAAAGAATTATAAATTTATTCATACTATATTATAGCTTTGTGTATCTTTAACAATATATTATTATATGTCATTCCTGTGTAGGGTCGACTGGTAGATAACGTCATATGGTGTTAGGTCCGCCATTTACACTAAGTGTATTAAAATTCAATCAATAAATAAATATAATCCTCATCTGTGATGTCCTACTTGATTACCGTGTGGTCCCAGTACAGAAGAGGCTACCCTTTTCTTTCCCATGGGTGTCGTAAGAGGCGACTAAAGGAACTTAATGGTCGAGGGATCAGCAGCAGCGTCTCCCTTAAAACATTCGTCTAAAACATCACCAAAGCCTAACTTCCGCCTACCAAGCGTGGCAATTACTGATAAACCCCTCTTTTGGGGCGGCCTATGTTTAGCAGTTGACTTGAAAACCTAAACTATTACACTACAAAAAACATAGCTCAGGCTTAACTATGTACTATGAAATCTAGTATACAATTACTATATGGGATGGAGAATAATACAGGCTACTTTTTATCCTTGTTAGTGAACATATTTCGATCACGTGAACAAAGTCGTGCATAAAAGCTAGTAATTAAATAATCAAGCAAACAAAAGGCTACCTACATACTTATTCGATAAACAATTTTATGAATACATGACCTGAAACTAATAGAATATACAAACTAAATAGGCCATTGTATTGTGCACATAGTTTCAAATATCGACTACGTTTTACATTACGTATCTACGGACTGCAAGTTTCCTGCTTAGTGTGTGTTTTCTTTAAAGCGAACACTTGTTACACATGATCGTAATATTTATTATCGCCTTTATTATGAAAAACAAAAGAAAAAATATTTAAATCAGTCCAAACATTATCGCGACTATAGAAATATTCGTTATTCAAATAAACGTAATTACAAGTATATTTGAATAGGTTTTTTTTTTTATGTTTCTTCTAAAGATTCTACCTATAATCCCAAATGAACTATTCAGAAGCCTTTATGGACTATTCCCGTTATGGTAAACATAGCAGTCAAAATGCCAACATTTCACCAAGCATATTGAAACCCAATGTGATAGGAAGCGAAACTAAATATAATATAAATAAACACTAAATATAAATAAACATCACTAGATTTATTTAGTTTGTTATTGGTGTTTATCACCGGAGAGTTAGTCTAGAGAGAAATTACTTTTATTCTATATTATTGTAAATTGCATCGAAGTAGTGGAGAGAATATATTTTTAATATTCTATCATATCTAATAACTATAATCAAAAAAAGAACTAAAAAATAATACGTTATCAATTAATTGTTATAAATTCAAGCGATTGACGACATATAAAAGTCATTCTTTTTTCTGTTTTCGCCAATATATCACATATCGCCAATTTTTATCAGAAGAATTATTTTTATAAAATATGATAATATAAATAGGTACGATAAATATTACAATACAATAATAGTACAATATTCCAATGGATAGATAAAAGGTGTGAATTATGAATCCAAGTCATATTTCATTACTAAACTAAAGCTCTACTATAGATGGACATTGTTGATACAGTAATGGGATTCTAAAGAACTCTATAAACTAAACAGTCTCCGAAAGGAGAGCGTTGCAAAGAATCGAAGCTAAGCAGAAACGTAGAAATCTTCACTGCTTAATATTAAAACTACATAAACATATATATTGGACATAGACATAAAAGTCTAACAAAAATCTATCTACATCAACATTAATCACAAAAATAATGGTAAAATTTAAGCTATATTAAGATGTAATAGTACCAACTAGGGTGGTATGAGAATTTATATTAAACTTTGCTATAATAATAGATTTGCTATAATAATTTATATATATAGATTACACATTAAAATTTTAACTAAAATTTGCTTCATAAGAGATTACCTTAGATTCTCGCCATTTCTTCCCGATTAAAACGACTCACTTCTTTAACTGAATAAAAAAAAGAAAAAGACTGACGTGTGTTAATACCTATTATATAGCATAGAAAGAGAATTATTCCTAATCTATGCATGGCTTGTATTATTCTTAATCTCTATATAATCTGTGGTATAGTACAAACGTACAATTAAAGTATTATAAAAAGGACCACAAGTATTATCTTAAATCTATGACCATCTATATTTTTTTTATTTTTATTTTAATTGAGCTTACCTATTCGGTGTTACATTCACCCAACCTAACTGTTGTCTATTCCAGCGCATTGCGAAAGACTTGTTTCAAAGTGTCTTTATAAATAAAAGATGGTATTACACAAAACAGCGTGCGATCCCAAAACACGTAGTTATTGGAAACGGTGTTGTAAAATGGACGCTATCCCTGGCTGAGCAAATTTATTAACAAATTCATGAATTGAAAATGAATACCTTTTGATTTTTTCCCGCTCATCGAATTCCGGGGTACGCATTCAGTTTGTAAAACAGTTGAGTATTAAAATTTAATAAATTTTTCATGCCAATCTTTTTATTATAGAAATTTGCCAATAGATTCTTTTCTAATTAGAACATTTAAGTAATTTTTTTTTATACAACTTAGAATGGCAAACAAGCTAACAGCCCACCTGATGGAAAGTAGTAACCCTCGCCTATAGACATGAGCAGTACCATGGACATAACAGAGTATACTGTTGCGCCCATGATACCCCTCATTCCTGAGGACTCAGGTGTTATTCCTCTGTACTCAGTAAATTCACGGCTTATCCCACCCTTCACACCGAAACACAGCTATGCAAACACAACTGCTTCACGGTTGAAACACGAATGGGACAGAGGTACCCAAGCAATCGACTTTTGTACAAATTTTATAAATATAATATCTTATTTAAAATACTCGTAATTTGTACAGCAACGACCGATCCTTATGATGGATATTTATCAACTTTAATATTGCAGTTTAAGTTTTATAATAAACCATACAGTCAATTAGATGAAAACAAAAAACGATCTTATGGGTGAAAGAATTTTGATGATGTTGGTCATGAACAATGATGATCATCAATGTGAGACAAAGAATCTTGAAATATACAACCTCATGAGGGAATAAATGTCACGGCTAGCAAAATACACTGTCAGATCAACGTCGACTGGATTCCCCCTGGAAATCGTCTTGATTAATTCATGGTGAATTCGTCACATTGGGTTCACCGGCCTGACTTCATTCTCACTTATTATCCTGTACTGCTACTCCACTAGTATAAACCGATAGTATAGGCGAGGTTGCCATATCATTATCTTCTTGAAAAAAACCTTCATAGCGCAGTGGTAGCATTTTGCTTTGCGCAAATAATGTCTCAGGTTGGTTTATTCAATGGGCTAATTTTCAAAATTGTCTGTGATTTGGTGTTCTGTTACTCTTGTGCATAATGTTTGATTACATTTCCAGCTGTCTAATTCCAAAAAGAGATTTTTTTTCAATTGATCAAAGGTTAAAACGTGAACGCTCGTAATCGGTTATTTGTTAGCCGAAGTTGAATTTACAGGTGTTCGAGTATACTCGCATTAAACATTCTGAAGGCTATATTTTATTTACTGAGCAATAAACTGCTTCAGACAGGCTTACGCTCGCATTACAGCCGCTCAAGAATATGGGTCCTGAATGGTCTTGAAACTAGTAGTAGTACGCTTTTTGTACCAAATTACACGTAAGTTAAACCAGTCGTTATTACATTAAAGAAACTGTTTACTGTTATATATCTCACTAGAAAATATCTCTGCCTTTTCATCTGTCTAGATTAAACTAGATTATTTTGTACAATAAGAAAACAAACAATTTAGACATAACTCAGAATAGCGGAACCCAAGCCAATTTATATGAGTTCGTTTTCTAAATTGGCTCGACTGGAATCAAACCCGGGACCTCTCTAGATATAGCTAGATACTTAAATTAGTGTAATACTCGTAGAAGTTACAGTTTAAACTTACTGTATACCCGTGAGATACACAGTTCGAGGATACTCCACTAAAGTAATTTCTGAAAATCTCATATTTGAAATACGCTATTGGTAACTTGCCTCTATGAAATTTTTTATGTTATTCATAATGTTATGAATTGAATTTACTTCGTCTCTTTCAAATTAAACATTCGACTCTATAGAAATAACTCCAATGTGTGGAATTGGTAATTAACTGTTCGTTAACAAGGAAAAGAAAGGTCTTGCGTTTAACATTAATGAATATGATAAAATCTAAAATATCAAACTAAAATTTACATTACATCCCTTCGGGTGTTAAATCGATATTCTATAACACTGCGTTAAAAGCTAGTAAATATACAGAAAACACATTTTCTTCTTTCCTCTGAATAACATTTTTTCTTTATTAAAGCTTGAAGACTCATAAGGAGCTTTTCTTCAAGTTTTCATACTTACGGGTTAGATACCACCGTCAGGATTTTCTTTTTTACTTTTTTTTTTTTATATAGACAATGGATAGTTAGGAGAACTTACCTCATCCAACGGAAAATCATGGCAACACCAAGCTTGAAACTTGCTACCACCTAGAAACTAACTACCTATTTACTCTTTTTTTTACATATTTTATTATTATTATAAAACATAATACATAGATTTTAATTATTTTATATATTAATTAACCCGACTTTATGGACACTCATTATTATACATGATTTCTTTCATACATGCACTTATATTACTTGCATACACCCACTCTAACTTGCCTACCTCGCTTTGGAATTATAAAATTTCGTTTGCATAAATAAAATCCGTTATTGGCTGTATTTATAAGAGACTTAGCAGGTAAATTGTATTCATAAGAGCTGTGGATTTTTGTATAAAATAAATAAATAAATAGTAGTCATATTTCTGTGATTACAAATAAAATGTAAAGTTTTGTCGTAACAATGATATAATATATATTTTTAAACGAGTTTAATGAGCCCATAAAATAAGTATGGGCATTTTCCTTTACAAAAAAATTAATTTAATTTGACGAAACACACCGCTGAACCATAAGATGTTTCATAGATATTATATATCGAAAATATTTAAATTTATAACACGAGCAAATAGATGGCGTAATTATGTGTATAAAGCCCATTTTCCTTCCATAATAATTTTTTTTCTTTGCAAAAAAATACAACAAAAAGAATGCAGACAAATTGAGAACCACCTTCTTTTGATAAATGAATTTAAAAAATAATTCATACTCGTGTCACGAGTGATATTCGGCTTGTTTCACATGTACGTTCGATCGGCGAATTTTGTTTCAGTAACCACGTGCCACCAACCTACCAATGTGAATTGACCTTAACGTAAACGGATTCCGGGAATGATAATTAATTTAGTTAGTCGCTTATGGTGTACAGCCGCTGTGATGCAGCGACTCGGAACATTTCCTTATAGGTAAGACTATGGAAATGTTTGTAAACACACGCACTTTAGTTGTGTACGTGAACGACTTAATTAACGAACGTTCATACCAATGCTTATCGAAATATGGAAACAGAAAAATGAAGTGTCAATTTCCAAAAATCCCATTCATACTAATATTATAAAAGTAAAAATTTATAAAGATGTTTGAACGTTTGTATGTTTATTCCTGGATCCCGTTTAAACGACTGATCAGTTTTATTTATTTATTTATAATAAATACATATTTTTGATGAACCTTGCAAATATACTAATGCACTCACCGAAGATAAAAAAAACCTAACTTGGCACATAAGGCAAAGCTGCAGGCAACAACTAGGAATTCAATAATTTTCGATAATCTTAATTATTTATTTATTCAAAAAGTAAATAAGGAATGATAAAGAGTATTCATTTATTTATACATTAATTAGTGCTAATACATCCTCGACTTCCATATGATCCCCCCTTGGAAACTATCCTAGTTAATTCACGATGAATTCGTCACTATGAGCCATTTGACCTGACTTCATACTTGCCTATCATTATTCACTGGTACCCCGCGTATACTGTAGGCGAGATTATCATTCCATTTTCAGTCATATTAAAAATTACTCAACAGTGAAACGATGGGTTGTAGAATGACGATAAAAATTTATAAAATAGCACTTCTATTATATTTAGTATAAAAATCAAATAAATCCTTAGTTTCCTTCACCAACTAAGCACCAAAGCATACTTTGTCGTACGGGAATACTATACCGCAAATGTTGGATCTCGCAAAAGTGTGGGATAGAGATTGTGCACCGAGATTAAATTCTCTAATGGTGTAAAGTACTGTGTAACGGGGGCGAGCGATTGCTAGTGGCCCCATTACTAGCAATATACACGTGTCAAATCGAATTTCCTAGAAACAGTCGTGATTAATTTCTAGTAAATTGGTTACGTTTGGCCAATTGATCTGACTTCGCCTTCACCTAACATCACTCACCGCCAGCATATATCGTTAATGCAAACGAAGTTACATTACAAAAAAGTACTTTGTGTTATCAAATAGAGAATTCGATTGCAATAATAATAATTACTCGTGTGTTTCCATTTATAATCATCGCCATGTAACAAACAGACGGAATCTACGAACATGTTTATTAGACAGTAACTTCACGCCCTCGGCTATATTGCACGTAAAGCTTCCGAATAATTATTATCTATTTTGATATAAATAGATATTGCCGTTAAAAAGCAGATATTTAGGTATGTAGGTACTTTAGTTATAACAAATTTAATATTGAACAAAAGCAATGGGAAATAAAGCCTATCGTCTGAAAAAAGAATTAAATTTCGTTCAGAAATTAAAGTTAAATGTCCAACAGAAATACACCACTCGTAATGCAGCGATCCACCGACGAAATTATGTCCCCGATCATAATTTTTATATCAATTTTACACGCTCTCTGAGCAAAATATCTATTGGAGTCTCCTAGATATTAAATTAAATTTCCACTAATATTATTTACGGGTAAGTACTGTATACTTTTACCCAACTTGCCAGGCATGTGCATAAAAATATGAAACAAACTACCTGCAGTGAAATTTCCGATCTTAAACAATTTGGGAACCTTTTAGAAGAAAGTATATACCTTTTTAAAGACCAACAATGGAATGAATAATAAAGGAATGGTGACCCCGTCTGCTGTGTGATCCCGGCATACAATAAACAACTCCTTCTTTTCCAATGGTCATAAGAGGCAAATAAAAGGACTTAGTGGTCGAGGGATGAATAGCAGCGTCTTAAAACATCATCAAAGCCTAACTGCAGTTGCCTACCCGCTTACGAAGCATAGCAACTTCTGGCAAACCCCATTATGAGGGAGGTCTATGCTGAGAAGTATTATTTCTTTTTCGCATAGCCTCCCCAATGCAATGCAATGACTTCGTGCCCAGATAGAAAACATCCATATTGCCTCGGGTATTAAAAATAAATAGGTACTATAACACAGAACTTAAATTAATTCTAATAAAAGAGTATTTTTTTCTACATACCTACTAATCTCAATAAATAAAAGAGTTCAATTCATGCGTACTTCTGAATAATATCCTTACCAATGGTAATGCAGAATATCTTATTTAATAGGTAAAAATAGAAAGGTAACCCAGTTTACGCTATTGGTATAGCCCTGCAATCTACCAGCAAGGAATCATTGATGAGGATGAAGGTAGGTCAGTTACCCTATTGTGCCGTATTCACCAGGATTTAACGACAATGGTTCCTAAGGTGGACCGCGTGGAGGTTAACTTGACTTTTCATCCGCCATAACAGGGTAAAAAAACTATATTAGGGTAAATTAGGTAAATTGAAAACATTTTATCTATTTTTATTCGCTTCAAATGTACTGTCAGTACACATACCTGTATAAATATTAAAAATAGACTCAAGAAAATCAATAGCTAATTAGAATTCGCAAAGGATGAAATTTAATTTCCGATTTATCATAAATTGATTTTATACCCGCCTTTAGATTCATACTAATGTTGCTTAATAATCAATTATCATTAAATCGAAAATATCACGTCACTTAATCGATAGTGTCTATGTAAAAATTAACGCTATTTAATAAATTATACCATGTGATCCCGGCATAGAATGGGCCACCCCTTCCTTTCTCGTGGATGTCGTAAGAGGCGACTGGCAAAACACCCAATAGAAAAAGGCCTATGTTCAACAGTAGACAGTAAATGATTGAAATGGTATGGTATAATAGATTACAATCTCATAATCGGTAATAATTGAATGCAATATCAATAATCTAGTTTAAATATAATGACAGATAGTTCAAAACAGTATTATCCATTCAAATTTATATCAATATTATTGTTCCATTGTTTTATTACTACAACTACTACTCGTATTTGGGGGGAAAGGGATTGTTAGTAATGGAGACTGAGAATCCCATTGCTAGCAATATACCCAACCAGGTCGACCTCCTCGCGGTTCCCCCTGGAAACTATCATGGTTAATTTCTGATGAATTCATCATGATGGGCTAACTGGCCTGTTTTCATTCTCATCTATCACCCTTCACTGGTGCTCCGCCAGCGTATCCCGTTAGCGCAGGCGGAGTTACCATTCCATTATCACCCTTAAAAAAAAAAAAACTACTCGTATTTTATCGATTATTTGCAAACCTTAAAGTACGACTTTATAAGTCGTACTTTTATCTTATTGTCAATTGTGTAATCGATTATTTGTGTCCCCAATTAAACAATCGATAATTATGAAGTCACAACGATTACTTGGCAACACTAGTTAAGACTCGCATATTGGCTGTAAAGCTGTGATATATGTATATCACTCTTTAAACTATGAAATATCAAGATTGAGCACCTATTAATGTATCAAAAACATAAATTGCCTCTTCTTGTTTCTATTCATTTATTATCACTAAGTTGATTAAATATTTACAACATAATTTCAATATTGTTAATAGAATAAAACTGTTAATTTTAGTTAACTTATTTTTTGATAGAAAATTATTAAATGAAATTTTATAATTGATTATCAAGCTTTACATTTTATTTTGAGGTATTTTTAATATATAATTAAAATATACAGAAAATGTTCCTTCGAGAATATTATATAAATCGTAAATAAATTTACTAGAACCACAGAGAAACTGTACAAGTCTTCTGCTTGGATACGTCTACTATGTAATTTCACTACCGTATCACACTCTTTAAACTGAAACTGAGCCATGCAAGCATAGTTGCTTCATAACAACAACAATACAACAATACGAGTGGTACGGAATTACCCATGCTGACAATTTTTGTAACCACTTTGGTGATTATAACAATTAAATACCAAGCATACCACAATAATGAAAACCGCGCGAAATTTGCGGGCGTAACCTTCACCCAATCGTTATTTCGTCTTATTCATTAACATCGTGCACCTACATCAATTAGATGTAATATTAATTACTGTCACGTAAGGCATACCTTTATTAAATCTTCAGGACGCTTGAAATCTGATATGAATATTAAACGATATTGAATTTACAAGTAGATATACCAACTGATTGTTGACGCTATGATCCTCACTGGATACGAAGAGAAAACCGAATACCAAGTGGCCTTAATTGCATCAGAGTATTGTGCATATTAACTTCTGCATAGACTTCATGTCTCCTTTCGTGCACAAGTCGTCTATATCAAAGGACCTGAGCTTGCATGCTTGTATTTTGGTTTGAAGAATGAAATATGGCACTTAATAGCAAGATATGGAGACACAATACCTTAGTCCTCTATGAGAAGTACCATGGGCATGCCATGTCATATAAGATGACCATCTTATTATATTCGCATATGGGGTCAATTAAGCCGTTGCACGTTGAACCCATCGGAATCTTTTGTGCTAAGGCAACCATAGTGTAGTTCATGTTTATAGGTAACGTTTACCGCAGCGATAGCGCAGGCGGGATTACCATGCCATTTTCATCCATTAAAAAAAATATTATCATAGGTCAGTCAAGATCTATTATAATTCCTCCATCTTTTTTATATTATTATATGTATTACATCTCCCATATCTAGAACTAACAAAATTTTTCATCGTGCCTCCTACCAAATTGTTTATAATTACTCCTCTTCATCCAAAGGTTCCCTGGAAGAGATCGCTCTTAGCGATAAGGTCGCCCATTGTTTTCTCATTGTGATAATTTCTTGTAATTATTTATATTTATAATAAGTTTACTATTGTATCTTTTGGAGGAAACAATAAAGAGTATCTATCTATTTATCTATCTTCCACTTCCGAACTGTACTTACACTTATGTACTGACGATGAATGATATTCTACTTACTAATATTATAAATACCACAGTTGGAATGTTTTTTTTTAATGAATGACAATGGAATGGTAACCCCGCCTGCTCTAACAATATACGCTAGCGGGGCACCGGGGTAGAATGATAGATGAGAAAGAAAAGGTAGGTCAATCAGCCTATCGTGATGAATTCACTTAGAATAGAACACACAAGTTTCCAGGGGGAACCGCGAGGAGGTCGACCTGACAAGGTGTATTGCTAGTAACAGGGCTACTAATCCCCATTATTAACAATCCCTTCTCCCCCAGTTTGTATGTTTAGATATTTTTTACTTAATAACGAATAAGCTGCGTATTTTTTTTTAATGAATGATAATAGAATGGTAACCCCACCCGCGCTATCGGTATACACCGGCGGGGCACCAGTGAAGGATGATAGGTGAGGATGAAGCAGGTCAGTTAGCCCATCATGACGAATTCAACAAGAATTGTTCACGATGGTTTCCAGGGGGAACCACGTGGAGGTCGACCTAATAAGGCATATTGCTAGCAATGGGGCTGTCAAACTTCATTGCTAACAATCCCTTTCCCCCCATAAGCTGCGTATTTGTATTAGATTTGTCACAAAGAGAGTCCATGTCCTAAATAAACACAAAAGGAACCTTTTATCCTAATTCATGCAGGTAGTCTTAAGACAGTTAATTATTCAATCAATAAAATTACACATAGTGCGCAATGCACTCTATATTTTATTATATCTCTCTTCCATAAATGGCGTATCATATTTGTTGTAATATCTTCGAACAGCTCTGTCTCCATTCGAATGCTGCAATATTACTGCACTAAGCTCATCGACCAGGTTCAATGTGGTCTTGCTTATAGGCACCTCGTGAACGAATCCAAAAAACGAGAAACGTTCTGTCTCTATCATTTCTGATTTCTATAAAAAAACCGGATCAAACTGGTCAACGTTATTTTTTAATAATAAATGGCACCCAATCACACCTATCGCCGAGTCTCTAAGCTAGGACATCGTGTTGAGAAACTAGATAATAAATATCTAGGAGCACAAGTAGTACCCAAAACACTCTAGACTTTTAAATGTACATTGTGTAAATAGGTCCGACCGGGTATTAAACCTGGGATCTCATTAGTGAATACAATAACCACAGTGATGGAAGATAATATTCTGTTGGTGTACAGTTGAGTAAAAGTCTAGGTAAAAACAGTGCGTCAGTCGTTGACCCTCGTAAATATAGTGGGTAGGTATACAAATTGTCGAACTTTGCAATTCGGCCTATTTTAATGTGACGTGGGTCGACACTTTTGTAAAGATAAAAAGGGAATTCTTTTCACTATCGATATTGAGCATCGGCAAAAGTTAGATATATGTCTATGTCTTTTATTTATAGGCATTTTTTAGAGATGACAATGGAATGGTAACCTCGCCTGCGCTATCGGTAGACGCTAACAATGTGAGGAATAATTGGTAAGAATGAAGTTAGAGTTTTTTTATACGACTTAGAATGGCAAACAAGCTGACGGCCCACCTGATGGAAAGTGGTAACCGTCGCCCATAGACATGAGCAGTACCATGGACATAACAGAGTATACTGTTTCGCCCATGATACCCCCATGCGTTGCCATTCCTGAGGACTCAGGCGTTATTTCTCTGTACCCAGTAAATTCACGCCATATCCCACCCTTCAAACCGAAACACAGTCATGCAAACATAACTGCTTTACGGTTGAAACACGAATGGGACAGAGGTACCCAAACAAACGACTTTTACCAAGTCTATGTTATTCGATCCATCATGACGAGTTCGACGGAAATTAAATATGGTTCTGAGAGTATACCTACCGCACGGAAATCGACCGAAAGTATATTTTTTGTATTTATATCAGCCGTTAACTGTCCACTGCTGAACTTAGTCTCCCCCATAAGGGAAATTTTGCCAGTTGTTGCCACGCTTGGCAGGTGGGATAGCAACCGCAATTAAGCTTTGATGTTTGAAGAACGACGCTGCTACTTATCCTTTGACCATTGGGTTCCTTTCGTCGCAGTATATTGTTAACAATAAAATCGAACAAGTCCAAGAATACCAAAGGAGCAAAGAAATATAACCCTCTTATAAAGACCGTAGAGAGTAAATTTTTAATAACGGGGTCTAGCGGCCCCATTACTAGCAATATCAGATCAATCTTCAGGCGGTCCCAGCTAGAAGCCTTCATACTTCATTCTCGATAAATTCATCACGATGGACCAACTGATCTGCTTTCACCCTTACGCATTATGTCACATTGGTGCTCTATGTATATCTTTAATACAGGCGGGATTTCCGTTCCATTATCATGCACAAAACAAAGGAAAGACCATGTAAATATCATATTTTCATATTCGCATAAAAGTATCATTTCAAAATTAAGGTTTATCTAATGTAACTACGACTCATATATTTCGTTTTAAACTTTGATATATAGTCTATTTCAATTAAACGTAATGAAAAATTATCTAAGTTTTTTTTTTAATTAATACAGAAAGTATTCTATACCGGGACCACACGGCCATCCCTTCCTTTCCTGTGGGTATCCTAACAGGCGACTAAGGTAATGATCGAAGGATGGGCAGCAGCATCCCTCTTAAAATATCTCCAAAGCCTGCAGTTGCCAACCCGCCTGCCAACAGTGGACATTTAACGACTAATATGGTATGGTATTACAGAAAATCACTAAATAAAATATGTAACTAAGCAAAATATTCAATCAATTTTTTATTTATGTAGTATAAGTCAAAGATATTGATTATCAGGAAACTATATTATAATATGTATAGAATCAATTATTCATTTATTTATTTACATTTATTATCATTAAGTTTTATTAAAATAGAGTATATAATTTTATAATCCATTGTTTATTAATAATTTATTATTTATATATTATTTTATTAATACTCGGTCTTCTATATACTTACAACAATATATGCATGATGACTAACAAGGCAAATAATAATAGTGATATATTTTATTGTAGTAAAAAACATTTTATTTCGTTTCTACATTATCAACAATACTGAATGCAATTCAATACTGTAGCTATCGGCGAATGTATTAAATCTTTATGTTCAAGTGAAATACTATTGTATTTTTTATTAACCATTTCAATATCATAGTGCAAAAACGATAGTTAATCTCTAATGTTATGTAACAATTCTTAATTTTAAAAGTGTAAATATATCAAAATATTTTTTCCCAAATTAAAGATGTTATGGCCCTTAATATCATATGCATTGCGACTCCTACAATACTAATCTAGGGCTAAATACAATCAACTGTGTTGTTTCATTTAAAAAAAATATATAAATAAAAACTATGTATTAAATCATAAAGTATATAAAATTCGTAAACAGTCAAATTGTTATAAGTAATATGCACAGCATGAATCGTTACAATTAATTAAAACTATATAACGCCATGTCAACACTATCCCTCGACAGTGACCAATGTGTTTGCATATTGGAATTCTGGACTATTTTCATACTCGGACATGTCAAGAGCCACCTCACAACTCTCTCGTACAACAGGACGCGGGTCGTTCAAATATCTGTAATTTGAAAAATCATTTATTGAACCAAAATGCTCATTCAGAAGATCGATTATGAGCAAATAGCCCTATATAAGCAAACAATTGCGAAAACAAAAAATATATAGGATATAGGACCAAAGATATAGGATATATGTAATGAATAATAATATTATATATATATTCAATATCTTTGCTTAATCTTCCTTTTGGCATTTTGTCTCTCCTCTGTTTCCTCTACAGAGTAATTTGAGAGCTAAAATTACTATTGTTAGTTAGTCCTGTCTTTTGAAACTAGATTCAAATATCAAATGTTGATCACAGTACACTACATTTGAGGTACTTAGAAACTACTACTACACTACATTGTTTAGAAGTGATATAAATCAGGAAATTGGTACTTTTGGAGTAAGAACATCAAAGAAGTATACTATTCCCCTGTACTAAGTGATTAATTACCACATCCTATAGACACTAGCAACACCAGAGAAATTGCCAATGTGTTGCCAGCCTTTAAAATTGGTCATTTAACCCGAATTTTTATAGTACATGTAAAAAACGGATGCACCATCATCTTACTCCTAATATTATAAATATGAAAGTTTGTAAATGTTTAAATATATATTTATTAATCAAGCACACTTTAATGGTTAATTTTTTTTTATAGTTTTAGGACATAAAACCACACCATCTTGAATGAACATAGGGACAATATGGTCCATGAAAGTGAACAACCAAAAATAAAACATTCTACTCTCAACGGCTCGCTGACTGCTTTTTTCATGCTACATTTAAAGAATCAGAAGTTATAGTATAAAGGAAATGCGCTATAAGAAAGACTATTTCACAATTTTGCGGCATGATTCATATTCATTTGAATGACATTTAGTATATGCATAGATTATATCCTACTTTAACATATAAGATATTTCATAAACCTATTCATGTTGACAAAGCAGTGAAAAACAGCTAGTTATTAATAAAACCAAAATACCTTTTTAACACTTCAGTGCATTCCTCAGTAGCAATAGAGCCCAATGCCTCAGCAGCCTCGTGCCGCACCATCTCATGCTCAGCTGTATCTTCTAATCTCTCCTTCAAGTATGGTATACTCCTTTCATCCTGCATTTGGCCAAAGATGAATGCCACCTCATGACGAAACAATGCACTAGTGGCTTTAAAACCTGAAATGCAATAATGATAATCATATTACATTTAGCCCTTTCAATAGACTTAAATAAGAAAAGAATTCTATTTTTTTTTGTACATGTTATCTATGTGATATCTCATAATTATTCTCTAATAAATAAATAATCTATTCTATTTAACCAATTCTGAATGGATAATACTTTTTTTTAATGCAAAGGGTTTACTTGTATAATTCTTACTATATTCTCAAAGTTGATGTCAGCTGATTTCAAAAAATCTTACAAATATATAAAAATATAACTAGTCTGTACATGAGGGATATTTAATAAAAATAATAATAAGATCTATAGATGCATAGCCACAACAAAAATAAGTGTAGTAAACTCTTCTTTGCATTTAAATTTTTCTACACCTGGGTGACTATGCCAGTCTCATAGAGAATGTCTGAATGTAAGATTTGTTATGCCAATTCATCAGGGACATATTTACCCACAGATATAAGCATTTGGAACTACAGCTGCTAGGTTGACTAAGTATTACAAAGATACTCTTGAATAACTTTATACAGTTAAACTCTGGTAACAGATTACTGAGTAAATGTACAATAAAAATAATACCAACCTTCACCCAAAGCATTAATACTCTCAGAAGTCGCCAAGTTCCTCAAACTAAACATGGCCCTGTATCTTTCATATAAAGGTTTATTTTCGTCCATCAGAATTTTGGTCAACCTGTCAACATTGTTCTCACTGCTTGGTGGGGCTGGATCAACTGATGAGAATGGACTTTTAGATAAATTTTCCTTACATCCATCATTAGCAACCCAGTTGAGCCTCTCCAGGGCTATTTGACATGTTTCAGCCACTTCTATTGCAGGGTCATTTTTATATTTCTCAAGTAAATCCCGCAGATTTGGATCCCCAATAGCTCCCAGCGCTTCACCTAGAAAATAAAAAATTTAACACTAATTAATTTTTAAGATATGAAAGCATAATATCTAAGTCATTAAAAATGGAAATGTATGAGAGATTATATGACCATAACAATATATTCTAAAATGGCACTGATGCTTTTAATGCCTATAGGTAATGGTTACCCTTCTTTTTAGTTGGGCTGTCAACTTATTTACCATTCTATGTTGCATAAAAAATGTTCTTAAATCGGCTCTACACTACATCTCCTAGAAAATAAGCAAAAACAACTGGAAACTTCACTCTTACACACATGTCTGTTTTCTGCATTGACACAGACTGGTCTTAATTCAAATTAAACAGTAATCCATAAATTAAAACACATATACAATTTTTTTAATTCATAAATTTGGTTAGACAATATAAATCCCAAATTTATAAAAGTAAAAATAGAATATTTATGTTAACATATAAATACCACAATACAAATAAGTTGTAAATATTGTTTAACATCTTTTTATTCCATGGCATATATACAAGAAAATAAGCAAATTTGTTCTTTAAAAATTCAATTACAACATAGAAAATTTGTGTTTATAATTAAAAAATTTATTTCTCAAATAATTACCTAAATATTTAATTGATTCTGAAAACATTTCACAAGCATATAGATAAATAATAACAGCTACAATTAGTGTTCAATTGTAATTAAAATATGATTACTTAGAATTGAATATAATAGATATCCTTCAAGTGACTTATAAACATAGATTCGATCCACCTATGTTTAACACACACAACCTGTTAGTAAAAACTAAAATATGTAACAACAGAAAGGTTGCATTCCTGTAAACTAAACAATGTTCCATATATTTTGAGGGATTAACTGGATATATTTTTATCAAAATATATCTAATACGTAAAGAAATATTATTGATAACATTAATTTACTTACCGGCCTCGTGACGGACAATGGGATCCTGATGTATATCTTCTAGTACCTCTCGTAGAACAGGTATAGCTTTTTTATCTTGCATTTGACCTAAACAGTAAGCTAATTCATGTTTCAACAGCACAGATTTATCGGCAAAACACTGGCTAATGCATTGTATAGCAATCTCGCCGCCCAAGTTTCGAAGGGTAAAAAGCGCTCGAAAACGCTCTTTCATAGGCCTCGATGGATCATTAAGTACTTTCCCTATATTTTTTATCGCAGTTTCACTTACAATAGACATTTTGTTTAGACAAAATTTACATTAAAACAAATATAATTAAATAGAATACGAAACAAATATGTTGATACGTCACTGAAACGACGAAACTTATAATTCACTTTTTTTTTTTTTTTTAGTACGTTTGTTCCGTTTGGAACAGGCTAAGGTCGGAGACCATGCTGCCTAGTCTTCAGAAAGATAATTTGTCTGGAATTTTATTTTTCTAATGTCGCTTCAATTATTGTCATAATCTTCAATATTTCATTTGTCAAATCCGGTAAGTACATTTTCATAAATATCTTTTCTTGAGTTTTCTTAAACCAGTGGATTTATCAAATTAAAAATAAATAATTATAAAAAATCATTGTCTTGCAATTCAATAAAAGTATTCTTATAGCTCCTTGAATGTTGTAGTAAAATAAGTGAAAATAGCTTTGAAACAAGAAGGAAATCTTAAGAGAAGCGGGATTGAGTGCGGGATATTTTCGGGTTTTTTGAAGATAATCCTAAGTTCGTCAAACATAATGTGTCTTTGAATGACAAATTCAGAGCAATCAAAAAAAAGGTGATGTAGAGATTGGGCTGTATTTGAGTTACACCATGTGCATGATGGGGAAGCGATCATGCCCATTCGGTGCAGGTGTTCGTTGAAATGTCCGTGGCCGATTCGTAATCTACAAATATTGGTGTAAAATTTTCTGTTTGTGTCCTTTCCTTTGCAGAACCACGGTTTTCCAATACGCCAATTAATTTTGCGGTACCATTTGCCTTTAGTCTGTAATATTTGAGTCCAATGCTCCTCCCATTTAGTTGTAACGATTTTATGTATTCCAATACTACAATCTGAGTAACAAAGGAGTAAATCTTGAACACGAGCAGCACTTGAATTAATAATTTTAGCCAAAGTGTCTACTTGTTCATTCCCAAACACTCCAATATGTGAAGGGGTCCAGATGAAGATAATATCTTTTCCATATATAGTACAGAGATGATAATATTTATTACGAATTTCTTGAATTAAGTAGTTTGATGATGAAATGAATGTGTTATTTTTTAATGCCATAAGAACACTCATACTATCTGTAATTATAATCCATTTCGAATATAGTACCTGTTTTTCTATGTATTCTAATGCTAAAAATATAGCTTTTGCTTCTGCTGTATAAATACTAGCCAAAGTTGAAATTTTATAACCGTGACCAAATCTATTTGACAAATCGTAAAAAGCCACTGAAGTGCTAAGTGCATTTTTGGAACCATCTGTATATATCTGCCTGTAGTCAATAAATTCTGATAAAGTCTCATACATATCGTGCTTTTCTTTTATGTCTTTACGTATAACAATTTTGATCTTACAGAAGTTACTCTCATAAAGGCCATTATAACAAGGAAGTATCTTACTACTATAGATGTTATATTCATCTCGTAAATTCAAATCATTGACAATAGTTTTATTCAAAAACATAGAAATGGGGCAATTTAATAATTTGAGTATGAGTGGGTTATTGGAAACTGAAAAAACTTTGAAGAGAAATTTGAGTTTTAGGTATTCGAAACGAAGAAGGATAGGAGGCAAATTACATTCTACTTGCATTGAGATAATTGGAGAAGTATACATAGCACCTAAAATAAGTCTTAAATTCATATTTTGAATTTTTTCGAGTTTTTCTACTAATTTATGTTCTGAGGCATAACAAAAGAAAGCGTAATCAAAATTACTTCTAACAAGAGTTTTGTAAAGTAAAAGGATAATTTTAGGATCAGCTCCCCAGTTACGACCAATTACAGATCTTATTATATTAGTGGCTCTTAAAGCACGATCTACTAAGCAATCAACGTATAGATCCCATTTTAAATTTTGATAAAAAATTACCCCCAGAAATTTAACGCTACAGTCTGTTGGAAGAGTTTGATTATTATATATAATATTCATTAATGGAACATATTTATGAACTTGATGAAAAACAACTACTTTACTTTTGGTTAAACTAATATCGAGGGAAAGAAGAGAAAAATATTTCTCAAGTCTTTTTAATGACTCATTTAACACTAATTGCATATCAATAATATTCTTTCCTTTTATATAAATTAATAAATCATCGGCAAATTGCAAGTTGTTCACACTGTTTCCTAAAATTGAATTAAGTTTATAGATATATAAAATATATAGTAGCGGGCTTAGAATACCACCTTGACATACTCCTTTAGAGCTTAACCTAGGTCCTATTAATTTACTATTTACTTTAACATACACTTCTCTATTACTAAGAAAATTATAAATCCATTCGATAAGTTTCATTGGAAGAAATGAGGATAAAATCGAAGATAGAACTGTTAAATTTACATTGTTAAAAGCTCCTACGACATCTAAAAAAACATATATAAAATATTCATCGTTATTCAAATCAGTACTTAGGTCTACATAGAAGTTCGATAAACTTTCTCTCGCTGAATATCCACGGCGAAAACCAAATTGATTCGATGGTAATATACTATTACTTTCAATAAAGAACTCTAAACGCTGTTTTATTAATTGTTCGAATAATTTGCCTGCACAGGACGTCAATGTTATAGGTCTATAGGAGTCGAAATTTGTAGGATCTTTACCGGGTTTAATTACTGGAATCAAACAATCCATTTTCCATTCTGGTGGGATAATACAGTCCTTCCATAAATCGTTAAAAATTTGTAAGAGTTTAGTAAGGTTTATTTTATTCAGCAATCGAAACATATTGTATGTTAAGCGATCAAGGCCACTAGCTGTATCTTTTCTAGATTTTACTGCACTGGATATTTCATCAATTGAGAATGGGTCAGTAAGAAATTTTGGGCATGAATTAACAGAATTAAACTGTTTGTCATCAAAAGGTGAGTGTACAAAATCAGGAGTATATTTGCGTAAAAAATCATTGACCCATGATATATCTTTAAAATGATTTTGACGATGTTTTGAATTTAGTTTTCTCATATTTTGCCAAACAGTGGAAATTGGTGTTAATCTATTAAATTTGGAACAAAATTCCTGCCACCCCTGTTGTCTTACTTGCTTAATTACTAACTTTTTAACAGCTTGAACTCTTTTAAAACTTATGTAATTATCGAGAGTTGGATTTTGTTTAAACCTAAGGTAAGCCGCTTTACTATCATTGACAGCTGTCGCACACCTGTTATTCCACCAAGGTACTGCAATATGTTTGTGCCTCTTTGAAGTATTTGCACCGCTATTTGATAAGTTCCTACGTGGAACGGAACGTTCCACAGCTGTCAAAATAATTTTACAGAATCTATTGTAATTGTTTAAGGGTTCATTGACATCATACTCGAAATCCAAAAGTAATTGATTAACAGTTTCAGAATAAAGATCCCAATTAACGAGACGTAGGTTTATACGATTTAACAAAAGTTTATTAACTTCATCTATAGGAGCATGTTGTTCACCTGACGGAGTTGATGAAGAGTTCTTTGTGTTTATTTTAGTAAAAGTCGGCAGGTGATAACTTCCTAACGGATCATCATGAACCGACCACTCGCATTTTAATGATATGGATGGGGATACCATAGTTAAATCAAGGCCATTGGGTCTCCAAATATGAGAGCCAACAGTAGTAACTTGCTTATCATTTAATAGTACCAAATTACATTCATCTAAACAATCAAGAATGTCTTTACCTCTTGTATTAGTGGAGGTACAACCCCACATAGTATGATGTGCATTTAAATCTCCAGATATGATAGTGGGTTTAGGAAGAGACTCCAAAAAGAACTTAAATTTGGCTTTAGTAAAACTAGGTGTACTATTGGTAGGACAGTAAATACTGGCAACTGAATACCAAGAATTATTAACTTCAATACTAATAGCTATAGTTTGCAAAGAATTGTCGAAAAAAGAGTGAAGTTTTTTATATCTAATACTATTATGTATAATAATCGCTACTCCATTGTGGTTATTACCACAATCATTTCGTTCTATACAATAATCTTTAATTTTTAATTTGTAATGTGGTTTTAGCCAAGTTTCTGAGATGAGAGCAATGTGAATATGATGTTCATTTAAAAATTGTGTAAAAATATGTCGATTGCTCAGTAGGCTCTGAGCGTTCCACTGTATGATAGTTAATTGGTCTCGATTGAATTTTGTGAAATAGGTCTATTACCAAAAGTATCATATAACACATTCAAAACACTTTTAGTGTTAATAGATGTGTTCTTTGTGTTATGTAGTGAAATAAGTTTGATTATGCTTTCTATTAAAAGTGATAAACTCTTGTTATCAGAATTTAGAATTGAAATTAGGTCTACATTTTTTTTAGGTTTGTTACCCAGTTTAGGAAATATTTCAGTGCTAAGTATATCTCCAAAAGAAGCAGGTCTGAATTTAGATCTATTTTCAGCAATTTTCTTTTGTTTAACAGGGCATTGCGGTGATACACTTGTGTGATTTCCATTGCAGTGTACACAAATAGCGTTTTCCATTCCAGTTGTACAAGTTTTATAATTATGCTCACCTTTGCAGATGCTGCAACGCTCAGAATTCTTACAGAATTTAGCTAAATGTCCATACCTCAAGCACCGGTAGCATTGTTTAACTGGTGGTATATATGGAGTGACATTGTGGCGCCAACCTCCAATATCCAGATATTCAGGTAATACAGATGCAGCAAAAGTAATTGTCACGGTTAGAGTTGGCTGTAACACATATCCATGAGTCAAGGTATTTTTTCTTAAAATTCTTTTAATAGCAATAATTTTCTTAGAACTCGATATCATAGTATATATTTTTTTATTAGATATATTTGTAGGTACATTTCTAATAACGCCTGTAACTTCTGTTGAAGAAGCAGGAATACTGGCCTTAAAATGGTAGTCATTTAAAAAAGTTTTATTATTTAAAAAAGCATTGGCTAAGTCTGGCTTTTGAAAGTATACTCCGATTTTGAATTTATTTATAGATCTAAGATAAGTTACCCCTTTATTAAATCGTTTTAAACAGGAGGAGAGTGAGAGCAAGTCTCTGGATCCAATGGTTTTCTGACTATCTGAGGATTCTACAAAGACAACAAATTCTGTCCCAGGGGATTCCTCGGGATATCTTCTAATATAATCTGTGACGTAGTAAGGTTTATACTTATCGGCCTTATCAATTTCAGATTCTGAGTCAGTAGAAGTATCTTCCGAATATATATCCTTGTCATTACAAGGTTCATGGTCTACATCACCTGAATCGTCATCTTGTTTTTTTCCTTTTTCTACAACTGCGCTTCCCCATGAATGCTAATTATATTACTGTCGCTGAATTTAGTGAAAATATAATATTTTATTCAATAATAAGAATTGATAGAGATAGTTTTAATAAATTAATAAAAAAAATTTAAAAAACCCGCTTGTTCTTATTCGAGTTTCCCGCCTTTTTTTTCAGGACATGTCCAATGGTCAATGTCAATTAACTGTCTCTCAAAACTGTCCAATGTCAATGTCAGAAATGACATTTCCTGCCATCAGTGGCGTTCCGTGTTCACAAAAAGAAACGCGTTCTTTCAACTAAACATTTTTTGAATCCTTACTTAAATACTTATAAGTAAGAAGAGTAAGGATACCACAATCTAAATAGTGATATTATGGAAACTAAATAGTTAAACTCTGCATCTCCTTATTAAAATCACTGTATAAGAAATCTTGAATTCTATATGGTGTGCTAACATTATATTTGTGATGTGAATGAGTTTTTTAAGTGGTATCACCTTTTAGCACCATAACCACTCAAGTCGCGGTTAAAAGCTAATACCCATTTAGTTACTAAGTAGTTTATTGGCATAAATATATTTTCTCTTAAATTTTACGACTGTTACTTTATGTCATGTGCCATTTAACTGTAATTTCCTAGAGTAATAAAAATAAGCGGAGGCATAACTGGGTTAGTTGTGATGATTGACGACAAATACAATAGGCACTATACATTTTTTACTTATCATCAATATAGCACTTATACACATATATATAAGGTCATGTCATGAACAATAAATATAGTCAATGGTTGTGATTGATTGAAAAAATGATTGTCACACTTTTCGTGTTTCGAAGGACTCGTTACCCGTTATACTAATAAGTCAAATCAGGCACCTTCATGTAAAACGATGGCGACTTAATAGAGTTGTAGTTATAGTAGGTAAATAACGTAATAATTATGTTACTTCCTTACTTTGGTACTTAGAACAAATGATTTGATTAATAAAAATATATAAGTAGTGATGACATAACACTTCTCCGTGTAGTACTCGTAACAGAGTATACAATTTATCACCAAATTCTTTCGCTTTCACACGAATTACAAATGATTTGCAATACACGCCCTAGACAAACGGCAAGCGAATCCATTGATGGAATCGTTATCGAAAGCGAGTCCATGAGTTGGAATGGGACGTCTAACGTTGCTATCTCATTCTATCACGGACTCGCTAGCGATGTCGGATCACCGCCATACACCGCGATACACCGCCTGCGTATACCGATAGCTAAAGTGGAGTTACTATTTCCATTATCACCCATAAAAAATACCCTATCAACTTGTCCTCCATGCGATTCCTCTTGAAAATCATCGTGGTTAAGTATTTTTAAATTCATCACGATAGATCAATTGATCTGCTTCATTATAGTGCCTCGCCAGTATATGCAAATATCGTATAGGTCATTAAAAAATACATGCTCATATTAAAGCGTCAAGAGATATTAAACTCTTTTTCACATTTTATATTGTCTTATCATAACTTTTCCTCTGTACGACTTGTACTAGGACTTAATAAACATATCTACACGTTCATTCCATGAACTCAACACAACAGTCTATCACCATTGTTTACGCGTTACTCATGTGTCGATAAATTATATAAATATTGTCGAGTGTTTAAAACATTAATTTAAAATATTATTAAATTGCTTTCGAATCCATCACAAAAAGAAATATTACAAAAAATAAATACTAAAAAAATACTCAAATTAAAAGACTTACATTGTTTGATAGTGGCGATAATAGATAATATTTTTAAATATGATTGGTAAGAATATTAATTTTAATATTTATTACTTTTATTGTAACAGCATGCTCAATTATTTAAATGTTTGCATTATGTTAACTTTTACAGTAGTTTAAACACCAATTAAAATAAGTATATTTAAGTGTTTATGTAGCTCTATATATCATATTTATGACACATCGTAATTTAATAAATTTTATTTGCAATTTGTAACCTATATGATATATATATATATATATATATATATATATATATATATATATATATATATATATATATATATATATATATATATGTGTGTGTGATGATAATGATGAAGCAGGGTATCATAGTATATACTAAGATCCCCATGGCACCCCACGTACGTTGTCATTTCTGGGAGGTAATATTTCCTATCTCTATACCGTACAATTTTACTACTACACCTTTTAAACCATTATGCAAGCACAGTTATTTGGTAATAAAAATATAAATGATATACAAGTATGTACTGTTTATAAAAATACTGTTTGCAAAAGTGCATAAGCACTTTTATAAACATTATTTCCAGTTGGGTAGTTATAAGTATATAATTAAATTAATCTTACAGGTATTGGAGGTTTAATCAATAATTTATGGTGGGGAGGAAACCCAGACGAAGTACACCCCATCACTGGTCTCTCCCGCCGTGATGTATACGCTATACAACGCTCGTGGTCACAACTGTATTCGAACCCTGGCAAATATGGTCTACTACTATTTATTAAGTTAGTTAATTTTATTTGTCGTAAGTAATTTTTTTTTTTATATCATGAAAGTAGCAATCGAGTGTACAGCCCGTCTGATGCTAAATGATTATTGTAGCCTATGGACGCTTGCAATACTAGAGGTATCACGTGTATTGTTTGGGAAGGTAAACGAACCTCCCCAAACAATAAAAAAGTTTGTTTGTATTTCAATGTTTTCTATGTATAGATATTTCTATTAATTTTCTAATACCCATAGTAGAACCAAGAAGGACATTGGTGATGTTGAAACAAGTAAGAAAATAAACTATTTGTTATTACAAGAGTTAAAATTCAAAATGTACAATTGTGATAGAGAAGAGGAGAAAATTAAGAGCAATGTTGCTATTGCAATTTTGTTATATTCAAACACAAAGTACACGATCTGTTTAGTGTTCAAAAGTAATGTACTTCTAATGCATTTTCGCAGACTGTTCAGAGCCGATCCTGAAACGAAATCATTCTTCAAGGCCATCCAAAATATAGGAGAAGATGAAATCTCCAAGAGTTTTCAGTTCAGAGCTCACGCAATCAATTTGATGACGGCCATCAACGCGGCGGTCGTCAGCCTTGATCAACCTGAGGTGGTGATCGTGCTCATGAACAAACTTGGCGAATCACATCATAGGAGACACGTAGAAATAAAACATTTTAAGGTACAATGAAACCGATTCTAAGGCACTATTTCTCTATGCCTACATCTAAAATTAAATTATCCATAAGACAGCGAAATCTTTGTTCCAAGGACCAATATGAACAAAATTTCTAATAGGTTTAAGTCAAAAAACTTGTTATGTATACTGTTTCGCCCATGATACTCTTTATGTGTTGCCATTCGTGAGGACTACGGTATTATGAATCTGTACCCTGTAATTTCATTGCCAAACCCTAAAGGGTGGAATTTAGCAAAAATATAACCAAAACACAGCCATGTAAACACAACTGCTTCACGACAGAAACACGAATGGGATAGAACTATCCAAACAGATGACTTTTATACAAAGTCTCCCTCTGGTAGTTTGTGATATTCCATAAACCAGTAGTTATACAAAACGATCAAATAAAAATTTCTCTCCACTACTCCCTTCGCCGTGGATGTCGTAAGAAGTGCTAAGGTAACTTAATGGTCGAGGGATGGGCAGAAGCGTTTGTCTTAAAGCACAACCAAAGATAAACTGCGGTTGGCAATCCGCCTGCAAACTATGACTGTGGCACCTACTGGCAAACTTCCCTTATGGGGAAAGTATATTTTCAGCAAAATAATAAATTAAAATAATAAGTTAAAAGATAGGTTAACGTTGCTTAGAATCGACCCCATAGGCACAGATAATATAATACTATACTAGTACCATAGGTAATGAAAGCATAGACGCTAGCATTAGTGCTGAATATCGATTTATGTACGCTGGCTAAGCACCAGTTAGATCGAAAACAAACTAGATAACCCATCGTGATGATTTCGACAAGAATTAACTATGAAAGTTTTTAGAGGAAATCGCGTGAAGGTCAACTGTGTGGTTATATTGCTAGTAATGAGACTATTAGAACCCTATTATCAACAATCCCTTTACCCTCATTTTCCTATAGCTATAGTCATGTATATGTCATTATTAGGTCAGCCGCAAGCTTTCGTGTCGTAAACATCGTTATCGATTCGCTGTCACTTATAATTCTTTAAATTACATCAAACATCAATTTTTAACTGCTAATTATGTATTATTATTTTGGTATATCAAATTAAACATAATTACTATTTCGTGAGAACTAAGGTATTATGCCGTTATAACCTATAATTTCACTGCTATATCCAACCCTTAGATTATATAGATAAAGTATCTCCATAGAAATGTTTCGAAAAAAGACTCGACTTTTTCATACAATTTTGCGTGATAAATAGTCATGAGTGATTCCTTTATAACTTCTATTGTTATTTTTGTCTTATAATTTCTGCATATATTTAATGCGTTTTAATTTGAGAATTAGCTGATAAAAAGTTGACCCGTTTTTGAGGCTCGAAGCTCTATCTATATAATCTAAAATCCCACCATTCAAACCGAAACACAGGCATACAAATATTAGACATATTAATTAATGACGTTAACATGAAACAAAACTAAATTAAATTTATCCCCAACAATAAAACAATATAAACAATAACCACACGTACACCTGCGTACCCTGGGCTCCAATAGTTAAGGATTAGATCCCAAACAAATGTCTACTTCACAACAAAAACACGAGTGGAGAAAAAGAAGTGAACAGAGGATAATGCACACGATTTTCGTACAGTTTCCCTTTACTATGTTTTTTTTTTCTAAACCTACTGACTGCTGTGGCCGAAAGGTATTTCACATGACGTGTTATTTTTTTTTTTTCAGGTAGTGAAATCAGTATTAGTAAATATATTGAAGACCGAGTTGAAAGCCAACCAAGCCCTCGTAACCTCGTGGGACCGATTTGTGGACTTCATTTACAAACATATATTTGAGAAATTAAATAGTCTGACAAATTGAGAATGAAGATTATATACAAATGTATACTGTAGAGGCAAATGATTTAATTTTATTTCAAAGACCTTACATTTATGTAACTGATATAGACTTATACCTATATTTTTGTAGCCTGCAAAAAAATAAGAAATAATAATATTTACGTATGGTATTTTGAATTTGTTTATAATTATATTTTATTTATAAAACTTGACAAATTGTTAAAGAAATATTATTAGATTATTGTGTAAATTATTGTGTAATTAAAAATTTAAATATGATTTTTATTCTGTAATAATATAATAAATAAATATATTTCCAATATAATGTGTTTGTTCTAAGCTGTAAAACTTACAATTTTCTTATAGTTACGAGTACAATAACGTCGATAAAACTGACCGCCCACCTGATAGAAAGTATGTAGTAACCCTCACTTGACTTTTTTATGGTCGGATAAATTATTCATTTGCTTATATATATTTTAATTAAATTTCATTGATTCCTATCAATCTTCTGTTTACTTACATTGAGTCCTTTATTTAGTTTCGTTTAAAGAAAATACCTGGTATTTTCATTTAAAAACTTAACTACTGAAACGTTTTCGTTTAATCTATGAAATACTAATCTATCCTTTCAGAGAGAGAGAAAAAGAAAGATCCAAATCGGTTTATAACTTAACAGACAGAGTTATAAAGTAACAAATATAAAAAAATACAACCGAATTTAAAACCTCCTTTTTTTTTGAAGTTGGTTGAAAATAAATTTAACCCTCCTATTAAATAACACTCTTAATGCGCAGATACCTATTATTATGCACATCTATATAATAGGTACGTTAATATAATGTTACTAAAACAAACTTAACAAAAAATTAATACTGCGCAGTTAAATAAGTAGACGTTTTTCGATGTGTCCATTACAAATTCATTACATGATTCTGTTGTTCGTTAGGTTAGCTTAGCTTGTACCTTACATTATAAAGTATGTATATAGATTAATAATGTAAAAGAGAAGAAACATAATATCGTCTTAGATTATATAGATAGATAGAGTGTCTCCATAGAAATGCTTGAAGAAAAACGGGTCAACTTTTACATAAAATTTGGCGTGAAAAATAGTTATGAGTGATTCCTTTATAACTTCTATATTTATTTTGTCTTATAATTTCTGCGTCTTTCGAATGCGTAAACACTGATTTTAGTTATTAAATAATACGTCAAGATACATTTTATGTGTAAATCATATATTAACACTATATGAACACATAAAAAAATGAGTCGGTTAATTTAACAATTAGCTGACAAGTATATAGAACACTGATAAAAAAAATTACAATTAGCTGACATACGATGCTCTATCTATATAATCTAAGAATATCACATATATTAGAGAGAAATAGAAAGGTAAGACATTCGTCTATACAACATAAGCTCGAAGCTGATTTGGTAGGAGCATGAACAAAGTAAATTCTTATTATTTTAATGTTTAATTAGTTTTGAGTGAATGTAGTTGGTTAGAGGTAAGCATATTGTTCCTTGATATAACAAATTAGGCAAAAAAAACATTGTACAATATAGAACCATCAAAAATATTTTGTTTAAGAATTGGTAGAAAAAATATCTAATTTAATCCAAATAAAGTTTTGAACGTCTATGAATTCAAAACAAATAACAAATACATAAATGTATGCTATTATTGCAACTTCATTTCCATATAAATTCCGAGCCATCACATACACTTTATGTGTTACCTCATTTTTGTGATTGCATTGCCAGTCTGCTAGCACGCAGTACGTTATACTATGTCTATGGTTTGCACTAACTACCAACCTACCTTTGACTGCGGAAACCAAAAGACTAATGATTTTTAATGTTATTTTGCATAAGTATACAATATACAAACTACTTTATACACGACTGCCCAAAAAAAGGATTATCATGTTTTCAATGTTTATGTTTGTACGTTTTTTCTGCCATAACTTCTAAATACCTGAACAAATTTGGAAGTATAAGACATAGTCAGAATCCGTACATCACTTCGAGTGACACTGGCTAAAAAATTAACTGAAAAAAAAATCAATATCGCAGAAAAAAAACAAAAGAATATTTATTTTGTATTGCAGTCGTGCTTTTTAATATTTTTTTTATTTGTGGTGAGAAATAATAATAATAATAAATAAATATCAATTATAATTTTTTTGCATCTAAAAGAATGAAAATAGAATAGTAGGTACATTCCTATACTAATGATATACAATAACGAAATACTAGGAGTGGATAAAACGGTGAGGATAAAGTCAGGTCACGATGATTTCCAGGAGGGCCACGTCAAAGTCAAACTTTTTTATATATGTATATAGATATAATATAAGAAGCAAACTAGCATGCGGTTCACCTGATGGTAACTGATTACCTGGGTGGTAATCAATTATAAGCACCCAAAACATCAAAGAAATCGCAGTTGTGTCGTTGGGTTTTAGAAAGTAAAGGCTCTTTTCTTGAAGGTTTTAATGTCATTTCTATTCGGAAATACTGCTTCTGAAAGTTACTTCTATAGTATGGTTGTACGTGAAACTGGTCAGAATAGAACTTTAGCTTGTGCCGATTTGTGTAGTGATGATATTCAGCGGCTAGTATTAATACGAATAATCCCTTTAAACACTTCTCACGATATATGCGACAAAAGACCCAAAGAGACGCAACGTCTTTACGCAATCCGCAAACTGACATATAATGTTTTTAGTTCTTTTTTTTTATTACAAATTAGGGTTGCGCTTGATCTTATCTCACCTAAATAGTAAATAATAATAAGATCTAGGATGAAGCGCACTTACCCAGACTTATTGGCTTGAAGAGTCCCAGATTGTATTTCTTCGGAAACACAAAAGCAACAATGAATCCTACTTCCTAAGAATCCCTTGTCCCAAAGCAGTAATATTAGTAAATATTTGTTATACAAACAATGGCCAACGATAGCACTAATAAAGTTGGACCTATTTCTTCAAACAATCGGAACTGCGAAAAGTTAAAACGAAATATAAAATTATTTTTTACAATAAAAAAAATTGTGCTGTTTTTACCTAAGCATTTTGACTCGTAGTCGTGGTATTTTGACTAGTAGTAGATAAAGTCTCTTATCTACATATAAATATATAATGCAAATTATTTTATTAGATGTATGTGTAAATATGATGAAACATATATATGTATAATGAAAACTTCAAGAATTAAGTATAACAGACTATAAAATGTGCTATTTTATTATTTAAATCAAATCAAATACCAAGAATAAATAAAAAGCATTACTTGGATTTATTATAAATCTAAAAACTATAACAATATGTTGTATAATGTTATCATCAATGACCACATGAAATGCATTTAAGTATTTTATCTTTTATAAAACTTGCCCACCAATAAACAATCAATATTTACACGCTCAATAGACGTACTATACAATCGCTATACGGTTCCATGTAAATTAGAAACATAAAGAATACAATTAGATTTATTTAAGAAGAACACTTTTATTAACAGTGTAAGTAATGCAAGAATCTACGTGCACATATTTACTACTGTATCTAAAGAAAATAATGCAAAACTTGTCAGATTGATAAATGCAATTTCGAGGTTTTTCTAGAGGTTTACTTTTTAATTAAAGGTAATATAATATAAATAGTGCATACCAATAGCACACTAGTAAAGGATGGTAGGTAGAATTGAAAAGTAAAATCTTCAGTTATCATTATGGCGTATTTGTCAAAAACTAACCACGATGATTACCAGGAGGAACTCCTTATTTTTATCAGTTGTCTATCGTTTAAGAATAAAACCTCTTACGTTTATTTTTTTTAACAGCCTTTATTTTTCCTGTCGTCTGTGATCTTCTTTTATTAAAATTTTATTATAAATTTTATTTTCTAAATATACGGAACCTAATTCAACATTTAGAGATAATTACTTATTCAATATACGCCATAAATACTGAGATATCTACTATACTCCTAAACATCAATTACCTCAGAATACATACAAGCTCTACTTAGTTTGGGACTAGATGTGCTGTGTGCGTGGATTATTTATTAATTGGAAATTGATTTTTATAATCCGAAGGGTAAATACCAATAGATTGGTATCGTTTGACACTGGAGGTCCGTTGACTCCTGGCAGCTACTCTAGCTCATCGATCAGAATTCAGTGCCCGTTTCCTATTCCCATACGCACGTACAAGTAGTTTGCAATGAATAACAATAGGTACATACAGCGAACAATGGATCATTAGTAGATTGTTATCGATTATTAATCAGTAATTCCATCGCGCACACTGCTATATGTATTATAGCTTACTTAAATTGTACTATGGATTTTTTGTCACAAACAATGATGGATTGTATAAAAGATTAGGATAATTCGAATGACAACCAATTTGACAGTTTTTTAAAATAATAATTTCGTTTGAAAGTAATTTTACATTTGTATAATGTTATCGTTTTAAAGTGATACGTTATTTTTATACAATTATCCGAAAAAAATCGGCCGTGGTGTCCCGGCATACAAAAGGTCACTCATTTCTTTCTCTTGGGTGTCATAAGAGGTGACTAAAGAAGGGCAAAGGATGGACAGCAGCGTCCCTCTTAAAACATTTCTAAAGTCTAACTACGGTTGCCAATCCGCCTGCTAAGCATGGCAACTATTACCCCCCCCCCCCCCCCCCAAGGGCTTATGTTCAACAATGGATAGTTAAAGGCTGTAATGATGATAATGATGATCCAAAAAAAAACTGTAAAATCGTTTTTCATTTAATAAGATCTTTTTTTTTAAAATAGGCCCCTCTTTTGTCTAAAACCTACAGTCTACCAACATAATCTTTTTCCTTATACAATAACAAATATTTTATGAAGTAAACTTCTTTAATTTCACAAAAAAGAATTGTAGTGCATAAAACGCATGTGTAATCTTCAATTCTTAGCATGCTAAAATAATACCTCTACATAATATTTAAATAAATGTAAATAATAATTTTAAATCTAGCACGTAAAGAAGTTAGGAAAGTTCCACTCCTTATACCCTGCCCACACATTATGTCATAATTAAAAAAAAAAATAAGTAATCAACGATTCCTAAAACCTATAACATATTACAAATGTATGTTAATAAGCATCTCAACTATAAATATCTAGTAACGATGCAATAAACAAATCATTAATGAAAAAATAGACTGCAAATTTCGAACGGTGAGACTTACATACAAATAAAGTAAAATCTTGTTTTTTACTAAGTAAGATCTATGTTTTTAATTAAAACTATCTAGACTTTTACATTGAAAGAACTTTACAATTCAGTGACAATCTCAACCGACTTTAAAAAGAAAGAGGTTCTCAATTCGGTTGTATTTTATTTTCCTTTTTTTTTGTTTGTTATAACTCCGCCATAAAAAATCCTAAACCAAACCGTAAATAAGAATTTTCCGAGTTTTAAACGAAATCGGAAAATTCTTATTTATTTGAAAGGATATACTTACAGATTAGTCTCGTAGAAATTTTATCAAAATCATGAAGACAGTTTTTTTTTTTTTTTTTTGTAGAAAACAACTTCTTTATTACGAGGAAAGTTATATTTAGTTAAATCTAATAAACATTATTGATACCTTCTCGCGATCAAACATAACATGTTTTTACTATCTTTCATCCGCGACTTCATCCGCTTGTCCATAATATGTTCACTGACCAAGATAAAAAGTAGCCTATATCCTTCTCCATCTCACTCCATAATACCTACGTGTATATTAAATTTTATAGTGATCAGTTAAGCCGTTAACGCGCTAGAGGTAACGAACACAGGAAAAGGGAATTGAAAATGGAGGGAAAGGGATTGTTAGTAATGGCGACTGAGAATCCCATTGCTAGCAATATACCCAACCAGGTCGACCTCCCCGTAGTTCCCCCTGGAAACTATCATGGTTAATTCCTGATGAATTCATCACGATGGGCTAATTGGCCTGTTTTCATTCTCATCGATCACCCTTCACTGTTGCTCCGCCAGCGTATCTCGTTAGCGCAGGCGGGGTTACCATTCCATTTTCATCCACCAAAAAAAAAACGAACAAACCAACAAACACACTTTCACATTTATTTATATATTTATTCATTAATATATTTGTATGCTTAGTAACATGTATGTTTACATGGCAGACTTATTGCTAAAAGCATTGTTTCCCAGTCAGCCATAGGGAAGTGTCAGAATACTCGAGTGCAATACTGGTAATAATTAATATACATACATACTAAAATTAACATATTATAACACATTCATATTAGTAATTTATTCAATCTGTAACTTACTATTAATTGATTAATCCTGACGCGATAAATTACATTATACTTTCAAGAGTTATAGAATCTAATATCTTTGATTTTTGATGGATAAAAATGGTATGGTAACCCCGCCTGCGCTAACGGGATACTCTGGCGGAGCACCAGTGAAGGGTGATAGATGAGAATGAAAACAGGCCAGTTAGCCCATCATGATGAATTCATCAGGAATTAACCATGATAGTTTCCAGGGGAACCGCGAGGAGATCGACCTGGTTGGGTATATTGCTAGCAATGGGATTCTCAGTCTCCATTACTAACAATCCCTTTCCCCCCCAGAATCTATTATCGTGGAGCTACATTGAATCCCTAAAATGGACTAGTCATCATAAATTCAATACAGTGGTCACGCAACGCAATATATTTTTTATAATTATTTTCCTGCATTCGATATTCTATACAAATATAGAAATCAATATGAGATTTTAATTATTCCAGACATACCTTTAAAATTCTGATTGAAAACAATCCAGAATTGGCTGGTGTTCACTCCTAGATGCGAGCGAAGCTTCAAAAAGACATGTCTAAGAATACATATTCGACTTTTAAAGAGACCCAGGCCCCTATTTGTGGGATGCCTAATAATATCTACTACTGGGGAAAGGAATTGCTAGTAATAGGGGTTTTTATAGCCCCATTGCTAGAAATATATCCTATCAACTCAATTTTCACACCTGGAAACCATTTTATTTAATTCTTGTGGAATTCGTCGCGACGAGCTAACTGAACTGCTTTCATCCTCACCTATCTTCCCTCATTAGTGCCCCGCTAGACTATACCGATAACGCAGACGGGGTTACCATTCCATTATCGAGTAGACGGTAAAAGAAAGGGTGGTCCGTTCTATACCAGGACCACACGACTCCTACTATTATCACACCATATTCTTATTAAAGACTGAGAAAATCTCGTCTAACTGTAGGACGTTAATAGATTATTATAACAGACAAATTAAAACAACAGATTACTTACAGGGAGTACAAAATATAATGTTGAAACATAATGTAAATTATATTAAAATATATATGATTTTGGTTATACCTACTCCGTGGTTTCATCCATACTTGTATCGTATTGCTCCGTAATAACTTTCCTCAAGAAATGAAATGTAAAAATAATTTTTCAAGTCCGACCGATAATTCTAGAGATTAGCGCGTTTAATAAACAAATAAACTCTCCCGTTTTCTATTTTATTGTCATAGTATAAAGAAATCTACTTATGAAAACTCTTTACACTATGTCATTATTATATTAATGTAGATTAAGAAAAATCATCATTTCTACGTTTCTTTAACTTTATACCCATATGATACCTATATTCATAAATTTAATATCAGATGTATATACTCGTAGACACAGACTACCAGTTCTATCTTATTTAGAAATGAACATAATACTTTACAATAAAATTCAGTAATGACTTATATATACGTCTACTTTTGAACAATTTAAAATTTTGGTAATAATGCCAGTTAATACAGAATTCGTAATCATTAGTGTTTTACCAGTAACTAAATATTTTTTCCAAAGAAGCATGGGTCTAAAATCTAAAAGGTTTTTATGCCTGCCATACTAACACTAAATGTTTATTTCATGTACAAATTGACTTTGTTAGACGAATACACCGCCATTTACTCTCTTTCTGTTTAGTGTAATAATTAGCTGGTAGAGTCCGTCCTGTTGACATATTTTAATGTATGCAAAAGTATAAATAAATATATATTCAACTATTAGAGCTCTAAATTTGTTGTCCTTATTCTCGACATATATTCCTATAGAAGAAAGGGTTTTAATATCATTTTGCGTATGAATGCTTTTTATTATACATTTATACGACTATTTGGAAGCAATCGTGGGTTTACTTTGCGTTTGTAAATATATTAAAACTAGTTTTTGACCACACTAAAGAAGTTAACCATTTCTAAAAGGCATATGAAGACAAAACGTACACCAAATTTTAAGACCTTCAAAGACATTTCAAATTAAATATATGATAAGTAATACAACTTTGAAAACCGCGTCCAATTTAGTACACTATTTTTCTGTGATGCCAGAACAAACATACAAGCAGACGAAATTTAAAAATTATTGTTTTGATCTGTGTTGCTCATATCAACATTTCATTTCTTTTTTTTTTCATCTTCCATGTACAGACATTATATTATTTCAGTTTTATTATATTAGTAAGACGGATGATCGACGATAATTTTCAAAACCTTTAGTAGAGTTAAAAAATATTATGTTACAAATTTGGAATCAACTCCCAGTAGCGGTATTTCCAAATGAATACGACATCGTGACCTTGAAGAAAAGAGCATATTCCTTTGTAAAAGACCGTAAGCACACCTGCAATGCCTCTAATGTTGTGGGTGATCATGGATGGCTATAGTAACTTACCATCAACTAAGCCGTATGCTTGTTTACCCTTTGTGTTATAAAAACATATAATCATTACTTGAAAAGTAAATTATGGCAGTGAAGTTACAAAGTACGAAACAAAGGTTAAGTTCATGAGCATCATAGTGGTATGATGTTCATATTTATTGACGTCGGTTACCACTGTCCATTAGGTGGTCCATCAACTTATTTGCTATTCTAAATTGCATAAAAATCGCATCTAAACATGGACTACAAAAAAAATATATAAAATAGTGTTCGCTACATAAGGCATCCAAAGAGTCGTTACCGGTTACAGAATGTAGGTAGGTCTACATTCTGGGACTTCAACATTGTATACCAAACACGGTTAGCTACACTACCTAACTCACATACTAAAAGTCAGTGTACAGATGTTCTCAAAGTGTGCTTCGAGGAAGATGAGCTTCTTAAATCTGCTGTACGAGATTGTAAGGGAAAGACCGAGGAATTCACCGTTGTATTATCTTTAGGACACATCAGTTTGCTCTATATTTTATCAATTAACAAAAACATTATATTTTATCTGAAGTTTTCAAAACTATATTAAAAAATGCGATGGACTTCATACTTTTATTTTAGTTTTATCATCATCATCATATCATTAACTGGTCTTTCCTGAACAAAAACCTCACCCATAAGAGAGGTTTTGGTTTGGTGGTTTACCACGCTTGGTAGGCAGGTTAACAACCATAGTTAGGCTTTGGTGATATTTTATTTATTTTAGAGGGACGCTGCTGCCCCACCCTCGACCATTAAATCTCATTAGCCACAGTCTATGACATCCACGGGAAAGGAAAGATATGGTGATGAAGGAACCAATTCTCATTGTATATTTTCATGTGTACTTAAAATACAGTAAAACAATTAAATAAAAAGATGTCATAAAAAAGCAAGCATAAAACCAAGTTTTTCTTGTTTTAAATCCCCATAAAATATTTTATGTTTCAAAGGTGATCAGGCGATGAAAAAGTTTGAGAACCCCGCAGTATGGTTACCCCTTTATCCATACTATTATCCGATAGGGCTTCTACCGTAGGGCGGGCGGGCGGCGGGCGTAGTAAACAAGTCAGTACTCTATTGTACCGTGGACAGACAACACGTGTCGCGGCCAAACTGTCGCGTTTAAGTAACCAATCACTATAGAACTGAAGGCGAACGCGCGCGAAACTCGTCGTGACACTGAAATACATTGTGACTTGTAAGTATTACCATAGCCGATCACGATATGCCCTTAAATTACGTGAAACATAAAAGATTCATGCTTTATTCTAGGTGCTAATGCCGGCAAGACAATCGTTACACTTTGCTTTGATCTTTTATTCACGTGTCGTATTTGTTCGAAACTGTTCTAAAACTATTTTAAAAAAGTGAAGTATTTTCTAATGTGGCAATCGATTTTCTTTTTATTTAACTGTCATTTAAAAGAAACTACTTTATCATACATAAATTGATTGATCAGTAATATGATAATATTTTATATACGTAGTCAACATAAGAATAAGATAAGATAGTTTTTACACACTTGAAATAAATTGTCTTAGCCAAATACACACACTGTTACTTAGTGCATTAAATATTATTCTTATATCGGGATTACTGTGTTGTATACAATTACCAAACATCTACTATATATATGAATACTGATAATCTATAGGCGACCTCACCACATAGCTAGTGACATAAAGTGATCATAAAATTAATCTTTACGACATTCCGACCTTGCACGACGCTAAAATTGCCAATTATTTTAAGTGGATTCCACAAAATCTGGTAAAACTCTATTAGTTTATATAAAACGTAATTATTATAATCACACAATACATATTCCTAATTATTTTGCATTTTGTGATTTTCTGGAAAATTTCAATTTAATGTGTAAAATTCCATTTCAATTTAAAGTGTAAAATTGTATAATATTAACACCTCCTAAATACGAGTATGTCACGCTTCAAGTATTTTTATCGCATCTAATTTTATTTACACATTCCAATCGGTAACCTCCTATTGCATGCATTAATATTTAAATATAGTTTGAATAAATAATTATAGTTTATTATTTTTTACCTATTTATAATATTTTTTACCTATTTATATTTTCTTTAAATTTTGTAGTAACTTAAAAAGCATTTACACATTTAATTAATTAGAGACATAAAACAAAAATTATGTAATGACAATTATCAATCCAATAATCCAAAAAAAAATTGCACTACCAAAATCATATGAAAACTATAGTAATCGTAATAATATAGTGTCTGATTTTTTTGTACGATTAGAATGGTAATGAAGGACACGACCTGCCTTATGGAAAATAGTAGCCACCATCCAAAGATATGAACATCACAGAACATTAGATAATTAATTAAAACCAGTAGACATGTATTACACTGCTCCATCTAATCTCAAACTTAGCTTAGCTATAGACACCAAACATTTGTACATCTATACTTAAATCCTTTTTTTGGTTATAAATATATGTTTTATACATACATAGACAACACCCAGACCAATACAAACTAGCATCTGCAAACATACTTATCAGTGCAAATGTTTACATTATGCGAGATCGAACCCATGACCATCGGAATGCAAAGCGATGTGTTAAACCATTAGACCGATATGGTCAACATTGTATATTATATAAAATTCTAAGTATAGTATAGTAGTATAAGAATCTTATTTATTGCAAACTTAATTGTAGGCAATTTCCTCAATTTCAAGTTTTATCGATAAAAAATTCCCTTTACAAATTTATTTGTCGCAAAAATTCATTTATTGTGCGTTTGACCTCTCTCGGCCTTTTTAGCAGTACATATATATACTGATCAGGACTCCTAAAGTTAAGTTTCGAACCACAAGAGTCTCATGCAAATATTCAGAGACAGACTTTGTACAAAAGTCATTTGTTTGGGTACCTCTGTACCATTTATGTTTTTCTGACGTGAAGCAGTTGTATTTACATAAGTATCTGTATTTCAGTTTAAAGCGTGGAATATAAAATGACAGAGTTTAGAGGCATAACACCTTAGTCCTCAAGAATGGCAACACATGAGATATCATGAGCGACACAGTACAGTTTGTTATGTCCATGGTACTGTTCGTATCTATAGGCGACAGTTACCACTCATCATCAGGTGGGTCGTCAGCTTGTTTGCCATTCTAAGTTGTATTGTTAATTCCATTGTCAATTTTGGAAGAAAAATAATAGAATCTAATAGCCCCACTACTAGCAATTTACCTTAACAGGTTTATCTCCACTAAGTTCACCCTGGAAACCATCGTAGTTAATTCTTCATGAATTCATCACGATGAACCAACTGACCTGACTTCATCTTTTGCTGGTACTTCGTCAGCGGATAGCAATAACGCAGATGGGGCTAACATTCCATTTTCACCAAATACAAAATAATGTATAAAGTTTAATCAATTTTCTTTAGGAGCTCAGCGATTATTTTATTTTATTTCTCAAAACAACTGGAATCATTCCCTCTCTAGCATCTATAAGTATATATAGTACTTACATTATATAGATAGAGTTTTTTTTGATGAGTGAAAATGGTATGGGATAACGGGATACGCTGGCGGAGCACCAGTGAAGGGTGATAGATGAGAATGAAAACAGGCCAGTTAGCCCATCATGATGAATTCATCAGGAATTAACCATGAGAGTTTCCAGGGAGAACCGCGAGGAGGTCGACCTGGTTGGGTATATTGCTAGCAATAGGATTCTCAGTCTCTATCACTAACAATCCCTTTCCTCCCTATATAGATAGAATATCAAGCCTCAAATACGGGTCAACTTTCTGTCAGCTAAGTATGAAATTAGCTGATTCATTTTTTAATCAATGTTCTATATACTTACGCATAAAATATATATTGACGTATTATTTAATAAATAAAATGAGTGTTTACTCATTAAAAAGATGCAGAAATTATAAGACTAAATAAATATAGAAGTTACAAATTAATCACTCATAACTATTTATCACATAAAAATGTATAAAAAATTGACCCCTTTTTCTCGAAGCATTTCTATAGAGACAATATATATATAATCTAAGATATAGAATCTCATTAACTCTTCTAGCATCTATAAATATATTTATTAGGGCATTGAATTATTGATTTTTTTTAAATCATTACATGTATTAAAGATACATTACCTGTATCATAAAAGGATAAAAAAAAGTATTTGGTTCCTAAACTTCCGCACAAATTTAATAAGTTTTAAAATACGAACTCTAGATTCGATAGATTCGATTCTTTGTTCGTTCGATTTTTTTGTTGATATTAATTTTCCCTACATGTCTGAATGTATCAATACAAACTAATGACTAAATAGTATTACGTATAAATGTGGATGTAAGAAAATTAGGATATTACGTTGAAATATATAATGACAAATCAAAATATTTTATCCTCATTAAGGAATTCCATATTTTTACATGTACATGTGACTCAAATTCAAGGAAAGGACTTATTCACTCACATACCTAAAGGTTAAAAGTAAATTAGTAACAATAAAAATATGTAAACTCGGTTGGTTTGATAAGGCCCAGCCAACAATGCTATTAAAACAACACCGACTTTAAATACATAGCAATAAAATTGATACTGACTACTACTTATTTTATTGTTACCTAAGTGTAAGTAGGTACTTATGCAATTATGGTAGGTTGAAATCGAAATTGGGATGCAATAAGGAAAACAATAATGTAGGTTGCGTAATAAATACATTATGCCGATATAAGTATTTTTCTATGGGTGAAATGGAATGCTACCCTCGTTTGCGATATTGGTATATGCTGGCGGGCCACCAGTGATAGGTGAGGATGAAGTCAAGTCAGTTGGCCCATTGTGATGAATTTTGAAAAAATTAACTACCATGGTTTTTAGGGGAATCGCGTGGTAAACATCCTGACAGGGAATGTTGTTAGCAATGGAAGTGTTAGACCTAATTACTAACAATCCCTTTCTCCTCGATTCAAGTATTTCTTTAATTATTTTGGAATATTATTATAGGCTCTTAAAAAAGGCATTATTCAAACATGTACTTTGTGCATTGCTGAATTTATAAAATTATATCATCATAAGAACCATTAACGTATTTATGCAAAATATTAACAAGTTGTTCTGACGCTAAAAGGCAATAAACTTACAAATATTTCACATCTGTATTAGTTTCGTCCCGCCGGAGCTAATTATCTGCCATTTCTGACATAATTACCAAAAAAATCTTTCTTAGAACACTTTTACATTACAATTATGAGAAATCCCTGTGCAAAATATTATTACATCCAGAGGTTTGAATAGAACGTTATTCTATTCAAACTTATATATTAGTGTATTTACTAACTCATACTAATTTCCACTTTTATATGAACATATAGATTGATTTTTATTAGGTGTTTAATTGAATTTTTTTTTAATGGTTCCTATTGATTCCTATTTATTTTCTCTCTTTCCGTGTGTAGACAAAGTAGATAAAATCCTATTTGTGAAATCAATTCAGAGCCAATAAATACTGATATTTAACTTTTTTACCATATAAAATAAAAAAAAGAAAAAATTAAAAAAGGGAAAGAAAAAGGTAAAAGGCCTTAACATTTTTTTAAATAATAAACCTATTAAAAATCATTAAACTTGTAACCACGCCGAAATTTGCTAAAATTCCCAAAACACACATACAAAATTCCAACATTTATTATTTTCCTTTGTTTACGTAAAAAATGGGAATTACATTATAGTTTGAATGACACCACGGGAATCTATTGTAGGCACTATTTGTGTGATGCGTTCACTGTCCCATTAAAATTCATTAACCTGTCGCGTCAACCACACAATACCAACAACGAAAATAACCAAATATACTTCCCGTATTTGAACTCTATAGAAACGTAATAAAGATCATAATTATTCAGTTCACCTACTTTTGTATAAATACAGTTCGCAGAGGTTATTTAAAGCAGAACACAGATTGTTACAGCTGTCAGGGTGTGACATTGTAAAGCTTTGTCAGAAATAAATACCTAAGTACCGACTCTATTGATTACGTAAGTTATTTTCCGCAATTTTGCTATTTTGACAATGTTGCCGGGGGAATTTTTGGAAAAACCGTTTTCATTGCTCTTTTTAGGGTTCTGTACCTCCAAAAGGAAAAACTGAAACCGAATCTAGTTAATAATAAAATTTAATTGAAAGCTTTTCAAACATTTCCTGATAATAACAAATATATATACAACAATCCCTAAAATGGTTAATGGTTTATAAGAGACGTAAATTAATGATAATTTAGGTAAATTATGATAATTTTCACCAGCCATGATCACAACTAGACTGATGTAGCAACACCTCCACTTCTGTATTTTCCTCTACCCACTGTTTGTCATACATCATACAAATTGTCTACACACTGGACAGTTTTTTATTTTTATTATTATTGGAAGATGGGCTTTTTCAGGCAGATAAACCTGTAACCTGCGCCCTCTGTGACCTTTTGTACTCGCCCTTTTTTAAAGTTTGCTACGGATTCCTGTCAGTGATAGGAATTTTAAGACGTTCTTAGCAGCGATGTTTTTTATCTCTTCAAGTATAAAGTGTATTTTCTAAAAGAGATATCTCGTTTATGTATAAGTGGGGTGCAGCCACAAATTACGTGCTGTGACGTTTCTTCCTCACTGTAAGAAAATCTGCAAACAGTTTTTGGACGTGACCTTTGTTGGGTCCTGTGCTTATTAAATTTGCAGTGTCCAATGTAGAGCCCTTGTTAATACACACATATTATTAAGACAAAAATATTATTTTTACTCAAAATTAACCCTCAATTAATTTTCGAGTAACTAGACTACCATTCATCATATCAGCCTTTAACTGTCCGCTGCTGAACATAAGCCTCCCCCTTGGGGAGTTTTGCCAGTATTTGCCACGCTTGGCAGACGGATTGACAACCGCAGTCAAGCTTTAGAGATGTTTTAAGAAGGACGCTGCTGCCCATCCTTCGCCCTCCCTTAGTCGACTCTTACGACAACTACGGGATAGGAAGGGGTGGCCTATTCTATGCCGGGGCCACACGGCCAGACTACCATTAAGTGATACAAAATAAGATAATTCACAATGCTACGTTTCTTTACTTTGCCAACATTTTTCCATATTTTCATTTAGGCAAATTATTTTGTTTATTTCAAAAGTTGAGCGTAGTATTCCGACCACGAAATGAAAAATTTTGTTACATGTTAGACCGCGTGCTGGTAAATCGTTGCCGCCTGGCATTGTAATCCTTTTCAAATGTTTAACTAAAACAGGCGAGCTAACGTGCCTTTTATCTTTACAAAAAACAAAGAGTATTGCTGAAAAAGAAATATTAATATCAAAAAATTTCAAAGTTCAAAGAAATACAGAGCATAGCCTTCAAATAAGTGTTAAATTGAGCTGAACAAATAAAAAGAGACTAGTGCACCAAACTAGCAGGTAATTCCTGGCTTTACTTGTTAAAGTTAATAAGAAATACCTTATATTAAACGAAAATATCCAAAGTTTAACCATTGGTAAAACACAAAAAAGAGCATATTCCTTTTTAAAAGGCCGGCAGCACACCTGCAATGCCGTTGGTGTTGTGGGTGATCATGTGCGGCGGTAGTTACTTACCATCAGGTGAGCTGCACGCTCGTTTGCCCCCTGTGTTGTAAAAAAACCCTTATACAGGAGGAGCCTCCTCCTGTATAAAGGGGGTTGTCCAGCAATGGACAGTTAACGCTGGATATGACGATAATGATATTAATTCGAAAATGTTTTATAATATTTTTAATAAAAAAAGATATTTACAGAATAAAAGTGAATGCACTAGACATATCCTCCCACATTTTAAATTCGACGCGTTTGTTATTCATTTTTCAGTGCGCTTCAGTTAATAAGATAAAGCGATCAGCGAAAGGTCAATCTGAGATTACCGTTTGATATTCATACCAAAGTTCAAAGGGTATCCATTCTCATGTTTATTTATGAGTGAGTAATTGTTTGTAAAAATAAACAAATAAGGTCACGACTATAATTTCTAATGTGGTAGTCAGAGAGATTTATATTATTTTTAGCCGAGGATACAATCCAACATAGTAAAGGGCGAGCCTACCACTTTCTACAGTACAAGTTCTATTAATATTTGTAAATGCAAAAGTCTGTAAGAATGCGTCCATACATCGGATATTCGTTACGCTTTCACGCAAAAGTACTGAACGGATTTGAATGAAATTTGTTACACGGATAGATAGATATAGATAGCCTACCTTAACACATGCTAATAAATATATGTATGTTTATGTATATATTTGTTTGTGTATATGTAGTGTATATATGTTTGTACGTGATAATATCTTTATAATAGTGCGCCACCTATCCTTTGGTTTTTTCTTAATATCCTGTACCTTAAAAATTACTTTAAAAGGTTAACACTACTTTAAAAGGTTGTCTGGAAGAGATTGCTTAGCGATAAGACCGTTTTTTGTATCACTTCTCGTTAATATTTACTGTATTTGTTATTTTTCTTCTTACTTGGTGCAATAAAGTGTAAAATAAATAATAAATAATAGGATACTTTATATACTGATTCACGCAAGTGAAGCACCAAGATAATATTCTAAAAAAGATGTGAACGGGATAAAAAGTAGCCATGTCCTTTTCAATCCCAACATCACTACCATCTCAGCCATTATCCGTCCATTGCTGAATATAGGCCTCCTCCATAGACTGCAAGGAAGAATGGTCCGGTGCCCGCTGATGCCACTTAAGAACTTTTATTCCTTTCCATCCCAACGTTTATGCTAAATTTTATAATGCTTAATTGAGCTGTTAAGACTTCAAGAAGTAATAAACAATAACTCAAGATTAAGGCGCACAAAAAAGAACTTACTTTAATCGTTGCAAAGCAATTATTTTAATTTAATGTAACCAGTTATTTTGATTTAAAAACTAAACTTTTAAACCGATTTTGATAATATTTCTATATAACCAATCTGAAACCTTTCAGATAAAAACAAGAATTTTTCAAATAAGTTTATAATTGACAGGGTTAACAGAGAAAAATAAACATCTAATTGAGAACCTTCTCCTTTTTTGAAGTCGGTTGAAAAACAAACAAACAAACTCATTTTGACACCTACAATATTAGTATAGTAAAAAATATTACAATAACATTGTTGTACTCCTTCGAAATCCCTTATGAGAGCTTATAATCAAATAACTTTATTAAATGATCCTCCCTAGACATAACGGCCTAGCAACCCAGGTAATCCATTTAAGAAATAAAACATTACGTGACCTGACCCGTAAAATCGGAATTATGGCCAAATATTACCATAGACTAGAGTTGCCATCAATTAGGGCTACCCCGGACTTGACTCGTTCAAAGAACATCCGGTGAGGGTTCAAAGTAGATTTTTGTATACATTCCGTACTTTTAAAGTTTTGTTTGTATTTTTTTTTTGTATTCCGAGACGGATTTCAATTATTCTTTCTGTCATCGTTACCGTTTACTCCTATGTTGTTACCACATTAAGGTTATATTATTTTACTAGCCGTTTCCTGCGGCGTTGCTCGCTTCTTACTAGGTATTTCCCATATATCATTCCCATTGGAACTCTCATGAATCCGGTCTTATATTGTATTATATATTTAAATGAAAATAAACCTATAATATCTTTATAAAGTTTCAGCCAATTCAACTGATCGGTTATTTTATAGCATTTTATATGTGATTCTTTAGATTGATATAACTTTTATATATATATATATATATATATATATATATATATATATATATATATATATATATATATATATATATATATATATATATATATATATATATATATATATATATAAATTAAAACATACAGTAACAACAATAAGTTAATAACAATGTTTATGTAACGATTAAAATAAAACAAAATTTTAAGTGTAGTAAATAACAACACATTAGTGAAAACCGCTTTCAAATTGGTTAAGCTTAAAAATTTGAAAATTTTTCAATGTTTCGAGTTCTATTGCATTTATAAAGCCCCCCTACAATAGTTTTTCTTATATATCTTCCATGTACCGACAATTACGATCAATTACGATTTTATTATATGTATTGATTGATGATATACTAAAAAATATCTACTAGTTACTGAGTAAAATTTTCTTGTTAATACATCATTCGGCACTAAAATCAAATATGTTTTGTCTAATGTGTCTATAATATATTTAATCGATCATAAATTATTACATCCACTAAGTGTTATATATGACCTTATTTATTTATAATACTTGTACAATTTTTTAAAAATTCATGAATTTTTATAAATCAGTATTATTTTGCTATTGCCAAATTAGTATACTCCTGAAGATAAAGTTTTGAGACTGGTCGCATAGGTTAATAATGATAAAAACATTTTAATAAATATGATATCATATAGATTTATATATATATATATATATATATATATATATATATATATATATATATATATATATATATATATATAGAATCAATATAATGCAGTACCATTAACGAGTCACAACACAAACAGTAAATATATAAATAAAAATATACAATAGATGTCGCTGTTTTTTGTAGAGCAAAATATAGGGCTAATATAATATATATAACAGTTATTTGGTATATCAGTATATCAAATAGCTGTTACATATCAAAGCAGTTTTAAGCTCAAAATCCTGAAATTTGAACCTTTTGTCCTGTTTCGTTGATAATAGATGGCAACCCTAACGTAGACGCACTCGGAGACGTATTCCGAGCACGTTTGACGGCATGAGGCGCAGCCTAATTAAAAGCTATGGACGAAGATGTCTTGTGAGACACTACACATATACTTATTCACATTATGTTTAATACCTACGTGTTCGGATATACGAGACCTAAATATCTAAGTACAAAAATAATATAATATAAAACATTGCCTATTTAAACAATGTTTAACTAAACTTTCTTTGGTCGGTGTACTAATGTTTATTTTAAAATTTTAAATGTCAATATCTATAAACTATTGTAATAAAAATTTTGTAATAGATTCGGTATTGTGACAGATCTTAACAAATAAATTAAAAAAAAATCCTTGAAGGAATGAGTTAAACTCTTTATGGTTTCCTTCAAAGAATGATACAGATTATAAAGATAAAAAAAATTAATTGCAAAAAGCAAGATAAAGAGACAACAATGGGCAATCTTATTACTCTTCCAGGCAACCTTAGGTTGGAGAGGAGTAATTAATGTTGCGTCTGGTCAATGCATAGGAGTGAAAAAAATAGGACTAAAAGAAGAAAAATGGGGCTACGGATAATTTTTAAACGCAGTATAAATATTATATATATGTAAACATAATAGTATAACGAAAATAATATAAAAAAATATTTATAATATACCTACTTATATAAATAGTCAACAATTACTTAAATTCATAGAGTGGTATCCGTTATAACATTTACCCTATGATAACTTCTGATAGCCTTTCATTGCGATATAAAAATATATTACAAAATATATTTATCGATATTTATTTATACGCTGAGTATGTTTATTATGCTTAACGCAATTAATAATAAATTTGTTTATTTATTATTAGCCACAGAGATAATTAAAATATTATGAACAAAATTCAGGATACTCCTGTCTTAGACATGTTAGAATGGCAGACAAGCTGACGGACCACGTGATAGAAAGTGGTAACCATCGCCATGACATCACTAGACATGAACAGCGCCACAGACAGAATACACAATTACCATACGCATGAGGGGTACATGCGTTGTCATTCCTAAAGTCTATAGTGTTTCACCGTGTGGCCCCAACATAGAATGGGCCACCCCTTTTCTGCCCGTAAATATCGTCAGACACGACTAATTAAACCCGCCTACCGCTTGCCAAGTATGGCAACTATTGGCAAAACCCCCCAATAGGAGACCTATGTTCAGCAGTGGACAGTTAATGGCTGATATGATGATGACGATGATTGTGCTACAGAACTGGTTTTTGCTAGATGATAAATGAAAATAAAGGTCAAGTTAATTGGTCCATCGTGACAGTTTCCAAGCAAACCATGTTAGCCAAGTAGGTAGAACATATTGCTAGTATTTATTTATTTATTTATTACTCTTTATTGCACCATTAATAAAAATATACAATGACAAGTGAATAATTCAAGTGAAATACAATAACAAATACAGGTTGAAATATACACATAGGTATAATTTTTCGTGCATAAAATACAAAAATCTATAAGTTTACTTGTAAACTAGTAAAATAGTTAGGTACTAGTCTCCGTCGTTTACAAAACGGTTGAACTTTATCTTTTACATTAAAAATTGTACAAATAACGTAAGAATAATTGCATTGATGAATTTTTTTTAATGGATGATAATGGAATAGTAACCCCGCCTACGCTAATGGTATACACTGGCACCAGTGAGGGATAATAGGTGAAGATGAAGCAGGTCATAGCCCATCATGACGAATTCAATAATAATACAATCACGATGATGGACAAGGGGAACCGCTGGGAGGTCGATCTAATAGGGTATATTGCTAGCAATGGTGCAATAAACCTAATTGCTAACAATAGTTTTCCACCCGCATTGATGTAGTTACAAGTACATGTATTCATGCATTAATTGACATAAAATATTTCACAATTATCATTTATTGGGGTTCAATTCGTGTGCCGTGAGGTCAACCATCAAACTCCAATTAATATCGCTCGAATGCCTCGCCGAATACTAGCATCCAGTAGTCATTATCCAGTAGGGTTGTCGATCACTTTATTATATAAAATTTTTATTAAAAATTTAAATATATACATATGTATACATATCATAGCCGAGATGATGATGTATACGTATAGTCGTGTGGTCGCGATATAGAATGGGCCACCCCTTCTTATCCCGTGGATATTTTTTATGGGTGAAAATGGTATGGTAACCCCGCCTGCGTTAACGGGATACGCTGGCGGAGTACAAGTAAAGGGTGATAGATTAGAATGAAAACAGGCCAGTTAACTCATCATGATGAATTCATCAGGAATTAACCATGATAGTTTCCAGGGGGAACCGCGAGGAGGCCGACCTGGTTGGGTATATTGCTAGCAATGGGATTCTTAGTCTCCATTACTAACAATCCCTTTCCCCCATCCCGTGGATGTCGTAAATGAAAATTAATGGTCAAGGGATAGGCAGCAGCGTCCGTCTTAAAATATCACCAAAGCCTAACTGCGGTTGCCAGGGTGAAAGGAATTGTGAGGTTAGTCCCCCATTGCTATCAATATACCCTATCAGGTTGACCTTGACACGCTTGCACCTGGAAACTATCGTGACTAATGTATCGTTGAATTCGTCACGATGGGCTAACTGATCCGCCTTTTCATCCTCACCTATCACCTCTCACCAGTACCTCGCCAGTGTATCCCGATAGCGCAGGCGAGATTACCATGCTATTTAAACCCATCAAAAAGAAAAATAAACTGCAGTTGCCAACCCGCCTGCCAAGCGTGGCTACTTTTGTTAAAAGTTTCCAATAAGAGGACATAGGTCTCCTTGCAAATATAAATTGAATAAAGCCTGCAAATATAAACTAAAGTATTGAAAAATATTTCAAGTGTATTGCCGGTGGGTGGTATATATAATCTAATCGATATTAACCATTGAAGAATTATTTTTATATAGATATTGTTGATGCTGGAAATAGTTGTACAAAAGTCGATTGCTTGGGTACCTCTGTCCCATTCGTGTATCTACCGTGAAGCAGTTGTATTTGCATGGCTGTGTTTCGGTTTGAAGGGTGGAATATGGCGTGAATTTTATAATGGCAATCAACACGAATGGGACAGAGGTGTCCAAGCAAACGACTTCTGTACAAAGTCTCCTTCTAGTCGACCTAATATAGTATAACATATTTATTGATGACGGTTACCACTTTCCACTAGTTGGGTCATCAACTTGTATGCCATTCTAAGTTGCATAAAAAAAAATATCTATACCAGTAGACAATAACCACTTGACACTCTGAGATTACTATACGAGTATATGACAATATTGACAAAATGTTCGTCGACACCAAACATGTGACTTGACGTCGCAAATATTGACATAGCCACAGTTGCTCCCTTATCACCGAATGAAAACACAAGGCAGGCAACAACTACTGTAAGAGGATTAGGTACTTTATAAGAAATTCATTTTTTCCTTTGATATTTCAATATCCATACTCTAAACAGAGAATAATAAAAAAATATATTACAGAATATGGCATTCTTTACCAGCAGACGTTATGGGAAAGCAGATACTGATGACGAAATGTGATATTTATATAGAGTACGTAGATAATTTTCACAGTAACTTTTTCTCGGACAAATCCTCAAGGCAGAGGGTTGTGATCACCAGGAATGCTTCTCCGAACGAATAAGTACTCTTCAGGTTTCCCTGTCTTAGATTATTTTTTTATACAACTTAGAATGGCAAACAAGCTGACGGCCCACCTGATGAAAAGTGGTAACCGTCGCCTATAGACATGTACCCTATAAACAGTACCATTGACAACAGAGTATACTGTTTCGCCCATGATACCCCCCATGCGTTACCATTCCTAAGGACTCGGGTGTGATTCCTCTGTACCCAGTAAATTCACGCCATATCCCACCCTTCAATCCGAAACACAGCCATGCAAAATGCCAGGTCGGCAAAAAGGTACTGTAACAAGAATATCATGGACATACTATGTTTGTTGTTTCTAATTAAATCCGAAAGTCTTCTTCAGGGAGAGTACGGCGCTTTAGGTCACAGCGTCTCGCATTTTACCTACTGTACTGTCCTTAATAAATTGAATACTGTGATGGCCATTTTCCATTATTTAGACTGTGTTTCATTGTTAGATACTTATTATAAAAAAAATATTTTAGAATGACGTATAAAAAATTTTGTTCTATTGTAAAATATGAATATATTAGAATTTATTTCTACCAAACAACCAAATATTTTGACAACGATATTGATCGATATAGTAGAGTAGTATAGACTGTCATATATCCTTACTAATACTATAAATATAATAATGAGTTTCTTTGTTTGTTACCTGTTAGAGGCCTAACCGCTTAACTAATTACTATGAAATTTGGTATACACGTAATACATGGGATGGAGAATGTTACGGGCTACTTTTTATCTCGTTCCACGTAGACTAAGCTGCTGATAAAAACTAGTTAATAGTGTAGAGTCAGCTGATCATCAGTAATAAAATAAATGAATAGGTATATATATTTAATATAAATAATTAAATATTTTGTTTAACGGGATTAATTCTGAGTGATTACTAAATATTATTATAGCTCAGTGCAAATCAATCTAACCGAAGTCAACGTGCAGAGAAAGTTTGTGTTAGAAATTTTAAACTTTATTTAATTTTTGTACCCATGTTTCTTTGAGAAAAATGTTCAGATTCACTAATAGAACACTTAAAAGGGTATTAATATTTTTAATTTCATATATTCCTATATAAGCACAGTCGAAGTAGAATAGTATATTTCTTTTCTTTTTTTTCTTTTTATTCCATACGTTCAGTCATAGAACGGGTGTACGTGTGTATACAAGCGTGTGTAGTTTCTAATAACCTGTTATTCGATAAATTCTCAGGTAACGATGGGTAGCTGGCTCAGCTATTTGTGGTGGGGAGGCAACCCCGACCTACAGAACCCGCTGTCCGGTCTGACTAGACGCGAGGTGTACGCCGTACAGAAGTCATGGGCCCCCGTCTACGCAGACGCTGTGAACAATGGCACTGAATTATTGAAAAGGTAAACTGAATTAACCATGTACTACAATAAAGTAAATCGATAAATATGTTATTTCGTGATTTCTTTAATCTCATCAACAAATTCGACCCGTTTCATTTTGTAATAACATATTTTAACGTAAAATTAAATATGAGAATAAAATTCGACAATTGTTTTCCCGCCAAAAAGTTCGGTTTTAAAGTTATCCCTACTTGATAAATGAAATTATTTTATTATAAATAAGTAATATAAAGTAGTTTTTTTTATAATATTTATTCCTACTCATAGATATATTGGATGAAAGATAAGAAGTCTAAATTAAGCGTCGTAAATAAAATTACATAAAGTCCAAATTTGCTAACAGTTGTTTATTAAAGTATTTTTTTTTTGTGTTTATAAAATCATTATATTACAGGACACATGTTTAAAGCTCTTTTATTATTATGATGGAATATCGAAAGATTTCATATACGCAGTCTGTCCATATCCACTTGTATATAGGCATATTCACATAATATACGAGGTCGCCAATATTAGAGCGCAGTAACTCTATTTCTATTACCGTAAATCACTAAAATTTCAAGTACTAAAACATTATGTACCTATTTCGAAATAACTTCTGCGCTTACAGTTAAAGAAGTCTATATGTTTCATTTCATAAGTAACGAGCTTTTAAATTTACATCGTTATGTTATTCGACATGTATTTTCGTACTTACTAGTATACATGTTAGCGACATGTATTCTAAAGTTTGTATGTTGAAAACATATTGTTTTCGACGCGTATTCCAACATGTATTTTAGTTAAACTGATTTTGTGATATCTACGCAACTAAAATCGTCTTTTAAATCTACATGTAAATATCACATTAGAAAAATACTCCAATCTCTTTAGATATATATTTATTTTAATATATCAATGGTTTTTACCTTTCGTAAGTAACATTATTCAATTGAAAAAATATATAAAATAATCTTATATTACCATGAACTGATTTCGCTTTAAATATATATAAAACATGTAATACAGTGTATTTATAATTGATGAAAATGGAAAGGAAACTTAGGGTATTACCATACGCTGGTGGGATACGAATACCTAAGAGATAGAAATTTGATAAAAAATTTAAATAATGATTATGTTCGTGACTACACTAAATAATTATCAAAATATTACATACATTAGTGAGATAACTTAATTTCCCATGAATTTAAAACCTTTAGACATTAAAGATGAAATTAACAAGGATAAATCGACAAGTAAAAGTTAAGTTTCGCCGACATGTTTAAAAGAACATGGACGCCTTTTTAATGAGCCATGCCCCCTAGAAAATAATTTTAAATACACGAATGGATGCCAAAATTTAAGGAATATTTCTCTTTAACCTTATTTTTCTAGTGATTCTCAGTACTCTCTTCCTACCAAGCATTTCGTGCGCGATACAGCGTGTCTTCAATACACACACAACAACATACAATTGAATAACACTACCTTCATATAACATGAATGTAAATTCAATTCGGCTTCATAGCGCTGCTTTATGAATGGTTAACATCAATATCTATTTAATATATTGGTGTAACGAACTCGTCTCGACACGGGACTATCTACCAATTTTATTAGCATTATTGTATCGAAGAAAATATGATAGAATTTTATTTGAATTAAATAATGAAAACCATTAATCTCGAGATCATTATCATATTATTAATTGTGATTTAATTGTTTATGTGTAAATTTAATTTATATATAATTTGTCTAGTTCTTTTTTTTTTTTCTAGGAAAAATTTAATACTTTATAATTAATTACTGTTAGACTAATACTCAATAATATATGAACTTTTTTATTAATATTTTTACTGCATAAAAAAATATGGAATATAATATAATACCTTTTCGATATGTAGCAATAAAACTAAATGTAAACATAATACATTTTCTTACTTATAATATTTATTTAAATCGACTAGCTAAGCAGTTTTCCAATATGATCACCAACAGGAAAACATATTCAAGAGAAAAAAAATAAACGTAATAATGTACATATTAATATTATGTACATTATATCAAAATAATAATAGATTTATTCTTATAACAATTTTAACATAAATATTCCGTGGTTAACCAGCGAGAATCCAGCAAATTTAGTTATTATATACCACGTACGCCGTGTACGAGTATAATAACCTCACAACAAGATAAATGTAATCCAGAAGTCATGATTTATTGTGGCAATTTGTCCACAACCGCAGAAATCAGGACAATGGTGGGTGAAGCTGTATCCGAGTTTCCAGAAGTGGATTGCTGTTGAAAATTATTCCGTTAAATGCTTTGTTACTTATATTTTATTTATATAAAAACAGTTTCTGTTCAATACTTGTTTAATTTTTTTTTAATTTAACTAAAATTTGCCTGAGACTTAATACGCGTGGATTTCGAAAGTACGTAATAAAACATATACCAAATAATTTTCGACCTTCAAAAATTGGATGCGGTTTTCACTGTTTCTATGAATATTTAGTGCAGTAAGTGGTTTTTGCGTGACACAGGAACATACACTGTTTTTTTTTTTAATATTGTTTTTTTTTTCTTATTATATAGATCCCTTATTATCACATATTTAAGAAAACAATTACGATGAGAAACTATCAGACGTATATTTATCATAATTTTTTACTGTTATTACTTTTGCATAACCTTGACAGATTAGAAATTTAATATTTTTATACATGAATTTTATTTATAACTTATTTTGCTGTTGTGACTTAAAATTATGAACTGAACATATCTTATCTATAAAATATTAACCTGTTTCGGTTTAAAGATTTATTGCAATCAGTTCTCTTCTATACTTCCCATAATAAAGATTGTGACCCACAAAAAAAAACAGACTTCAATTGTGACAAAACCAATTATTTTGATCTGAAAGCTAAACTACTCAACCAATTTTGATAACATTTCTGTGAACCTAATCTGTACTCGTAAGTATGCGCCTTCAGATAAAAAAATAATTTTCCAAATCGGCGTAGAAATGACGGAGTTTTGAGCTAAAAAGAAAACATAAAAATAATAATACAACCAAATTGAAAACCTCCTTCTTTTTGAGGTCTGCTAAAAACAACAACGATTAGGGTCAATGCCCGATATCTAATGCCCGATAAAAAAGGAAACTTGAAAGTTCACGATATCGACAGCTTCGCCAGGTGGTCCCATTTTCAGCTCGAACTCCTCCGTAGCAATGGGATAAAACTTTTATCTTTTCCCCCGAAGAAACTTTTTAATTTACAACAAAACCCTTGTTAAATCATGACTTAGAGAGACTTGAACAATACATATTGTATTGAGAAGAATAAATTTATTTAAAGACTTAACTGAACCTTAAAAATTGTTTATTTATAGGAGTTTATAGACACTTTTTTTTAATCTACCGATCAATTTGGAACGTAGTTTCAATCAAGAACAATGAGGAAGACGCGACACTGTTGTACTCTTTTCTACTAATGTCAAAAGGTCAAAGAGGTTTTCAAATCGGTTATATTTTTTTATGTCTATACCTTCAGAACTCCATCATTCATAAAGCGATTTGGAAAATTATTATTTGTAGAACAAAATCATATCTTATAAAATGAGTTCTAGTTTTTATATGTTACCTATATAAAACTTATATATATATAAAAATTTTAAGACGTAGACATACAAAATTGAAACATAAATAGATCAATCGTAGGTAACTAAAGCCGTCCTAGCCAACTCGCTACGCCGCTAGCAGTTTCGATAACTAACTGAGCAATTTAATATTTGCAAAAAAATAATGTAGGCATACAATTATAGTATATATCAACTAAAATAGAACCTATTAATATAAAAATCTCGTGTCACGATGTTCATTCACATTAAACTCCGAAACCGCAAAAACTATATTAATGAAATTTGTAAATATAGCTTTTGCACTCATGCGAAGCCGGAATAGGACGCTATTAAATATTAAAATAACTATTAGTATATTATTCAACCTTATTATTATTTTCCAAAATATCATTAACTGTCCAGTGCTGAACAGAAACCTGCTTCCCCCTTGGAAGAGTTTTACCAGTAGTTGGTGATGTTTAAAGAGTGACGCTGCTGCCCATCCCTCGTCCATTTAATTTCTATAGTCGTCTCTTACGACACCCACGAGAAAAGAAAAGTTGGCCCATTTTATGTATATATAGATAAATTTTCCAAAGAACCTGAACAATACGAGTAGTTATGACCACAGTTCAAAAAATTCAAGTCTTAAAAATTTGAGCTTTCGCCTGTTAACTAAAGCCAAAACATTAATTCAAAACCACAATGAAATTTGTGATAAAATGAATCTGGTTAGCTTCTGTCTCACGCAATTTATAGGTCAACCGCATAGATTTATTACGTACTTACACGCTATACTTAGTATAATTACACGTGTAGTTCAGGTCCAGTGCCAAATTTAATTTACAATGTCAACAAAATAGAGGATATATAAAAATGATTGTTGAGAACCCAAACATAAATTGCTTATTCGTTCATAAAAACTGCTACAGTGTTTTTAATTAAAAATTATATTCATTCAGACCATTTATACATATATAACATTAATTGCAATATTTTGTTTTATTTAACACTTTATTGCACCTATATGGACTTTTGGAGGATTTTCAATAAGCATAGTGGAGTACAGAAGGCGGTTTTATTGCTAAGCAATAAGATCTTCCAGACAAGATTTGTGCCCAAAAGAAGGAATAAAAAATATTGCATTAATATTCTATATTGAAATAAATTTCAGAATTTATATATTTATTATAATTTGAGAACAATAAACTTACAAAATATAAAAGCTAATGCTCTACCAAAAAATAACCGTAGCTCTACTATAAGAATTTTCGCTCAAAAATAGATAAAGCAATTATTTTATATTGATAATGGATATTTAATTTATTATTTATAATTAATATTAGATTGGGACAGGAGAAAAAAATAACGTTAATCGTGTCAGCTAATAATATAAAAAATTATAGTGACATGATAGTATATTGGTAGACTACGTACATAAAGGATTTTAACAAAACGGAACACAAAAGTGTCTTAAATATATCCCTTATTCTGTCGTAGGTAATTTCCACAACAACTACCTATGTATCAATAACTATGTCTCTATTTCTACTAGTCATGGATTAAACGAATACCGATGTTTATGTTAAGTTCTTCTGGACATGGATAGCAAGAGAAAGTCATTATCTATTTCGATATCGCCCATATCGGTCTAATATCTATTTTCGAATATGTTAAAAGTCTATTGTCTAATATATTTTTTTAGACAACAGACTTTTAACATATTCCTCATTGGGCAGGTATATAGATATTGTAACTAAAATATATAGATATTGCTATATATACCCCTAGTTTCTACCATACAATCAAATTATCATTCGTTGTTACAGATTCTTCCGAGCGTACCCCGATGCAAAGGACTTCTTCAAAATGTTAAAGAACGTGAACGAAGATGAATTTTCCGAGAACATACAGTTCAAGGCGCACGTAATTAATTTGATGACGTCACTAAACTTGGCGGTTGTGAACCTGAACCAGCCAGAAATAGTCGCCGCGATGATGGTCAAAATTGGAGACTCGCACAAGAGAAGACAAATCAAAGAAAAAAATTTCCACGTAAGAATAATCCAGTCTTATTCATCGTCACCATGATTTCAGCCTTTCATTGTTCACTGCTGAACCTCCTTAATATTTTTTTTTTAATATATGAAATCTAATAATGAATCTACTGGTTCACGCTGAAGGCATAAGGGATGATAGATGAGGATAAAGTCAAGTCACTTCGTCCATTGTGACAAATGACTAATTTACCAGATATTAACTGCGATGGTTGGGGAAAGGGATTGTTAGTAATGATTTTAAAATCCTTATTGTTATTTATTTATAGATTACTCACCACACTTACAATACCCCAAAACGTGTAGTGAGCCATAGATTTATTTTTCAAACTTAAAAATTTTGAACAACATCAGTTATCAATGTGATAGGGTTATCAGGTCAACTTCGACTCGTTTCCCCCTAGAAACCATCGTAGTAAATTCTTGCTGACTTCATCACGATGAGCCAACTGACCAACTTTCATCCTCATTTATCATCTCTCCCTAGTGCCCAAGCCAGCATAAACCGATATCTTAGGCAGAAAGTGCATATTCCTTTTTAAAAAGCCGGCAGCACACCTGCAATACCGTTAGTGTTGCAATATAGGGCATATATCAGGTCGACCTCCACGTGGTTCCCCTGGAAACCATCGTGAATAATTCTTGTTGAATTCGTCACGATGGGCTAACTGACCTGCTTCATCCTCATCTATTATCCCTCACTGGTGCCCCGCCACCAATCCATTCTCACCCATTAAAAAAAAAAATACCGTTAGTGTTGTGAGTGATCATGGGCGGCGGTAAGTGACTACACTTACCATCAGGTGAGCCGCAAGTTTGCCCCCTGTGTTTAAAAAAAATTCACCATTCCATTTTAATCCATTAAATAAACCTATAACTAGGGTAACTATGGGCAAAAAACAAAGGTAGAATATTCTTAAAAGGTTTGCTGTTGCTGATGTTTTGGAGTATACATATTCAAAACACTTGATGCTCTTTCTACACTTTTAATTTAATAATGTTTTATATTCAACAGGACTTGAAAGAAGTCATCGTGAAAATGTTCATAGAAGTGCTCAAATTAAATGACTCCACTCTCGGCGCTTGGGCTAAAACAGTAGACTTCTGGTATAAAAATATCTTCTACGCTTTGAACTCGACGGAAGTGAGGTAACAGCTGTACAGAATTAATACATTTGTAACAAATTTACAGCTGACCAAAGTTTCGAGTAAAATAATAAATCATTAGTCATTTATTTGATAAAAATGAATCATTAGATTTACAAATGAGTTTTACGGTCTCCGATATAAGAGTATTGATCACCACAATGTTATAATATCGTAGAGAAACGAGCATACAATATCGAATCTTTTACGTCTTTTTGCTGATTTTTTACATACAATTTTTATCAGTTTTATATAATTTTACTAAGATGGCAATGCATTAAAGGCGTATAGGTACTGAACATCACAGTGTACCTTTACCAGTGTATTCATCCTCATTACTTGGCACACTATCACTGTTCGTGCATCCCGTTCATTTCTACCTCGTACATCTTGGTTCTGGAACAAGCTTCCGTCTTCAATTTTCCCCTTACAATATAATATGGGGCATTACGTAAATTTACCTACAGACATTTAAAAGGCTGGCAACAAGCAACGCCTCTTGTGTTACAGGTGTTCATGAGCGACGGTAGCCGCTTTCCATAAACCGGTGAAACCGGTAAAACGGTGGACCGTCTGCTCGTTTGGCTTCCTAACAATAATAAATTCTGAAATGGTCATGGTGCAGTTTATGTTTATACACAGTGGTTACCACTTTCCATTAGGAGGGCCGTCAACTTGTTTGCCATTTTGAAAATAAAAAAGAAAATAAATCTAGTCAATAAAATAATTTTTTACCATGAAATTTTAATTCCTACGTATCTCATAAAATTCCTGGTATCATTGTTTTCCTGCCTGACTGAAGCATAAGAGGCTTGCTTCTTTTAATGTTTTGTCACTTTACTTTTACCCATATTTTGCATTTATGTAGCATGGTACCTCATTTTTCATGTCCTACCATTCACACTACCTAATAACAGAACAACTCTTAAAATTTAACGAAGAAATTTGAATAATATGTAGGTTGAATATACAGGTAAAATATTACCTATAGATATATCTAACTTCATGTCAAGTCTCTTATAGGCATAGAAAAAAAAATGTGATTGAATATTAATTGGAGACCGAAAAATATCAAATTTATTATATTTTTTCTAAAATATTCTCAATGCACACATTGTATTGCACTAAGTTAGATATTGCATTTACTTTCATTTGAATGCATACTCTATTGGCACTGTTTTTGTAAAGCATATTAGGTACCTGTCTATAACATTATTTCTATTGTTTATTGACGATAGACAAAAGTACTATAATAATATGAGATTATTATTAATTAAGAGACTAGATTTAAAATTAACTCTTTATTTAACGCTGTTTTTCACGGTGAATATCTCATTCCCAGAATGTTTAATAGCTATTTTATGTCTGTTTAAAATTGTAAAACCATTAAAAATGCACTTGGAGCGACTTATACTATAAAACCATTTCATTTTTCACTAGCTGACTCGGCAAATGTTGTATTGCCATATATATTATAAAACATTTTTTTCTGGATAGGGACAGTCTAATCGCCTAGCTATATGAAATATACTTTACGACCTATTCTCATACCTACCAAATATACATAAATAATTTCATAAATATCGGTCGAGTTTCCGAGGTGTTCGACCACAAACACCGTGCTACAAGATTTTTATATATAAGATTATATACTCTGCAATAGCGCTATATTAGCGACATTTATATAAATACATTATATACCAAACTTACTAGTCTAAAAAGCTTTGATTGTTTACATGATTATGATGAATTTTATATACTTACCTACATAGTTTAGATATATGTACCTAGGTTAGTGAATTTCAAATCTTACGTAAGAATTGCACTTAAGTTGCGAAGTTCATTTATTCGTCACCTGCTTGATTGTATAAACAAATAAAAGTATATAAATATTATATAAGGTATTGTTTTATAAATCCTATTAACAAATGTATATAAAATATACCTAATTAATAAAATACAATTGTCTCTTCCATTTTGTAGCGACTTACATATGTAAATATTATCTATGTATAGAATGTAAATATAATAATTTTTATAAACTTCGTGTTTTATTTGTGTACTTTTGGAATTTTTAATCTAACTATAGTATAGCGATCACCTAAATAGTAATAAACAATTCCTTGGATAACACAATTATACCCGTGATCGTCAAAAGTAGGTATTTCGAATATTAATTAAATTACCCACAATGATAATTCTATATGGAATGATAATAAAATGGCAACCCCGCCTGCGCTATAGGTATACGCTAGTGGAGAACTAATGAAAAACAATACGATGAGACTGAAGCAGGTCTAGTTTGACTAGAATTACCCACAATGGTTTCCAGGGGGTTCGCATATATTGCCAGCAATGAAGCTGTTATCCGTTTCCCCCAGCCTTCATCTTGACTCAACAATTGGACGCATAGCCGTTTGAAGAGTAAATTAATTAATAACATTGGAATTACCTAAATAATTGCCTTATATTATTTAAATTAATAGAGAATCCCATATAGCATTTGTACAAACTTTATTGTGCAATAAAAAATAAATAAATAAATTACCGGGTACCGTGACTTCATACAAGAGGTCTGGACACACAACTTTTGTACTTGCAAAATTATAAAAAAAAAGAAAACTTTATTATGACGGACAAAACTGTCGTACAATCGGATAGTCCCTTATATGCGCAAAATTTAAATATGTACAATTCCAATAAGCAACTAAACGATAACATCTTACTTATTGTACAATTTTACTCTGTTTCACTGTCTGTAAAACAATGCCCTGTGCGAAGCCTCTAGACTATATTTGCTCAAATACTTATTCCACATTTTAAACCTCCCATTAAGTCAAGCGTGCTTGACCCTACTCAGTGTGCAACTCTAGAGCAAATTAGATAGCTAGGTACATTAGGCATATACGTATATATACAGAATGTTAATTAACGTAACCAAATCCTAAAAACTAGTGTTAGTATTTATTAATAGTTTCAATTTTATTACATTTTCCTAGACTTTATATTACCTTAAATATTGTACAATATTACATAATAATAGCTATGTATAGGGGTGATAATGAATTGTTAAGTATAAGAATTGGTTAGCCCCATTGTTAGCAATACACCCTGTCAGGTCGACCTCCTCGCGATTCCCCTTGGAAACTCGTGTTCTATTCCAAGTGAATCCATCACGATAGACTAGCTGACCAGTATGTGCATACCTTGTACTGTGTAGTGCTGTTGGTACAGGTACAAATGGTTTTTTTTTTCGACATTTTCAGTATGTTTTTTTAGTTTCTAGATCCTGATATAAAAAATGTTTTAGGAACAGAAAATTTTTTGAGACTTATTTACTCAGCAGTAGACAGATATATATATACATATTCGGTTCTCTGCTGAATATAGACCTATTAGGGGTTTAGCCAGCAGTTGCCGCGCTTGGCAGGCGGGTTGACAACCATAGTTAGGCCTTGGTGATTTTTAAGAGGGTTTCTGCCGCCCATCCCTCGACCATTAGGTTCCCTTAATCGCCTCCTACGTCAGTTATGGGAAAAGAAGGGGGTGGTCTATTGACAATGAAGCGTACATATAAGGTACCAAAGGGAGACTTTGTACAAAAGTCGATTGCTTGGGTACCTCTGTCCCATTCGTGTTTCAACCGTGAAGCAGTTTTGATTACATGGCTGTGTTTCGGTTTGAAGGGTGGGATATGGCGTGAATTTACTAGGTACAGAGGAATAACACCTGAGTCCTCAGGAATGGCGACGCATGGAGGGTATCATGGGCGAAACAGTATACTCTGTTATGTCCATGGTACTGCTCATGTCTATAGGCAACGGTTATCACTTTCCATCAGGTGGACCGTCAGCTTCTTTGCCATTCTAAGTTGTATAAAAAAAAAAGAAAAAACAAAAATTTACGAAGATGTATCCTTACTCTATAACAAATACCTAAGTTTGTTACCTCTAAACCTCGTATTATGGGGGGTAAAGGATTGTTAGTGATGAAATTTAACAGCCCCATTGCTAGCAATACATCCTATCACCATAATAACCATAGTGGTTAATTCTTGTTCAATCGATTACTAGGAGCCAACTGGCCTGCCTTCATCCTCACTTGTCACCCTTAACTGGTACCCCGCCAGTGTATACCGATATCGCAGACAGAGTTACCATTCCATCTAAACCCATTAACAAATGCCTCGTATTATCAATCCAGACTTAGTATTACGTACTACGTACTGTTTAACCAATCATGATGTACGCCCGTGTATAAATAACCCCGTCTCCAGGGTGGAAAGGGATTGTTAGTAATGAGGTTTAACTGACCCGTTGCTAGCGATACATCCTTATCAAGTCTAACTCCACGCGGTTCCCCCTGGAAACCATCGTAATTCTATTGGAATTCGTCAAGATGGGCTAACTAATCTGCTTTCATGCTCGCCTATCATCCCTCACTAGTACTCCGCCGTCGTATACCTATAGCGCGGGCGAGGTTACTATTCGATTATCACCCATTAAAAAAAATCCCGCTGTATTATCATTATACGCTGGCCCAACACCAGTAGATGAAAGCAGTTGACGAATTGATGGATTCAACTGGAATTAACTACGATGGTTTCCAAGGCGAACCGCGTGGAGGACAACCTAAGACAGTATAACAATAATCTTGTCTGCCATAGGCCATAGGAACATAAACTATTTTCTATATCGATAATTTTTTTAAGATTTTGACATTTTATCTTTTTTCATTTTTTAAGAATTCGTCACTAAAGACCAAGTGGCCTGCTTTCATCCTTACCTATCTAATTATCTCTGGTGCCCGCCAACATATACCGATACCGGAGACAGAGTTAAAATTCCATTATCACTTATAAAAAAACCGGTTTTGATTATAATTTTGCTGTACATGTTGTGGCATTTATTAAATATAAATATTATCGTAACTACAATCTAAATCTATATTAGGGGATAAGGAAATGAAATAAAACGCATATTTTTAATGATTTTTTATTTTTTTTACAATTAATCAGTAACATATATATCAAACCAGCCCAAGTATGGCTAAACCCATTTATTTATTACTTATGAACAATACACGAAATTGATATAGTATATATATGTATAGTACTTTTTTATTATATAATATGCATTCACTCTACTACATCGAATTCTACAACCTACTTACTCATAATCTAGTTTTGCAAGAGCTTCAAAGTAAATATGCCCAAAAGAAATATTGTTGAACTATGAATTACATACAATACATATTACTTTTTGGCAATTAATTGAGTATCATTTCTGTGCATAGCAAAATTAATTTTCTTTAACATGTAACTTAGATCTTATTCATAGAGGCCACAAATATAACATGCGTTTCTGTATTCAGTTCGATTACATAGGGACTTTTTGTTTAACATTATTTATTGCCTATACTATAAACATTACTCTTATCGAAATGTAAGAAAAATATCCTTACGCAATAACTGAATTAGTCTAGCAGTGCTGTGCAGTGAGAGTCGAGGGTCTACTGGTGGTGGAGTGGTACAATTATTAAGAGGACATATTGACTACGACGCGGGCGTCACATGGGCGGTTGCGTTGCGAGCTAGCAACTGGCCGCCGCGTGGCGCGTACCACTCGACCCGCCTCACCGTTGTGCGTACACATTGCGCTAACTATACGATACAATACGATACAACACTTCACATAATGATCAAAACAACTATTTGTCACCTACATAAAATTTGCTCCAAATGTTTTATATTAAAATATCGTCTATAGTCTACTTATTGTAACTTCTAATTAGTTACAGCCAACTTTACAAATAATTGATACATTAGACTCTCAAATAGATCTCTACTAACTATTTATTAATTAATGGTAAAAATAAAAAATAAAATACTTCTAAACATTGCATTTCAATCACATAAGGTTTAGTTTAATTATACAATACATATTATAACATTTTTAAAACCCGAAAATAAGTATTAATATAAGAACATTGATATCGTTGAGTTCTGGAATGGAAAATAGCACACTTAAATTCACTAACTGTTACACTTACATAATAATTATTGTTCTCCTGCTTTGTTTGTAAAATACATTGCTTTTAGGTATCAGAAAAATAACAGGAAAATATATCGACTATTTGATACACTGATAAAGACCTTAAATTAACTTAATGAGAAGAATGTGTGTACCAAATAACAGTGCAGTGCGCGTGATAAGTACGGAGATAAAATATAGCCTGATATATAGGGCACACTATGTGAGGTTATTGAATGAGGTAATAGATAAAGAAGTTGGAACTGCCGCCGACGGCACTACTCTGCACCCGATCAGCCGCTGTCCTCCGGGTGCGCTGGACACCACGCCTACATATCACAAGCTTTTAGCTCACTCAACACTTCCACGCGTAAACATCACTCTGTATGTTACAAAAACTATTGAAATGGACCTAGGGCCAAGCGATAACAATAGGACATTTAAAAGTGGAATCGTTTACATTATTTTATAATATATAATTTAGGCCATTACCCATTTCGCCTTAATACAATCAGTATCCTGTCACCAGAACACAAGGGCTGATCGAGATACAAAGGGGCCGGTTACTCGGCTACTCTATTATTTGGTACGTGACTACGTGACGGATCACAGACGACTCGGACAAGAATCGTCCGTTAAACATAGAGGTTGGTGTACGCATATATTACTATTAAGGCAGCCGTTCATAAAAAACTTACAAAAAATACACATGCCTGTTATAAGATCAATTTTTTTTACTTATAATCCAGACAGCAATTACAAATTTTCCAAATAAATACCAACAAAGTTAATTTGAATATGAACATAAACTCTATAGCAGCAATCAAATTGCGAACACATTTGTACTACATAAAAATAATACACAACCCTTTGCGCGAAAAGACTGAAAAGTTAACTTTTAAAGTCACATGAAGCTGGGCCCTAACTTAAGGTACGGTAAGACTATTTTCCCGTTTCTCTTATAATCTCGGGAACTATATAGTACGACCCTCGTTCACTTTCAGTTAATACTAGATTTCTAGAATATTTTTTTTGCCATCACAGAGCACTTTTGCACAGAAAAAAGTTTTATTTTTCTTTTTTTATTTAACCTATACATAATTTAGTTTCTGCCTATTAAAATAAGTGTACCAATACATATATTGAGGAGAATAATTATTAATTGGTGTAATGTGAGACGAGACAGCTTAAGTCTAAGCTAAACTTATCGCTAATCGATTTCACATTATACTGATATTGTTTTAATGAATACATGTACGTCAATGAAACACGCATTATTTATATAACTACATTGTACTTTAAATCAAAGGTGGTACCGAAATATATTAATTTTATTTTATTACAAACATCGCCAATCATTACGTTTTTTTTTTTTTCTATTTTAATGAAATGATGTCACTTACTACAAATACTACAGAAATCCGATTTAATTTCGTTTATTATGATAACTTAAAATTTTAATAGATATTAAACTTAACTCATATGGGAATTATTTAAATTGGGGATATGAATACAACAAAATAATTCGAATTAGAAATGTAGTCGATATGCAACGTTCAAGATCAAATAAGTTTCAAATGACATCGGTGGTATTTCTATATAGATAATAATTTATTTAATTTATTATTTGTCAGTCTCTGTACGCGCTGATAGATAGAACATTGATGTCACGTAAACATTATCTAAATTGATAGAGCTATTGTTTCACGTTCGATCATTGGGATAGCAGCTAGAGCATCGTGGTGGGGTTCATTACAGATTTAAACTTGTTCGTTACTTTGTACAACCTAAACCAATTAGGAAAGTAGCCGTTCATGGATATAATTGTATTGTATATGTATCCAGACACGATACACGACTAAAGTAAATGTTGTCCCGTCACATATAGCGGGTGCCGGTGGCAGTAGGAAACTTCTAATAAAATAAATATCCTCATTTCACTCACTGGACAATATTAAAAATATTTTATTAATCACAGATATCAGTCTGTCAAAATTTAAATTAAGTATATTTCAGAATTGGATTAGTCGTTCCTCACTTACTAGGTTATTATTATTCAAGTACAATCAAGGTACAAAAGTGACTAATTAAGACCGCAGAGTATTTATTGATTTTGACGTCAATATATAGCGATATAGTGAGAGGTTTTTGAATGGAACAAACAATTTGGTCATTACATTGTAATTACGTATATAGTATGAAGCGCGGTGACGTCGAGACCATATCAGTTCTCTTACAGTACAAATGAACATTGAATATAAACAATTTCACACAGGTACAACAGAGATCTAATGAAAAAAAAATAATACAAATAAAAACTAGTCATTAGGATATGCAGATTATTATGCGCGACGACGTTAACTTATTTTAAAGCAATGTTTAATGCGAGAGAGACTAGAGAAGCAGTGTCTTGTGTAATTAGCGAGCAGCACCTGGAGTCTACTGCATCAATTGTCTGATGAGAGGGTTGGCCCTGGTACACGTACATATATATATATATATATATATATATATATATGATATATACTCATCGTATAAAACAAACTAAAATGCAGATACACTGAATTGATTACTTTGCTCAGAAAGTCATCCACATCATCGCCGTGCAAACGAACGTTGTCAGACGTGCGTGATAGCTGACCCGCTCACGGTACGTGGTGAGCGGTGAGCGGTGAGCGGTAAACGGTACATTATTGAGTCTCACGCGGTAGGCCGCGTGGCGACGCCTAACAAGCGACTCGGTTCGCACGGCGCTGTATGGAGTACATTACTTAAATCATCGGTGCATATCGTTTCAAAGTACCGCTCGGTGAGCTAACATATATGTAAATGACTTACTGATCTATATCTATACATATAGCAGTTAAAAATATTCTCAGCGATCACATTTAGATATTATCCATATAGAGAATTTAGCTTAGTTCAACATTTTTTTATCAATGGCCCTCTGTTTTCACGTAAAGTCACTCAGTACATTTTTTTTTATTTTGTATTAATCAGTTGTTTGTGTTTATCAAGAACACCCTTTGACTTACAGCTATATACCAATAATACAAAAATCCATTCACTATAATTAAGGTAAATTTTAGATATTTAAACACTAAAATGTAAAATATGAAACATCCTAAATAAACTCTGATATTCCAATTTTAGGCATTAGCTCAATTAATTAAAAATATATGTTTCGAGTGACTATTATACAAAAAGAGAAATAAATGCATTATAATAATACTAACCAACCATTCCCTTGTAACATTTGACAGGGTTCCAAGCTGCTCGGGCCGACCTATCATCATAACCTCTACACTACATGAAAGCCTTCGTTATTTTATATTTGGTATTTACTTAACCGCACCACATAACAAGACTAGAGGAATGATTGCCTCTTGTGCTGACGTCGCATCTCCGCCACAATCCGTAAATAAGGAAGACTAGTTTCTTTGTAGATATCACCTAATGTGTTCTATTGTATTAAGACGTCAACGTCGTAACGTACAAAAATATATATAAATAAAGACAACAAGCAAAACTTTAACCTTAAATATTTTAAATTAAAAGGCCCACATGAATATATATTGTATGTACACTCTATCACTACCGTAAGATAATACAACTTCGTAATTAAGATTTATGAGACGGCAAAACGTATCAACAATGGAAAAATTATGTCTTTTAGTACGGGGCAATTCAGCTTGTAATACATAGGAGAGAAACTATAATGATAAATATTTTGGTCCCTATATCCAAGAATAATCTAGAAATAAGTAACATGTGCTGACTGATTAGTGTAAGAGCAAGTAAATGTCTGAAAGAGAAAATTAAATAACAGGAACTAGCAAATAGCCACACTAAAACTTATGTGTTAATTACTGATACGTACCGATTTTATGGTAGCAAGATGCGTTGGAAATGCTTTAAATTCTTGCAATACATAGAAACACTTAAACTGATCGGTGTGGTAAAAGCAGAGTGGTATTAGCCTAATATCTCTTTAATTAGCCGGTATTATACATTAACCGTTAACAGTGTCCATTACAATTAATCGAGAACATTAAAAGCTAAATTGGCGATTAAATAATATTTTTAGGATTCCACTTTAAAACAAAGAGAAAGCATTAATTAGTGCTTTGGACAAACCAGTTCAGTACTCGCACCAGTATAACAGAGGAGTATACATAATGTCGTTTTGGTCTGATCATAAGTATTCTCATATGAACATGTGAGTAACAACGTACCTGCTCTCAACTAATCTCGTACTGAACTCGTGTGTCAACTGTCTTAAGATAATAAAAAAAAAAAAAAAATTAAAATTAACAACAATATTATGAGCAAACTACTATGTATTTCAATACTTGAGCTAAATAATACCAGAGCAGCTTGGATAGAACAACGGCCTAAGCGGCAGCTGTTTAATATAATGGCTCCCATTTGTACGATCAAAAATTTGTTGTGATGTCGAGATCTCCGCACGTTATCCTTAGAACATTAATTGTCGTTGATGGCAATCAGACATCGACTTTGGCATTCGAGTGTTATATAGGTAGATTGCAAATTAACAGTTCAGTTCGCACGAATCACGTGATTATTGTAAAACGAATCAGACGATAAAAGCAACGCGAATTACACGTCAATACGGATAAACTTCATTGAAAACCAAAATAAATTATAAAAAAATATTTACACGCATAAGTAGGTACATTATATAAAATGTTGATTGATGACATAACACTTACAATAAAAGTAAAACACAGCTAAGCTCATTGATGATTACACAAGGCATGGGCCCGGGCCCCGCTGCTCGCAGCCTTATATTGTCTACAGCTAGTCACGAGCGCACGAGCGCACGAGCAGTGCCTAGCGCACAATTCATTTATAATAAATTTTTTCAAGGAAACGATTACACCTGCCATTGGTTACGGTAACGTACCACAGTTCATTGAGGCACAATCATTGGTTTCTTTTAATTGCTTTTCTTTTTTTTCGTTTTTTTTTTTCTTTTTTTTTTTTAATCCTTAATTGTGTCCTTACATTTACACCTATGATAATTATTATAATTACTTTTAGGTACGTAAATTTATTCTAAATAACAAACAAGTCACAAGAAAATGTTAAAAGTGAAAGCGTGAAGCGTATTAAATCTTCTTTTATGAATATAAATCTCACAATATATACATATTACAGTTTAGACGTAGGATATAAATATACAACAACGTAATAATAACACAGACTAAATTGCACATGGCGCAATTGTGTGCAGGAAATAATGACGCAGTCATTGAACCGAGAGGAGATTCAGTAAACGCGACGGCGCATGCCGCCTCTCACAACCTTGATGTCCGCTCGCGTCGAGCGGCTCACAGCGCCCTGCAGCGCCCTGCAGCGCCCTACAGCGCTCCGTAACGTCCTACAGCGCCCCGTAGCGCCCTACAGCGCCCCGTAGCGCCCTACAGCGCCCCGTAGCGCCCTACAGTATCCCCAGAGTGCCCTACAGCGCCCTGCAACGCCGCCCAACTCTCCTGACGACACCTAACACCATTATACCACAACACCTATAATTATGTGCCAATTACAATATCATATTTAAGTACTGTTTACTTCAAATCGACTAAAAACTCTCAAGGCAAAGACTTCTTTCGTATATACTCTATGGACAACGTATTCTAAACAGGGCACTAGATCATTATACTTTCCGTTAACTTGGCTTGTCTAATTTTAAAATTGAAAAATGTTATAAAAATTAAATTATTCTTTTTATTGCTGCATAATTATTAAAATTCAGATAATCACCAGTAGGCTACTGTATTTTCAAATGTTGATATAGACGTGGACAGAACAATATCAGATAAAATATATCTTATATTTTTTTTTTCAATAAACAGATAAAAGAAAGACCCTTGCGTAAATTGAGCTCGACAACAATAGAATTGACATAAGTCCTTTCACTTTCCGCGACTATTGTTGTACAGACATTAACACGAATGATATAGGAACATCAGATCATTACCCGTACCATTTATTAAAGAATTTTTAATTAATTTGGAAGAAATGCCACTAAACAAAGACACCGTGTTGTTCCAGTCCAGACACCTATCTTTGATACTCACTCTTTGGCAATCTAATTAATAATTATGGCCCCATCAAAGGCGAAACTAAGTCGGTGTGATTGCATATTATAACGTGCCTTTACACTATCGTGGTTCGAGTTACATTAATTTGACAACAACTTTACCTTACTAGGAATGACGTAATTACTTTAACTAAATTCGTGTTTGAAATTTGTATTAATAATAAAAGGCAACAAAGAATATGCAATTCGTGGAAAGAGACGTTAAATACTCTTCATCGGTCCCTATAATGTAAGGTAAGTATGTAGTAATGAGAATTGTTAATAATTTTTCTTCCTAATTGAACACATCATACATCGAAACATTTAATTAACACTAGAACTACAGGTCCGAAGCTATCAGAAAGCATAACCCAAGAATGTATTCCAAGACTGCGATCCACCTAACTTAATATTTTAGTTTGTGAAGAGTTCTCGAGTGCGTGGCTCGACAAGGTACAGCAATTACTTATAAACCTAACTTAGCACTAAATCATTATCATTAATTGTAGATCACTGGAAGATGTACGCGATAAGATAATGTACATATTATTATAATAGTCATTCGCTTTTTGTGATCGATAGTGGTGATCGTAAAGCGTGGTGGGTCCGTCGTCGACGGTCAAGGGCCGCGGCCCGGAGTCTCTCGTCAGGGGCGGAGGCGAGGCGGCGGCCGCACTGTCCCGCTATCCCCCTCCCTAAGCCTATTACCCTAATATCTCTCTCCCGCTCGATCGCCACGCGCGAGCCCGACCCCTATGCGACCTAACCGACACCTCGCCTCATCTTAGCTAATCCCGTAATATATGGTAATGATTAATTTTGGCAGAGTATCTCTGTGGCACACCATTAATAAATTAAAAGTAAATAAAAATGTAAATAAACTTTATCATATAACGCTCATGTCATCGTTGCCATAAATTTTAAGTAATATGCTTATATAAACCTATAATAGGGCTCTTAAGTGTAAACTTACAACTACGTTGAAGTATTATAATACCGACACAGATCCTACGACTACAAGTATATTATTAACAGAATATCTAAAGCATGTCGCTTTGAATAACGTTTAAATTGAGCCTATAGAAAATACCACAAATCTTTTATTAAATAGATATGATATGGCTAAATTTAAGTTAGAACTTTATTCTTACCTATACACAAAAGTGTAATATTTTAAATTACGGTCATAGCTTTATTATTTTATTTATTTATAAGAAGACGTCTCACAAATGTATGTAATATAAAATGATAAAACAATTTTCAATTTAATATATTAGAATACCCTTATATTAATCGTATATTCTAGATAATCGATTCATATATTAAACATAAAGTGGCACTTGAATCACAAATACTGGAAATAATTTGGGGAAACATCAGCATCAACGGAGGCCGACTACCGGCGACTCGCTCTAATATGATACTCTCCAACAAAATAGATTATTCTTATATTAGGCAAGATATTATACATCACAGGATTACTGGATTGCAATGGAGCGCGCGCCCCGTCCCGTACTCGTGCTCCGAATCCGGACCCGGCCGCCCGAAGCCGGCCCAGGGCCGGACCAGGGCCGGACCGAGCCGGGCCGGGCGAGGCCGACCGTGCGGACACGCTGCCTGCCGGCAGTCGCGACCCGCACCGACGACGTGATGCGAAAGCGCCGGCGCCGCACGCTCCCAACGTATATTTTATATATACTTATTTCCACCTCAGACTATACGGCTTAAAAGTAATTTACCACTACAAGAATGCACTTTAAATCTCATAATTTTCAATTTTGTTATATTTATAAACTCACCAAAATGCACTTTGTTTACTTGTTTACTTTGTCGTTTATTGCTGGATAAAAATATCACTAATGGAAAACGAAAAGCTCATTACGAGTGAGAATTCAAAAACAGAATAAATAATATTTATAATACATCAGTATTGAGAAAACGATATAATTAATAAAAACGACTCCAAAGAAAATCGAAACGAATCGCTCGACGGGCGAAACAGCAACAGCCCACGAGCGCAACAAAATAAATACACACTAAAATAAGGCCACGGGACGAGTGACTGAGGTAGCCCGCGACGCAACTACTCTACTTCGACAGCTATTTTTATTTGGTAGGTTTAAAGGAGCGAACCATTGCGTTCATCCGTTAAATCGAATACGAATACTCGTACGATGGCGAAGGGCGGCGCACGCGGACGCGTGTCTCACTCGCGGCCGCGTCGGCCTCGCCGGTCGCCATCCCTCACCTACGTCTATATATTATTAAATAATACACAATTCGTTACACATTATATGTCTGGATTTGTATATGTATAATTTTATGTACACTAAATACACTAAGCTGAACACTTACAACACAGTGGATAATAAGTATCGTGGACAGTTGGCTATCGCGACCGCGCCGAGACGCGACGCAATGCGTCCGTCCGTCACGATCTGACTAGGCGAATAAAATTAGTCTATCCCCTTACGGGGGACCATAAAGCGTAATTACAATTTAACACGTACCACATTCGATTCGGAAATCGCGACTCGTCCAACCTTCATTGTCAATATATCACCGATTCGAATAGGCAAAATTCGAAGGGGGCTAGCGTCCCGACAGAGCGAGATGCGATGCGCGGCCATCACTCGGCTTATAGCTCGACTCGTATACGTCTGACGCCTTAAATACTAGATTCGAATACTGTAAGACGAATGATGCGCGCGGTGCGCGGTGGGGCCGCAGACTTAGATGGACTCGCCGCCGAGCAGGTCGGGCGGCAGGAACGAGTTGAGCGAGGACGGAGTGGCGCGCTGGTCGTGCTGGTCGGGCCACAGGCCGGGGAACGCGCCCCAGCCGTCCTTACCGCCGCCGCCGCGCCACCCGCCGCCGCCGCCGTTGCCCAGGTGCTGCAGGATCATCTGCACCTCCGACTCCGCCGGCGACTCCGCGAAGATGGTCGTGTTGCTAAGCACGCAGTTGTTTAGCGCCATCTGGGCCTGCGCACATGAATGTTTATATTAATTGCAATGTCACAGACACTTTTATAATATGTATATAAATAATTTAACATTTTTTCTATGAAAGACTTCTCATAAAATTAGTATAAAACATGGAATAAACAAATTAGATTAAAAAATATCTAATTACATACGTTAAACTTTATTGAGAATCACCAATTTGAAATAGAAAAGATGAAAACATTGTTGTACCTTAGCCGCCTCCTCGCGAGTAGAGTAGCGGGCGAGAGCGAATCCCTGGTTCAAATATAAATGGAAGTTTTGCAAAGGACCGTGCTGTACACACAACGTCTTCAAAGTCGATCCATCAATCTAAAAAGAAAATAGATATTAAAGTTCAAATTTGTTTAATAAATTTTATTAGTTAATTATAAATTTTAGTAGTGAGTAAATCCTTACTTTCAGGGTAACCAGTAGTTATTATTCTATGTTTATTATTTGATCCTTTAAGATAACTATGAGTACTTATTATGTACCTGTGCAGTGAGGTTCTTGAGCAGCAGCCAAGTGGAGGCCTGCCAGGTGGGCACCCGCTGAGGTGGCGCATGGTGCTGTGGCCAGGGCTTGTTGAGGCCGGGCGGTGCGGGACGAGGCTTGGCCCCGCCCCACGCATCCACAGGCGGCTTGCTGCCGCCCACGGCCGCCGCGCCGCCCGCACTAGTTGCTGGCGGAGCGTAACTCCACGTCGACGATGACAGCATCCTCTCACCCGGCGGTGACGTCTTCCCACCGAGCATGTCTGTGTCCTTGATCGCGGCCAGTGACAGCGGCGACCGCACCACCGACCCCGGCGTCATGGCCGGGTCCTCCTCGGTGCTCTTCATCTGGTTGCCCTGTATAGTAGAAGCTTGAGTTCGAAAGGGGCCCATTTGTTAGCAGAGTGATTAGTCTGATCGAAATGGTTATTCTATGCAATTATGATGTAAACAGAATAAGAATAGAATCGATATTTTGCCTTACTGCAATATCTTAGCTACAGAAGTAAACACCCTTGAATTTTGTTTATGAATTATCACAAATAGTCCATAATTGGTGAAGATTTTGCATAAAATACAATGCTTAAACCTCCTTTTTAGTCTTACAAAGTACATTCAAGACTATCCCTCATCTACATCATAAGTATTGTAAATTACTAACTTTGAGGACAAATACAAGTTACTCAGAACACATTACCTTCCAGGGCTTGCCGGGCTCGAACTCCGGCACCAGATCGTACACGGGAGGGTGCGTGGCGTGTGACGGCCACGCGTCCTTGCCGTCGGCGACGTCAGCTCCACTGTCGCCCCAGCCTTCGGCACCTCGGCCCACTCCCCATGTACTGGTTTAATAGTTACAATTAAAAACCATATAGACACACACAATTCACAATCGACACAGAATTAGAATTTATGTTGTAAAATGAGATAGAACCTCGGTAGTAAAGGTTGTACCTGGAGACTACAGTATAAAATTCATCAAAAAGAATATACAATTTTTTTTAAGACCAGCAACACAGATCGTCCGGTGCAGTTTGATGCCACACGGAAACCTTAATATATAAAAATCCCGTATTACAATGTTAATTCACGCTAATTGCCGAAAACTGCTCAATCAATTTTAATAGAATTTTGTAGAATATAGTTTAAATATAGTTGGTAAATTACTCCAAACCACAGGAGAGGATACATGTATTATATTTCAATTCTAAAAATATTTTTAAATGTAAATTAATAATAAAAAGAGCTACATACTCATTTGCCAATACTTCAATATTACAAACATATACATAATAAAAACAATTATTCAAAAGATCTACATCAGTTGTTTCGCAATTTTAATAGACCTTGTTCTTAACGAAAAAATAATTCTAACGCATAATTTTTTAAATTAACATAAAAATACTGAACAGGATTAAAAGTCATTATATAATTATAGATTACAGTGATAATATACTCACGAGTCAGGTTGTAGACCGAGTTGGTTCAGTTGTGGACTAGTGGTAGACTTAGCGGTGCCTGGGGCGCGGCTGAATTCGGAACCCTCACCATCTTTGTCTAGGGATGGCAATTTCCACTGGTTAAGACGTGACTGTTGATTGCCACTTGCACCATATGCCTGGAATATACATTAAATGGTTACTATGGTTTCTTTCAATAACTATCAAAGATTATCAAATGTAACGAGTTTGGCTAAAATATTTATTACTAAAATTCCGATTACTTAAACTTTCAGAGGCATACGAAATTATTCATTTCTAATTTAATAAAGGTGTTAACCTAACTTGAACTTTATTATTACACTACTAACTAACAATATAAAATAAATACCGCTTGTGAATCCTTAGTAATGCTCATATCACTGAAATTATTCTGCAACTGGGCTAGAGGATCATGACTGGACTTGAACAAATCCCCACCACCAGCTTGTTGTTTCATGAATAGGGCTTGCTGTGTCGCTATTTGATTCTGTAAACAAGTCATAGTTATAACTCAGTTTTTACCAAAGTATAAAATATCAATAAATTAATCCGCTAGTTTATATCTAGACAAAGAAAAAATAACATGTAAAAGATTGCACATACACTGCGCATATATAAAAATCATTTTTTGCATAGATGCCTGGCATGAAAAAAAAAACTATACAAATATGTTTAAAACAAATATCAATACAAGTATAAAATGTAAATAAAATTATTTCATATATTAAAAAACATATATGAAAAAATTGTGAAGAAAAAAATTATAAAATTATTTTATAATATAGTAACCAAATTTACCTGGAGAGCGGCAATTTGTTGTTTCGACTTCGATATTTGCATTGAATATTGCAATGCTAGTGTTGAATTTCCTTTAGGCATGGCCAGTGAGCTCTGTGTCAGCTGCTGAAGAACTTTGATCTGAAAAAAATATGAAATGTTATAGAACAAATTAAAAATATTTATATATTTTTTTTAAATATACCATATAAGAAAACAACATTGATGACAATGCACAATTTTTTTATTAAATTACACAAATAGGTACTTTTTTTTTCTTTCATTTCAATGGCTTTTGCACTTACAAGCACATCATTTTATCACCGTCGACATATGACAATTCTACACAAAGACCATGGGAGTATTAAAAGGGATGGGAGTCCTCCCCAGAATAGTCTTATGACCACACCCAGAATCACGAGCAGAGCATTTAGTTATGAGTAAAGACAAAATCTGAAAGCTTAATCAAGTTAAGAGCAAGATTTCCCTGGAAAATAAAGGCACTATGCCATCAACACAACTTCGAATCTGACAGTTTTTAAAGAAATAAAAATGGAATGGTGGGAATACCATTTCATTTTAATAGTGCAGGGAGTGTGGCCCCGAATTATTCAAACACATTATTGATATACTAATTAGGGATGATAGGTGAGAATGAGAGGTTTAACAGTGGTTTCATATACAAATACTTACTTGTTGCAGCAGTTGATTTAAAAGAACAAGGGTTTGCGACGCCAGCGGCTGATTCAAAATCTGATGATTAAGGTAACCAGCGGACACTGCCATTTGTATCTGCTGCACTAACATGCGTAGTTGTGCAGCACTTGGTTGACCACTGCCAGTACCACTGGAACAATATTGTTTATATTAAAACTGTTCAATGCTAAATAATGTATTTAAAACCCTACATATACAAAGCCATTTGTCATAATAATCTACAACAATCAGATCCTGTGTTAGTTGTTGGTTGAGTCTAAGAGATATTTCTATACCATGAATGCACTGAATGGTTTAAAAACATATTTTTAGCATGAATATAATATGTATTTTTATTTTATTCTAGTTCATATTTATCGATAATGTTCCTCTGCCTCTGCACCATTATATTACCTGTTAGGATAAGAGTGATGATGTTGCTGTACAGCTTGAGGGGGTGGTTGATTAAGCAGCTTCTGCACAACGGCAGGTGACACTGCGGGCACAGTAGGCGGCGGCTGGAAGGGCCCGTGGTGACCGGCGAACTGTTCGTCCCGCCTCCACTGTTCGCTACGAGCACTGGTCAATATTTCCAAAGCTTCCTCGGCGTTCATTTCACGGCTACGGAGAGCTGCTTCCACGTCTTCTTTCTTGAATCCCATCTCGACCAGTACTCTAAAAACCAAATAAAAAAATGTACTTGTAAATCAATTTAATAATAAGCATAAATATATACATCGTGCATTATATATCACAAAGCTACGAAATTATTGTACATAAAAAATTCATAAAAGAAATGGGTAAGCTATGTATATAGATATACATATATTTGGCACTGTACACCTTCTACACGAGGATAGCTACAGATGAGGCAAGAATCGAAGATAGAAATAAGTCCAAAAATAACCCACCTAAATTGTTTGCTGCTCCAGACGAACTCCTTAGGCAACTGCTTGCCGAGCGGGCCGGTGGCCTGTGGCGGCTTGGGGCCGCCCCACTCGCCGATGTCCTCGGGCCAGCCCCCAGGCCCGTTGGGCTTGGGTTTAGGCACGGACCAGAGGCCAGGGCCAGGTGCAGCATCGGGCCAGGCGGGGGCGTCGCGCTCAGGCCAAGCGGGCGCGTGAGCCTCCTCCCAGGTGCCGTTGCGCTGCGCGTGCGCCGCCCACACGCCGCCCTCGGGCTTGGTGGGCGTAGGCGGCATGCGCTGCGGCACCGGCGGGCCGGCTGGCGCACCTCGTGCTGCCATGCCTCCCATACCGGCGCGCTGCGCCCACAACGATGTGCCGTCGTCGAAGCCGGCGGCAGCGCGCCGCGCGGCCGGCGGTGACGGCTCCTCCCATCCGGAACCCTTCATCGCATCCTTGGGACCCTGCGCACCCCACTGGTTTACGGCCCCGGCGGGCATCATCTTGTTGGGACCGCCGGCGTGCTGATGATGCTGGCTCCACATGTCGCCGTTGAGTCGGCCCGAGATGCCACCGCGCAGGTCGTGCCGCGGGTCAGCCGGCTGCTGGCGTAGGTCGGGGGTGCGGTGCGGGTCGAGCCGGGGGTCGGCGGGCCGGTGCGGCTCACCCCACGCATTCCAGTCGTCCTTCTTCGGCACGCCCCACTGCTGGGCGTGCTGAGGAGGCCCGGCCGGCCACTGCTGCGGTGGCGGGGGTCCAGTCCAGACATTAGCGGAGTCGGCGTTGTCGTCGTCTTCGCCCCATGTACCACCGATATTGGTAGTGGGAGTATGACCCCACGGAGTCTTAGTCGCGGGCTGCGGAGGTGGTTGACCTCCGTTCCGTAAATTAGCTTCCCAGAGATCCGTACCGAGGAAGGCGCCGTTGTTTACGTTCGGTTTCCAAGCTGGCGGACCGCTCGCGTTGGGTTCGATCTTCGAACCTGGTTCAGGAGATCCAGGTACATCCCAGTTGGTATCTTGATTAACGTGTTGCTGTAAATATTAAGTGCATTAATATTACATGGATAGATGATTATGTCAATGATAAAAATTTATGGTCAAATAAGATTAAACAAAGTATACATTGACATTATGATTCTTTTACCAATAATATCTAAATTGACATTTTCATTATTATTATATTATTCTAACTGTAACTGTCATTTCAATGCTTGCAATGTATGGGCATTTTGATAATCACATTAGGTAGTATACTGACATAATTTGTACTCATGATGTATTCAAGTAACTTGAAGAACCTAGTCATGCTCACTATATTGATTTTTGCTTATTTAGTTTCCATTTAATAATATATATAAATAAAACTAATTCTGACTATAGTCGCAGTACTGCTGCAAATGTAACATTATCTTGTAAATAATAATTTAAAAGAGTAACTGTCGAATTTCTTGCAGGTAAAGACCATTCCGAACATAACAACGATCACAAAAAAAATTAGAATTTAAAAGAGCTTGTAAACAAGTCTATCTGTATACATATTATTTGTATTCTATATATTTAATAAGGAAAATATCAATTGAGAAATCCTTAGATACTTACACCTCCCCAACCATCTTGGCTGTACAAAACTTCCCTCATGAAATTAAGCTGCTCTATCTTAGCAGATGAACCAGTCATAGCGTTGCCATTATTGCCATTTCCAGGAGACGGTCCATTGGCATTCCCAGTTGGATTAGAGGGATTTCCGCCACCGTTGCTACCATTTGCAGCATTAATAGTGCCTAAAAATATTTAGAATGTAATAAAAATAGATCGAAATAAATTATTTAATACCATTTACAATATTAATTTTACAAAATTACCATTATTTGCAGGTGCACCGTTGTTATTGGGCTGAGAATTTGGCATGTTTTGTGTGGAACTTTGCCAATTCTGTGCTGAGGCTGCGCTGGTAGGCGGCATTTGATTATCATTTCCCTTGTTGCTATTCACTGTAAAAAACATTTCCAATATTCATATAACTCTGTTGATGGATATATATTCAATAATTATTAAAAAAAAAAAAGACAACAATATAGTACATTGTCTCATGAATAAATACTTATTTCAATTTTAACAAGTAAAAACTTACTGTCTGCTTGAGACGTAGGCGGGCGTTGGGCTGTATTATTCCATTGTTGAGTATTATTAGATGAATTTGTTTGGCCACTGGAGTTGCCGCCCCAATTTCCTGATACAACGAAATATATATATAAAAAAAAAACGCGAAAAACAAAAAAATTATGATATGAAACATAATAATACTTGGTGCAATAAAGTGTAAATAAATAAATAAAAGTAAAAAATAAATATGGACGCGTACATTGGGGCATCTAAATCATGACATTTAGATTGTATGCATTTACTAAAGAGTCGGTTGTTAATACAAATGACCTGCCCCCCGCCATCATCTTTATTTACTTATCATAACGCATTTATTACTCTCCTATTCTAAAAATTCATGGTAGTGCTACTACAGTTGTTCTTTCGATACATTTTTTTTTTTAATTGTAACGAATTCCATATTTTTTTTTTTAATTTCAACTCATATTTTACCATGAAAAGAGTTTTTAAGCAAAATCAAGTGGCATTATCAGAAAAGGCGCATCAAATTCTATTGATTTATGTTTCGTTATTATTTTTTTTAGCCAGCTACTACGAAGGAGTTGAACATAGCGTCTTCATGCAAAAAATGCGCCAAGCGCTCGAAATGGCTCGTTTTCAATGGACGCGCCCATATAAAAACAATCTGTAAATATAACCCAGAAGTTAGGATATTGCCTAGATTATCAATCATGATAATATTAATTAAGAAATACTATTGAGTAAATAAAAGCAAACAGAAATATGCTTAGGACTATAATCACTAAAGAGATAGTCAGGGGCATTTGTTGATTTTGCAGTTGTTATAAACAAAATCTCCACATTTCGATAACCTAATTAGAATATAAAAAAAAAATAAAACATTAAATTCAATATAACAACAAATATGCCTACTAGCTACCTACACTTCACACGATTTATCAGTAAACCACAGAAATATACCTTGTGATAAAACAAATTTAATTATATGACAGTAAACCAATTCTATATATTAATTATTAAGTGATAAAAAAAGAGATCGGAAACGTAAGGACCGCGAACCACATAAAAGGACGCTGGTGATGTTTGATAATAAATAAATATATAGTATGTATTATAAAAATTATGAACAAATACGCCTATACCTCATTTTGCCCTTACCTGCCAAAAGGTTGCCAACCACTGAACAAAACGATTTAAAACACTAATATTAGAGAATATCGAGAATATCCTCATTTTTTTAATAATATGTGGACTAAATATGTGATTAAAACATAGTTCTAATCCAATCTAAAGAAGTCCAATGAGACTGTCGACTAATTATTTGTTTATTAGTTGATATTGATAGCTCGTCTGGGTACCATTTACATTCAACACGTTATAGCATGGTACGAATAACAACTAGGGTTCTTGCACTTTTTAAAATTAAAAAAAAAACTGTATTGTTTAGAGATTTTTGGAGTCGAAGTCAATTTAATAATAGTAATTAATAATTTTCTATGATACTTCTTTTGGATGTAACTTTATGCAACTTAGTCATGACGAATATCGCGACTCTTTGTTTGGAAATGTTTTATTGAATCCGTAAATTGCGTTTTCGTATTTTTGTCTACTCTATAAATTTTAATGGCATGTCATTCGCACCATCCTATATATATAATATAACAAGCAGAATATATGTGGTATTAGTAATCACTAGTACAATCAGTAATATAGTTAACAATCACCCGTATTATTGGAGGCGGGCGGGCTGCCCCAGCCGGTGGCCGCGTTGAGCGAGCTCTCGCCACCGCCGCAGAGACGCAGGCGACGGGGCACACCCCAGCTATCCAGCTCCTCCTTCTTCATACTTTTGATTATTCGCTCTTCGTTTTTCGTGAGTTCCAACATTGCATCGAAAGTGAGATCACCATTATCAAACTCTCTCAAGTTTTCACCAATTTTATTGTCATGATACTCCCTCGATGGCTCGTCTTTGTGAGTAATACAAATCATTCGAGATTTCGTTTTGCATATAATATTATGAGCAGACTTTTCGTTTATTAGTTGCGACTTACAAGGCTCATGTCGTATAACACAAACAGAGGAATTAAAAGCGTAATCAGACTTGTTCATATTCTCCGGCGCTCGGTATGCCATCTTACACTTTACGTTAAAGCTACAGAAATACGGGTCACTGTATGAGATACCCTGGACTGTTATGGCGTTATTTATTAAAGGAATGCAGTAGTTAGGCGTTTCGCCAATCTTTTGGTTTTGCTGGATCCTATCAACAAATTCTACATTATAAATATTATTAATATCTAACATTTTTACAATAACTTGACTCTCATTCTCCTTATAGACTCGCTCAAGAGCACCAATTTTTTTGTGATTACCACCAGCATCTAGGTGGAGTGTTTACATTGCATTGGTTCGGTAACAGTTTATACTGGAGTAACAATTATACTTAATTAGATACGGAACACATAATATTACAGAAACATTAGACATCAGACAATTATTATAAATAATTTGCTACAATATCCACCTAGCATTTAAGTTCACAGACTTGCATATTGTTTCAATTACAGACTAAGTAACAATGGTTCGTAGTGATGCAGTCAATTAAGCAGGTAGCAGTGTTTAGTGCCTCTGTGACAGAGGGCAGGGTGAGATCACCGCTGGAAGCTGCTACGGACTCGCCTGCTAGCCCCGAGTGGCCCAGCCCTATGGACAAATATATACATTTGAAATTATATTGCCATTCCTGAGGAATAAGGTGGTATTTTAAAGATACAAATTACTTATACGAAACACAAACTAAACGAAAATAGCAAACTTCTACCGAATTTTCTCGTTCTTTATTATTAAAAACTAGTTGTACTACAAATTTATGTATTTTTCCATAATGATTATGAAATTTTAGAGAAAAAAAAATTATTAAATGAAAATGAGACGGCAAGCCTGCCTGCATTATAAGGTTATACTGATAGAGTACCCAGTGAGAGATAATTAGGTAAGAATGATGTCAGATCACTTCACCAGTTCAATCTGAGACATGTGTTTCACTTCTAGACAAGATATCTTTACGCAAATTATTAGACGCTACTCGAAGCCTAGTTCGGCACCCAAACTGCGAAAGTTTCGCAGTCGCGAAACGTACGTGAACAAAATGGCAGTCGGAGATTGATGACTAATATGGAAGATTGTAAAACTTCTGGTAGTAACAATGGTGGTCAAACTTCGAGTGTTGGCAGTCATACACATATTAATGGTAACGGAATTAAACAAAATAATTCTAATCAAATCCTTTGATGATGGCCTGTTACTATACAAAATTTCACAAAAATCTGTGCAGTAGTAAGTGTGTGATACATTCACAAACATGGTCTAGTTACAGTTTTATTATATTTTATGTAAATAAAGATAAGGCATTCTTTTACTAAATTGAGGATTACAGGTGAAGACATACTATATTACAATAAAAATAAATGGTAACATTAATAGGCAATCAATAAAAAAGGAAACGAGATAAAATTATCATAAATATTGTTATAAATATAACACAAATAATGAAATACAACAAAACTTCACAACAAATCGCGACGTAACCATTCTTATCTAAGTCTTGCACCTTAATCACAATGTTTTTTAATCATTTTTCAATAATTATTTTTGTTTTATAGCTGTTATTTTATAGATTGGCTCACGTATAATTTTATTATCCCATGGAAACACATTTATTAGCCTAGTTAAAAAGTTCTTAATACCAAACATTAAATGTATGCCAAATTTCACAATGATCCCGTTAATAGTCCAAAGAGGTACTAAACTATTTTCTTCGTAGGCTTTGTTTATGGCACGTAATTTAATAATGAACGATATTTTCAACCGACTTTAAAAAGGAGCTTGAATTTTTTTTTTATTGTTACTCATAGTTATAAACCGATTTGGAAAATATTTTTTTATAAGATATACAGTTTAATCCCATAAAAATTTCACAAAAATTTGTTCAGTATTTTAGTTTTAAACCAAAGAATTAGTTGTTTTGCCACAAAAGAAGTCGATTTTTTTGTAGAACACAATCTGAATTGATAAACCACGTATCAATGCACACGCTCACACTATAACAAACTTTGTACAAATGTATTCAGATTGCATGTTTTTTTTTTTTTAATTTGAAGAATAAAAAATAATAGTAAAATAAAATATCACTATTTTTTCCTCGTTTCTAACTGCCCGACAGGGTTTACGATATATTGTACTGATGTTTAAATGTTTTGTTAATATTAATATTGTAGAAGGCAATGAATATGAAAATATATCCAGGGGCATATAATGAGATGTAATTAGAATCTAGCAGCCCCAATGCTAGCGATATATCCTCGGGTTGGTATATCAGGTTGTCTTCCATGCGGTTTCCAATAGAAACCATAGTGGTTAATCCTTGTCGAATTTGTCACATCGGGCCAAAGGACCCACTTTTATCCTCACCTACCATTTCTCACCAATCTTCTGACAACATATACAGAGAACACAAACAAGGTTACCATTCCAATCTCACCCATTAAACAAAAAATACCACAGGGTTCAGTGTATTCTGTTATGTTCATTGTATTGTTCAAATCAGTCAAGGCGATAGTTACCACTTTCCTTTGATTGGACCGTCAGATTGTTTGGCATTCCATATTGTCATAAAAAAATCCAGTAATATCATAAAAATACACCATAAAAATTTGCAAAAATATTTGGACGTTTGGTACTCAATCATGGTGCCCATGTGCACTTATTTGAATGGAGGAGGTAAGGTTGGCATCTTTTTGGCTAACGACTTTTGGACATAAACAGCTGCTCATGGAAAAAGGATATATTTTGATAGAAACAAATCCTGTTATGAGGACTACATAGCTAAACAATACCAAATTTGTAATTATATAGGATTATTATAGAATTTTAGATTTGTAGAATTTCATACTTAAAGACCATGGCTCTGATGTTATTTAGGACAAAAATTAATCATAAAATAAATGTTAAATTAATACTACAAAGCAGTAATAAATTTATCAGTTGTCACTAAAAAAAATGACGTCTAAAAATAACCAATAGTAAGTGACGTATTTATCAAAATTTATCAAAATACCTATTCACACATGTATATAATTAGAGGAAAAAAAACCAATTAGATTTAATCTAATCTGACACTTAAATTACTTTAGTAATAATATAATAATAATAAATGACTTTAAATACTTTAGTTTTCATTGACTATTTCAAGTTGAATATTAGTAGTAATTATTAAATAATAAATAATATCTATTTATTTATTTATTTTATTTATTTATTTACACTTTATTGCACCAAGTAAAAAGAGAAATAACAAATACAGTAAATATTAATGAGAAGTGATACAAAAGGCGGCCTTATCGCTAAGCAATCTCTTCCAGACAACCTTTGGGTAGAGGACATTGAGAAAAAGACAAAGAGTAGGTGGCGCACTATTATATAAATATTATCATATACAAACATATATAAATACATACATACATATATACACATACATATATAATATATACACAATTAAATATATACATAACATACATACATACATACACATACATATATAATATATACACAATTAAATATATACATAACATACACATACTTAACAGCATACATACAACAGAAAAAAATGATGAAGGAAAACGAAGAGAGAACACAGGAAAATAGTACTAAAGTGAGAGGTAGTAAGATTTAACAGAGGTTTTGAAGCTAGTAAGAGTTTGAGCGCACCGAATAGAGGTAGGTAGTGAGTTCCATAGACGAACTGCCTGAACAGTAAAGGATCTAGAATAAAAGGAAGAAGAATGAGTGGGAAATTTAAGTCGGAGGTTATTGACACTGCGTAAAGTATGATCATTAGCCTCACTGAGAAACAAGAATCGGTCTTTTAGATAATCAGGAGCAGCAGGATTAAAAAGGATTGTGTAAAGAAGAGACAGGATATGCAGATTACGACGAAAACGGATAGAGAGCCACTTGAGTTGAGTACGAAATTGAGAAATGTGATCATATTTGCGAAGACCAAATATGAAGCGGATACATAAATTTTGGAGACGCTCAAGCTTGTTTAATTGCTCTTCGGTGAGGTCTAAATAACATGAGTCGGCATAATCAAGAATGGGTAGGAGTAAGGTGTGTGCGAGCGCAATTTTGGTGTTAACTGGGAGGAAATTACGTAGTCTATTTAAGGCAAAAGTTGCAGCAAACATTTTTTTACTGACCTCCGAGATTTGTGGAGACCATGACAAAGTGTTATCAAAAATAATGCCAAGATTTTTTACTTTTTTCTGGTAATCTATCATAACCCCATCAAAAACCACAGGCGGAAGACTGGTCGAGGAAATTTTGGAAATAAGTATGGGACTCCCAATAATAATTGCTTGTGTCTTCAAGGGGTTTATAACAAGACCATGAGATTTACTCCAGGCAGATATACATTCCAGATCGGCGTTAACAGTAGATATTGCTAAAGAGATATCAACCAGAGGGGCTAAAGAGTAAATCTGTAAATCATCTGCATAAAGGTGGTAGGAAGATTGAAGTTTCGAAGTGATAGTGCTAATAAATAAGGCAAATAGAAGAGGAGATAAGACGCCACCCTGCGGCACGCCAGCTGACGTATGGCACCAAGAAGATAAAACGTCATCAATGCGAATACGTTGCCGACGTCCAAACAGGTAACTACGAAACCAGTCAATTGCCGTTGGAGATATGTTGAGAGAGGTTAGCAATCCTAACAAAATATCAAAATCAACAGTATTAAAGGCATTGCTAAAGTCCAATAATGTTAAGACCGTTAATTGAGAATTCTCCATGCCAAAACGGATATCGTCAGAAATTTTAATAAGAGCAGTAGTCGTACTATGACCAGGACGGAATCCAGATTGAAGAGGATTTAAGAGATTGTTTCTTGATAGGTAAAAGTTAAGTTTTTGTTGGACAAGGCGTTCTAAGGCTTTGGATAGAAAAGGGAGTATAGAAATTGGACGGTAATCTGAGAACGAGGAAGGAAGTTTCTTTTTTGGTAGAGGGATTATGAAAGCTGCTTTCCAAGCTGAAGGAAAGAAACCGGAGGACAGGGAATTGTTGAAAAGTAAGGTAATGGTGGGTAAAAGGATATCAAGGATAGGTAAAATCATATTACGACTAATGCTATCGGTGCCAATGGCGTTTGACGATATAGACCGTAAACTCTTTTCAACATCACAATCGGTCAACTGATCAAAAATAAAAGGAGTACAATTAGGGGCGATAGTGGATGAAAGATAGTGCAATGTCTTAGATTTTACATTGCTGTCCATGACAGTAGAAGTACAAAAATGATTATTAAGACACTCAACATCAAGATTACCAGGATTATCGTTATGACTCTTACCAACCCCTAATGACTTAAGAAATTTCCAAACTTTTGCTGCATCACCATTTTCTACGGATTTATGAATGTGGCGTCGTTGAGCCTCCCTACACACCCTGTTGCAGAGATTTCTAGTATTGATGTACTCATTACGATGTCTGTCCGGATCCGACTTATATTTAGTTTTAGCAATATTTTTTTTGTGGATTATGGACTTGATCTTGTCTGTAAGCCAAGGTGCAGGTAAATGCTTAACCCTGACCGGGCGGATGGGAGCATGTTTATCGTACAGATCTAAAATTAATTTATTAAATAATTCTACCTGATCATTAATATTTGCTGCTGTACCGATACTCGACCAATCACAATCCGCAGCATCGTGACGTAAACGGTCAATATCAATAGCACCAAAATTGCGCTGCATAAGGATTTTCCGTTTAACTTTGGGAGGACGTATTTTATAAGACAGATAAATGAGGTTATGGAAGGAAAATGCATCTGCAGGATATTGGCCATGTTTCGCAACATGGTCAGGAGAGGAGACTAAAATCAAATCAAGTAAGGAAGGATTACAGTTAGGAAAGAAATGGGTGGCTTGGAGGGGCAGGATCTCTAGATTGCAAGCATGGGCCAGAGACTTAAGACGATTCGCACGCAGGTCATTTTTAAGAAGGCAAGTATTAAAGTCCCCCATAATAATAGTGTGATTATAGGACGGGATTAGGTTCTCTAAGAGGCTTTCAAAAGAGGAAAAATAATCAGTAGTGGAAGATGGACTATAGAAAACTCCTAGTAGAACCTTGGTATGACAGAGAGTTATTTCAAGGAAAAGGTGTTCAAAATTGCAGGAAGAATTTGTCGTTAAAGAAGAGTTAATAATAGCGTAAGGGATATCAGAACGAAGGTATACAGCAACACCACCACCAACCCTTCCGGTGCGATCACAACGAATTAAATTAAAACCGGGTAAGGAATAGGAAGTAGATGGAAGGCAGGGCTTCAACCATGACTCCGAGATAAATATGCCATGGAGGTTATTTACATTAAATGTAGATAGCAAGTCCGAATAATGTGCAGGAATACTTTGGGCATTTATGTGAACGGTGTTAAAGTTTTTAGGATGAGAAGAAAAATTAGTTTTTAAGATTTCTTCTAAAGGAGTAGGCAAACTATGAAAACTTACATTGCTAGAAGAAGAAACGGATAGAAATGTATCATCAGAATCGGATTCTGAAACCATGTATGTGTATAAGACAATACTAATATATATATATAAATATATAAACACAAAAAAAAAATTCTTTATACAAATAGAAAAACTTCAATTCATCTACCTGCCAGTAGTGGACTACGAAATTGACTAAAAAAAGGGAAAAAAAAAATATTTGGATAAAATCCACAATAAAAAAAAAAACAGTATTAATATAAAAAAAGTAAAACAGTAAATTGTTTTTGTTTTGGCATTGGCGGCAACATTAAATTAGCAAATATAATAATACGTGTAGATACAGAAGAATACAGCGTAAGGACAGCCAAACTTATTTAGATAGCTGAATAGATATAAACTTGCTACATTCGAGCCCCCAACAGTAGTATGATTATATTGTTACCCATCTAATTAAAAAAAAAATAAATAAATAAAAATACATGTATTCTATCTATGTTGAGGAACTGTCAATCTAATCTATCATATCTGTTATTCTGAATGAGTTGTCAAAGAAAACAAACCAAAACATAATTTTGAAAGTTATAAATGTCATAATATAATGAGAGTTTTTATAAAATTTTTTAACATACCCCGTAAAGATTACAATAATAATTAATTTTTTTTTTTTATAAATATTAAACAAGAAGCCATTGAAAGTTGAGCTCTGATAAAAACAAGAATGAAATTATGTTTCAATCGATTATTTATAAAGAAATTCAAAAAAGAAAAACTTGACTTTCGTCATTTTCTATTTTTAACACTTACAAAAAAGAAGAGGTTATATGTTCGATTGTGTATATTTTTTTATGTATGTCCACCGATTTCTTTGTCATTTGTGAAAACCTATGAAAATATACTTGTTTAATAAAATGTGAATTTTATACACTATGTAATATATATTAAGCATAGGATTAATTAATCATGTGAAAAGGTTTTAAATATTAGATAACCACCTATATCACCTACTTTCGATTTACTTCCCAGATTCTAATACATGTCCTGCAAAGTGATTTTTCACATAATTTATACAGGATCAAACTGATATCACATCAATACATTGCTAGCAATATATCCAACCAGGTCGACCTCCTCGCGGTTCCCCCTGGAAACTATCATGATTAATTCCTGATGAATTCATCAAGATGGGCTAACTGGCCTGTTTTCATCCTCATCTATCACCCTTCACTGGTGCCCCGCCAGCGTATCCCATTAGCGCAGGTGGGGTTACCACCTCGATTTCATCCAATAAAAAAAAACCTGATGATAGGGGGGGGGGGGGGATTGTTAGTGATGGAGACTGAGAATCCCATTGCTAGCAATATCAACCAGGTCGACCTCCTTTGCGGTTCCCCCTGGAAACCATGTTTAATTCCTGATGAATTCATAATGATGGACTAACTGGCCTGTTTTCATTCTCATCTATCACCCTTCACTGGTGCTCCACCAGTGTATTCCATTAGCGCAGGCGGGGTTACCATTCCATTTTCACCCAACAAAAAAAACCTGATGATAGGTGATGATTGTTGAAAATAATAAGCTCAGTTGGATGAATAATAAAAATGTATGTATTATGTGAAGTTTTGAAGAGAACAGAAAACTGTCATAAATTATTATATTGTTATATTTTTGTATTTAATATTTTGATTATAGAACATTAATAAAAACGACTATAGAGTTTTTACAACAATGATGAGATTTTGTCACTTTTAAGGAATTTTGCAATAATTTATTGTTTCAGAATTCAACAGCAATCTTAACATTCCATATTGATTTACTAACAAATAGTAGATGAGTACAGATGATAATAATAAACATAGATAGTAGTACCTCTTGTTCATGGCAAATACATAATTGCACTACAAATTAAAAAATATTGCACTGCCAAAAATAAACTATTTTAAAGAAACTAGCATCAATCATCATTAAAAAGTTAGGAATAGTGTTAATCAGGTTGAATGGATTCATACAAATACATCCAAATCTATTCAGACATTTGTAAGTTATGGTGGAATAAAGAAACTCGCACACCTACATGAACACTTTTTTACATTATTAATATTTTGTCACTATTTCAATCTAGATTTTAGTACACTACTATGCATGGATTTAAGAAGTACAAAAATCAATGAAAAAAACAGTATCTAGATACCACAATAAGACATACACTAGATCTAAATTATAGGCCTTCAGAAACACAATTAATAAAAACATATAAATTGGTGCAGTTATTTTTGTGTGATGCCAGAACAAACAAATAGACATAACATTTCTAAAAATTATTGTTTTGGCTTCTATTCCTTTGCTAGCTGATGCCCACGACTTTGTTTGAGTAGTATGTTATTCATTCGATTAACATTTTTAATTGTTTGGGAATACTAAATCAAAATTTACAAATGACTTGCCATTCTCACTCATTTCCTTAGGTCAAAATGACTTTACTTAAATAGGTTATGTATTAAGCTATAAAGTTACTATAGTTTTTTAACTATCCCATGGTCACTTTTTAATTTTCCATGATTAAAATATCTGAAATGTTGACCAGGGATATAAGATACCACCATGCAAAATTTCATTTATACAATAGAAAAGACAGAAACAAAAATCTAGATGTGTTATTTCACTTTTAACTTCTCCACAACACAGTTTTAGCATTTTTTTTTATGTATAGTCATTCGACCTCTACAGTTTTATAATATGTATAGATTGGTACACCTCATTTTAATTTTTTTATAAATCTACTGAGTTATGAAATCATATAATTACAATTTTATAATATTTAGTAAGAGTGCGGAATTAGTGGAAAAGAAAAGACCACACGTCTATAGCTAAAGGTTTGTTAGACATACTTTCGTTCTGGATATAATAAGTACAAACAGCAATAAATACAATAAATAAGTAGATATATCTAATAGTGGAAGATTATATTCAGTAGTTGTCAGTAAATGACATTATGAAGAATCATGTGCGTAACTACAGTACGCCTACATCAAAATTGGGCAGCCATGTTTATTTTTTTAATGTTATGGTTGGGATAGACAGGCATAATCCTAGATATAATTATTCCCTTAATATAGGAAATAATCTTACATTGCATAACACACACAAGTCTGGGGCAAATTCGTAGGAATTTGAGATATATATTAGACACAATATGGAATCCTTTACAGACTCATAAGAATAAAAAATAATGCAATTTGACTGTTATAACTTTGGAAGATGATGTCATTTTAGCATCCATCAGACAAATAGTATCTTATAAGAAAATTTATAGATCAAAATAGTTTATGTACTAACCTTATAGGACGGACGAGAGGCTGAGCTGTATATCACAGATAATGCGGGCTCGGCAGATCCTTGAAGCAGCTTTGCAGTCAGCTCGTAACGTTTTCTATGGACACAAAGAATTACAAAATTGTAATCCTCTATATTAAAATGCTTCACAACTCGTCGATTGTATAGGTATGATCACTGTTATTTGACAAATGACATTTGACAGTTTGGTTTGCACCCATAAAGAATTATATTTTCACAAAAAGACGTATGAAAAAATTTAAGGTTATCCCAAGGACTTCCATGAGACCACTACAGTTATCAAACGTATACTTTGTCAAGATATTCACTATTTGTAATGATAAAACACATAGCACTCCTATATTAAATACAATGCCCATATTGGAACTACTTATTGGATACTGCGATTCGCCTCACCTACGCCATTAACCAGGTACTTACTTGAAAACTACCACGGTTCAATGTTGTAAAAAAATATTACAATATGGCCATAAAAACATATTAAACGAATCCGATAGAATTCATTTCTTACACCACATACGTATTATTTGTGTATTTCTCGGCCTTGAGTCTCGACCACTCGATGTTGAATATCTACAGCCTCGTCTATACATAACTATACCTATATCATCCACAGTGCCTATCTATATCTAGAGTGAAAGTTAGCCCGACCCATTTCAATGTTTTCCGAAACTATTTCCTTATCTGAATATTGCACATAAGACACAAAAAGATATAGTAACTAATCGATACAAAAATATAACGCAATTCATCTATTTTTCCAGCAAAATACAAAAAAAATCTTACGTGACACGACCGAGCACAACGGTGTTATATTACTAAAAAGAATGAGACGGAACATTTTCCATGTTCTGACGTTCCGGTTATTAGAGCGAGACAAGAGATTTGCCTGAGAAAGCGATGCCATAAATGCTCAAAGCATTCAAGGAAATATACTACTATTATTTTCCATATAATAATACTTTATATGCATACCTTTGTTTTGTATTGTTGTTGGCACATTAACTTTAGAGATTTATACAAAATCACAATCCCAAACCCCCGAGAACATGGCTTCGACGGCTGGATGGAATGATTTCGTCGTCGGGGTTCGCACGAAAAGCTACAGAATACAACTTTTAATATTGGACACAACTGTCATAGAAATAGCTGACAACTTGCGCCATTTTATCACGGGCGGGTAATAGCAATTTTCTATACATACCTAGCAATATAATATATACCGTAAGCATTATCTATAGCGGCAGCATCTATAAACAATGTATATACACCTATATATTTATATATCTATAGATGTAATACCGTATGATTACATACCTATTTATTTTTATACAGTAAACATTGTTCGAATAAGTAGATACCTACCTATGTAGCTCCTAAATAAATTACAAACTGGTAATGTGGAATGATAATTAAACCAATTAAATATCAAAATAACTACTTACTTATAGGTAGGTACCTATGTAAATGCCTACTATAAACCTACTTAGGTAGCAACCAATATACCTATAGATACCTACTCTATCAAAACAAGAATCCTAATAGTGTATGCCGCGCCGCACCGATGACCGCCGCCATAGAGTGAAGGGCTTGTTAGTAACGGGACTAGCGGCCCTATTGCTAGCAATAAGTATAAACCTACTCAGATCGATTGGAGAGAAGGGATTGTCAGTAATGTGGTCTACCAGTCCTATTGCTAGCAATATACGCTATCAAGACGACCTCCACGTGGTCCCCCCTGGAAACCATCGTGCTTAATTCCCAGTGTATTCATCACGATGGGCTAACTGACCTATCTTTCCATCCTCATCTGTCACCTCTCACTGGTGCCCCTGGTTTTTTAATGGATGATAATAGAATAGCGTTCCGTCTACGCTAACAGGCTGGCAGGGCACAAGTGAGAGATGATAGGTAAGAATGAAAAAGGAGGTTAATTAGCCCATCAAAATGAAATTCAAAAAGATGGTTCCCAAAGGGGACCACGTGGAGATCGATCTGACAAGGTGTATTTCTAGCAATAGGACTGGTAGTCCGCATCAACAATCCTTTCCCCCCCCCCCCCGTCTGCATAATTCAGTTGATATTGTTCTCATCCCTGAAGAAATGAAACGTGTGCCAGGTCACCATCCAATCATCGGCCATTGGGGTTTTTTTTTAATGAATGATAATGGAATGGTAACCCCGCCGCGTAATCGGTATACACCGGTGGGACACTAGTGAAGGATGGTAGATGAGGATGAAATAAGTTAGCTCATCGTGACAAATTCAACGAGAATTGTTCACGATGGTTTCCTAGATGGTGGATGGGCTGTTTGATCCCATTAAGTAGAAGGGTTTTTTAATACGTGAAACTGAAATGGCATTTCCGTTTGAGCAATCGTTAAGCGCTAGCAAGGCATCACTGATTGATGATAGGTGATGATGAAAGGAAATCAATTGGCTCAGTTCAGTCAGTCAGGTAGTTTACTATTATTTATTTACTAAGAGAATTATCAAAATAATTAAGTACCTACCTATCTTCTCTACACCGTCTACACCTTTCTACCTATAACCAATAGGTAATAAAAGTAACTACCTAACTGACCTAAATTAATCATAAACAAATTAGATGGAAAGAAAAGGAACGTTTTTATTGTCGCTGCGATCACTGTCAGAATTTTCTTTTTTTTAATGGATGAAAATGAAGTGACCTCGCCGGCGCTATCGGTACACACTGGCAGGGCACCAGTGAGAGGTAATAGGTGAGGAAGAATTCAAGTCAGTTGGTAAATAGAGACGAGATCGAGATGGTTTCCAAAAAAAACTGTGGCACATAGCAAGCCATAGTGTATATTTAGCTAAACCTAGTTTTTCTTGCAAGCCAAAATTTTAGTGGCAATTATGGAAAGCTGAATCTACGCCACAGATAATGCAATAACTTGTATAGTATTTTATTATTTGTCATAATTACAGATGGGCAAAGCACCGGGTTTAAACCCGGTGCTTTGGTAAAAACCCAATAAACACCCATAAACTCCCATAATCACCCAAAAAAATAGGTTTTTACGTATTTTTTTGAAAATATGTAAGTAATACCAATAAATTATTTTTATAAATTGTATTGATCAATTCTACAATATTAAATAAAACGTTAACTAATAATATTTCAGGAAATTTTAAAAATCTATATATAATAAAATGAAAGTAATTAATTTTCAGTGTTTTCATGTTGCAGTTGATCAACATGTTGGCCTTTTGCTTCCCGTAGATACTTTAAAATTTCTTCATAACACCTCGTTCGCACACATGGCCGTATATATTTAAATTCTTGAGCCACTAACAGTCCGAAATACTCATTTCTTTTATCCTCTTCTCCATAAATTAAGCATTTAGAACAGTTTGTTTCTTCTTTCAGTAAATTTTCTTTTACTTTATCCTCGTTTTTTTCTTTGTTGCGACGACGCTGGGTAAATCATCTGGACACTGGGTCTCACTATCGCCAAATATATTTGGAGATCGGCTTCGGCTACGGCTTGGCAGACATTTTTTTCTTTCTACAATTTTAAATTAAATTTATTAGAATAAATGCTTCGAACACACGCGATCTAAGTACCTTTTGTGTTTATTATACCTTACCTACCTAGGTATAAAAAGAGTACTTACGTAGATTTTCTTTTATTAACTGTTTTATACGAAGATCTTGATCTCTCAAATTAGCATCCATTTTACTTCCAGTGATTATCAACTAAATTAATAATCCACAAAGTATTAAATAACGTTTTTATGAAATATTTAGCACAAAAACAATACCCTTTAAATATCGATCGTCAGTAACTGTGGCTGACTTACCTATATTCTAGCAAGCAGGACTGCCAGATGTGAAGGGGAAATCCCCAATAAATTGTTGCATGTGACTGATGATGTGAGCATGTTCGTTTCATAATAAAAATGTTGCCAGGTAACCAAAAAGTCATATGTTTTTGTGCGAATTACGATCATAATCTTTACGATCGTACATTAAAAAATAGACAAATAATAGTATGAGTACGATTTAAATCGTATATCTGTCAACCCTGCTAGCAAGACAGCGACAAAATCACGTTGCATAACAATGTAGCCCAAGCTTATATCTTATGAAATATACGGAAGAGATACGGACTTAGAAAAAACAGAAATGTTGTTCTTTGTGGAAGTCATTGATGAAATTCTATGTATTTTAGCCCGCAAACTTTCTTCAAACAAAAACAGCGCCATCTAGTATCGAGTTCTGTAATTATCTCTTTGTTTATGGATTTGAAGTAAGACCGCCACGCATGCAATACATTATGACTGGGGATTCCCCTATTCGTCGACGCTGAATATGAGGCGACGACAATCACTGTCAAACGTGTTCACTATTACTCTGACTCTGGTAACGTGACTTCCTGGTAACGTGTTAGGTAGGAAAAGCAGTAAAAAAGTGCATATTAAGGGAGCAGATTTGAAATAATATTTATACTTAACAAGAAATAATTAAAGGTAAGTGGATTTTTGAATGATACAATTATATCATGATCACTTAACAATTTTAACTTAAAATTAGATGTATTATTACAAGCTTTTATTTAGCTTGCGTTATGTAAATAAAAGTATGTAGGTATGTTCGTATGTTGATGCAATTATCCTCAATCCTCAACCGACTGGGATAAAATTTTCCATACACGTTTATTTTGGATGATAGTGCATAGTTAGCTGAGAGTCGTCATTGGATAATAATGGTGGATAGCCTAAGATGTGTACTAGATATTTATTTTTAACATAATATGCGTAAGTACCTAATCGAATTAAAGAAGTTGCTGAGAAAAATACAGAACAATACGATAATAAACTAGCGTCTGCGTTTAATCCTCCGAGGAGATGTAATTTTACAAAGGTTTTTTGTATTTATTTTATTATTTTTTTAATAAATTTATTGTAAATAACAAGAAATAATCATTGTAAAAAAATAGGCACTCTATTGTTGAATTTTCGTCAGACCAACTAATCATCGTTCATTTTTTTAGGTTCAATGGGGAGACCTAAAGATTTACGCATATGGGAGCACTACCGTACTTTACCAAACAAGTCTGTTTCTTGCAAGCTTTGTAATAAGGTCTACAAATTCAGTAATGCTGCCAAAATGCTTCAACATCTTATCACTTGTCCAAAATCTCCAGAAACATTAAAAGACTCTATGAAACTTATAAAAGATAGCTCGTCCAAAACCAAAATGTCTGGACTGTCAGAGATAGAGACAAATGATTCTTTTATAAGCCCCTCGTCGTCTGCTAACACTACAATAAATGCTGAGTTTCAAGACACCGATGATCATATAAAAACAGAATTAGCGAGAGCTATATTTGTAACAGGGACGCCATTATCGATGGTGCAACATCCTTTATGGATACAATTTTTCGAAAAATTGCAACCAAAATTTAAAATACCTTCACGTAAAGCTTTAGCGACAAAATACTTAGATAAAATATATAGAGAAATGCGTTTTGAGTTAAATGAGGAACTAAATGCTTGTAGTTACTTACACCTTCAGTGCGATGGCTGGTCTAATTTAAGAAATGAAGGAATAATAAACTTTCTTATATCAAAACCTCAACCTGCATACGTTAAAAGTTTGAATACAGAAAGTAATCCTCACACTAGTGAATACCTTAGCCAAGAAGTTGAAAAAGTAATGAAAGTGTATGGAGCAAATAAGTTTCTTGTACTTATTGGCGATAACGCTAGAAATATACAAAAGGCATTCGAATTAACAAAACTCAAATATCCACATGTTGTTCCTCTCGGTTGCTGTGCACATATCCTTAACTTGTTGTGCCAAGATATTGTAAAGATACAAGAAGTAACTGTGTTTATTATGCAAGCCATAAATATAATAAAAACTGTTAAAAGGAGTCAACGATTAAGTTCCTTGTTGATAAAATCAAGGCAGGGTGAAGATTCTACACAAACACTAAAATTGCCTTGTGCTACAAGATGGGGAAGTCATGTTACTTCGTTAAAAAGTTTGAAAGCAAATAAGATAGCTTTGCAAATATTAACAGTTAGAGAAGATGTGGTAATTTCAAGAGATATTAAAGATTTAATTCTAAGTGATGATTTCTGGACGAAGACAGGGGAATGTATAAGTATTTTGGAACCAGTCACTGAAAGCATATTTTACTTAGAGAGCGACCAGAATCGTTTGCATCGCACATACATTACATTTAGAGATGTACAAGCTAAGATACGTTTTGCATTAAATGAGATTTCGACATTGAGCGAAGAAAGCAAACAGCAGATTCTAACATCAGTATCTTCAAGATGCAATATGGCAATGAGGCCAATACATTTTGCAGCATATATTCTAGACCCCAGGACTCTAGGAGTCGAACTTACTCAAGAGGAAGAACTTAAGGGTATGGAGTTTATCTACAATTTAAGCCAACACTTAAGTTTGTCAAATGTAATGGCAGATTTGGCGTGTTATAAAGCTAAAGAAAACTTTTGGGCCAGAGGATTTGTATGGAGCTCATTAGATAGCATTGAGCCCCTAATATGGTGGAAAGGTATTTGTGGTTCCACTGAGTTAAGCAAAGTAGCGATTCGTATTCTATCAGCTCCCTGTACTTCGGCAGCCACTGAGCGTTCCTTTAGTATCCAAGGCTACATACATAATAACAAAAGAAATCGACTTACAACTGAAAGAACTGAAAAAATTTCATTCATTTGTTATAACTGGAATCTTAAACATAAAGCTGAATGCGAGGACATTCAGTTTAATGAAGAAAATACCTTAGAAGCTTTCATTGAGCAAGTAAATGAACATAACAGTTTAGACGAAATAGAGCCTATCGAACCTATACAATTCATCGCTTGTAATAACTCTGAATCTGACAGTGATTGACTGTAGTTTTACATTTTACTTTCATCTCTTTCTTAATAAACTCAAAATCAAATTAAAAGTTTTTTATTCTGTAGGCTGCATAATAATATTGTCTATGTCCAGTATAGTGGACGTCTTGCGGCTGAGATGACGATGATGAAGTACAAAATCATAAACACCCAAAAATTTGGGTGTTTATGGGGTTTAAACCCAATAAACCCAAAACACCCGGTTTTTACCCACCAGACTTTAAACCCACCCAGGTGGATTGCCCATCTCTAGTCATAATACAATACTTGGCACAGAGCAAGATTCACTACCTTTTAAAAGATGGCGGTGGCTTTGTAGCCACTAAACCTGGGAAATGAATGTATGTTACCTTTTCGAACCGACAACACATTTAAATGGTAGTAGTATTAATGTATTCATAATAGGAAAGGCAAAAGAACTAAGCCATACAGCCTGATCTTCAGTAAACATTTGTAATTCCATATTTTAACAAGACAAAGCTGCCACATCTTTTTTAAGACATTTTAGATAGTCCATAAGGCATAAGTATTACATTTTTAAATAAATGATGAAAAGAAATATTTTCTTATATAATGTAGCAGAACGTTTCACGATATACTGAAGAGATGGCGGGATAGTCTGAAATATTTCTTGAAGTTTAACAAATCCAAAAATTTTGTTTATATTAAAAAAAGCCGGGCAATAAAAAATATATGTAGTTTTCATTTTTGGAGCATATAGAACAAACTAGAGAATCAATTATTTTCATACGATATAAATGGATACTGAATTTACAATTCCTAAATCTCAAAAGATATCTGGGTATAAAATATTCGATTTCAAAATAATTTCTTGTTTCATTATTTATTCCTGCGTACCAGGCTCCTATGTCTTTACTTATGGATCTCCATATATTACAATGAAATAAATTGATATTCATAGTGTTTTATAATATACGTCTCTATTAAAAATATCGATATCGACTATAGTCATAAAAGACTGAGCCACTTCATAATGTAACATTTTAAAAATGAAATACATTTATAGTAAAAGTATTTAAGTTTATTTTTTTTTATTTTGTTCTATTTTAATTTTAAATCAATTTTTTTAGTAAATGATTAATGACGATTCTCTTTAGCGCATTAAATAAAAATAAATAATGCAAAATCGGAAGATTTGTGACTAGAAAAACAGCATCTTATCTCATCATAATCAAACGGCGAAATATACACCAGTTCTATACTATTACTATTAAACAGGCAATAGAGCGGAATTAAGGCTCCAAAGAGTTTGCAGAGATTTGACTATTGAACAAAGCTAACTAATAAAGTTGAAAACCGACATCCGTGGTATAATTTCCGTAAAAAATTTGGAACGTTTCCCGATTTTAATGCGTTCTACTATTTTATACTGATACAAAAACACGAAACCCATCTCAGTGTAAAAAGATATAAGACAGGGTGACGTCATATCCCTAAATTTCTTCGCAGCTGCATTGGAAGACGTTTTCAAAATCTTGGACTGGAAAAGATATGGTATCAATGGCGAATTACTTTCGATACAACTTTAACTTTTCGATTTTGACTTTAATAATGCTTCTCAATAGGTAGATCTTAATACGAACACGGATAAGACTAAAATCATATCTAACGTCATACCTATACCTGTTGTGATTGAGAACTGCTTAAAGTTGTTGACGAGTATATATACCTGAAACAAATCGTCCGACTAGGTAAGTCCAACTTCGACTGAGAAGTCTATCGATCAATGCAACTCGGTTAAGTAGCGTTTAAAAAAAATACGCCACATCTTCTTGCTTAAAATAACTGAAGTCACCGGCAAAGCCCGAATAATAAGCAAGTTGAAGTGGCAGTGCGCTGGTCACAAAGCTCGAAGAACCGGCAATCAATAATAAGGTTCTTGAGTGGCAACCCTGCACGAGCAATCGCACTGTAGGTCGATCTACCACTAGATAGAGTGATGGCTTCAAATGCATTGTAGAAGGTCAGTAGATGCAGATGGCTCAGAATTGTTCCTTATGATATGTTTATGTTTGGCAGTGGATAGATAATAGCTGATATGATGATATAATAATAAAACAGCATCTGAAAAATAATTATTCACATACTTAAAAAATACGTAGGAATGTATACACTCGCCAATGTACATTCATATCAAGTTGAAGATAAATGTCAATCAATATATATATAAATGTACATTGGCTACCAAAACCCGCCCAGTTTAATGAATAAAAACGGTGGACTGAGAGTTATGCTAATAAATAATGGACTAAAGATTAAAGGGACAGTAAATACTTTTAATAGACTATAGTTGATAATAATATACTAACCAGGATGCGTATTCATAGATTTAGAATTTTCTACATGTATTCTGAATTAATCGTAGACATGTTACTATTGGATTATTATTTCGCACAAAAAACATTAAAAACAAATTTATAATACTACTATAATATAATACTATACTTGTAGTACAATATGCTTTCTCGAGTGGCAGTAATCAATTACAAATTCATCCGTTTCTACTCCTAAAGTAAGATAAACTCCACAATATGTAAAATAACGAGATCTATTTCCGAAAACCACTTATATGCATGATTAATATTTATGGGATATGAAGAGGATAGCTAGCTAGACTCAGCTAATTTTAATTTTTATCGATATCAAGAATTATTTTATTAAAATTCAAATTCGTCTGTCGTTGTGCTGTAGTAGAAGTATAATAGAAAATTTGAATTACTCATAGACTTAAAATAGAACTTTAATTTATAAACAGCGAAACAAATTGTACTAATTATAAATATTTGTTTTATCGTGAATGTTTTTAATCAAATTTAATAATTGTACACTATGAAATAGCTACTTCTTTTATGACACTAACCGATATCGCTTTTGTGGATTGAGTAGCATTTAGATGTACAACACTATGGGTATTAATTTTATTTCATTGTGTTATTGGTTCAAGATGGTAACATACATCTTTTCCCGTATTTTGTCGGTGTAAAGACAACTTTTAAATAACCGAATGATTAAGTGATCTGTTATTCTTTTCTATTTTCTTTAATCAATTTTGAGAAGAAAGAAAAACTGATAAGCCCTTGATTTTTTTCATCGCGTATATTTTTGTTGTTGTTATATGCAAGTTTACGTTTGTTTATCGGATCGGTTATCATTAATAACTTATTGTCATTAGTCAACAATAAAATAAAATTAAAGTATTTGTTAGCAATGTTGTTTATCAAACACGGTCTTTACCAAGCAATTTCGAGACCTTAAGCGAATCCTAAAAATGCCTGTTACAGAGAATGCGGATCAATATTCAGTATGGGTAAGAAAATTTTCAACTCTAATTTTCATATTATTGAAATAATCAAGAAAACGAATCGTTTGCAAACATATGGCACTTAATTTCTTGACCGTAGTCTGTCCGTCTTACATTTAAAAAAAATTATCCAACTTTTTAGCCTCCAGAGTTAGATGTTTATATAATCTTAATTTTAATGTATTATTTTATAAATGTTAATTAAATAATATTAATGTATCTAATAAAAAACATATATTTAAATCTATAATTTTATTATTATTATTATAAAAAAATTAATCTATCTATTATATACACACTTCTTACATCTAAGTACTATAAATATCAATAATAAACCTTAAAAACTACTTATAAAAAATTTTTTTGAGATTATTGCCAATTGGTAGGATACTGGCAGTGTGCTGAATGACTATGGAAATGCGTTGACCAAAGTATAAGCCAGCCTACTGGTCACCAGAGGATCTTTATTATCAATATTATTATATTTTAAAAATAAAATAATAAATTGATTGGTGTATTTGCTACAATTGTGCTGTATTAGGCAATGCCAGGAAGGTATTGTGGTAATTCTGAATACACTTTAGGTGTATTAAAGGGGAGGGGGGGGCTGGGTAGACTGTACCCACATGAGAATAACAGGTGCCTAGCCCAGGATGCAAACAAAGTATCATAAAAAATGTCTGAGTACAAGAGAGACATGTAATGTAAATTGGACTCAAATTTTCACACTGAGCCTCTTCTAAGAGTACATATGCACTATTACAACATTTGAAATTCTGAATAGAAGTCTGCTAATGCTCATAATCAAAATCATGAATTGTTTGAATAAAAATAGATAATATTTTTTTCTTATGAAAGAAGAAACAATAAATCTACTACTAAAACATTTACTAATTGAGAAAATGCACTAAATTATTCTTAAAAATATGATATTTAGACATAAAAATTTTTATACATTAAGAGTGTTCATAAATTAACTTACCAAAGTGTGGCAACATCACACTTTTCTGTCAATTTCTTTTTAAAACAATTAAACATTTTTCAATATTTCTGACTGATGATTTAAAAAGTTCTCTGCTGGCGAACATCTTGACTCACAATGACTATAAGAATATTGTCATTATATATCTCACTACTATGCTAACGTCTATTATACTTACTGTTATCATTGTCCCATTAGGTAAGACCTGTAATTAATGAGATAGTTTAATGAGTTCTAATAAATGAGTATATCAAAAAATAATTATGAACACTCTTAACAAATACATGTAACTTTTGTATAGAAATATGAATTAAAACTTTGTTTTTTTTTTTTCAATTTTTAGGTGGGATTAATTTATATATTTAATCTGATTGTTGGTACTGGAGCACTGACATTGCCAGCAGCTTTTGCGAGGGCAGGATGGGGCCTCAGCACAATTTCACTGGTTTTCCTTGCATTTATGAGCTTCATGAATGCCACATATGTCATAGAGACAATGGCATGTGCCAATGCCGTTTACAAATGGAAGAGACTTCAAGCCATAAAGAGAGATAGTGTATGTAATGCTTATTAATATCATAAATTTCAAAGTGAATTTGTTTTTTACCTTTAGTCCTAAACAGGTTAACCAGTTATGAAATTTGGTATACACATACTATATATGTATACATATATACATCTTTCCTTCGTCTAGGAACCATGAATCCTTCAAATGTAACATGGAAAAGCACTTACTAAACCCGTATAGTGTAGTCAACCATTGAGAGTAAATAATTCTCTTTTCGGTTGGTCATATTCATGAACCATATTGTTTCTGTGTTTGTTCAAAATGGTGTGGTCACATGTTATGCTATAATTATAAAAAAAAATATGGGTGGAGAAGAATATAGGCTATTTTTTATACAGATCAATGAAAATATTCCAGTTATGTGGACAAAAACTCGGGAACAATAAGTGTATTGTAAAGGTTTAAAGTAGTGCGTCATCATGGGCTTGCTTGCCATTTTAAATAAAAAAATTGTTGAATATCAAATTGGGAATTCAAAACTGATTTCAATTGTGACTAACTAGTATTACAACAGTATGTACAAAAGTCGTTTGCTTGGGTATCTCTGTCCTATTCGTGTTTTAATGGTAAAGCAGTTGTGTTTGCATGGTTGTTTCGGTTTGAAGTGTGGGATATGACGTGAATTTACAGGGTACAAAGAAATAACACCTGAGTCCTCAGGAATGGCAATGCAGGGGGGGTATTATGGGCGAAATAGTATACTCTGTTATGTCCATGGTACTGCTCACGTCTATAGGCGACGGTTACCACTTTCCATCAGGTGGGCCGTCAGCTTATTTGCCATTTAAAGTTTTATAAAAAAATTTAGTCTAAAAATTAAACTACTGAACCGATTTTCATAAAAAATCTATGGAATGTATCTATAACTAAATCTGACAGGAACTTTATTACCTCATAGGTAATAAAAAAAAAATATATATACAACCGAAATAATAACCGAGATCGATTTAAAAAAAAATCTGAATATATCTACTCGCAGATCCAAGACCATGATTCTGATGATGACGCTACAACATCCCAGCAGAACTATGGTGACCTAGAAGAGCCCTTAGTATGCGGGGAGTCCATACCATCTCGGTACTACAGTCTGGACCGCCGCGTCGAACTTGGCGAGATGGCGGACTTGTTTCTCAACAAAATAGGCCGTACTATGTTTTACTGCACTCTATGTATATATCTATATGGCGATTTGTCTATTTATGCTGCAGCCGTCGCCAAATCTGTTATGGATGTTGTGTGGTAAGTTTTTTTTTTCTGTGCATTAAGTTTCCTTTTATGAATATTTTACTGAACTATATGTTACCTTGCAAAAGTCCCTAACACTGGATATCTGATTAGAATTATTTTGTGTAATTCCGCTATCATTAGTATGTGTGTAACTGGCAACACTCGAAAATTTACCACTATTATTATTATAAAAAATTTCACAACCTTCCATATTAGTCGTCAATCTCCGACTTCCATTTTGTTCACGTTTTACGACACGTGTTTCACATTTAAACAAGTCATCATCAGGCAAATTATTGGATCGCGAATATTCCCTTTATGCTTGTATAGTAAAACCTTTAAAATTGCATGGTGCAATGCACATGAGTTGTGCAAGTATATGGTTTGGCTGAAATTTTATATTAGGACAAAATGTTTATCAGCTGTGTACTGATATTTCGAAGGAAATATAGGCAAATAAGTGTTCTTATTGTCTATTTGAATGGAACCTAATGAAGAAGTAAATAAGTTTTGTGTACATTATTAGGAAAATATTCTCTAAATGAAATTAGAAAGAAACCAAACAATCGATTAATATATTTGTATAATAATCGTTTATATAATAATGGGCATTATGATGAGAGACAAAAACGAGAAGTGGACTAAAGAATTGACTGAATGTTATCCACGAAATGGTAAAATAAACAGAGGGAGACAAAAAACTAGATGGGAAGATGACCTGAAAGAAGTGGCAGGTGCAGTGGCGTTAAACCACACATTATAGAGAGAAATTGAAATCGTTGCGACCTATGTCACAAGACAAACTAATAGAAGGTAATAACATAAAAAAAGCAGGAATAGTTGAAATCTTATATAACAATTTATTGTTATTGCATGAATCAAACGATGCAATCGAATTTATCCATTTCTTAAAAATTGTGGAATGTGTCATTTATGTGAAATTGTATTATCAGTAAAGGCTATTAAATAACGATTATAATCGATAAAATATTAAATATATTTTTAATTTGTACTGCTCTTGGACATCAGAATGTCTTATGGTACAGTCAATTTGATTTGATTGTTCACATTTTCATTAGTTTCTATTAAGACAAATTGTAGTCGGAAATGAAAATTATTATTATCCAAACTTCATAGTTTCATAGTTTTATATTTTTTCGTAAGCAAAACTGCGCGAATTCATTACTTCATTATGAAAATTTACAATTTACAATTTTTATAATTTATATTCAACGAGAAAATATCTGCATTACCATCAGTTCCCAAATTAGGCCAGACCTGTATCTTAGGGACTATAAAACATAAAACAATAAATAATGTACTAAATAATTATCTATCTTGATATCAGCCAGAGGTCCTTATATAACTGGTTATTTGATTAAAATTATTTTAACAAATAATTGCACATTGCATACAAAAACTAGATGGAAGCATTGCACTCCTGCGAAGCCGGGGCATCTACTTGTGATTTGCTCATGTTTAAAGCCATTGACTGGCTGACGAACAAGCAAGCTGACGGCCCACCTGCTGGAAAGTGGTAACAGTCGCCTATAGACAAGAGCAGTACCATGGACATAACAGAGTATACTGTTTCGCCCATGATACCCCCCCCCCCCCCATGCGTTGCCATTCCTGAGGACTCAGGTGTTATTCCTCTGTACTTAGTAAATTCACGCCATATCCCACCCTTCAAACCGAAACACAGCCATGCAAACACAACTGCTTCACGGTTGAAACACGAATGGGTCAGAGGTACCCAAGCAATCGACTTTTGTACAAAGTCTCCCTCTGGATGATGTAACACATTGCCTATTTATCGAAACTCAATACAGACTTGCCTAACAGTGTTTCTGATTGCTGTGTTGCTATGATTCACTATTGAAATGACACTTGTACAAACAGAAATGTTAAAAATATAGGTAGAGTTGTAGCAATTTCGATGGTTAGCTCAAACGCGTTGCTATTATACAGGTTGAAGTCGAAATGGTTAGCATTTAGGGGATGTTGTACAAATGAGTATTTCAAAAGGCTTCAAAAAGAATGAGGTTCTATCATATCTTTTTTTATTGACGATAATGGAATGGTAACCCCGCTTGTGCTATATGCTGGCGGAGCATCGGTGAGAGATGACAGGTAAAAATGAAAAGGCGGGTCAATTAGCCCATTATGATGAAGTCGGGACGGTTCGCTAGTTTTGTGTATTTAGGGGGGGGGGGGAGGAATTGTTACTGATAAGGGTTAACGGCCCCAGTTGGGAGAAAGAGATTGTAATGGGGATTTAATTAATTAATTTAAATAATTGTATGTTTTAGTGCAATAAAGAATATATATATATATATATATATATATATATATATATATATATATATATATATATATATATATATATATATATATAACATTGTTAATAATATACTATCAGGTCGACTTCCACGCGGATTCCCCTGGAAGCCATCATGGTTAATTATTAATGAATTCGTCGCCATGGGCCAACTGACCTGAACTCCGCCTCACCTATCATCTCTCACTGGTGCCCCGTGAATGTATACCGATAGCGAAGGCGAAGTCACTATTTCATTTTCACCCATAAAAAAAATAATTTCATCCCACAGTTCACCCATATCACCGAACGCAACTGACTCAAATTGGGACCAGATGTCCTGTTTCAACAACTCGGCCGCCGGTACTGACCCCGGGGCCTATACCCGGCTGCAGTGCTATCGAGCCGCTCTACTCACGTTTGCTGGAATTATGGGACCCTTCGTTTTCTGCAATGTTCAGAAGACTAAGTACCTACAGTTGTTCACATCCGGAATGAGGTGGTTGGGTGCGTAGCTCATTTTATTCAAGTTCTCGAATTTGATGTAATATAAAATTGATAAATCGATGTAATTTACTATAATATAATAAAATTGTAACTGATCTACATCTGTGCATGGAACATATTAAAATTAAGGGTTTTTAAAAGCAATAGATGTCGAAACAATATTTTTTTTTAATTTTGTCTATCTGTCTGTCTTTCTGTATATTTGTTCCTGTACCAAAAATTGTACCAAATTGAATGCCTTTTTTGCTAACTGTGAAGGTTTAACTTAAAAATTTGTTTATATTATAAATTGATACGCCATATAGAAATGAAAAATAATCCTTAATATGTCAGTAGAGAAAAGGTAAAAAACAAACAAATTTACTTTCACATTTATAATATTAAAAAGAATATTTTTTTTACTTTCAGCTTTCGCCATAATGATATCATTGGCGATACATCTGCTAATAGGGGTCGAGCCGCACGCGCAGCCACCGGCGTTCGACTTCACAGGGCTGCCGACGCTGTTCGGCGCATGCGTCTACTCCTTCATGTGCCATCATTCACTGCCGGCGCTCATCAGCCCCATCAGACGTAAGAACCACTTGGGACTCCATCTCTCTCTGGATTACGGCCTGATAAGCGTATTCTATCTCGTTCTAGCCTTCACTGGGGCGTTCGCGTTCAAACACTTAAATGATCTGTACACATTGAACTTTGTGCCAAGCGACAACGAAAACATATTTCTGAGGATCATAGAATATTTTCTTACTCTATTCCCCGTGTTCACGCTCTCGACTAGTTTTCCAATTATAGCTATAACATTAAGGAACAATTTGCAGAGTCTCTTCTTAGACACCACTCGGCTGGAGTCGTACAATTTTATATTGAGGAAGTTGTTGTTTCCAGTCGTAACTGTGGTCCCGCCGTTGTTGCTAACATATTACTTGGAGGATATAAGTAAGCTTATAGAATTTACCGGCTCGTACGCCGGCACTGGCATACAGTATCTGATACCGACGTTCCTAGTAGTGTTTGCTAGGAGACATTGCGCGAATCTGCTAGGTTTAGGCGTTGTCAACATATACAAGAGTCCGTTCTCTAATATTGCCTGGGCAATATTCGTTTTGTTATGGTCCTGCATGTGCATAATTTTGGTGTCCGTACACATGATTGAAAAGATATCATGACGATAATTCGATTTGGTTCTTTTTTTTTTTGATCAATTTCTGTGATGCCAAATTTTACTGCCATTAATTATAGTATTTGTTTATCTGTTATTGTATATAGAGCTGGGAATATACAGCAATACCTATATATTGTGATTACAATATATATATTGCTCAAATAACGGATATATTAAATAGCAGTTATCCAATATATAATATCGAAATGAGGCTCCCGGTCGAATTGAACATAGATATCTGACTGATACGGGCGATGTCGAAATGGATGATGACCCATTTTCCGCCGTGAATATCCAATATTGGAGTGGTATCGATATTACTCATGCCTAGTTGTATATACCATACCATATCATCCGTTAATTGTTCAATGCTGAACGTAGGGCAAATACCTTGGAAGGGTTTTTCCAGTTGGCAGCCAGGTTGGCAACCGCAGTTAGGCCTTGGTGATGTTTTAAGATGCTGTTGCCTATCCCTCGACCGTTAAGTTTCCTTAGTCGCCTCTTACGACATCCACGGGAAAGGATGGGTTGGCCTATTCTGTACCGGGACCACATGGCAATATTATTGTACATTATCAATTAATTGATGTATTCTTAGCATATTTCTAACATTGAATGTCTTGCCACAATCAAATGTTAATTTAAAACGCCAAATTGCGTAAATTTTTTTAATTTTTGTTATATTTTCTATATTTTATTTTATTATTTTTGTAAAAAAAATATATATTTACAATTCAACCAATATTTGTGTGTAAAGATAGAATGTGATATTATACTATACATATGTACATATGTAAATAGAAAGTGTATAAGTATGTAGTAAAAAAAAATAATGATTTGGCATTCTTAAATATATCAAAATCTTTATTAAACGTATGAAAAATAATAATAATAATATAAAACAAATAGGTCTACTAAAAAATCTCTACATTTCCTTACAAAAGACTACCATATTAAATACTTGCAGAATAGGTAGAAAAATCTTAAATATAGACGAGGAGAAAGTAGTCACACGTCATACACAAGCATAATTTTCCATACAAAACATACACACTGCACTTACTTGGTCACGTACCCGTAAGTGTAGTATTTTTACTAGCGTTAAAAGCTGAGAAATTTGTAAAATAATAATAATAATAGAGAATGCATGCTAAATAATAGGTTGTATGTAATTTTTATTATTTTTATTATTCTACCACGTTACAGCGTCTATACATTGTAACGTGGTAGTCATACGTCTAATTTTTATTATTTATCACAGTGAAGTCGGTGAACTCTGTAATATATATATATATATATATATATATATATATATATATATATATATATATATATATATATATATATATATTTTTTTTTCTTCTGACTTGTACGTAACCTTTAGCTTTATTAACAAACTGTGTTCTATGAAAGCTGAAATCTTAATATTTTGCAATCCATGCCATATAAATAGTGAATTCATGGAAAAATACTTTATGTGACACACTAAACTTGAAATACAATTATTTTATACAAATTCCTACTTAAAATATGAGCACAGCCATTATCAAAGACTAGTAATAATTTAGGTTAATTAAAATGTAATTTATTATATACATATTTTGTTTACCAATACCCAAAGATAGCATTACAACGCTCAAACATGCAAGATTTACTGATGATTTGTCACTATTGAGTCTTTCTAAGTAGTTTTTTTTTTTTATTGTAGTATTTAATTTGACAATGGTAGTCAATATATCGTATATAAATACATGTCAACGGCTATTATAAAATATGGGATTTTATTATTTTTAAAACTATTTATTATTTCATGCATATTAATTTTTTATTGTTATATCATTAAAGTAACAATGTTTGTCAAATTAAAATGAAATAATTGCTTTTAAAATTTATATAATTTTTATAACAATGTTTATATGCATGCACATTGGGAATTGTACGAACTAACTGTGTTTGTTGTTTTCGACAATTGGTTTGAGTTCATTCGAAAGTCTTTTGAGGGAGTACAGCACTTTGTTTCAAAGCGTCTCATACGCCTCTGAAGAAGGCTTCCAGATGGAATTAAAACAATTGTCGAAAACAATAAACAAAGTAAGTTCATAAAATCTCTCTCTCTCTCTCTGTTATAAATTGCCACCTCATGATCTCCTGCCATTCCTACCGATTTCAAAATAAGAGGAGGTTCTCAATTTAGTTATTTTTTTAAATTTATAAACGGATTTAATTTTTTTTTTTAATATAGTTTCTGATTGGTCCCATAGAATTTTTGTCAAAATCGATACAGTAGTTTTTAAATCAAAGTAACTGGTTATGCCATTATTATAATTTCGCATATGAGGCTATTTCAGAATTTATGTATACAAAAATTATGTTTGAATTGGACACATTGAATAATATATGTTGTTTACATTGGACAATTTAATTTTCATAAAATTTAGCCCTAGGTAATGGGCAACGCATGAGGGGACCGTGGACGTCACAATGTATTTTGTGATGCTATTCCTGCCTATATGCGACGGTTACCATTTTAATTAGGTGGGCTGTCAGCTTGACTGCTATTCCAAGTGTTATTTAAAATCAGGTTATAGCGTTGATCGCTGCAAATAAGTATTTGTAAATTGTTTTAAAAACACATCTATATGTGATTGGATAAAATATTATTACAATCATAATGTATAAAAGGATAGTAACATAAAACTACTTAATTTGATAGAAGACATTGGGGTCGATTCTGATGCCTTATTTCTCGAAAACTATCTCTTAATTTAATATTTAATAACATAATTTCTCGAAATCATTGATTTATGGATCATCATAAAATAAAATTGCAATAATTTGGACTTAAATCTATTGGAAAATTTGTTTATTTTAGTCTTTATAATAAAGACTTAGTTTTAATATATATATATTTTTTTTATTAAATTGGGATAGTTTTAGAGGAATGGTGACTCAAATTGACCCGAATGTTATTTTCTTAATAAGAAAGTGTCGTTTAATTTATTCTACTTATCTATAGGCAGCGTAATCCTTATATTCGTCCTTGATAAAGTTTTTTACATTTTGATAGAATTTTAAATTTCCGAATTTAATATAGTGTTGGTAGGTATTCGTTTTTTAAGAGAAATTTTAATGCGATTTTCGGTTACTATTTTCACATTTTAGGCGCCCACCCTTACTAGTGTTATAAATGTGAGTGTTTGTTCGTTACAATATAGCGTCTTAACGGCTTAATTAATTACTATGAAATTTGGTATATACATACTATATGGGATGGAGACGGATATAGGCTCCTTTTTATTCCAGTTTTTGCTGTTTATTCCATTTTATGCTGACGTAGTCACGGGAAAAAGTTTGTTTCTTTGTTGTACAGTAAAGTCTTAAATTATAGGATACAGAATTATTTAGAAAAGAATTAATACAATTGCGGACTTATCCTATAAAAGGGATCTCTTCCAGTCAACCATTGAATGTCTGATAGAATTGTAAATTGGCGGAGACAAAAAAAAAGTTAAAAAAAGATAGAAGAATAATAGGTGTTACAGTTACGAGTATAACATTAATAGTAGAGATATAAATCACATGTTTTGTTCGTGTTTAATTTTGTTTAAAAGCTTTTTCGGAATATATTTGTTGATAAGTGTGGCATGTTAACAACCATCTAAATGATAATTAATTTTAATACGTACTGATTTAATATTGTATTATTTATAAGTTATTATATATTAGTTTATAAGTTACTGAATTTTTTTTTATGGTAAAAAGGCGACATGACTGTTAGTAAGATTTAAATTTGTAAAGATTGATGAAGATTAAAATGAAGAGATAAAATGAAGAGAAGTTTAAATTACTTCTTTAAATTTATTTAAACATTTGGGCACTGCATTTTGCATCTTTTGACACTTGCTGTAAGAAGATATAGGACATTATAAAAACCGTGTTCCTTTTTATATTTGGTGATTTCATATACTTAACAAACAGTATAGAATCAGTCCCAATAGTACCTAATTGTACTAAATTTATATGAAACAACAACTAATTTTCCATTAGCTGGTGTCCGACATAAGATACTAAAAGCAGAAAGTCGATTCTAAGATGCTAATTCTCTAAACTTAATATTTTAGTTGAATAGAGTCGCGTTTGACAGATAATCTAAATTTATAATTTTCATTTAAATCTATTAATATTTTTTTTTAATGGATGATAATAGAATGGTGACTTTGCCTGCTCTATCGGTATACACTGGCGGGACACCAGTGAGAGTTAGCCCATCGTGACAAATTCACCAATAAATCAATCACGATGGTTTCCAGGAGGAATCGCGAGGAAGTCGACCTGATAGGGTATATTGCTAGTAATAGAGCTGCTAATCCGCATTACTAACAATCCCTTTTCCCCCCTCTAAGGAATTCAGTTCATATATCAACAAGAACTTTACAATAAAGATTTCGCTGTAATATCAAATTAAAATTTTAGATATAGTTTTAGAGAAATGAGGCCTCAGAATCATCCCACTATGTTCATTTACTCCTATCTTATTTCGTTTAAAAAAAGTATACTTCTAAATTAAAAGTTCTAAAAATGTATTATTAGTTTTAAAAATTAATGTGTATACCAATATTTAAATTATTATTAAGTATATTAAAGAAATTATATGTAATAATGAATAGAAATGTTTATTCTAGTCTGAACACTTATTGTAATTTAATTTATTATAATTATTTGTAATTGCAAAAATAATGTCTTATTCTATATATATTTTTCTTTATTATTCAGAAATGTAAAAAGATTTTAGTAATTTTCTTATTGTAAAAATTATACATTCCAATTTATTCATAACCTTATTACTATTACCTTATATTTTGTTCCAATAAAGGCATTAGGCGCTCAGTTCTATCCGAATTTGTCATGAAGATGCTATTTAAATTTATAGTGTTTAAGGGTTACTAATTAATATTTAATTCCATATTTTAATTGTTTTTCTGTGATAGTGGTGGATGGACAACTAAATTAATGTGTGAATATAGTGATCCATATTTTTATATCATTAAATTTTGTGTGTATTATGGTATATACCTTGTTTTATTTTCAAGATTTATAAGATTGTCTTATAAAATATGTATCCTTAATGTGGAAGTAAGTTTGTTTGTCACCTTGTAACACTTTAACAGAAGTAATCATTATGAAATTTGGTATTTAGGTACTATATAAGATGAAGAAGGATAAAGGATAGTTTTTTTTATCCCGGTCATGCGGACTTAGTCGCGCGTAAAAGCTAGTGAGACTATATTTATGAAATGACCAATACAGTTCAATAAATCGCCATAGTTCAATATAATTGTATCAATAGATTGCTATAAAAAATAGTATACACCTTGTTCTATAGTTGTTCAGATTGATACCTGCTGCTGATTTTCACCACCGTAGAACCTGCCATAAACTAGTTTCATCCCAACCATCAGGACGAGTGGCGGTCTTCCATCGTGTTTTTCAATGCATTTTCTTCCATACACGACGACTCTGGAATTAACTTCCAGCAGCAGTATTTCCGAACCGATACGACATGATAACATTCAAGAAGAGTATATTCTTTTTTAAAAGGCTGGCAGTACACCAACAATGCCTTTCGTGCTGTGGGTGATGATGGGCGGCGGTAGTCACTTACCATCAGGTGAGCCGCATGCTCGATTGTGCAGTGTTGTAAAGAAAGCAAAACACCGTGTATACAAATTTTGTTTGGAGTAAAGAAAAATATTTTTGTGTTGACCAATTTTTTTGAACTATTCTATGGATGACGCTACAGTCCAACTTCTATACCGTTCAACTTATCAAAATTAAAGCATACGTGTGTGAATTTTTTCATGATATTCTTTTTTTACGTATGAAGGTGAGAGTATGGAAGGCGCGGATGAGTTAGCTGGTCCATTGTGGCGAATTCACCATGATGGTTCACAAGTAGGGCTGCGTGGAGGTTGACCAAACAGTGTTTGAGTGAAATACCGCTTTTTCGCCTTTGTCCTTCTTCTGGTAATTTGTTAACACGCCAATACATTCTAGATTTATATATAGACGAGTAAAATACAAGCAGGAAATTTGCTGGGTTTCGCCAGCCATTAATTTTTAATGTACGAATATCCAAATTGTTTCTGCTTGGGTACCTCTGTCTTGAAGCAGTCGTTTGCATGACTGTGTTTCGATTTGAAGGGTGAGAAATGGCAATGAAATTACAGAGTACAGATGTATAACACCTGTATTTTAGTCGGAAAGGCTCGACTAATTTCGAGATCTTCCGGGATAAAGCCATGAACGTTCTCGGCTAAAATACAAGTCAACGGGCATCATTAATATGAGTACTTATGAAACTTTGAATATGGAAATTATAATAAAACCACAGCGTAAGGTTGAAGAATTATTTATTTTATCATCATTATTACATAGTTGTCACTTATCTCGCGTACACAAGCGACAAAAGCCTTTCTTAGCTCAATTGACTTTGGCATGAAGTTACATTGTATTTGTGCAGCCGCGCGGCGCTTTTCGCGCGCAATATTCAATATTATTGTCGGATATACTAGAAGCGGATAAAAGGAACGTTCTTCCAGATTAGATTCTAAATGTTGCATTCACTATCTCACTAGTTGAGCCACAGACAAATAGAGATAGATGCCGCAAGTACCTAATGTGAAACCTAAGCGTGCCATACTTTTGTAATTACAAATGTCATATTGTTAGTGAATACTCAAAAACATCATCTCTAAAGCAACAGAGATGGTGGAGAACAGGATGAGACCTTTTTCTACATATTTTGTCATGAATTTCCAAAAAAATTTGAATGTAGTTAACTCTTGCAACGACGACGTAGTGAGCTTCGAAAATAATGGGTTTTTAAGTTACTCTTGAGCTCGGAGTAGTGCCAGTTAGAGTAACTGTAGAATTACTAATTTTGGTATTAAACATTAACTACAAAAAGGTAAGAGTTATGTATTAATGTAAAATTATAATCAGAGAGAGAGAGAGTAACGCAGATGAGTGTCGGATATACAGAGTAAAAAAATAAGCAAAAGAAATTGCCAGTGGGGCAAAACACGTCAACTATATGTTGGTAAATATGTTATTTAAAATAAATCCCTGGCTGTTCAGTATAATATAAAGGTTACCCAAATGTTTAACTAGTAACCAAGTTGGCTATTAGAGACTACGGGAGAAACGAATGTGGCACGCAACACATAGGTGTAGGTGCGACATCTATAACTCGTCTGTGATACGTGTAATTATTTCAATACAGGTATGAAAGCTTTAGATAAGTCGCACTAGTAATGTTGTAACAGTTTAATTAGTTTTTGTTGGAATAATAACGTTGTTCATCTAAACTATAGTGGTACGAAGAATTTGCGGACTAAATATTTTTACGTGTTATTATGTACTTAATACGAATGACCGATCACAGCATAACGATTTTTTAGTACCTAAGTGTAAACCATTATTGAACTAATTCATTTCGAATGACAAAATAATTTAAAACCTTAGCAGTAATGAGAAACAATTTTGAGACTAAGTTATTCCGATAATATTAGCAACTAAATTACTATACTAAAATATTTTCTGTATTGATTTTAACTCTGGACGATTTTGTTTTGTAATTTTTAATTACAATTCCCAATTAAATAATACAATCGCGGAGAAAACAAACATAAAAAAAACATATCTATTCATAACATTACACATACATAAAGGGAAACTAATGAGACATTCATAATACACTCCTCATACAAATAACTAGCAAACAATGTACCGCAACGACCGTAGAAATATAAGTTAACAGGAACATCCTATTTATACACTATATGAACTGTCTTTATTGCAGCAATAACATGAGTGTAGCGAAGTACTAACCGTAGCAAAAAGCTTCCATTTTAAAATATAATTTCAATAAGTACTCGTAAACCTAAAATTACGACGTTGGATGTTGCATCAAAAGTACTATTACTTTTCAATAAATAAATATTATTAATTATCTATTCATTAATTAATAAATCTATCATTCGCATAAGATCGAACATTTCATTTAGAATTTGGTTTAGCAATAATTCAAACCGGTTATTTTCATATTGGCTAACAATATGAATAACAAATACGTTTTCCATGCACTCGTCACGATAATACTCGATGACAAATCGAAATATTAATTTCAATTTAAAATCGTGAATAAAAAAGAAATGTAGAAAATAATAACTAGATATAACGCTCGGCTCGAACATCTATAATATTCCTATAGTCGAAAAGTACATCACAATAAATACTATAGCTACAAATATTGATTTATTTTTTTTATAATTTGTAAAGAGACGTCTCGCGTGTGGAACCGAAACTAGCTCGACTGTCGGGTGACGGTGTATGTGATACGTGATTCGATTTATATACGCCGATGGGCGCGAAAACAACATTAAATACTAGTGCTATCTATGGGGTGGTACTCGGTCGGCTATAAGGTGGATGGAGGTACGTGGATATCGTTGCGGCGAAGCGCGTTGCGGAAAGACTCGAGAGAGGAGCGAAGCGTGAGGCAGAAACCGCGCGAAGCAGGCAGGAGAGGGTAGTCGGGCGGCGCGGGCGCAGGCTCCGCTACTAGTGCCTCGAGCCGCCGGCAGAGGGCGCCCGCCTGCTGCCGCATGTGCTGGAGGATCTCGGTGCGGAACGGCTCCGGTGGATTCATCACCATCTTAGTCATACTCTGCACCAGTTTTAGGAGCACCATTTCGTTGTACATACGCGAGTTCTCTTTGCCCTGCTGCGTACCTATATGGGTATGGATAATTTTAAATAAATGAAAATTCTTTTTGACTACATATTTACAATTATATGCAAGGAAAATAGTTGACTTTTCAATTTCTCTCTGGATGTTTTTAATTTTATTGCATTTTTTGTTTGTTACCACATAATTATTAGAGAGAGAGAGAGATAAAGAGAGAGAGAGAGATTGTACAAAATATCTCTTTGGTGTTTGATAAGAGGATGTGGCTTGCAGTAGCAATATAAGTATATATTATTAGTTAATTCGGTGTAGGGCTTTTAATTTTTTCTCAGATACATACTAGATGTTCTTACGAAACTTGGGTATAATGGTATAATAGATTTGTGAGGGTAGTTTAGATGATAAATAATAATAATAACTATATTACTACTTAATCATCCACCTTGTATAAAAAAAAATATACATACCCTTTTGTTTCTCATAGCCGGCCTCGTTGAAATACGGCTCGGCGTTGAGTATGAGCCCCTGCAGGGAGACTATGACCTGCAGCAGTGAGCTGTCCTTGCCCCACACTTCCACGCCGCGTCCCGACCACGTGCCCAGTAGAGACACGCACACCTGGCCGCCGGCACAAATGTTAGTCACAAACTCAAAGTATGTCTCATAATTAAAAATTTATTTATGTTAGTACCAAATTCAGCATATACTATCTTCGTCGAAGATCGACGGCCGAATATAGCAGCCTATAAGTTCCTGTGGTTTAAAATGAATCTATAAAAGTATGCAGTACGGTGTTCCTATTGGCTTATTGTCGACCGAATAGACATCAGACGCGACTTTTTGGTAGACATAATGATAAATTTTCCGCGTAGCGTGAACGAAGAGTGGTAAATTGTATGCGATTCGATGTACTCCGGTTCAGAATTCGAATTATTGGCGACCGAAGATTAACTTAACAAAATCTAGCATTGGTTACTTAGTTGCACGCACCCTTGTTAACGTCTTAATCGGCCATGCGATTATCAGCAATAGAAGGTTGATGAGGTTCTTTTAACTTCAAATCCACTATGTTTTTTTATTTCAAATTTACTTTTAAAAGTGTCTGTGAGGGGATGAAATGTGCCACTTAGGCACTGTTTTTTTTTCATGGCTGATGAGGTAAGTCTTGATAGCATATTAGCTTGAGAAGTAATTCTTGAAGCGAGAATAAAAGCAGGTCAGTTGGCCCATCGTGAATTAGCCACAATGGCCCCCAAGGGGAAGCTGATAGGGTATATTGGTACCAATGGGACTTTTAGACTCCATTAGTAACATTCCTTTTTTCTATGCCCTTTGGAAATTGCATTATGTGGGTAATTACGAGTGTGTGTGTGTGTGTTACCTTCCCGTCCTCGTAGAGGTTGGGGTTGAGCCGGTCGGTGCAGTAGGAGTGGTAGTGGCAGAGCGGCGGCGCGCGCGGGTACTCGCCGCCCAGCTGCACGTCGAACACGAACAGCCCGCCCTCGTACGGCGTCTTGGTGGGGCCCGCTATCATCACCGACAGCAGGTCCATGCGGTCCATGTAGCCGCGCACCCATACCTGCGCGTGCGCATCCACGCAAACAATAATAATATACGTTTTATAAGCTAATATATATATATATATAAATTGCGATCATAAATTGTATGTCATCATCAGTCTTAACAAACATTCTATTGTACTGGCGCGAGTTTTACATAGTTTCTCAAGTTTAAAAATATTATTTTCTTTTTTAATTATATTTACTTTAAAATTAAGTAAGCTGGAGTATGTAACTTTATTTAGTAATATTTTCCCTGTCAGTGATTGAAATTTTTTTGGCAAAACAAATATCTGTAGTTAGTTGATTTGAATTATTTTAATTCTGCTACCATTAAACGTGATATGGATTTCGGCAAAATAACATCTAGTTCACAAAAAAAAAAAAAAAAAAACTATAATCGTAAATAAGGAATTAAATATATTTTAATTACACGAAAAATAATATACTCACGCCAGGGGGCAGGTCGCTCTTGAGCAATTTGATCTCTCGCTTGACAGCGGAATAGAAGCTTTTGGGCTCGGACGGTTGCAGTATGGACAGATGGAAGCGGTGCGCGGCCGGCGCCGACTCGAGCACGCAGAACCCTTCACCGCCCTCGGCCTCGGCGTCCGACTCGGCGTCCGCGTCCACTTCCACGTCGGCCGCCTCGGCCGTCGCGAGCGGCGCGCTTTCCGGCGCGGGAGTTGCCGCTGGAATCATTCCAGGTTATGGTCAACAGAGCCCTTTGTTTATACACCTGTTTTCCGCGACGATATCATGTATGTCCTTCCAATAAATATGCTAAATATTTACACCACTACTGCCCTTCTTACGCTTTCTTTTCTTACCTAATAGTTAGCTAATAGAGAATGCCATATGGTATGCCCACCATATCATTACAACTATTGTATAAATATTATAATATGGCATTTGTTAAGTAGTATTTATATTTGGCAGATATGAGAATCGTTAAGTATATTTATACATACCAGAGGGAGACTTTGTACAAAAGTCGATTGCTTGGGTACTTCTGTCCCATTCGTGTTTCAACCGTGAAGCAGTTGTATTTGCATGGCTGTTTTTCGGTTTGAAGGGTGGGATATGGCGTAAATTTACTGGGTACAGAGGAATAACACCTGAGTCCTCAGGAATGGCAACGCATGGGAGGTATCATGGGCGAAACAGTATACTCTGTTATGTCCATGGTACTGTTCATGTTTATAGGCGACGGTTACCACTTTCCATCAGGTGGGCCGTCAGCTTGTTTGCCATTCTAAGTTGTATAAAACAAAACAAACAGACGTCATAATCAACCAATAAGCTGCTTCGTGACTGTCATTTGTCTACGCGGGTGGTCTCAATCATTGTTGGAAAATCAAAACTATAGAACAGCATAGACAATACAATATGAAACCCAATTAAGACAATTTTTTGTTTATGAACGGTCTTTGTGATGACATATTGGAGTCGACTTATGTCCAGTAGTGGACGAAGGGTACAATGATGTCTATGATATAAATATTTATTTATTTTATTTATTATTATATCATTATTATATTATATTATATTATTACACCATTTAATTTAAGAAACTAATCGAAAATCTGTTGAAGTTTTAATACTGGCTGTTGACACTGAGGTTTTTTAGAACAATGTATTATTTTTAAGTTTGTTCTATGTCAGATTTTTATAAGACACGTCTCGTATATTTTTCACTAAACTTATTATTTTATATCTCAAATACATATATGTTTTATTACTGCATCCTGCTATTTACAACAAAATCAGCGTTTCTTCTGCAAGAACTTTAAATTGAATTGGCATCCATTTTCATTTTCATAACGCTGACCGAGTTCAACTTGACTTTATTATGATATACATATATAAACTTTCTATATTTAAATTTTCTATATACTTTTTTTATTATTTTTTTTAAATGTATTTTTTTTTTAATTTTTATGTTGTTACTACTTGCAGCCTAAGTGTATGTAAATATTGTGAAGTATTGAAATAAATGTTTATTCATTCATATCACACGAGCATATACTTACTAACGCCTTCAGTTTTGGGTACTGTAATAGTTGTAGCGTCTTTGATGTCCCCAGTCGATTTATCGTCACCTTTCTCATCCTGATCAGCCATGCTTACGACCAAAGCGCCGTATTGTCTATAAATATATGCAGAAAAAAAAAACAAATTATTTATATAAATCCTCGCTTCTGTTATATATTTCAGAAAAGTTATTATAGAGAAAATTAGAGTTACCATGCGAGAAAATAAGAATCATTAACAATTTAAGGGAACAATGAAATAATTTTCTTATGGTGAGAATACCATGTCCAGTAGTGGGATGGGAAATGAATGGATTGTTATGGTATACCTTCAATCAAATATTTTGTTTTTAGCTTTGTTTTGCTGTTTTTAACTAACACGGAATTCCTGTATGATGCGGTTTTTAGCACCCATTTGTAATATGTACAATTTATTTGAATGCATTGTAATAATCAAAAGATAAACCTATACTAAGACAACATAGTGGGAACAATTTTATTAATTACATGGAATAAATGCTATATAAATACATATGTATACGTAAGTAATACCAAGAGAAACAAGTATTAGAGATTTTATTATAGAAAATTAACATCACCAATCGACTACGAGCATATACCATGCATAGATACTGTATTTCTTACAGGGTTCTATATATAAGTACCTATTGATAAATGATTCGATTGAAACACTGCACTATTTCCTACTCGCTAGAAAAACATATGCGCGAGCGAGAGACAAATAGGAGCAGTGAAAATTTCAATCGTGTTATCCAGCACAAGAGGTACAAAATACACATTACATTACGCAAAACTTACATTAAACAAACGTAACAAAATATGACTACGCGTGGACTACTAATTGGTAGAAAGTACCGACATTTTACAAAATAACATTTCGGAAAACAGAGAAATTAAGTTACCACTTTTTACAGATGTTTTTCTACTTTGAAAAAAAAAAGATATGTCGCTACTGTGGAACATAATTTTTACAGATCTAGTGATTAACAAATGAAATTTTATTTTTAATATAATTTCGATTTTATTCAACATAAATAGCTAAAATATGAGTCGCAATAAAACATGTAGGTAAAAGGTCCTACGAACATAAAGTGATGCAAAAAAAAAAAGAAAAATTATACATTACACGCTCTATATAGGCAACTCATTTGAACCACTTTCAATAAAAAAAATCTTATTGGAAAAAGTTGTTTATAGGAGAAAAAGGAATATAAAGATACTTTGTTGTAGTTACTCTATATCAATATTATTTTCCCCATAATACTAAAGGGGGTTGAGGCTGTGGCCCCTTAACACAGGTTATGCATACTTATTATATTAACCTATTAAGGAGCCCAGTTCTAAAACCATAATTACTGTACAGGTTACACTCTGGGTTTGTTGCACGCGTCCGTGTAGCCTTACTTCAGGTTGCAGCTGAAAATCAGTGCTTTGCTTTTAAGCAAAAGTATCACTGAGCTGTAGCCTTTTTGGGTCACTGCGACACACTCGGTGAAAACATATCTCCAATATTCATTTTTTTGTTTTATATGTTGTTTTATATTTTAAAAAATGTAAATAATCAAATTGTATCATTTTATTCATTAATTTACGTGTGTTAAATGGCTCAAAAAAAGTGTTTATCTATCTATCTATCTATCTACCCTTATAAAACTATAATATATTAGTTAAGAAACTTTACTGTCTGGAAAATATTTTTACTTATTTCTTTTACTAACTATACTGAGTAGAATAAATAGAATATAAAGAATGTTGCTTATATAGAGCGTTCACTGTTTATAGAATATAAAAATATATGGCCCGCGATATTTTTTTTATTTTTAGACTTTATTTTATTACTAAATTTTTCATAATAATTGCGTTTTAAAATGTAACAACATTTTAATTAATACTTCACAAGGTCAAAGTTTGAAAAAAAATTATGTCCAGAGCATTGCATATCCAATAATTATGAAAAAAAAAAAACAAAAGAGGCTAAAACAAAATAATCACAAATGTATGTAATGCTGTCTAGAATGAGACTGATTTGTTTAATATAAGTATTGCGGGACGATCACTAGTAGATATCTAGTATTAAAAACAGGGCACAAATAAAATCGAAGGAAAATTGTCACAATAGAAACATTTAATCAAGACAGTGGAAGGCACAATATATTTTATAAAAATGTAAATATATAGAGTAAAAATATTCAAAATAAATATAATATTTAAATATGAACTTTGGGACATTTAGTTAGCTAATTGTAAGTATAAAATACCATATATTGCAAGGTATAAATATATGTGGTATAAATAGTATATAAATGTAAAAATTATGCATATATAGATATGACAATAAAACAAATAACATGGAAATCTGTACATGACATTAAAAATTTTAATAGCGTTTGGTTCAATATCGAAAATAATAAATATATTTACACTAAGTAAAAATATTGATTAAAGAGTGGCAACATCAGAATTATCTGTCAGTTTTCAATATTTCTGAAAGAATTACTATAGGGAACTAAAATGTTTGCACGCCGACATAAATATATGTATATATATAATGATTAACCATAAAATAAATTGCATGTAAATCTAGCAATCTAATTTGCAAATATTTTCACATTTTGCTTTTGAATCTTTCAATATTTTTTTTTTAATCCAAATTCTCAGTGATAACTTCAAAAAGATCTTAAAAGTATTATTAACATATTATATCTATGTAAATAAAAATGAAAGTCTATGCATTGGTAAACGCATCGTAAGTGCAATGTTTTAGAACAGCTGGATCGATTTTATTGATTTTAAGTATTTTAATATTCATAATAGTTTAATCAAGAATTTTAGAGAAAAAAAAAAAATGGACTCAGCTCGTCTTCTTAATTTATAAACATTCCATGTCTCGATATTCATCTGCGCTAATTTCCCAATGTAATTTATATTATATATATTTGTATTTGCTTTAACATTAAAGTTAGCATACTTTTTATTTCAATAAGAGGACACGATGGGTGGCAGTAGGGGGGCAAATAAGAACATTTGCCGAGTCAATTCGTACAATATAAAAATGTAAATGTTATCATTCAGAAATATTGAAAATAATTTGTTTTCAGAATTAATAGATAATATAGACACTGTCAAACTTAAGGACGAACGTGAGTAAATCATTACAACTAAAGATAAAACGTAATGAAGCAATGCGGTTCCATAAAATTATAATACGGAACCCATGAAGAGGATCGTTTACTGCCACAAGTCAATGTCATATACAGTATTCCAGTGAACAAAAATTAAATGCAAATGGGAAAGTAACAAAACAAAAATATAGGCTCACACTGAAAAGTGGTAGGGTAACTTCTCTTCTCTCGAGATTTGTGTTCTCATTAACCCGTTAAGGAATTCGGCCAACTCTTGCGGCCTTCTCCTGCGGAAGACAACAGAGGCTTTATTCACCGGTTGATTAGTTGATAATGTAATTTTATACAAATTATATCATCCACGGTGTAAAGATATTCTTAGAACATTTTGTTTGTGTCAGCTGTAAAACATGTTTACAATTTGCAAATAATAATAAATATATATTTTTTATATAGTCTTAATAATGAACGTGGCCACAGTATTGACTGTTGCGTAAAAAAGTTTTTCATTTATTTACTTGTATTTACATCATTTTTAAAAAATTAAAAAAATAAAATGTTTCAATTTTGGAATAACTGTATATGAAACAATCCAAATGAAAATATTTAAAGTGTGGTGAAAAATTCTTTTGAAATTTTTTGCGTTTTTTTTTTATTACGGAGAAATTTTAAGGCCAATGCTTTGGCCTGATAAGGCATTATTTATAATTTATTTAAAAACAAATGTTTTAAAAACACAAATTTTTGAGACACGTTCTATCCATTGTCCGTGGGTGAGTCTCTCGTCTGCATAAGTTCTTAAACATTTTTAGTTCCTAATTTAAATTTGACAAAGGTAGGTAATAAAATAATAATTTGTATGAAAAATAAAGGTGCATACACACCGGCTGACTTCTGCATGCGCTTTGACAAGTTGCGAGTGTATGAGCGAGCACAGTTTGTAACATACGTTGCGCGTTGTGCCCTCCACGTCTGTCGCCTCTGCGGCCGCTGTGGGTAACGACAAATATTTATTTTATTAGTGTCTTATAGCTTTTTAGCCTTCTTATTATTATTATTTCAACTGTCCAATGCTGAACATAAGCCTTCCCCATAAGGGAAGTTTTGCCAGTAGGTGCGACAGTCGCAGTTAGTTTAGAGATGTTTTAAGAAAAACGTTGCTGCCCATCCCTTGGCCATAAGCTCCCTTAGTCGCTTCTTACGACACCCACTGGAAAGGAAGGGATGGCCTACTCTATGCCGGGACACGCACCCTTTACTTCTTACCCATATATTTAAACAAGCAAATCTCCTAATTTGTACGCGTGTATTCCAGAAGCAAGATAACTAATTAAATAGACCGCTTCTCGATAAACTATCAAGATAAAATATAATATCAGATTTTAAGGTAGTCTTTTTGTGAATACAAATGTGAAAGCCATATCCAATTTGGAGCACTAATGCGGTCTAACGAAAGGAGTTGGTATTGTGGCGCTCCTGCCCATAGGTGAGAACAGTATACATATATTGAACAATACAGATAGTTCTGTATGTGTGTGTTTTTTTTTATATAACTTAAAATGGCAAACAAGCTGATGGCCCACCTGATGGAAAGTGGTGCTTACTGTTATTATGTGTATTATGCTACTTACTGTTTTCTCCATTAGCACTTTCTTGCAATACATTATTTTCTGATCCAGATGCCTGTACTGATTCCAAATTTAGGTGTAACTCTTTTTTGGGTGTTGTACTTTCAACCTAAAAAAAAATAATTAGTATTAATATCATTGTAACATTATTTAAAATTTATATGGTGGTATATATTTTCTAAGATTGTGTTCTCCACTAAAAAAAAAAAAGCCTTCAATTGTGGCAAAACCTTAAAAATATTTTGTTTAAAAAACCAAACTACTGAACTGACTTTAATAAAATATCTATAAATCTGTAAGAATATTTTTTCAGATAAAAAAAAAATAACAAATTGTTTCATTGGAGGGGAACAGGGATAGTAATCAGATCTACCAAGTTCATTACTAACAATATATCCTAATAGGTCGACCTCCACGCCCCCCCCCCCCCGGAAACCATCGTGGTAAATCTTTGATGAATTAACACAATGGGTCAATTGATCTGATTCATCTTTATTTATCATCCCTCATTGGTGTCCCGCTAGCGTATACCCGTTAGTGTGGGTGGGATTTCCATTCCATTATTATCTATTTAAAAAAAATATTTTTTTTTTGAGGGGAAAAGGATTGTTAGTAATGTCGACTACTTGTCCTATTGCTAACTTTACACCTTATCCACATGGAGGTCCACCTAAGACCTCTAAGTGGTCTCCGCTGGTAGCCATCGTCTTGAATTCCAGGGGTATTCATTATGGTGGGCTAACTGACCTGCCTTTTCATTTTCACCTATTATCCCCCTACTGGTGTTCCGCTAGCGTATACTGTTAGCGCAGGTGAGGTTGCCATACCATTATTATGTAATAAAAAAAAACTAATTCCTTCATTTATAAAAATAAAGGTTTCTCACCTCCATGGGCTCGACGGTGACATTGGAAGCGATGATGGTGCGATTGTTGGCTTGGTCGTCAAGCCTCATGGCGGGCGTGGCGGGCGTGGCGGGCGTGGCGGGCGTGGCGGGCGCGGCAGTTGCTGCAGGTGTGTCGGGCTGCGCGGGCACGGTGTTGGTGTCGGGCGCGACGGGCGCGACGGGCGCGAACAGACGCGCCAGCTGCTCGTGCACGCGCCGCTCACCAGCGCGCGGCGTGCTGGCGCCACGCTCGCGGACGCGCTCCAGCAAGCCCTGCGAACCATACCAGTCATCATCAGCATATCAGCTCTTAACTCTCTCTCTCTCTTCAGTCATACACTCTTGACAGAATGGTCGTGGTTTTCACAATGACAGCGGATCGTCGATGAGGCACTCCTTCACGATTGAGGTCCTCGCAATATGTCTCCATCTACTTCTGTTCACAGCCGAGCGAGAGTATTTTATTTTTTATTTTATACAAATTACACAGTATTACAGTAGTATTAGCACAGTACATTGACAAGACATTGTGCAACGTCTCATGGAGGTACATAGATAGATGCTATTTATTGTTTCCTCTAAAAGATTACAGTAGCAAACTTATTATAGATACAAACAATTATAAGAATACGTTGAGAAAACAATGGGTGTCCTTATTGTTAAAAGCGAGGCAACCTTTGGATGGAGAGTAGTTACAAACAATTTGTAAGGTTACATAAATTGTCTTACCAAAAAGTGATCTTCGTGGAAGAACGAAGTTCCCATCAAACGATCCAAGAACCGGCAGTCTTTATATAAATTTAATAGTTTACGCATTATCTGTAACAATGTAATAATCACAGTCAACAATTATAATAAGGTCATCTATACATATGGCTATGTATAGTCAGATCACACGTACAAGTCATGTTATAATCTATTATAGAATAAATCATTAATTTCTGTGGTCACGTGTGTAGTGATTAAAAATGCTAAGCAAAATTAAAGTTGAGAAACTACTAGTACTTTCAACACATCAGAATGTGTGTAATCAATGTTATGAAGTCATATATTGCCACGACTCTAGTTTCATTACTAAAGTGAAGCCTTAATAAATTATAATATACACTATATCCTTACTAATATTATAGATGTAAAAGTGTTTGTTTGTTTGTGTTTTACTTAACTAATCACTATGAAATTTGGTATACACATACTACATGAGATGAAGAATGATGTAGGCTACATTTTATCGCGGTCATTATACATATCCCGGTCACGTGGGCGAAGTCGCGTGTAATAGTAGGATATATAGAGTGCCCAAGACTTCACGACACAGGGAATCCTAGTGTGAAGTTTCGGGAACAAATGTAAAATTGAAACATGTATTTTTGGATTTAATAAATATTATTTATATATATACCTCTTGACTTTGCAATGTGGGATGCTTGGCGAACATTTCCTCAAGGCGGCGCATAGCGACCCGGCCTCGTTCGATGTGCGCGGCCACCCGCGGTTCCAGCAGCCGCGGCACCACGCCCGCGCCCGCGCCCGCTGCCGCGCACGCGCCCGTACCCGCACTCGCGCCCGCGCCCGCTACCGCTCCTGCCCCGGACCCCACGCTTAACGTCTCCACTACCGCCGCTTCTTGACGCATGGGGTTCACGAATACTGTTTGATAACCAAAAATAGAACATTATATTATAGTGGGCAAAAGAGGAAGAGGAAGACCGAGGAATAACTACATGGGACAGATAAAAGAAACACTAGGTGTCATGTCGTATAGGGAGATTTAGGATATGGCCTGGAATAGAGCTGGCTGGAAGAAGATGCATGAATTAGTTGCACCGACACGAGGAAACTTTGAAATAAAAAGAAGAAAGAAAGACCATTATAATAATACATTAAATGGGAAAAAGTTGTAATTATAATAAACATTAAAAATGTAATTCCGCATAATTTGTTACCGCCCTGCGAATCTCGCGAGTGACGCCTGATCAGCATGGACACGTATCATGTACTGATAGATTAGCAATGCAATGACGAAAAACGAAACAAGAAATGGTTACACTCATGTAAATGTGTGCATGCAACAGTACTGAATTTATATGGAATTGAAGCTGTAAAAAAAGTTAGTATTTCTAGTAATTTTAATTTGTGGACGTTTAGTAACTATCTATGTATGTGTTAAATTTGATATGTTTTTTTAATTCTTGTATTAAATATTTTTGATTGTTCTATAATACTGTGTTTAGAGATAAATGTTTAAACCTTAATTACATGAATAATGTGCAATTTTGTAGTCCTTTTTTTTCTAATTTACGTGATATCACACTTACCAACTAACCAATTACATTCACTTAAAAATAATTCCAGTTCAAAACTTAAAATTATTACAACATTACCAGAGGGAGACTTTGTACAATAGTCGATTGCTTGGGTACCTCTGTCCATTCGTGTTTCTACCGTGAAGCAGTTGTGTTTGCATGGCTGTGTTTCGATTTGAAGGTTGGGATATGGCGTGAATTTACAGGGTACAGAGGAATAACATCTGAGTCCTCAGGAATGGCAACGCATGCGGGGTATCATGGGCGAAACAGTATACTCTGTTATGTCCATGGTACGGCTCATGTTTATAGGCGACGGTTACCACTTTCCATCAGGTGGGCCGTCAGCTTATTTGCCATTCTAAGTTGTATAAAAAAAAAACTTTATACTTCTTGTCTATCTAGCTCTACCATATATGTCATTTTTTTTTTTATTTTTTACTAGCGGCCCGTCCTGACTTCGCATGGGTGGACATTTTTACAAGATTTTAAAAAGTTGTTTTTGTGACATAACGATAATAGTTGGACATATATTATCGCGAAGTTTTTTGTAGTTATTGATATTTTCTTCAATATTGTAGAACATACTTTTGTTCCATCACCAATAGTTTCCACAGCGCACGCGACGAAAGATATTTTATAGAATTTTTTTATACCTAGAGTTACGTTACTAAAGTTTTAGTAAGGATCCCTAATCTTTTCTAGCAATAAATATAACCTATGTTACTCAGGGTGAATGTAGCTTTCTAATGGTGAAAGAATTTTTGAAATCGACAAAGTAGTTTTTGTGTTTATTCATTACAAACATACACACAAAAATACAAATCTTTCCTCTTTATAATATTAGTGTAGATTTTTACATTACCAATTTATATACTTAATTGATTAAGCATCAATATGATATGTGAAATTGAAACATATTAATCATGTTTAGTCCTAAATTATAATAATAGTGTGAAGGAATTGTGAAATTGTTAATCACATTAAAATTTCCAAGAGGCGCCATGTACTTTAACACGTTGGGCCCGGCGCCGGTCCCTAGGGACCGGCAACGAACTTTCTGTGTGGCCAGCATCGGTCCCTGGGGACCGGCACTAGAATTTTCCGTGTGGCCAGCGTAATATACACCTAAAAAACGTCCAAAATAGCGCGACAAAGAATTCATTATTTTATTAGTACTAAAGTAATCTCTTGGCGATAGCATACAACATTCTATCTCTAGCCGGTTGCCGGCTGAACGGAAAGCACAGCAAATTCGGCGACGGGCTCAACGTGTTAAGACTGCCACCATCTACAAATCAGTAGCTAGTCAATGAATAAGTAATTTGCTGTGATATAACTGCATTATCATTGGTCACTGTGCAGTTTTCACATATGAGCCGTATGATGGCTCTAGGGTAGTATATTCTAGTGCCCAATTATGAAGTAGTTCATACGGATCCTTAAAAATAATAATTTTTATGTATCATTTCAGCCATTATCCGTCTACTGCTGGACATAAGCCTCCCCATAGACAGCCATAAAGAATGGTCCTATGCCACCTGAATCCACTGATTCCCTGCAATGCATGAATGTGAATGTGAATGTGAAAGGGACTCCATTTTCCGCACTTAGCCTCTCATTTGGGCCATTGTGCGTATGAGTCGTGGCTAGTGCAGCCAACCTTCCAGAAGCGCAGAAGCTTCCTGGGTTCTTCACAGGCCTCACGGAGCGACCTCACCGTTCCGAGGATTTCTAAACGTTGATGGGCCACAGCCTCACATTCCAGGATTACGTGAGCAGCCGTTTCTTCGGCGTTGAAACAGCCTCGACATAGAGGGCTGTCTGTGGCTCCTATTGTGTATAGATAGATGTTTGTTTAATGGACAATGACCCGTTATTGTCCCTATCATTGTTTTGAGGTTTTTTCTGTCTAGATGTAATAAACGTTTTGATAGTCGTTGATTCAACATAGGTACGGCCAATTTTGATTGTCTGCAATCAGTAGCCTGTATCCATCTTTGGTTTTGTATGTCAGAGGATCTTTGACGAATCCACATTCGAAGTTGTGAGAATGGAAGAGGAAGGAGTGGATACGGGCCTACCACCCTCGTTCCTGAGCCTTTTCTAGCTAATTCGTCTGCGGCATCGTTACCATAAGATCCACTGTGCCCTCTTATCCATTGGAGGATAATACGGTTATTGGAAGATATCCTATCCAGTGAATAGTGGCATTCAATTATTAGTTTGTTGTTTGTCTTGTTGTTTCGTAATGTTTTTAGTACTGCTGCGCTGTCGGATAAGAATCTAATGCTATAACCATTTATTCCTAGCTTATGTACAACTGCAGCAGCCTCGGTTATTGCAACACATTCGCATTGGAAAATTGAGCTGTGGTCGCCAAGCGGTATGTGCATGTTTATATTAAGGTCTAAGGAAAAAACTCCAGCTCCTGAACCGTTCTCAGTTTTGGAGCCATCGGTGTATATGCGTAATTCATGTACACCGGATTGGTCCTTTTCCTCTTCTTTTATTTGTACTTGGTATTTTTTGTTAAATATATAATGATTATGAGTCCTGTCACACGGAGCCGCAATCAAATTGCCTGGTTCAGAATAGCAGTGTGGGGACTGTAGTGATTTTTACCCCATAGATCCAGATGCATTAGTCGGATAGCGGCTAAGGCCGCTTCCTGCTGTATGTGCAGGTCTAGGGGTGTTATGTTGAGGGCCAACTCTATTGCTGTTGTAGGAGCTGTTTTCATGCAGCCGCTGACAGAGGAGCAAACCAGTCTCTGAAAGCTTTTTAGTTTGGCGGCAGTGGTCGATAGTTTTGTCCTCGGCCACCAAACTAGTGCACCATAGACCAACATTGGCCTGATTACAGCCCTGTACAGCCATAGAATTATTTTTGGCGAAAGGCCCCATTTATTTCCTAGCATCTTTTTGCACTAAGTCAATCAAAGTATCAAGTTGTCACTCCATCTACTGGGGGGTCGTCCTACACTGCATTTAGCCGTATGAGGTCATCACTCAAGAACCTTTCTTCCTTATTAGTTGTCGGTTCTTTGGCTTATTCAGCTTGCTTACGTTTATTAATTTTTATGTATATGAAAAATAAAATTTTAATTTCACGGGTAGGCCGATCTCAATTTTCACTCCCTCATGATACAGAGTACTGTGATACGATACATTACAAATCGCGTGCCCCGTACCTTGCGCGTGCGGCAGATGCTGCAGGGGCTGCAAGTGGTGCAGGTGGTGGTCGCGGTCGGCGTCGGCGCGGTCGGCGCGGTCGGCGCGGTCGGCGCGGTCGGCGGGGTCGGCGTCGTGCGCCGAGCTCTGCGTCTCCCACGAGTCCTCCGAGCCGGAGCCCTCCGAGCCCCACAGCTCGCCATCCTCAGAGTCATACTCGCCCACCTGCATATAAGAACATTTATTCATTATTTTATCGCATCAAACATTTACTTTGATATGTTCTAGAAACACTTTCTCACAACTAGAATAGCTAAATGGAATATTAAAGTTATTCTAAGGGTTTTTTTTTATTGGATAAAAATGGAATGGTAACCCCGACTGCGCTAACGGGATACGCTGGCGGGGCACCAGTGAATGGTGATCGATGAGGATGAAAACAGGCCAGTTAGCCCATCATGATGAATTCATCTGGAATTAATCATGATAGTTTCCAGGGGGAACCGCGAGGAGGACGACCTGGTTGGGTATATTGCTAGTAATGAGATTTTTAGTCCCCATTACTAACAATCCCTTTCCTCCCTTATTCTAAGGGTTGAAAAATTGCTGTGTGGCCCCGGCATAGAATAGGCCACACCTTCTTATCTTAACTTCTCAACTTAATAGTCTAGGGACGGGCAGCAGCATCCCTTTTAAAACATCTTCAAAGTCTAACTGTGTTTGCTAATAACGCCTGCCAAGCGTAGCAATTACTGGCAAAAACCCAAGGGTTATGTTCAGCAGTGGACAGTTAAAGGCTGATGATATGACGATGATGAAGAGTTCAAAACTAGGTATGAATAATATTGGTACTGTTCCAATATCTTTACATCGGATTCTTCTGGAAGTTCACAGCGTAATAAAAGGTTATCACCCATTTCAATATCTATTTTCTCACATCTCTAATTACTTGCCTTGTAAAGATCCTGTGGCCAGCACATGCTGGTGTGCCCATCCACCCACCAGACCTTGACGCGGCCGGTGGGGAAGTTGTCTATGACTTGGCCGGCGGTGCAGTTGGCGTCTTCGCCAGTGAAGTTGGCTACTCGTATAACCACTGTCCCCGGTCGATATTGGAAGTCTGGGTGGTCCTTCAGGTCGTAAACGCTCATTTCGCTTTCGTTCAGCATCTGGGGACTGGAGGGAAAATAATACATTACATATTTTAATGCAATAACGACGAATTTATCTTATATGTAATTAGATTGAAAAAGCTCGACTAGTTTCAGAATTAACTCGTGATCCTTAATCATGAGCAACTGTCACGTGAGTTCGAGCCTGACACATTATACTTTAATGTTATAACCGGTAATTATTACATAATCACTATATAGTATAAAACAAAGTCGCTGTCGCTGTCTGTCCGTCCTTATGTATGTTTAAATCGTTAAAACTACGCAACGGATTTTGAAGAGTTTTTTTAATAGATAGAGAGATAGACCAGAGGGAGACTTTGTACAAAAGTCGATTGCTTGGGTACCTCTGTCTCATTAGTGATTCTACCATTAAACAGTTGTGTTTGCATGGCTGTGTTTCGGTTTGAAGGGTGGGATATGGCGTGAATTTACAGGGTTGTACCCTGGAATAACAGGAATAACATCTGAGTCCTCAGGAATGGCAACTCATGGGGGGTATCATGGGCGAAACAGTATACTCTGTTATGTCCATGGTACTGCTCATGTCTATAGGCGGGTTACCAGTTTCTAACGGGTGGGCTGTCAGCTTGTTTGCCATTCTAAGTTGCATAAAAAAAAGAGTGATTCAAGAGGAAGTTTTCTCATATGTATAATACATGCATAATATAGTAGAGGAACACTGATAATTTTAGAGGTTTCTAATCTAATGTAATGTAATGGGGGGGGCCGGCGACGCATATTATGCATGTATTATACATATGAGAAACCTTCCTCTTGAATCACTCTTTTTTTTATACAACTTAGAATGGCAAACAAGCTGACAGCCCACCTGATGGAAAGTGGTAACCGTCGCCTATAGACATGTGGTCAGTTTGTTGTATAAACAATATAAAACTTTAACGGACCTATCTTTTAGTACTTAGTTTAACCATTGGTAATAAAACTACATAGTAAGGTATGGAAAAGTAGGTTTATCACTAGTACCTATAATGATACTACACAGTATTAATTGGAAACATGAATATATACGTACACAGGCTCATCCGCGCTGGTGTAGGTCCGGTACCAGTGCACGATGGCGGTGCGGCCGTGGTGGTCTACGCGTTGCACCACGCCATACTCTCTGTGTTTCAGCTGCGCACAATATTATAGAAAATCATAAACTACGCAATGGACTTTGATTGATTCATTATCAATTAGATATTTTTTTACAGCATTAGCTCAGCGAGTTGCTAGTTATAAATAAGCAATTTACCTGCTGATTCTCCTCAATATTGGCAGCGCCGCTAACTACGAAATCGCCGGGAAAGCACTCTTGACCATCCAAATGGTGTATCGGATACAGTTGGGTCGATGGTATGCCCATCTCTATGGTTCCATCCTGTCGAAAATAACTTTTATTTAATACTGATTGTTCGTTTTTCATGGCAAAACGGAGGATTGGAAATCTAATTTCAAAGGTTGATACATTTACGTGGATTATCATGAGGTATAAGGCCGCCTTTTGTTACACTTCTCATTAATATTTACTGTATTTGTTATTTTTATTTTTACTTGGTGCAATAAAGTGTAAAATGAATAAATAAATAAAATATAATTTCCGATACGTTAGAGTACTAAGGGATATGAAGTGAATAGAAATAAAAAGTAAAAAGAAAGAAGGCCTTTTTATATCACTCTTCTCCTCTTTTCCTGTAGAGAGGAGTAGAGTAAAATTTTGTAAAGTGATAAGGAATACTTTTTTATTAGGTTAAGTGAGGTAGATGAGGAGCAGAGTAGAGAAGACTGGAATAGACTGAGTGTTGTAATAGGGAGAATAGTCTGTATGTGTATGTATGTGTCTCTGTGTGTGCGTGTGTGTGCAGCGATAGGGGAGGTGGAGGTATGTGTGTGGTGTGTGTGGCGTGCGTGCGTGTAGCGACCTGCCAGACGACGTTGGCGCGGCTGGTGGTGTGCAGCGTCTCGACGACGACGCGGTCGCCGCACGGGGCGGAGTGTGTGCAGCGAGGGGGGAGGTGGAGGTATGTGTGTGGTGTGTGTGGCGTGCGTGCGGGTAACGACCTGCCAGACGACGTTGGCGCGGCTGGTGGTGTGCAGCGTCTCGACGACGACGCGGTCGCCGCACGGGGCGGAGTGTGTGCAGCGAGAGGGGAGGTGGAGGTATGTGTGTGGTGTGTGTGGCGTGCGTGCGGGTAACGACCTGCCAGACGACGTTGGCGCGGCTGGTGGTGTGCAGCGTCTCGACGACGACGCGGTCGCCGCACGGGGCGGAGTGTGTGCAGCGAGGGGGGAGGTGGAGGTATGTGTGTGGTGTGTGTGGCGTGCGTGCGGGTAACGACCTGCCAGACGACGTTGGCGCGGCTGGTGGTGTGCAGCGTCTCGACGACGACGCGGTCGCCGCACGGGGCGGAGTGTGTGCAGCGAGGGGGGAGGTGGAGGTATGTGTGTGGTGTGTGTGGCGTGCGTGCGGGTAACGACCTGCCAGACGACGTTGGCGCGGCTGGTGGTGTGCAGCGTCTCGACGACGACGCGGTCGCCGCACGGGGCGGAGTGTGTGCAGCGAGGGGGGAGGTGGAGGTATGTGTGTGGTGTGTGTGGCGTGCGTGCGGGTAACGACCTGCCAGACGACGTTGGCGCGGCTGGTGGTGTGCAGCGTCTCGACGACGACGCGGTCGCCGCACGGGGCGGAGTGTGTGCAGCGAGGGGGGAGGTGGAGGTATGTGTGTGGTGTGTGTGGCGTGCGTGCGGGTAACGACCTGCCAGACGACGTTGGCGCGGCTGGTGTTGTGCAGCGTCTCGACGACGACGCGGTCGCCGCACGGGGCGGAGTGTGTGCAGCGAGGGGGAGGTGGAGGTATGTGTGTGTGTGTGTGGCGTGCGTGCGGGTAACGACCTGCCAGACGACGTTGGCGCGGCTGGTGGTGTGCAGCGTCTCGACGACGACGCGGTCGCCGCACGGGGCGGAGTGTGTGCAGCGAGAGGGGAGGTGGAGGTATGTGTGTGGTGTGTGTGGCGTGCGTGCGTGTAGCGACCTGCCAGACGACGTTGGCGCGGCTGGTGGTGTGCAGCGTCTCGACGACGACGCGGTCGCCACACGGGGCGGAGTGTGTGCAGCGAGGGGGGAGGTGGAGGTATGTGTGTGGTGTGTGTGGCGTGCGTGCGGGTAACGACCTGCCAGACGACGTTGGCGCGGCTGGTGGTGTGCAGCGTCTCGACGACGACGCGGTCGCCGCACGGGGCGGAGTGTGTGCAGCGAGGGGGGAGGTGGAGGTATGTGTGTGGTGTGTGTGGCGTGCGTGCGGGTAACGACCTGCCAGACGACGTTGGCGCGGCTGGTGGTGTGCAGCGTCTCGACGACGACGCGGTCGCCGCACGGGGCGGAGTGTGTGCAGCGAGGGGGGAGGTGGAGGTATGTGTGTGGTGTGTGTGGCGTGCGTGCGGGTAACGACCTGCCAGACGACGTTGGCGCGGCTGGTGGTGTGCAGCGTCTCGACGACGACGCGGTCGCCGCACGGGGCGGAGTGTGTGCAGCGAGGGGGGAGGTGGAGGTATGTGTGTGGTGTGTGTGGCGTGCGTGCGGGTAACGACCTGCCAGACGACGTTGGCGCGGCTGGTGGTGTGCAGCGTCTCGACGACGACGCGGTCGCCGAGGCGCGGCGGCGGCGCGGGCGGCGCGCGGCGCACGGTCCGCTTGAGCCGCTTGCCGCGCAGCAGCCGCACGGCCAGCTGCGGCGAACGCTTGCCGCGCTGCGACGCCGCCGACGAGCACCGCGACGACCACGTCGCGCCACTGTACATACACCGTTATGTCCGCTCTAAACAAGCAACTTTCGTCGCATTGGAAGTGACTAAAAGTCCCTATCATGTGGACCAGCTATTACACGTTACACTACATTTATGTTCACAGCTCTTTTTAATAGTGCATTATTTTTCCTTAGAATTATCATGACTGGATGGGAGTTTTATGTGTTTGATTGAATCAATCTGACAGAATCTTTTAGTTATTCAGGTTCAAACACAGAGTTAATATTCAAATATTATTTACCAATAAGTTTATAGTGTTGACTATTTGTGATTTATGTTATGTGCTTGCGTGTCTCATTCTAATAAAGTCTTTATTTACACTTAGTAGTCATAGATCTGAAAGGCAAATGGGACGTCTTATCTGTTGATAAGACGCCCCACTGGCAATGATATCTGGTATAAAATCTAAGAAATAACAAAATAAGTAATGTCATAGGGGTGCGGTTACCTGTCGGTGTCGCTGCCGTCGCTGCTCGTGTTCTCCCAGTTGTCGGAGTCATCGTCGTTGCCGTCCGAGTACTTGCTGTCACCGTTCAGTAGTGAGCTATCTTCCTTTGTCGGCTCAGGGCTGCGAATATTAAATGTTAAAACCCTTAATTTTTTTCTTCTTTATGTTGTCATTGTTAAACTTGAAGAGTGGTTACTTAGTAACCATAACTAAAAGTCCCGATTGTGTATTTAAAATAAGTTAGATTTTGAATTTTGAAAATTCCCAAGAAAATTATGAAGGTGCAAAGTTTTTAATAGTATTTTTATATGGAACGTATTCTACAATTTATGTTTTATTTCGCTAGCACAGCACTTTTTACATTATCAATCAGGTACATTAAGAAATATTAATTATTTTTTAAACTGGCATTTAATTACAACATGGTTACCACACTTCGGTAAGCAAGTTATGAATGCTCTTAACAGTATTACTACAGACTGAATAGCTATTCCCTGGACTGGTATCACAATATTATGCTGTACCTGATCCCTGAATCGTTTTTCTCCTCTGTAACGGTGTCTTCTTGACTACTGGCCATTGGCAGTGACATGTCTCCACTGGGCTCAATCTTGATGCTGGGGCAGTTCGCGTCCGCCTTCAGTACTTCTTCCAAGCACTCTAGCTTCTCATCTGATGCATCTACTTCCATTTCATTCTGTTTCCATAAATATTATTTGCTTAATTTTACTAATGTAATAAAATAGTAATGAGACGATGTCTGCACATGGAAAATGTTTGAGAACAATTAGAAACAGTAACTTTTAGAAAGTTTGTCTGACTGTATTTTGATTCTAAATCACGTAAAAACTAGTGAACCACATTTAATGCGGTTTTGACAATTGTACTCCTGAAGGGCTAATTTAAAAAAATTGGTGGATGTTTTATCTTGATACGTCATCTATAAATAGTATATTGCATCGATTTTTCTACTTCGGAAATCCACCTATACGAAATGGGCAAAAAGTTAGTTACTAATAAATAAGATAAAATTTCTTGTTGGAACTAGTGAAGTTATATTCTACAAAACTCACAAATAAAAAGATGTGAAGCAGATTTTAGGGGTGGCAAACAAGCTGACGGCTCACCTGATGGAAAGTAACTGTCGCCTATGGACATAAACAGTGCCATGGACATAACGGAGAATACTGTTTTACCAATGACACACCTCATTTTGCAAATAAATTATTGATCATCATATCAGCCATTAGCTGTCGCTGCTGAACATCGGCCTTCCTCATAAGGGGAGTTTTACCAATTAACGCTATGCTTGGAGATAAGTCGGCAACCATAGTTAGGATTTGGTGATGTTTTAAGAGGGATGTTGCTGTTCATTCTTCCACTATTAAGTTTCCTTAGTCACCTCTTACGACGTGCACGGGAAAGGAAGAGTTGGCCTATTCTATCCCGAGATAACACATGGCGTAAATTATTGACCGATTAATATATATATATATATATATATGTATATATATATATATATATATATACATATATATATATATATATATATTGGATCACTTCTAATCTGTAATGTATTAAACAAATTATAATATGATTTAATGTAAGAATCAGTAATAAACTATTATAAAATATGTACATCAACAGATTTCAGTTTGCGATGTGACGAAGCCCTCTTCTTGGGTCTGGACGGCATGTGGTCTGTGGAATTGTTATCTGACTTCGACGATTTCTTAATTGGCCGCGACTGTTTGCGGAGATTCCTATAGTATTTACCTGAAAAAGAAAAAAGGATTATGAAAATTCTGCATTTGAGCCTAGGACTAAAGAAAGCGTGCAGATTACTGTATGTAATACCAGATTTATTCCACAATATTAATATTATAAATGCAAAAGTTTGTAATGTAAGGACAAATTAATGTTTTAATTTTATACAATTTAGAATGGCAAACAAGCTGACGGCCCACCTGATGGAAAGTGGTAATCGTCGCCTATAGACATGAGCAGTACCATAGATATAACAGAGTATACTGTGTTCGCCCATAATACCTTTCATATGTTGCCATTCCTAAGGACTCGGGTGTTATTCCTCTGTACCTTGTAAATTCACTGCCATATCCCAACCTTTAAACCGAAACACATCCATGCAAACACAACTGAATGAATGGTTTTATTTATTTATGTATATTATTAATTGTTATTCTTTCACGCAAAAAATGAATGGATTTGAATAAAATTTTGTTAGTACATGGGTAGGCTATATTCTAACTTAGTATATAGGATATTTTATGTACAATCACGCGGGTGAAGCCGCGAGATATAGCTAATATTTAATAGTACTATAAAAATTTCTTGAGGTACACACAATAATTAAAAAGAAAAGAAATGTTACACATCCAATAAACAAGTAAAATTTTGTCAGTTTTGAACAGAGCAACTATGTGTACTATGAAGATATTTATATATTTAATTTATATACATTTTACATTAGAAAAAAAGTTAAAAGCAATAAGTGATTAAAACAATAAGAGGTACCAAATTTAGCGTTTTCTCCAGGTTTAAATTTGTAATGTTAATTGTTTCTTATATCTAACATTTTTGACCTATTATAATATCATTAATATATTATGTATTTTATATAGAAACGAAAAAGAAAAAAAAAAAACAAAACAAATAAATATCTTATCTATAATGAGATATACTAGATAATATACAATGTTGTTTATACTTGTTCTTGTTAATATATGTTTTATCTCGTCCATATCGAGGACTACAAAACATGTTTACTTTAAGACAATAATAGATTCTGTTCCGCAAAAACTAACAAATACCAACATTAATCATGAAAGAACCAGTTATTTTGATTTAAAAACTAAACTATTGGACCCATTTTGATAAAATTTCTATGAGACCAATCTGTAAGAACAAACCTTTCAGATAATAAAATCTAAATTCATTTATAAATAAAAGAATAATGAAGTAACAATAACTGAAAAAAAAATACAACCGACTTGAGAACACAAATTTTTGTAGTATATTTTTGAATGTTCTAGAGAGCTACGACGAGGACTATGTGCGGAAATTTATTATGTAATAATATCCAGAATGTAGATATTCACAGAACAAGCGGTGGTGTTATTTAATAAGCTGCCTAAGGAATTAAAGTCACTGAATGATTTAAATATCTTCAGGACAAAATTGAAGTCATTATTGCTAGAAAGGTGTCTGTACTCAATTGACGAATTCTAATTATAGTAAATTTGAATATATACCTATATTGTTTATGTTAAGAGATGACTAAGTGACTGTAATATTTGTTTTATGCTTGATTTAATTTATATTTTATATAGTGTATGAAATTATTGTATCTACTATAACATTCAAATACAAATTTTTGTTTATGAATAAATAAAAAAAAAAAAATAAACAAAATTAAAGTGACACGCGAAAAAGATGGCGAGTAAAAATTTGCAATTAATTATTTTATCTAAGATTTATTTTTTTTAAGGATAATTATAAAAGAAACTTCCCTCATGGGGAAGGTCTATGTTCAACAGTACAGTTAAAAAATTAAATAATAATAAAAGAGATTACATACTTTGTTGTTTCCTCCATTGCTTCTTACTAATGAACGTGTCTTCTGGACCGATAGTAAGGAAGTTGCGGTCACCGACCTGTAGTGTGCATGGTTCAAACACATTGAGCAACTTGAGGTTCTTTAGATCTTCACCTGTGTTATTAAAAAACAATTGTATATAGTAAACAAATATATATATTTTGGGACAAAGTATTAAATCTAGCCAGACTATCCTAATGAAGTTTATTTATTTTAAAAGGTACATCAACAATGTAAATGCAGACATTTCAATTGATATACAGGGCTTACATCTTACATTTATACTAATTACTGATGCACGCAACATTGAAGTTAATTATGAAATGTTGATGGTCCATATTACTGTTACTATTTATTAAAGAAGTATTGGTTTATTTTATTTAATTTATATTTAAATTATTTTTCAGGGGAGGCCTGACCTCTCAGCTTTTCTCAAATCCTGGAGTGAGCACTAGACGATTCTAGGATGAACAAGGCCCACTCGGCCAACCCTCTAAAACTATTTGTTTTATATATGTGTACATATTATGGTGTAGTTAGCAAGATCAGCCCATGTTATAAATTTGGTAGTTCTTCACCCCACTTTTATTTAAAGTTAGTTTTAATTCCAGTATTATTGAAATAAAAATTTGCGGTGTTTGATTATTTAGCTGTGTATATAGTAAATATCACTCTTTGAGAAGAGATCCATGCGCATCAAAGTATAAAGATTTTGTTTCACAGAAAAAAACACTGACCTTGATTATGACAAAATCAGTCATTACTTAAAAACTAAACCAATTTTGATAAAATTTATATGGGACTAATCAGAAAGTATATAATTTCAGATAAAAAGGATTTTTTAAATTAGGTAATAAATGACGGAGTTTTGAGGTACCAAACAAATAAAAAAAATTGAGATTTGAAGTGGGTTGAAAAAATTAGTGTACCTTCAACGAGAAATTTGGGCTGCGCAGGTGCGGCGGTTGCATCCGCCACGTGGGTGCAGAGCGCACGGCACTGCCAGTGGACACTGACGCTCTCCGTCACCACTGCCTCCACTGTAAACTGTGATGCCACAAACACCATGTTAAATGTAAATAACTATTAAAAATACAGTAGAATTACATTGATTAGATTGTGTACAATGAAATTGATTGAAGTCAAGTTGTGTGCGGTTCCGGTATAGAATAGGTCACCCCTTTCTTTCTTATGGGTGTTGTAAGAGGCGACTAAGGAAAGGGCCAGCAGCATCCTTTTTAAAACATCTCCAAAGGCTAACTGCGGTTGCCAATCCACCTGCTAAGCATGGAAAGTACTTAGCAAAACGTTCTTGGAAGAGATTTATGTTCAGCAGTGGACAGTTAAAAGCTGATATGATGATGATCATGAGGTCAAGTTGACCTCTATGTAATCCCCTAGGAAAACTGGTAACTTCGTCATGATATACCAGTAGACACATTGGTATTACATAAGTAAAAACCAGGTGGAAATATTATTCCATATATCCTCTGAAAAAAGTGGCTTTTCTTAACCATACAGATCTAATTTCAAATCAGGCTGTTACAAAAAATTCTGTGTGATGGAAAGTACCGTAATTAAATTAAATGTGGGGAAAATTTAATTCGTCTACTGTCAACAGATTTCAATATTTAAGATTTAAAACTACAAATGCAACTTCATATGGAGTTATAATGGTGTGAATTTACAGGGTACAGAGGAATAACACCTACGTCCTCAGGAATGGCGACGCATGGGGGGTATCATGGGCGAAACAGAATACTCTGTTATGTCCATGGTACTGCTCATGTCTATAGGCCACGGTTACTACTTTCCATCAAGTGGGCCGTCAGCTTGTTTGCCATTCTAAGTTGTATAAAAAAAAATTCCGATCAAAACTTGTAACTTAATTAAAGAATTAAAAATAAATATTTTTTCGAAATTTACCTACATTATAATGTATTTACAGTAAAATCATACCTTATGATCATGATTCTTATGTTTTCTGGCAGCCTTCATCTCCTTTGTCATGTGAAGCCAGTTAGCATTGTCTAAGGAACCAAGCGGACCGTACACTACTTGGCCGGGGTAAAACTCTGATGAGGAGTATGGTGTGGAGCGACGTCGCCGCATGGAGTAGTCCTCCAGTGGACAACTGTCTAGGTCGGGGTATTCAAGGCGGGAGCCATCGGCTGATAAGAGCCGCAATTTACTATGCACAGCCTGTAACAAAAAATTAAGATTAGTATAGAAGTTTAGATACAACAAAGACTAATATATATGAAAATTAAGTATTGGTTACTTGATAAGCATTATTTCATTACTATTATGATACATATAGCTCCCAACATTTTAGAACTCGTTATTACTAAAAAATGAACTGAAAGGATGTATATATAAGCACTGCTCACGCACTAAATCTTTGTTTTGTTTTATTTGCAATATTAAATAAATAATCCTTTTTTTTAATTAAAATAATGGTCCATATTATTAGCCATTAACTGTCCGCTGCTAAACATCGCCTCTCCCATACTCTTCAAGGGGGAGGCGATGTTCAGGTTTTGTCAGTAATTTACACACTTGGCAGGCAGGTTGGCAACACACACTGCTGCACATGCACATCCCTTGACCATAAGCTCTCTTAGTTGCATCTTGTGATACTCATTGGAAAGGAAGGGCTGGTCTAGTCTACGTCGAGGTCTATACAGCTATAGTTCATTAATTTTTAGAATAAAAACAAAACCGTATAAAGGTATGAAATACCAACATTTGATGTAGAGACCTTATCACTGCAAAGGCTCTATACTTTTTTCTATCATTCCAAGATCATTATTTATTCTACATACATTTCACCTCTAAATAAGTAACTAATGATACAGATTTAAGTGTTTACATAAATCTAAATCATAAATTAAAACCGAGAAATTAATACTTGGTTTTAAGTTAAATTGAGTATCAACCACTCAGTTAATTACACTATTTGCGGAACTAAACTACAATAAATAAACTGTTCCTCTTGTAAATGTTATTTCTTAATAAATACTCTTTTAAAGTAATTAAAAAATAGAAGAGTTTTTTCCAAAGATTACAAGTTTAATATATTTTTTTAAGGATTTAGTTTTAGGAGGGTCCTTAATAATTTTATGAAAACTGAAAATTATTGTTTATTATGTAAACTATTTTTTAAATTAACTATACAATATTTCAGCAGTGCTTGATTTTTTTCCTTTTTTTTTAATACTTACAAATATTGATTTCATAGCCACCTGATAATAATTACGAAATCTGTCTATTGAAACAGACAATTCTATATAATTTCTTTAAATAAATTATTTAATTAAAGTGTATTGAATATTTTTTTAAGACTTTTTCAATATTCTATTATGCAAACATTCAGAAACATGGTCATTAATCATTAGTATCATGATCAAAAAGGTGAACTAATTATAATGGACATATATTTAGAAAAGGCACAAACCTTTGAGGTTCCAACCCAGGAATCGAGACACACTGCAAGGTCAGGAGTGAACTCTTCTAATGGTTGCAGTCTCTCACTGGCTACACTTGGAATCACATGTTTGGTACCAACTATTTGTAGGGCGGCAGTCATTACAATATCTCTACAGTATCCCCTCTGGGTGTCCTTGCCAGCTATTAGGCGTCGAACAACGTCTCCTGGCATTAGCGAGCGATCAGCTAGCCCAACCTGCATCAATAATTTTGCAATATTATATATATATATATATATATATATATATATATATATATATATATATATATATATATATATATATATATATATATATATATATATATATATATATAATAGCTCAGTTAGATTGTTAAGGTTTTAGATAACAAAAATTCTTTAAGATACTTTAGCTTACTGAAATGTGGCAAGGTCAGCTTTATCTGTCAATTTCTAAAAACAATTTTTGATGTTTCTGATTGACTATTTAAAATGTTTTATTAGGGAACTCTCTTTAATGTATTAGTATACTTTAAATAGGTTTCTTTAGGGTCGGCAATGCACGCGTAATACCTCTGGTATTGCAGGTGTTCATAGGCTATGGTAACCACTTATAATCAGGTGGGTTTGTTTGTTTGCCACCTCAGTGGTATAAAAAAAAATTAATCATGCAATACTATTCTTATTAAAGGACCACTTATATTTGGATTTTGAAAGCAAAATAGTAATTGAAACATTTCAAAGCAAAATATGAAGTAGATACAAAGTTTGTAAATTCATATGAAATATATTCTGTGAAAAACATTTTAGTTTACTAATAAAATAAAAATAAAACACTTTTTATACATTCAACTAAAAACATTTAAAATTGTTCAATTATTTTTGTATATATGTATATATATATTATTTATTGTGGTTATACATTATTAGCTGTTATTTTCTTTACCTAACCCAATAATGAAGTACCTGTTTATAATTGTTAATCCAAAAGGTTGACTGGTAAAGAATGCTACTAGAATTAAGTCTGCCTTTTTGTATTGTACAGTTAAATTTCTAAATTTACATTTAGTTAATAAAGTTATTAAAAAAAATTACATATAATTGCAACATTGCTACACTTCAGTAAGCTAAAATATCAACTGAGTCTTTGTTATAAAAAGGTGAGTATTGTTTATGTTACATAATATAATAGATAATTTATGTTTTTAGAGGCATACAAACAAATGCTTTATGCCTATAAAAAAAGTCTTTTATATTACTATCTATTGTAAGATAAATAATGTTTCGTATTATTTCAAGATGAGAATGTGACAACTGTCTGTTATTGAGTAACGGAAGATGATTCTAGAACATGTTAGTTATTTATTTCATTCCTCTGAATAAAAAAAATACTGAAAGTATGTATATAAAACACTGTTCAGAAACAAAATAAATCACACTTTGTTTTCCATGCCATATTTAATAGTCTTTTTTTTTAATCCAAATAATAGTTAATTAGTTCATTTTTAGGGATTAAAACAAAACAGTATATAAGTACTATTTAACTGAAATCTCATTTATAAAACAAACCTAAAAAATAACAATATCTTTATGTTGGTTGTGTATAATTGCAGATTGTCCGTTTTTATTTAGTAACACATGCATATTTAATTGTTTAATAAATATACCAAGTAAAACTGATTAAGTACAAGTCATTATACATAATTACAATAAAGTGCATCCTTTTGCTGTGAACTGTTTAAGTTGAAAAATTAATACTACATTTAATATTTCAAAATACAAATATGGCAGATTTAAAAAGAAGTATTATTACAATACTATTTAGAAATGTAAATAATATTAATGCACTTGAACATTAAAATAATTTATAATTTGTAGAGTTCATTTACTCCAGAAATGTGTTATTATATTAATAGGAAATTTGTTTTTGAAGTAGATAAGTGTAACTACAATTTAATTGAAGAGTTCATTTGCTTGGCTTCATTCCAATTTCATAAATTAACAATTGCATAGACACAAAATTAGTATTGTTTATTTTAGGATGTAATTAATAAAATGTACCTTGGTAATACCTATACAATTATTGTTCTACCCTCAAGGAATAACAGCATAATTCATACCATATTACATCCAATACAGGTCATCATGAAAACCTTAACCCGAAGTCAGGGGTTGATGCACTACTAATAAGATCCAATTTATTATTCTATAATTGTAATTGCTAAAACATTAGTGAAATTGACTGCTCGAGGTCAGGACCGTTCTGGAAGGCATCCCATGCTTACCGTCTTTTCGGATATGACTCGTTCAGTGCCGGAGGGGTGCCACACAACACGAATTTCGCCTTTTTGTACAGCTGCTTCAATGTCGCTCTCTTGGTCGCTTGAGATGCCTTCATAGTTTTCAAGTACAAGACCGAAGACGACTTGACCACGGTTGTTGATTTTATAGACTTCATCCTCATAAAAATATTGAAAGTCAGTCGGCGAACCTGGATTTTGCCCCGCCATATTGACGGGAATTATCTAAAGACACAAATAATTTTGTTTTTTAGGTGATTATGTTCTTTTTGACAGCTGATTGCAATGTGTGGCGCATGCGTCAATTAAATAATGCAACGTAAACGACATCTTGCGGGATTTTTTGCCGAAAATAAGTCATGTTCCGATTAACGAAGTAATCAGTTATTTTAAACAAAATCTATTTAAAAAAAAGAGTAAAGTTTTTTTTTAGAAAATATGAATAATTAGATTTACACGATATTAATTTGAAATTATTTACTTATTTGTATATTTTCAGCGATACCACAGTAAAATGTTATTAATATTATAAATTTTAATTTTTCTTCATCTTTGTTATATGAAAGTTGTAGACCGCTTACACCAGGGCTTGTTAGTTCTATAGAGTTATTTCTTTAAAATTATGACTGATTTGAGATGAGAAAGGTAAAGGTTAGTAATATCACATGAAATAACAGATTAGGCAGATAAACGAAAATAGGCCAGTTAGCCCATCATGATGAATTCATCAGGAATTAACCATGATAGTTTCCAGGGGGAACTACTAGGAGGTCGACCTGGTTGGGTATATTGCTAGCAATGGGATTTTTAGTCTCCATCACTAACAATCCCTTTCCCCCCTATAAAAGAAGGTTAGTAATAAGTATTGAAGCAGTGAGTAATAAAAACAGAAAATATAGTCCCGTTATGAAGTGTGATTACTAAGTTTGTTCACTCACAGCACACTAAGAAGATATAATATTTATGAGTGCAGGCAGGGGTGTCTCTATATTTTAAGGTACTTTGTAGCGCAGTGGCACTAAAAACATCGCCTACTTTTCTTATCCGAAATTGAGGGAATTCCCCATTAATTGAAGAAATATTTTTAATAAATATTTCTATTACAAGCTGTGAGTCACAGTCCTATTTTTGTAAACAAGTATTTCCGGTGGGAAAGGGAGAGCTTAATGTCATTTTTCTCAAGGCTTGTTTTTGTTATATGAACAAAGTATGAAATGTAGTAACAATGGAACCTATGTCTTGAAGCGCCACTTTTAAAATTAAAATTTCTGATTGATATTATCAATCAAAGAATACTTAGGTTCAATATGAACTAAACTAATAAATTTAAAGCAAAATTATTACAAATTTAGTTTATAATGTTTCATAAAGCAGTAATTTCTCGAATCTAAGAAATAGCTTTATAGAAATTATGCCACAGAATCGAACGTTGTGTTTACTCTTGTTTTTTTTTTATTGGTATCTTTGCCAGGTTTGTACCGGTTTGTATTGGTGATTAGAATTTTTTAAGAAATAAAACCTTATTTTTATTATGGGTAATACGACTGTCCCACTTAAAACATGTCTAAAAGCTTAACTACGATTGCCAACCCGCCTGCTATGTATGGCAACTGCTGGCAAAGCTTTCCTTATAGGGAAGGCTTATGTCCAGCAGTGGACAGTTAACGGCTGAAATGAATACGACTGTATTACGAGAAGGTTTTTTTTTATTGTAGGTGCCAATCTCCAAAATTAAAATTTCAATTTGATATTACAGAGAAATGATTACTCTGACGACTAGTACAAACTATTTTTAATAGAGTTGCATTACATTTAATTCTCAATAAGACTATTTTTCTTAAATTAAATCTCTCAAATTACAATTTTGACAAGTTTAATACTATCTTAGAATCTACCCCAGTGTTGAGAGAAATGTTAAGTTTTCCTGGTAGAACACTCCTCTGAAAAGATACTTATTATTTTGATTTTACAGTAAAGGTATAAACATTTTTCTTAGTCATGGTTACAAAAATTAACAGCTAAGTGAACAGGAACACTTCACAATAAATTATACTAATATAGATACTAGGTACCCACTTTCATATCGTGCCGTTCTAGAATTTTACAAGAAATTTTAGCAACCTTCCGCTTTCTCTGGCGTCTAAGTAATATAGTCACGTTTCGTATGTAAATCTATTAACTGATTTTAAAAAGGTACTAAATTTCACTGTAGTGTGTGTTACTTGCGTGACATGTGGTGACCTAATTGCGAAGATTTAATTTACGTTAGTTTTTGTAGCAAAAGGTTTTTTAAACTTTTCTGAAGACCTTTTTTTTTCTTTTGTGGAGATAAATGTAACATATATTTGTTTATACAAGGTTATATCGGCAGGGAGTGGATAGTCGCGTGCAGTGCAGTTTCAGAGATGTTTCTTCCCACGAATGCTCAGGTTATAGAATGAGCTTCCTGTAGAGGTTTTTCTAAGAGTTACAGTTACAGCATGAGGTTCTTCAAAAAAAGGGCTAATGAGGTTCTTCAAGGTCGGCAACGCACGCTTAATGTTTCTAGTATTATAGGTATTTATAGGTTACGATAACCACTTACCAACGATGTGAGCCGTATGCTTATTTGCCACCTCAATTTTATAAAAGAAGGTCAGTAATAAATATTAAAGCAGTGAGTTATAAAAACAGAAAATATAGTCTTTTCATTAAATAAGTGTGATTACTAAGTTTGTTCACACACAGCATCCGTGTTTCAACCGTGAAGCAATTGTGTTTGCATGGCTGTGTTTCGGTTTGAAGGGTAGGATATGGCGTGAATTTACAGGGTACAGAGGAATAATACCTGGGTCCTCAGGAATGGAAACGCATGGGGGGTATCATGGGTGAAACAGTATACTCTGTTATGTCCATGGTACTGCTTATGTCTATAGGCGACGGTTACCACTTTTCATCAGGTGGACCGTCAGCTTGTTTGCCATTTTAAGTTGTATAAAAAAAAAGTAACTTATAAAAAAATTCACAATAATTGATTCTTGAAGCGAAGGCGTCAAGAAGTAATAATATATAATAAATTCCACATTATACTAATATAGTAAGATTAGTAAGGATTTCGATTCTTGTCCTTTAGGGTTCAGATTCATAAATAATAATATTTCAGGCTGATTGTGTCTTTTCTTTACAACCTGTATCATTATATTAGCTGTTTACTGTCCACTGCTAAACATAGGCCTTTTTCATAAGGGGAATTTTGCCAATAGTTGGCATACTTAACAGGCGAATGGGCAATCGCAGTTAGACTTTGGTGATGTTTTAGGAGGGACGCTGCTGCCCATCCTCTGTTAGTCGCCTCTTACGAAACCCACAGGAAAGGAAGGGGTGGCCCATTTTGTGCGGAGACCACACGACAAGCATCTGTATAAATATAGGTAAATAAATCTCGTAGTAACAGCGGGTCTAACATGAAATGAAATTCCGAAATTTCGGACTCAATTTCGTGTTTTTGTTTATACCAAAATCAGACCAATAAATGGAGTTTTTTTTAATGGATGATAATGGAATGGTAACCCCGCCTGCGCTAACGGTATACGCTGGCGAGGTACCAGTGAGGGATGATAGGTGAATAATGAAAAAAGGCAGGTCAGTCAGCCCATCGTGATGAATACACCTGGAACTCAGCACGATGGTTTCCAGGGGGAACTACGTGGAGGTCAACCTGACAGGGTATATAGCTAGCAATGGAACTGGTAGCCCGCATTACTAACGATCCCTTCCCCCCAATAAATGGAGTTTAACATTTCGTTCGTCATACATCCTATCATAAAAGTCAAACAATATTTTAACATTTTTAATATTTCCAAACGGCATGTATTATGTAATTTTAATATCAAATTTCTGTTTCGTTTGGTTCCGAAATTTCGGAAAACATTTCATGGTAGGCTTTTAGACTACAAGGTAAATACCCGAGGTAGGTAAGTAATCTATTTTTATTCAATATATAATTAGGTACAGTGCAATTGATTTATCGCGTCATCAGAAATTCCGATTTGATAAACTGTTTTATTTGCGTACTGGAATTTCATTATCGTTTTATCATTATACCTACCCTGTTTTGCGCCAATCACATCCTTTAGTGACGCCGCTTCATAGAGAACAATGGCGTAATAGTTTTATTGAATAAATTAGATTATATGACTATTTTACTAAAGTAACATTGTCTGTATGGGCAAGTGCCCAGTGCCGGAGTAAACATAGCGGGGGAATGCAAGTGTTACGCACAAAATTTCTATATCTAATATTAGGTATTCTATGTAGAATGACTTATAACATGATAACAATATTTTAATTATGGGATAATTTAATACAAACTTTAAATGTAATTTTCAATTAAAGAAAATATCACGAAAAAATTTTTGTGCGCGAGGCCCTTAACTGATGGAAGCCCCTAGGTAGTTGCTTACACTGTCTGATGGATAATTCAGCTCTGCCTGTGTCCCATTCCAGTTTTTACCACCAAATACCTGTATTTCAATTTTAAGGATGCGATATTGTGTCTTTAGAGGATATGAAAGATTTTTGTCCTCAGGAACGGCGATGTACGAATTACAATGTATTTTATGATTCCCATGTATGGTGCCCCGAAGGATGACAGACAGTATTTTTTTGCAACTTAGAATAGCATATAAGCTGACAGCCCATTTGATGGAAAATAATTACTATCCACTATAGACATGAAATGCACTCAGGATATTAATTAATTTATTTAACATTTTATTGCACCAATATTACATGAATTGTTGAAGGATTTTCAATAAGTATAGTGTAAAAGATGGTCTTATTGCTAAGTAATCTCTTCCAGACAACCATTGGGTAGAAGGAATTAAAGAATAAATAGGTAGGTAGGTAGCTAAACATAAATAAGCACATATATAGTTCCGTAACACCTATAACATTCCCTATATGTTGACATGTATTGCCATTCCCGAAAATTGTAGAATTACGTCTTCGTAACTTGTAATATTTTATTTACCATATATTTGAAAGTGTGATTTATTATTTTTAGTTGTATAAAAATAATGATCCTAGTATCACAAGTGTAGACTCAGCAATGACTGAATAATGATACCAAATCCAACCTATGTACAAATATTTTAATACCGAACTATCTATTTATATATTACCTACGATCAAACATAAGGCTCTAAATAAAGAAAAGAAAAAAAAATGTTATGGCCTTAGATTATGGGTTAGAAAAATTGACTAAATACAATTATTTTTCATCTTTAATGTGAAATGCTTAGGACGTTTTTTTATTATTTATAAAATAAAAGTAATCTTTTGGTAGAAGACATTCATGTAACTTAAGCTAGGGATGGTATTTGGTTTTAAGAGTTTACTCTTTAGATTAGTGTACCGTGGTTAGAAGTCACCGTCTAACCTATTTCTGGTCTTAAACAGGTAATGCTTACGTTGTTGCTATTTTGTCCCAAAAGATAAGAAGCAACTGTTACATAGTAGTAGTAAATCGTAAAGATAGTATAACTCAATTTTTCAAAGGCCGAAATGACCTTAATCATTGATATTTAAAAAATGTAGATCATTAACCTTAGTCCTCAGGGGATGCGGGTAATATCTACATGAAATCTGTCATTGATAATAAGTATTCACGTTTATTTGTATGTTTATATGGTGATGTTCATATCTATCTGTACATTAGTTGACAAAGTTTTTTTGAGTTTAAAATAAAATGGTAACCCCGTCTGCACTAACAGTATACGCTGGCAGGGCACCAGTGAGGGATGATAGGTGAGAATTAAAAGGCAGGTCAATAAGCCTATCGTAACGAATACTCCTGGAATCCAGCCCGATGGTTTCTAGAGGGGCCCACGTGGAGGTCCACCTGATAGAGTATATTGCTAGCAATTGGACTGGTATTAACAATCCCTCCCCTTTCTATTAGATAGTGTTAGGTCGTCGGTAAGAGATTTCTTTAGTTTATTAACATACTTTCAGATGATGCCCAACGGTTATTCGAGCTAATTTTCTGGTTCGGTATTAATTCAATAAAGATTTATAAAGATGGAACAGATGTAATGATGTTGTAACAATCATAAAACGTTCGCAACCAATGAGTGTGGTAACTACGTTTGTGACGTCGCATGCTATGACCGGCTCTCCACGCGGATCAATACCGCTTTATCAACATAGCTGTGTAGGTGTTTACATGCGCTCAGTGCACGCACCGCGCTCCATTGAGTTTGTCGTCTGTGAGACAATACGCCTGTATTAAATGACAAACACGCGGTATTTTAAGAAATGTGAACAAGATACAAGTCTAACATGCCTCTGCCTGACCTTCTGAAACGAGCTTCGAGCTACTTCCTCGGCTTGGAGTTCGACGAGAACGAGGAACCTCCCGATTACGTAGACAACGAAATTTTATTTTGCAAGAATAACGTGTGTGTACACCCGCCGACCATCGCCCGCCACGAATTGGACATTGTTCATCATCCAGGATATTTGACTGTGACCACAAAGGTGTTTACTGATCAACACAACAATTCTAAACGGCCTACGCTTTTCCTCAACTGGATACCGAACTCTACATTACGGAGATGTCCTTCCGCAGTTGAAACTAGTCCAAGCGACGAGCTTGGGTGCGCCACAAACAAGATATCTATCATCAATGCCAAAGAAACTTTAAAGCCACATAATGATAATCGAACACCTAAAGTAGATTCGAATAATGAAAATGCATTCTCGGATTCATCGGAAACGACAAGTCTAAACTCTAATTCCGATAAGCAAAGTATTAAATCGTCTGATACCAGATATACACAGAATGATACAACGCAGGACGAGTTAACCTCTAGCTCGAAACCGACCGTTAAATCAATTGAGTCCACAAAAGATAACGTATTCGGCAGCTTCGAAAAGGATGAGTCGAAGGATGAAGTATTTTTATACGACAGACACGTGCGGTCCCAATCGATGACATCTGTTAACATAACGATTGCTAACCCGAATATAGAAAATGTAGACCTAACGCCGGACTCACTGTCTGGAGATAGATTTATAAGGTCACTCTCGATGAGTTCATGTGACGAGGGTAATCCTAATTGGATGAGCACCCCAGAATTTTTAGCACTGAAGCACAATTTGGTTTTCCCCGACAGCGTCCACAGTTCACCAGTACCGCAGCGACGTGTTCCTATCAAATGCCGCAGGTAATTATGTCTAAATTAATATGATTACATATTTGCCCCCTTTTCATAAGAACGCCTTAGCTATTGAAGAAGTGTTTTGTATTTTTCCTTTGCGTTGATATCTCAATTTGAAAGAAAGTAACAAAAAGCTCTAATTATCCAATATTCAAAATGGGTTTATAGGATCTTTTAATTTTGTACGAGTAAGGGGATTAGGCTGAGAATTTATAAATGAAACATCGTGTAAACATACGTTCTCGTAGTAGGTATACATTATTTATTTGCATTGATATGTATTTTTTGTAATCGATCAGTTGTGTGTGTTACGGACTAAATTATGTCAACACCTTTATCGCAAAATTACTTAGTTCAGATGCATAAATTATAGGTATTCTAATTTTTATTAATTACTTTGTCCGCGTGACCGGGGTATGTTTACTGACTAGGATAAAAAGTAATCCATATAGTAGGTGTATAACAAATTTCGTAGTAATTGGTTAAGCCGTTAAGACACTTTAACGTAACAAGGAACTAAACAAACTCACTTTCACATTTATAATATTAGTTAGGATATTCAAATCAGGAGTCTATATCAGAAATAGAATTTATAGTACCTAACAAGCTCAATCCTAATCTTTTATTCTCTTTGATTACTACTCTTTACCTAAATATTTTAAGAATCAGATTTCGGAATATAAACGAGAGGTTGAGATCTATTATAAACTTCTTTTCTATTATTATAAATTTCATCAATACTTCATAGCAGGTACTCAATTACATTCCAAAGATTTTCTATAGTTGAAATTATGTGAATTATAATGAAGCAATATGGCGTTAGAATTTCTATCAATAATGGTTATTTTATACTGCTGTAAACGGGAGATGAGATGCAAGAAAGAGAACGAATATAAAACAACAAATACAACGCAAAAGTAGAAGGATGCAAATATATTAAAATATTATCTTATTCCATCGTGGTAATCATCAGATACACCGAACTATATCTACGATATATGAAACTTATCTATGAATGACTAGTGCCTTGCTCCAACTTCGTACGGGTAGTAGATCATATATGTTTGCATTTTTTGTATCAGCTTGTTGCATCGAGTATGAGTTAGATAGGTATAGTAAGCTAAATAGCTTACTATACCCGACACAGACCATTTTGTAGACCTATAAATAAAAATCTCACCATTCACTGTTAAGTTATATCTCAAACGGATTAAGCAACGTTTTCGATGTAAGCTCTCAGTCAACTTGTTTTCTTCCGACGTCTTAAACAATTATCGCCATAATTTAATATATTAACACAAAATAATATAAAACTATCATATACATTTCATAAAGTTAAGAAGGTTATATCCTTACTAATAGTCTCGGCAAAGAATAGGCCACCTTTTCTTTTCCCGTGGGTGTCGTCAAAGGGATGGGCAGCAACGTCCATCTTAAAAATATCTTCAAAGCCTAACTGCGGTTGCAAATCCGTCTGCCAAGCGTGACTACTACCAAAATCCCCAAGGGGGAGGCTTACATTCACCAGTAGATAGTTAAAGGCTGGTATGACGATGAATATTAAACTATACTATACCTTTCTTTTGAAGCACTCTATCTATTAATGAAAACAGCATTAAAATACGTTACGAAGTTTAAAAGATATAAGCGTACAGACGGTGCGAAGCGCCTTTGTAGTTTTTCTTTGTTTCTTTGTAGAGATTAGGAAAATGAACGTTAGCTATAGGCTTGTGTGAAGTTACGCCAATGCAGTATTGGTTCAGTCCACTCCAAGAAAATTCACTGCCTTGTAGGAAATTAATTCATATGAAGTTATTATTCTTCACTGAAAATTATGCTTATGGAGATTGATGGTTAGGCAAATGTCTTAACGGATATGAGATCATAAGAAAATATATTGGGTCAATAATTTAAAGTTTATATTTAAATATACTCGTACATACGAGTAGAAGTTTCATTTTGGGACTTAGGACACGAAAAGATTTTTATAAATACTAACGGGATGAAGATAACTATGGGATTTATCTTATTTTCTTTTAGTTTCTTTGAAAAATGTCATACTCTGTACCATCAAGAGGTAATAAGTTCAATGTATTACCTAAAGGCACTGAACTACTAGTTCTATAAACAGTGAAAAATTAGCGTTCATTAACGGATAACGGTAGATATTTTGTCAGTAACTTCTAAATGGCTCCTCTATTTGAAGATTATTTTAAAAGTTTTCTAATCGTCAAGGTATATATTTTTTATGTGACACTACAAATTCTAAACTGATTTTGATGATCCATAGAGTTTTAATGTTTATTGTTGTGTTGCCATTTAGTCATGATAGCAGTTTTTTTTTTCACGGAGTAAAATTTTGCTTGACTTTTAATTGAATCTACTTGTCTAGGCAATAAAAGGCAAAATATATGTTCATATGTTGTGTTGTATATAATTTTTATCTTAGTTGTTGTTTACGAAAAAAACCATAAATAAATACCATCATAAACATATGTATATACTTTGGAGAATATGAGTCTAATTATATACTTATTTATAATAGTGAAGTATTTGGTTAATTGGTACATTTCAGTATAATATTCGTACTTTTGTGTTATTGTAACCTAAATCCATAGTAACTCATAATAACTCTTAATAACACAAATAATTTGGTGACGTCCAATAGTTTGTGATAAGACAATGAACGTACACATTACATGTATAAAAGTATGCTAGTATATAACTATGCGATATAGAATAAATAAACATGAACATCTGTATAATTCCACATTGAGTAATCAGCGTAATTAGCTAAGAATTTTTGGCGTTGATGCCGACCACTGGTAAAGTAGGGGTTCTTAAAAATATAATAATTATTTGTTCAGCAAAGGATATAGAATAACAGTTTTGATAGAATTTAATAAAAATGTAAACAAACAAATAACTGAGTATCATATTACATTCTGCCCCTATCCAGTTAAGGTTTTCCACTGCTGGGCAAAGGTCTCCTTCAACTGCTTCCATCTTGCACAATTACTGGCCAAGCTGTGCCAGTCTTTGTGAACCGGTCGAGATCGTCTCTCCATTACATATAAGGATATCCTTGACTTCTTACATAGTATGTAATAATCGTCGTGTAGTGCCGGCATATAGGCCACTCCTTCCTTTCCTGTGTGTGTCGTAAAAGGCGACTAAGGGAGAGCAAGGGATGGGCAGCAGCGTCGCTTTTAAAACATCTTTAAACCCTAACTGCGATTGCTAATCCGCTTGCCAAAGCGTGGCAAATACTGGCTAAACCCCCCAAGGGTTTATGTTTAGCAGTGGACAGTTAAAGGCTGATGTGATGATGATGATGTAATAAAAATAAAAAATTGGTCAGTTAATTGAATGTTTCTATTTTTTATTAATTTTACTTAGAGAGTATTCTCTATGATATCGTCATAGTCGTAGAATACTGACGGATCTATATATGTAATCTTTGTTAGATCCGTCAGTATTCTACGACTATGACGATATATTCAATAAAACTTGGTTAACTTTTAATTAAATTCTATTCAAATAGACTACAGTTAAAATTATAGTACGTGCCTGGGGATTGGCGTGAAGTTTATTAATATATCTTTCTAAATGTCATATGTACAAGGTCGGGGGTATGAGGTATTCAATAATGGATTATAGAAACAGAAGTACTTATAAATACTTACTATAGACGATTCATATCTACTTTTAAAATACGACGATTCAATTATTAAAAATATATAAAAAAATAACTATGTTACTTTTTTATGTATTTTCTTTATGTACGTTTGTTTATATTTGGATATATATATATATATATATATATATATATATATATATATATATATATATATATATATATATATATATATATATATATATATAATAAGTAATGTTTATATGCATTTATATGCAATGCTTTTACCAGATTGTGTTCGCTGGATGAGAACTTGAAAGGTACATCTTTGTTCATATACATTCATTATAATATAATTTGTGTGTGCAATAAGTTTAAGTAATAAATAATGTATTCGTAAATACCATTCATAAAAATGTGTCCCATTTTCATATCATCATAAGCAAACCCGATTTTTATTATTATTCTTATACGATTGCTTGGGTATTCATAAAAGCAGTTGTATTTGCATGGCTGTTTTTCGGTTTTGAAGGGTGGGATATGACGTAAATTTACTGGGTACAGAGGAATAACACCTGAGTCCTCAGAAATGGCAACGCATAAGGGGTATCATGGGCGAAACAGTATACTCTGTTATGTCCATGGCACTGCACATGTCTATAGGTGACGGTTACCACTTTCCATTAGGTGGACCGTCAGCTTGTTTGCCATTCTAAATTGTATAAAAAAAATAGCACCTTATATTTTCGGAACCATACTATAATCTCAGTTAATATATATTATTATTCTATACACAATATTACGTTATACGTATAAGTGTCGCCTTTAATATATCTACTTACTTTATAGTTAGATCTCGTCTCCTTCGGGAGCTACATTCCTCCCTCGTTTACATTGGCACTCGATTATTGCTCTCGCGTCTCCCTGTAATTATGAGGGGATCACTGTTCTATAGTCGAGGTTATATTAAAGGCATTTTGAATTTTATACTTTGCTCATAGTCAATTTGTTATGCAAAAGTTTATAATTTATTTATCAAGGATTAAAATGGTTTTTATTATTTTAATCATCATTATCGTGATTATAATCGATTAACTCTATTTCTACTGGGGATACCTTCTCATAAAAAAGTTGCTTTGGCCTTGGTAAATTACTCTACGGTAATTTGTTAATATTTAGTATTTTATTGTTAAAAGTTTTGTACTTAAGTATATATTATATTTTTTTTGTAAGAATAACCGGATTGAATTATGTATATTTTAATTGAGAATAATACACGTATCCTTAGAGTTTAAATATTTAGATTTATCGAAAATACGGTTAACTACGCATTTTAAAGTATCCATTTTCAATTATTAATCTATAGGGTTTTGTGTTTTACTTCATTATTTTTGGAATATTAATTTGAATCAATGGTTCCAAAATACCTACATTAATTCTGTATTCAGAATTATATTAATTAACGAATTTGAAAAATAATAATAATAGATTTTGAATTTAACTGAGGAGTTATCTATAAGGTAAAACCCTCCTTTTCACGATGGGAAGAGACATAATACAGTATTGTAGTGGGATATGTATATATCTATACCAAGTATGTGATATGTTGGTAAATTATGAACTGATTGAAAATTATATTGTTTCCATCAAAGAAAGTTAAAAATACGATCCGGCCAGGTTTCATATGGATAGATAATTTTTTTTAAATAATATATGTCTTATGTTTCTCGTTGACAATGTAGCTTTTTATATGTGAACGAATTTTTAAAATCGGTCGAGTTGTTTTTTAGTTCATTTATTATGAACGTATAATAAAATCTTATCTCTTTATAATATTGCACCCTTATTTATAGAAACGTCAACCTCTCAAACGTATTTAAGCTATTTAACTGTTTTGTCTCTTTCTTTTATGCTAAATTACCAATTTAAAAAATGGCAAAACAGTGTAATATTTAAAATAGATTTGTACGTTTCATTTTTATGAATAAGGGGATTAGTGTATATACGTGTATAGATAAGAAAAATAATATAAAGAAAACAGCATTACAAGACAATATTTTTATATTTCCTTTTTAGATTTTCAGTGGATCTAAGTCAGATGCGTTCCCTGCGTTTGTTCTTCAACGATGATAACTGCACATGTGGTCAGCTGGTCGTGGCGTCCCGTGAATCTCAGTATAAGATCTTGCATTTCCATCATGGCGGTCTAGATCACCTCGCACAGGTGCTGCATAGGTGGCATTCTTTGCTACATAACATTAAATTGACTCCAGGTAAAATTTGTGATATTTAATATTCAAATATATTTTTTTCAACATTCAATGCAGATCAGCTTAGACTTGACCACACAAAGAAAAAGATAAAAATTATTACCTAAATACAACACACTCCATAAATATTTTATTAAAAAAGTTTTAAATATTTCAAAAATTTTGGCGGCACACTTTTAAAATTTGGCGGCACACAAAAGTGCCGCGGCACAGTGGTTGAGAATCACTGGTCGATCTTTAATTTTTATGTCTAAGGTCTGGTAGATCCTTAGACATAAAAATTTGTTTGCTTCCAAGACTATATAACTTTGTGCAAAAACTTACCTAGGTATCTACGTGTAAAGAGTACACACAATGTTAAACCTTACACGAGAAAATAATTAGATATCTATCTTGATATAAGAAGAGAAAAGAAGGGAGAAGTGAATTGTAGTGTATTATTATGTAAATTACGGAGTTTAGTACGAGTACCTGCATGTATGGGAATTATCTCGCATTTTTCTCCCTTAGTCGTTAGTCGACTCCATGAAAAAAATTTTGTATGAAGACAAATTGTTGATTTGAATTTTGATTACACATTTCAGGTTCAGAAGAGCCAAATTTACCATATCGTCATTTTATGGTGTGCCGGCCAGAAGTACAAAAATCGGAACAACACCCTGAAGAAGGGAAACCACCTAAAATTACACCTGAATTATTTTATGGGAAGGTCATGAATAGCAAGGGAGTTATAGAAGACGATCTCTTTTTGAGGAAATGCGTATTCTTTGGGGGATTAGATAAGGAGTTGAGAAGAGAAGTTTGGCCGTTTCTCTTACATTGTTATCCTTATAATTCTACCTACGATGAAAGGGAAATAATCTTACAAATCAGAACAAGAGAGTACGATGAGATCACACGAAGGAGATTGGAGAAGATGACGCCTGAGCAGCACGCAGTCTTTTGGAAGACCGTACAATGTGTGATAGAGAAAGACGTAGTTAGAACTGACAGAGGCAACCCGTTTTTCGCTGGAGAGAATAATTATAACATAGAAATAATGAAGAATATTTTGCTAAATTATGCCGTTTATAATCCGGTATTAGGGTGAGTATTTATTTAATACACTTTCAATAATCATTTACATATGATAATTTAAGATTTCCCACAAAAAAAAATATCACTTCTATTGTGACAAAACCTGTTATTTTGATTTAATTCAGATAAAAAAGAATTTTCAAAATCGGTATACAACTGACGAAGTTATATAACGAACAAACAAAAAAAAAATACAACTGAAGTGTGAACCACCTCCTTTTTGAAGTCGGTCAGAAAATACGTAATTTAGGAAAGGCCACCTATTGTAAGATGTTTTTTTGATGGGTAACAATGGAATGGTAACTTGACATTGTATATACACTGACAGGGTTCTAATAAGGAATGATAGACGAGGAAGAATTCAGGTCAGTTAGATCATCGCGACGAATTCCAAAAGAATTAATTACGATAGTTTTCAGAGGGAATCGCGTGGAGGTAGATCTGATAGGTTATATTGCCAGCAATTGAGCTAATAGACCTCGTTACCACAGATAATATAATACTATATCGATTATTAACAATCTCCTTTTTCCCATTCCATTATATTATACACATATCATGTAATAGTGTCGTAGCCGTAGTAATGTAGTCACTCTTGTATTATTTACCAGAGGGAGACTTTGTACAAAAGTCGATTGCTTGGGTACCTCTGTCCCATTCGTGTTTCAACCTTGAAGCAGTTGTGTTTGCATGGCTGTGTTTCGGTTTGAAGGGTGGGATATGGCGTGAATTTACCGGGTACAGAGGAATAAAACCTGAGTCCTCAGGAATGGCAATGTATGGGGGGTATCATGGGCGAAACAGTATACTCTGTTATGTCCATGGTACTGCTCATGTCTATAGGCGACGGTTACCACTTTACATCAGGTGGGCCGTCAGCTTGTTTGCCATTCGAAGTTGTATAAAAAAAAAAATTCTAATTTGTATCTATGAGAGTATTATGGTATGGTATGTTCACATTTACAGGCTTCAATTGCCATTTACTATTTGGTTAAAATTTCTAGTATGTTTGGGTACTTTTTTATTATTAGATATAGACCTGGAAATACAAGATGTAACTTCTTTCTTTGATAGGTACACGCAGGGGATGAGTGATCTTTTGGCGCCCGTTTTGTGCGAGATTAAATGCGAGGCAGAGGCTTTCTGGTGCTTCGTAGGATTAATGCAGAGGGCTATATTTGTATGTACACCTACAGACAACGATATGGATAATAATCTTGTAAGTTTTATAGGAATTTTTCTTTTGTATTTTATTTTTGTTCTTTTTCAGATCATAGTCGCAAACGCAAACACGTTAATAGAATTTTAAAAACATTTCGCCTTGTAAACATTGTTTTGAGACAAATAATTAATATTGATTAATGTTTGTATAGTAATATACAAACGACCTTGCCGCTGCCAGAATTACTTACTACTTATACTTGTTTATTTACATTGAAAATTCAGATGCCTACAATTTATCTCTTAATCATATATCTATTTTATATATATGTATATTTATCTAGAAGTTGTTATTTACGCTGCCTATTAGTTACCTATTATCAAACTATTTTGATAAGTGTACTTTGCACGTGACATGACTTTCAATTAGGGTTCAAACCTGCATCCCTCTGTTATTATACCGTACAGAATATTGGCAAGTTCTTAAATGTATATGAGTTTACAATGAATTAATTTAACATTTTGATATACCTAAACCACAGATTACATAATAACTACGTAAAATATTGTTATGCTATAAACTACTTACCATCCCGTTGCTAAAATATCTTAATTAATTAAGGAATTTTAAAAATTGTTTTTTTTTTCATTTTCAGAGTTATCTACGAGAGCTGATCAGGATCATGTTGCCACATTTCTACAAACATCTCGAGAAACACATGGATGCAATGGAATTGCTATTCTGCCATCGCTGGATACTGCTGTAAGTAATCAATTCTCATTCACTCTCACATTTCAAAATAATGGAAGAATATTTAAAGATCCATATCAATATGGTTCTACCAAAATTTTATTACGAACTTGTAATTATATAATTGTAGTGATGGAAAGCAGTTATTTTCTTATTGGTTTCTTCTTCATACCGTTATCATTCTACAAACAATGACCCCATGACTTTATAGTAATCGATTAGTGTTCTTTCGACTTCGCAGGGATTTGGTAAAGTTACAACTAGCTATAAGAGGTTCGTGCATCTACAGAATGGTTAATCTGAATGTTTAATAATACTTTTATAAATTATTCAAAAAACCGTTCAAAAATATCGAATCTTTTCTGATTTTAAGAAGTTTCTTTTTATACAACTTAGAATAGCAAACAAGCTGAAGGCCCACCTGATAGAATAGTAACCGTCGCGTATAGACATGAGCAGTACCATGGACATAACAGAGTATACTGTAAAGAGTAACTGTTTTGCCCATGATACCCCCCATGCATTTCTGAAGACTCAGGTGTTGCTACTCTGTACCCTGTGAATACACATGCCCAGTAGTGAAATATAATCATTATATACATAAGAATTCTTATATTTCAGATGTTTCAAACGCGAGTTCACAGAAGCGGTCGCGCTCCGTATGTGGGAGGCTTGCTGGGCAAATTATCAAACGGACTACTTCCATTTGTTCCTTTGCCTCGCTATAATTGCCGTGTATGCTGATGACGTCATCGCACAGGACCTCAATACTGACGAGATGTTGCTACATTTTAGCTCTTTGGGTATGTAATTAATAGATGACAATGAATTCTTATACCATTAACTACCATAGGTTAAATACATACCGTATGGAGTATATATGGTATTTGTTAGCCATTTTCAATTTTGTAATTTAAGATTTTGCTGGTGAATAAAATAGTGACTACGTTCTGTTATGCGGAATACCTCAATTGGGTTTTTTAAAAAAAAGAATTGTTTACACACACGATATATTAAAATAAAGGACTTAGGACAAAATAAGTTTGTATGTCCTTAGGCAACCGTTCGCTTTGAAGGCTCGAGACAGACTAACTTAAAAATGGCCATTGCTCGTTAAGGGAAGCAGAAATGCTGATCAAGGTGGGTTAGAGCGCCAACGCAGCACTAGCCCGTACAGGGCTAGGGTATAACAGTTTGTAATATGGAATCAACACGGATGCAAAATTTATTGGTTAAATTTTTTTTATGGGATATGGATTCGCTAGTAATCTGATGGTCCATCTGATGGAAAGTGGTAACTGTCACTTATAGACATGACTTAAAATAACACATTGTGATGCCTATGGTACCCTTTTATTATTATTATAATATATAAAAGCCTCCTCCATCTTTTTCCACTTCTCCTTAACTATAGCAATACTTGTCCAGTTTTTTCCTGCTGTCTTTATTATGTCATCTGCCCATCTCTTTCTTTGCCTTCCAACATTTCTTTTTCCTGTTGGTCCTCGCCATTTTGTTGTTTGAAGATGGTACCCTTATGCGTTGCCAATCTTGAAGACAAAGGTGTTATGGCTCCATATTCGATATTCCAAAATTAGTATAGAATTTAAAAATATATCATACATACCTAAATAAATAAGTACATACAGATGAATTGGAAATTCCTTTTTCGATTGAAGTTTTGCCTGCAGGTACTTGGCTTGAGTGCAGTTTACTGTCTCTTATAAACAGGAACAGCGCCTTGGGCATTAGTAAACATGTATATGGTGACGCCCTTGGTTCCCTTCATTGGTTCTAATTCTAAGAACTAGTGTTATGTCTGTATACCTTGTAATTCTGTGATATATATGTAATTAATATTATAATTATCATCATATCACCTATTATTTGTCCACTGCTGCCCATCCCTCAATTAATATTAAATTACAAGTAATTAATATTGTAATATTCGCAAATTCACATAATAATAAGAATAAAAATTTTCTTACAGCAATGTACATGGACGGTCGTCTAATTCTCCGCAAGGCGCGCGGCCTCCTACACCAGTTCAGACAGTTAGTGAGGATCCCTTGCACATTGGTCGGCATGTGTCAACGCTGCGGGCCAGGTATATGGGACTCTACGCATAGACCAAGTGTGGAATGCAACGGCGCCCACGACTTTTGCGAATATGCTGTTCAGTAAATATTAAGGGCCATATTACACTGTTCGATATGTGGTACTGTATTCATGTATATTAAAATCATAAATATAAGTTGAAAAAGCAAATTAATTCCACTAGGTAGTTTCTGAACTACTATTTACTACTTATGTGATATCTTCTGGTGTTGTTCCTAAGTTTCGAAGATTTCTGATGTCGCTTACATTATTATTATATTTATGACTAAAATGTACATATGATCATTTTTGATAGTGTAATAGACTCCTTAGATATGATCCTATATAAATGATAATGCAGTATGTCACAAGTGCTGGAATCGACAGAGCAACTGACAGTTGCAATATGTATGCTGCATTACAGTATTGGTGTGGTACAATTATGTTTGGTTCACGTGGCTATGGTATTACTACTTATGTTGTGAAGAGCTAAGTCGTTTCGGTTAAAAATATAAGATAATTATTGGCACAAGAGGCATAACATCTCCGTTCTCAGGAGGGGCAACACGGCATGCACGAGGAGTGTCATGGGTGACCCCATAGATATCCTATAGGCAATCCAGTATAAACTATAAGTTACTGTTTTCATGGCATTTTCAATGGTTATAAACGATAGGTTACATTATTATTTTTTCTTTAGGTCTGTCTAGGTTAATCTTTATTTCTAGATGATATTATGGTTATGGATCGAGGAAAAACAGCTTTTGTGGCATATATGTGCTTGGCTTATTTTTCTAACACTTTCAAGTAGTATATTTATGAAACAGTTAAAACAGAAACAACAAAAATTCAAAATGATAGACGCTATCACAGAATACAGAGAGGAAACAGCGTAACCAACATAAAAAAATTACATAGATATTTTTTTTTTATATTGCCAACATAATAAATATTTTAGGATAAGAAGGCTACGTTACATTATTTTTCGGGTTAATATTTTCGACAATAGTAGGTGATATATTTTTCTAGATACTGATAATCACAGCTTATAGACATAATCTATCTGGGTTTTATGTAATATCTATTATGCCAGTGATGCCACTCCTGAGGAGCAAGATCTTTTGCCAACTATTTATTAGAACCTTATTGAATTTGCATAAATATTATAAACTATGTTTAATTTGTTTTGAGATATAGGTACAAAATGAAAAATATATAAAATGTAACCTCGGGAAATAAGGTATTTTCAAATTGTTAAGTACAAATTAACAGTATTAAAAACCAAAGAATGTCGCAAAATTTTCATTTGCGACAAATTTTGCCTTGTTGTGGCTTCATGTTCACTAAATTATTTGAATCTATATTAGTTAAGTTATCGAATTATCTACACAAAATATTAATTAATGTTTCATTAATTTATCTACTATGTTACTGTAATGCAAATTTTGTCAAATTGAAAGAACATATCAAAATGAAGATAAATTGAAGAATTAGAAGATTCTGTATCTAAACCAATGAAAAGAATATGTTCTGTAAGTACCTATCTATTTATAAGAACGTATATTTACCAACATGTTAAAGGGTTACATTGTTATATACATACTAATATTTAAATGGTGTAATTTTTGTACATAATAAAAATTTTACTGTAAAAAATCTCGATGACAGCTCCTTTGATTATATAATAAATAATATCAAAATCTGTAATGATAAGAATGAAACATATTTTACCGTACCTACGTATGATTTTACGGTCATGATGCAACAAGAGAGCAAAATTTATGCAATTGTATGTACACATTTAGCTTTCTTATTACTTATATGACGGCAACTATAATGATACAATAACATCTTAGGAGCCAATTAATTTTCTGCGCCAATATGACAATATATACGGAATAACAATTTTATGAACTTCCATTAAAGATACTCTCCAATGAAATTGTATACATTTTACTCTATTATTACTTATATCGTGACAGTACAATCGTATGACATCATTTCGTGGTATGGTTAAGTATATAAGTATCCAATTTATGGCCGTAGCTAGGGGACATTGAGGGGTAATGCCCTACCTTAAAATGAAAGGCCCAAAGAAAATTAGACAGATTCGCTTAAATATGGGCCTAGCTACGGCTCTGGTCCGATTTATAATGAGCTGTAATCGAGAAAATAATAAAATGGACAATGTGCAAGTTGTATAGGTAAGTATCAAATTGAACGAATAATAATATACAAGGTTATAAACAAAGCTTGAGTTGCATATTTATCGAAAAGGTAGAATCTACAGACTTATTACGTAATCCTAAGCCCACATTTGCTTTGATCGTTGAAACAAATAGTCATAATTAGCAAAAAATTACATGTAATATATTACTTACCTAGGTAACGATTTAAATACATTGTTTTTGTACATTTACAAATGTACTCGTTTATAAAATTGTATACAAATGTTTCTCTAGACCGTTTAAGGACAATTGAATCATATCAATGGGCAAGAAAGATGGTGTACTAACCCCTAAATAATGGGAAATTTTTTGAGGGATATCGTATTTGGGAAATAAATAGACATGATATTTCATGTAATTTATATCCATTCATGGTAATTTATATGTAATAATTGTATAAGATTGTAACGTATTCCATATGTATAAAATATGACTTGTATAAAAATTCCCTGTTGAAATGAGATGTAGTCATGCTTTGGCTTCTAGTCGTAGAAGATTGAAAACTAAATACTTGACAAATTGTATTAATTTGTACTAATATAATTTTACTAATAATCCCCTTCCAAGTGCCGAGACAGGCAAATGGTAAATTAAAAATAAATAAAATATTGATTCTTTCGTTTATCAAGAATTTGCCGCACTTTGCCTTATGACACTAATGTGGCACTAAAAAATAAATACAACCCTATTAATTTAGGAGATAGGTTTCGTATTTTTAAATTCCCATGTAGGTATATGTTGAAACTATTATCCAATACAAAATAGGGTGTTATTGCGTTAGGTAAATATATTATGAACACGAATATATTATGAACGCTACAGAAACAGGCTCGAAGTTTTATATTCAAATAGGTACTTCTAATATGGGTACCTAATAATTTATCTAATTGTTACCAAAATCACAGTGTAAAAAGTAGTTTTTTGTACTATGCTAAAAGTATGGAGTTCATAGTACATTTCTAGAAAATTCTATATACTTTTCGTTTTACTGTTTATTGTTTACAAAATAAATTTGCTCTGCGTATTATTATTATTACTATTTATATTCAAGTTATAAATAATTATTTACCATCGTTACGAATAAAATATACCTATGCAGCAAATATGGGTGGTTTTGCATAGAAGTAGGATAGCTGCGTGATAGGAGCACCTTTCTGTCTTTTTTATTTCTCTAACGAGCTTGGCAGACAAACATGAAGATGCCTGTCATCGGCTGAATATAAACGTGCAACTCTTGAAGCAAAATCTCATTTGACAACTCCCGGGTTCGATTCTCGGTCGGGCTAATTTAGGAGACGAACTTTTCTGAATTGGCTGGTGTTTGTATATTTTGGGGTTGTATCCACAGATGTTCGTTGGTTCCTCATAATACATATATCCTAGCTGGAAGAATAAGCGATTGGTGTGATTAAGTATTATTATTATTCACTGGTGATTTATTTTGCTCATTCTTCAGGTTAATATGGAAATATGTTACTTTTAATTTAGTTAATTTTAATTTTTTTCATTTATTATGTGAATACGACATTATTTTCGCATATTGTGAATTGTTACGCGTACTGTGATATATGTATTATTGATCTGCTTGTAATATATTGTGTAAAAGTTAATAATGGAATGGAATATATAATTATATACTTAGTTAGAAATAAATGTGCAAGCATTCATTCGTTTTCATTTACTTCATCTTAAGCCTAATAAAAATAACAAAAACTATAACTCTTATAGGATAGTAACAGGCATTTGCAGATAGACTGCTATAGTTAAATTGGAAATAAAATTTCCAAAAATATACATAAACGAGGGAAGTTTATTAAGTGTGCTGCTGGAAGCTAAAAATATTTTAATAATTTTGTAAACTGATAAATGAATCTCGCCATAGTCTTATATAGGTATTTGACGCTTAAATATTTTACATATAGATAGAAAATTTTTGGTATTATGAGCGGTATATTCAAATATTGGGTATTTATATTTCAAAATATGAGCCTAATTAGGTAGTCTAGTATAATATCATCATCATCATATCAGCTTTTAACTGTCCACTGCTGAACATAAGCCTTCCCCTTAGGGGGTTTTGCCAGTACATAGTTGTCACACTTGGCTGGCGGGTTGGCGACCGCAGTTAGGCTTTAGAGATGTTTTAATAGGGACGCTGCTGCCCATGCTGTATAGTATGCGCATGTGTAAACTCGAGTACATAATAACATGCTAGATGGCGTTATCGATTCATTTACAGATTTTAATTCATAGTTTATTCTGTTCATATAAATTTTAATGTGTTATACCATAGCTTGTTTAATTAAATCAACCGACTGTGAAGGACAAATATTTTATTAGGTCATTCTAAAAATATCTTTGCCAGAGATTAGTCTAATACCGACGGTAGATGACAGTTTCTGTCTAGTCTATAGTGAAGATTTGACAGATTCAAAAGTCAAAACAAAAAGACCAAAAACTATTATAGGTTATATTTTCATTTAATACTTTCTTTTCCATATTTAGTGTAAATATTGTAGCCTTAATGTTAGGGGGTATCGTTTTAGGTAGGTAGGTATGTAACGAATTAAGTGCTATACATACATATACATCGGTCACGACTATCTCCTATCAGGGTAGGCAGAAACAATGGAACGCCAAATGCTTCAATTCAAGCGCTATAATACTAATAATTTATAAATGCTTAAACTATTGTAATCTGCGAATGAACTAAACATGATAAATGTATAAAGTTCTAGATTTTACGCTAAGGAACTCTAAAAACTATATTTAAAACTCACGTAGGTCGTCGTAGTTAAACAAGTTATTGTTCCTTGATTTTTTAGAGATGAAAATGTAATGGTAACCTTCGTCTGTATATTATGGTATACGTTGAGAAGGAAGTCGGCTCAATACGCTCAACGTAAAGTCAACGTATCCTGATAAAGTATATTGTTTAATGGTTGATAATGCAGGGGGCCACGGGGAGGTCGACATGACAAGATATATTACTACCAATGAGACTGGTAGTCCGATTTACTAACAATCCCTTCCCCCGCTAAAGAATATTCCTTTTATGTGTTACTTGCAACAATACACTAGTGGGCTATAAATATATGGGTTATTATTATAGTACCATACCATTACTGAAAACTATTACCGTTAATCATATAGCTTTTCAATTATCATCATTATATCAGCCGTTAACTGCCCGCTGCTGAACATAGGTCTCCCCATATGGGGGTTTTTACCAGTAGTTACCACACTTGGCAGGTGTTTTGGCAACCATAGTTATGCTTTGAATATGTTTGAAGAGGGACGCTGCTGCCTATCCCTTGACCATTTAATTCTTAGTCGCCTCATACGACACTCATGGATTAGAAAGAGGTAGCCCATTTTAGGCCGAGACCACACAGTAATATGGGTTATAGATCTTTTGAATCTATCTTCTTACTATTGAGATACACTTATAAAAAAATAATCTAGCTGTTTAAGCCGTACTTTTTTTTACATTAGACTAATTAGTAATATTGTGATATAATGAATACTGGCAATCAGTAGATGTGTAATCTATAAGTTATAAATTGTCTATAAATAGTAATGAATTACCTGATTCCTAATAAGATAATTTATCTATGTGATGTTGCAAATATCATAGTCTTATGCTTGCTAAAATGCTTTAAGAAGATATTTTGGGTTTACCCTCTTTTTCGGAGTTTATTATCTATTATTCCAGTTATAACAATATAACATGCTATGTTGTGGCGTATCCATCATTTTTATATTACTTACTTAGCAGTAGGCAATATTTAAATTAAGTAAACAATCCGGAATCATAATCATTTGAAGAGTTTAAAAATATACACTGGACGTATTGCAGAGTCATTCTTATATTAACATTCAAACTATCGACACGTGACACGACATTCAAAGTGATCGTGATTGCGTAATTCGTTGGGTATACCGCGGGTGATAACAAAATTAGATAAACTACGAAGGTGCCTAAACAGCACTTATGTTTATTTCTCTTTTAGTGATAGTGGCGTTTGTCAACCAGATAAGTGCGTCTCAAGAAACAGCAGAAAAAATGGCACATAAATTACCGTCAAAAATGAAGGCTGTTGGTCTTTATAAATATTTACCAATCACTGATACGAATAGTCTTCTCGATTTAGAACTGAGCTTGCCAGAACTGCGGAAGAGAGATGTTTTGGTCAAGGTAAAAGCGACTGCTGTTAATCCCATTGACACCAAACAACGCGCCCCGAAGCCTAATGTTGAAACAAATCCAAGAATTTTAGGATGGGACGGTGCTGGGGTGATAGTGGCGAAAGCAATGAACGCCGCATTATACAACGTAGGTGATGAAGTATTTTTCACAGGAAACCTAGGAAGAAATGGTTCTAATGCAGAATACATAGCTCTTGATGAAGTTCATGTGGCACGAAAACCGACAAATCTGACATTCGAACAAGCCGCTGCTATGCCGTTAACAAGTGTAACCGCTTACGAGTCCTTATACGACCGTCTATTGATATCCGACAAAGACAGAGGGAAATCAATCTTGATTATAAACAGCGCTGGTGGTGTGGGTTCCGTAGCTTCACAATTGGCAAAACGTTTGGGACTCAAAGTTATTGGAACTGCATCTCGATCAGAAACCAAAGCATTTTTACTTGATAATGGGGCTGACATAGTACTCAATCATACTCAAAATTTGTTGCCGCAGTTAGAAGCTAATGGATATGGTAATGGACTAGATTATATTCTAGTTAATTATGACCCTTATCCATACTGGGATACACTAATGAAAGCAATCAAACCCCAAGGAAAGATATGTTTGATAGTTGACAGCAGTGGTTTAGTTGACATAAAGCCACTAAAAGAGAAAAGTATTACTCTGGTTTCAGAACAGATGGGCACAAGGATCAAATATCAAACAGAAGATATATCTCGACATCAAGAAATTTTACAAACAATTTCACAGATGCTTGAAAAAGGAGAATTGAAATGTACTCTTACAAAAGTCATGAAACCAATTAATGCAGCAAATTTAAGAGAAGCTCATAGACTTTTGGAAGAACAACATTTAATTGGGAAACTGGTTTTGTCTGGATTTTAAGAAAGAAATTTTGGCTATTGTGCTTTATATGAACAACATAACACATAATAATCGAATAATATTCTTATAATGTTTAAGAAATATATGAAAATAAATAAAACATGAAATAAATCTGCTCTTATTTCACTTTATTAATTTGGAAAATTATTGATTGATGACTGATTGAGTACATTTGGATCAAATTCCTTACCACTAAATGGCGATCCAGGAGCATTCCAAGCTTTCTTTAGTATTTCCATATTACGTATTTCGTCACTAGTCGGTAGACCCTTTAGTTTTTGTTCCTGATTCCATTGTAGCTCTCTTACCTAAAATTTTATAGTAAAACATTTGTCTTGTTAAATATGATGGAGTTTAACAACTTACCATACCAGATGTTGATACCAGAACAAATACATAGACAGGCTGAATTTCCAAAAATTATAGTTTTGGCTCCTATTAATTCTATTAAGACACCTCTAGCAGTCACACACATACTAATTAAAGTAGCAGAATTAAACAAAATAATTTAATTAAATAACCAGTGATATCAAATTAATTATTAATAAAATTTTTGTTGCATTGCCATACATAAAAGCTAATGTGTGAAATAATATTTATTTACACTAATTTATAAGATACATGGATAATATAATTTCAATATTACCTTATCTATGTGGTCTTGAGGTAGTTCATTTAAAGGTCTTGAACAATCTATTTTTGACAGATCAATTGGCTCTTCATTATTTAATAATTTATTCCACCAGCGCTCTTGCACTTTTTCTGAAATTATTGTTATTAAGAATATTATAATGTTAGACATTTGAATACACAAACTAAATTATAAATCAAAGTTGTTATTTACATGAGTATTGACTATTTGATAATAAATGGCATAGAAAAAATAAAAAATGAACAAAATTATGATGCAAATATCATACATTTGTATATTAGCAAATGCTAATATACAAATGTATGAAATCATAATAATTGTTCATTAATAAAACAATTTTATATTTACCTAAATGTATAAGCAATTTCCTTTCACTAACACTCCAGAAGCTGTCAATTGTTTTAATCTTATATGGTAAAGTGTCTTTAATTATTATTTCACCACTTCGGCTGGCCACACAAATGTCAGCAGCGTTGATTGTCACTTTGAGATCTTTAGAAGTTTTTATTTCAGGTGGTAATTTCACTATCACATCTAAAGAATGAAATAGATATATCAATATATAGACCAGAGGTTACAGTGACTATTTACTATGAGTTGGGCTTGTTTGTCACCTTCATGGTATAAAACAATCTTGGGGTTGCAAGCAATATAGTCTAAGCATATGTCTAACTTATATTAATCTAAGTAGATAATGTTTCATTAGGAGTAAGTGTTTAAACAAGTAGATAATGTTTAATAAAATTACTATTTGATACACAGCAATTATCCTTGATTAAAATAGTATATTTTTAGACAGTGTGGGATATAATAATTCATAGTACCACTTCAACTCTAATCAAAGGCCACAATATTACTACTATTATAAATGTGACTATGAATGGATGTTTGTTATTCTTGCACACAAAAAAAATATTAAATAGATTTTAAGTTGATACACTTAGTAAATAGGATATTTTATAAATTGATTCATACAGGCAGAGCTACAGATAGTAGATAAAATGTATTGGGTGTAAGACTTAGCTATTTACTACCTTCATAATAATAATTATTTTACAGTATTAGATATCCTTACTAAATAATAATAATTAATGTGAAAGTAATTTTGTTTGTTACTTGTCTTGGTGTTTCAAACAATTATTAATTTATAATCATAAAAAAAACATATAACATACCCAACTCCATAATAGTCTGTGACCAACAATATTTCTCTCTATCTGCTCCATTATAAGTCTCACTATTTTTTTGTGTAGGTATCACAGGTGGAGTATAATTATCTGGAATTGTTTTTGGCTGATTTTCTACAACTTTTTTGGATTGTGGTTGGTTTGGAGGTTCCTGGGGTAATGCTAGAGTATTGTCAACTAAGTCAGTGCTCTGTTCAGTGTCAGTGTTAGATATTGAATCAGCATTAGCTTCCTCGACTTCGTCGGCAACAACTTCTACTTCCTGGGCTACTGTGGAGCACATAATTTCGTTGTTTAAATCAGAATTCAAATCAGGCTTTCGAGCACCGTTGGGCATATTATTATAGTTTTTTGGGTCGCATTTTCTGAGAACTTTTAACACAAGCTCTTCTGCAACTCCAGGTGGAAAACCTATGTTCTCGTAAGGCCCTTCAGGAACTAGATAGAAATCCGTTCTAGAATGTTAGAGAATATACATAAATATTAATACATATTTATTGTATTAGTGTTTATAAAAGCTAAAAAAATTGTTTAACTTACCGTCTAGCTAAAAAATTAAATATAGCCGACAAAAAACCTAATATAGATTTTTCATTAACAAGAATAGACGATAGTACATCGTCATACTTATCGAAGCTATGAGCCATCACTAGGTATTAATTAGTACTGGAAATATCGTAGGAACACTAGTTTCAATTTATAAAACAAAAAGGATAGTACAATGCAAATTTAATACGTATTTATTTGAATAGCAAACATCAGGAAACGTTGACACCTAAAAACAATTCTTTTTTTTTTTTTTTTTTTTTTTAGTACGTTTGTTCCGTTTGGAACAGGCTAAGGTCGGAGACCATGCTGCCTAGTCTTCAAAAAGATAATTTGTCTGGAATAACAATTCTTTATTATGACAGCTAAGTTAGACAGTTGACAGATTAAATATAGCCACAGACCGCAGACGAATGCACAGTTAATATATAGATTAAAAAGGAAGTAATTTTTCTAAGAATTAAATTGTTCCTTTCTCACAATTAGTGTTAGATTGATATAATAGAGTTAAAATAGAAACGAGGTAGAATAATAATTACCATCGTAAGTACTATACATGTTATTATAAAAAAATTCTGTGATGCCAAGCTACACCAACGATTTTAGTGCTAGCATCACTAAAACCAGTTTTTTTAATTTGCATTCCCGCCACTTGGAGGACTAGTCTCGCTTTCGAAAGTTTCACATCCGCAAGAGAGCGGCTAAGCAGGCAAGCAAGGCAATTCGAAGTAGGCAAAGTCTCGCGCGCGAACTCGGTACGCTGCAGGCGATGACCGCATTCATATGAGTTTTTATTATATCGTGAGTGTGCTGTCAAGTTCTCCGTTTCGCTGTGTGTTTACGAAAATGCTTCATAGGTGAACAATTCTATTATACAGTGTTGTGATTGTGATATTCTCTTTATATTCTTATCTTACTGTCTCTAGAAGATTTAAAAAATGCCTTGCTCAGCGGTAACTTTGTCTATAGCGACCATTACAGCAATCGTGGCTGCAGCTTTAATGGCTATAGCATTTTCAACAGATAACTGGCTTTACATAGAAGTAAAACGCAGTAATATACAGGTATGTTATATTTTTTTTCTTTGTACTTATAAATTCTTGTAATAGATAGTTAGTGCTATAGCGTGAATTAGTATATGATGTAAATTTCATAAATTACAAGTGGTTTAGATTTGGCACATAATTAAATAGACGCTAGTAATTAATTAATATTGCTGACAACTGCTGACTTGCTGGCAAGAGAATCTGTTGCAACGTACCTACCTTATTGAACAAGTATCTACCTATTCACTTGTTGGTAATTATTGTCTACATCTACCTCACCAAATTATTATTTTATGAAGCCAAGGCCATATAGGTAACTACTGATATATTTACATTTTTGGACTCTAAAAGGATAATATAATAATTACACATACATATATGATAACATATTGGAGAATACTTTTATATAAAATAAAGGAAATAAATGATTGTTAATACTGTGCGTTGTAATTTTTTTTATTGTCCATTGTTTTGTAGCAATAAATTATGAATTTAAAAAATATCAAGGTAAATATTGAAATCGATTGTATAATTTAGTTCTTACAATATTATACTTGCGTATATATATTTATAAACATTATAAATAAAATATCTAGTACAAAATTTATATATTTTTTAAGATTGACCAATAATAGGTGCTTACTTATAGATACATATTTTAAAGTTGCATATATAGTATTACCCAGTTTAATTCGAAACTGAATTAAGTTGGTAAGTCATTGTAACACGTATTCTTTTGAGTCCTTGCTTCGGCACCGTTAGAGCAGACACGTTACGCATAAATATGCACGATCAATGCTACGAACATAATGTATGGTTAACTGTACCACCGTGCTCCTGCTCACCCACTTGTCTAGATGAAGAAACATGAGCTGACGACCGATAACATTATCGCTGGACCCCAAATAACATTTTGCTTAGATATCGTGCATGGCGTCTTGTGTTAGGAATGTCGAAATAGAAAACACAGATGCCCATCTATTCAAGAGTAAGCAAATATCTATTAATTTAGGTATAACAAGAAATACATTTTACAGCAATCGGTGGAAGGTTTTGCTCTTCCTAAACAACAAAAAAATTGTTGATCTTACGTATTCTATACCGTTTAAAATCAGCGACTACTATCATAAGATAAATAAGAAAACATAAAAAAGATCCAAAACGAGATGTTTCGTAACACCTAAGGTTCAATAAGTAGAATTTGCTTTGTAAAAAACGGCTCTTTACTCCGCACACAAAAGCGGAGACTTTATTCGTCATGAAATAATGTTGATCGACACGCAGGTATAAACCTTGTCGAGTTCTTAAAAACTTAGAAATAGACACATTAACACGACATATAATAAAAAAAAGAAAAATCAAACAGAGAACCTCATTTAGAAGACAGTTTAAAATGAACGAGTCAGTATTATCTCTTGATCATTTGTAGTTACGCCATAGATTTTTCGCCACTTACTAGCAGCTATTAGATGCCGCAGGTCATTGAAGTAACATATACGACCTCAAGGCTGCAGGTTGCACTATCTCTTTATGTGATGTACTCCCATCATTTTATTCACTTATCAATTGTACTAAAGTAACGTACGACATCTAATATAAAAAGAATTAAGTAATTTTCAACATTAAACAAAATATGTAGTTTGAAATTTTTATCAAACTAGCTAGGTGCAAATTCTAATATTTACAGAAACTTGTCATTCCCTTAACGTTGTATCTTTTTGCTTACAGGTTCTGGTTTCTATAATTCTCAACCTTTTTTTTGCTCGAACTCGTTGAGACTCGTTGACTAAACTTTTACCTGCTATAGGATATTTTTTTTACCTTTGCGTGAAGGATTCGTTTCCAAAGCTACTTGCTTTAGACATGCTTACCATCACGTTGCTCTTTGGTGTGATTATAACAAAGATGTAAAATCTTTGCATGTAGTAAAGGTTTACACAGTTACAGTAGGTGGCCAAATTATTATACTCATTTGAAAAAAAAAATAGTTTTTCGTGCTTGTTATGTGTTTTATCTATAATCATGTCTAGTTTAAACAATATTTATTGTCAATTATATTAGTTTATGGGTTAAATAATATAAATAAAAACTATAATGTGCGAAAAAGGCTATATATTTAGTAATATGTTTTTTTATTTAATACTTTGTGAAACCTCCTTTCTGGGCAATAACGTCTTGTAGGCGGCGCGGCATACTAGAAATGCAATTGGATGCAATTTCTTGCAGTGATGGTGTATTGTACCATGCTTTTATTATTTTTTCTATCAATTCTACTTTCGTAGTTATGACCTTTTCCTTAGAAATTTCTTTTGAAGAGCAGCTCAGACATTTTCTATCGGGTTTAAGTCTGGCGAATTTCCAGGCCAGTCCAAAATAGTTATTTTATTATCATTTAAAAATTTTATGACTTTTTTGGCCTTATGGCAAGGTGCTGAGTCCTGCATGAATATACAGTCGCCGTCCGGATACCATTCGGCCATCTGGGGAAAAAGACGAATTTCTAAAACTCGTAGGTATTGGTCTTGACGCATAGTTCCCTCAACTAAATATAGTCGACCATTCCCTTTTGAACTAATCACGCCCCATATCATGACGGACAAAGGATGTTTAATTCGTTCCACAACACAACTTTCATCATATTTTTCATTTGGCCTGCGACGAACAAACTGGGAATTGTCCTGGAGAATTTGAATTGACGATTCATCGGAAAAGCAGACCTGTAAATTTAATAGATTCATGTTAGGATCACTTATTTCATATCAAAATTGAAAAAAATACAATTAATATGACTTGATTACCTTCTCCCAGTCTTTCACAGTCCAGTGTTTATACATTTTAGCAAATGCCAATCGTTTAGCACGCATTGTCTGAGTCAACTTAGGCTTTTTCAAAGGGCGGCAACAATTGAAATTCAGCTCCTTAAGTCTTCGCCTTAACGTTCTGTCAGACAATGTTACGCCAGCGTCATCTAACAAAGCTTTAATAACTTTTCGGGGCTTTCTGCGATTCTCTATAGTAACACGCCTTATTTCCCTCTCTGTACGAGGCGTCGTAAGGCGTTTTCTTCCACATTTGCCAGCACGTTTTGGTGATAAAGATTTGTTTTCGTCTGTCACTCTCTTTATATTTCTAACTGTGGACTGTGAAACGCCTGCTAATTCCGCAATTTTTCGTTGTGAGTGATTTGTATGATACAAAAGCGTCTTTATTTCCGATCTTTTCTTGGGTGAAATATCGGAACACTTTCCCATGGCTAAAATAATCGATATTTGATGTTAGAATGACAAAACAACATAAAAAAACCAAGTAACAATACAAAAAAAAAATTTATATCCACTATTTATAATTAATAATAATAGAAATATGACATATTACCTTGAATCAAAAGATTTCACAGCAAAAAAAATTTTAAAACACCCTTTTCTAACTTTGTGTTACACGCGCCAAACGCCGGAAAGAAATGGGCGACGTGATGTCCGAGATTTATGGTGTTGCCATGTCAAAATTTTTAATGAATACAAATGTTATTATATCACAAAATATAGAAGTAAGTCCGTAGTAACAGAAAATAACCGAAAGAAGAAAAATAAAGACCAGTGAATTACCGAAAATGTGGAATACTTCGAATGAACATCAAAAAATCATGATGAGTATAATAATTTGGCCACCTACTGTAAATTATCCAAAAAATAATATATAGTATTATAGATAAATTATTAAAAAAAAAACTATTTTATTTAAATACTATCAAAGTAGTAATAGTACTTTAAATATGGCATTATTCTCTAACTATGTAAAAAATATTGAACCATTAACTGATTAACTGTCATACAATGTTTTTTTCAACAAATTCAACATGCAACGAAAATTTCTAGAGGTACTGGTATGAAATTTTGTGTTGGCATTCCTTTGTAAATGTAGGCGAGTGCTAAGAAAAGATTTCCAGAAATTTCTTACGGCAACTAGTTATATGACAGTTCTATTAAGTTCTAATTCCAAGTATTAGACAGTATGAACTCACGTAGAGTTATTAGTAATCCCCAATAATACAGTATAATTAAATCACAATTTTTTAAATGGATAAATATAAACATTAATAGTAAATCAGGCGTAAATTGAACAACTATTACGTTCAGAAATAACCGAATAGTTTTGAATTCGAAGCTCTTATACATGAGCGCGATTCACGGTTATGTTGCGAGCAGCACTACGCGAATTTAAAATATAAGTAAAGCTAAGTAAGTAAGTACAGTACGATTAATGATAGTTACCTATTACTTAATAACTATTACGTTATAGATCATACGGATGGGATGACAATGGAAAGCTCAAGAGAAATCGATCGTGAAAGTGATGAAACCCATGCGAATATTACCGAACATGCATGCCGTAGACGTAAATCAACGTGTTGTGGTAGTAAAGCATTTTGCTACGTAATCGTGATTTTACATGTACTTAGGCAAAATCGCCACTGTGTGTGACAAATTACCAGAGAATAAGATTGACTTTCTTTTAACAGACTCGGACATGGAGCAACCGACTGAATCGCTGAATGTATTATGCAAAGATCAAAGAAAGTAGAGAGAAGGCGGTGTCAGACGATTGTATAAGTTCATTAGAAAATGTGATTTTTATCTCAATAAAACACGGTTATTCGACAGTCAACCGCTTTTAAGATATTTATATTTAACCGTAGCATCACAGTTAGTATGTTAACGTGCTGTTATAGTTTGTTCCAATAGAAGTTAATGAAAATGTAAACAAACAATTGATGCGTCCATATGGCAATCTGCTGATGTTCAATAGTAGTACAAATAAAAAAATATCGATGAATTAATTGAATGATTCGATTTCTTACGAATTTTATATAGAGAGTGTTTCTGTAATACCTACTTTTAACAAAATTTGGATACCTTTCCATTAAGTTATTCATATTTGATTAAAACAATATTATTATACACATTTGTTGGAAAAGTAATCATAATTTCAGGATATCCAAATGTCTTTACAAATTTTCATATTTTAAGTATTAGTAGGAAGTAGGATCAGTAAGTGGAGAAGAGATAGTTATGATTTTATTCGAACTTGATCCTAAATATTAATGCACTAGTAAGATCATCTAGGCAGTTATTTCTAGAAACTTTATAAATTTATGAATTGTTATTTTTAAGAATTGGAAGACAATAACTTCTCATAAACGGTAGACCCGTTTGCACTATCGATATACATTGGCGGGGCACCAATGAGTGATAATAGGTGAAGATGAAAGCAAGTCATTTAGTCCATCGTAGCAAATTCAAGATTTAACCACTATGGTTTGCAGGGGGAACCGCGTGTAGGTTTTTTTAATGGATGAAAATGGAATGGCAACCCTGCCTTCGATATCGGCATAAGCTGGTGGGGTATCAGTGAATGGTGACAGGTGAGGATGAAGGCAGTCAGTTGGCCTACAATGACTAATTAAAAGAATTAACCACAATAGTTTCCAGGAGAAACTGCGTGGAGGTCGATCTGATAGGGTGTATTGCTAGCAATGGGGCTATTAAATCTCATTATTAACAAGCCCTTTCCCCCAGGTCGAGCTGCTAGGGTAGCAATAGCGCTGCTAGAGCATCTCTTTCCCCTCATATATTCTACTAGCACAGTGTAAGGAAGGAGTAGTTCTTTATACTGTGGTATGTATTATAATAGTCTTTATATCCCGAAGTTCCTTTCATATTATATAGGTATGTGTGACTTTTAAAGAAATTTCTTTTTTTTATAATATGACTTGAAGACCTCTTGGCAAAGACCTCCTCTAACGACTTCCATTGCTTTCTATCTTTTGCACATCTTTTGCAATTGTAACCTATCAGCGTCTTATAATTTTGTTCTCTTTATAATTATTAGGTGTATAAAATTACATATACATATATGCACTTGAGTAAAATAAAATCGATATAAGCATTATGCTAAAATAATAATTAAGTACCAATTAATAGTTGCAAACTATGTGGTTGCTCATAAAGATTGTAGTTAATCAATTTTGAAATTATGAATTCCTGTTCTCATTTTCTATACAAATATATTGTTAGTCCTGTTTTTGGGCATTTAAGTAAGATGTTTGTTTAAATAGGGTACAGGAAACCAAGTATTAGCGATATGTAAAAAAGCTACAGCGTCGTTTGTACCTGGTCACCGGATGTGTCGTTTGTCAATTGTGGCTTGCGTTCCAAATACCTTCTCATTTTAGATATCATTGGACAATTTTCATTGTATTACAGTGCGTCATAAGTTTCGTTCGTCTGTTTATTCTTAGATAAGTTTTAATTTGATGTAATTTAACATTTTGTTCAGTAAATAAGTAGCGACTTTAATCGATTAATATGGGACAAACCAACAATTCAGTCATTGGAAAAATAATAAAAAAAAAAATCTGTCACGAAATACAAGCGAATTGGGAACCTCCTCTTTTTTAAAATAGCTTAAAAATAAACACCCGAGATGATTGATGTTTAACAAAATTTGGTTTTGTTTCAACTTTGGTAATGTTTTACTGGTGATGGACTAAAAATAAAATATATTTAAAATTCTGTCCTTTAAATGTAAGAAATAATCAACAATAGGATAAAATATATAGGTACTTAAATATATGTAGATTAATTATCGATATCAAGAATGATCTCTGGTGGTATTGTAGTACGGGAGTCCTATGAATGAATTCCATCCTAAGAATTTTTTAATTTCATGTTTGGATGTTTTGGTCACTTGTGTCGAGTTTCGAAAGCCATCCTCTGATAAGTCAAGTCAGAAGACTTTCCCCTTTATTCATAAAAATATTAAATCTCTCATAAACCTATTTTAGCTATTGAACTGTTTGGTCTCTTTCTTTTGTGATAAATTCCCAATTTGAAAGAAATTAATAATGTAATAGTTAAATTAGGTTTACTATAAATGTAATAGTTAAATTACGTTTGTAGAATGTTTTTGTTTTTATGAGTAAGGAAGAGGGGTTGTATATAATCTGATAATCTGATAATTTTTTATATCAGAGAGCGTCAAACTCACCTGAATAATATGTATATTACATTTTGTATCCTTGTCTAAAACTAAGGTATTAGACAAGGAAACAAAATGTAAGCAAACCAAAAAAAAAAGTAAAATCCAAATTGTTCTTAGGCAAGAACTCTATCGAGATAACAATTTTAAATTAATATCAATAGTAAAATTTTACTTTTTTTCATTATGTTAATGTTGGTATAATAGAATTATTATATAAGTCAGTACCTAGCTATATCAAATGTATTACAACTATCAACAATGGGATATTAAAGAGCTGAAAACGTGCTTTTCTACTACGTTATTACTCTTTTCTCACGACTTCCGTCAACTATACCATACCACCTCCGCTTTCATTTAATGAAAACAGGCCAAAGCGTGTTGGGCGCACATTGATTGGTATTCGTAACCATGTTTTAACTTGGTCCCTCGTGTTTCTTTATACGCTTGAGGGGATCTACGAGAATTCTTTTTAATTTATTTGTTCGATAGACGATTACTAAGAATGATACTAGATATTTAATGAAATAAAAATCGTTACATGTTTTCCCTGGCATTAAAAATACTTTTTCGCCTCATTTGATCAATATAAAATTCAAAAATTTTAATAATATGAGTGTGTTATACTAATTCCATTCGTGTTTCAACCGTGAAGCAGTTGTGTTTGCATGGCTGTGTTTCGGTTTGAAGGGTGGGATATGGCGTGAATTTACTGGGTACAGAGGAATAACACCTGAGTCCTCAGGAATGGCAACGCATGGGGGGTATCATGGGCGAAACAGTATACTCTGTTATGTCTATGGTACTGCTCATGTCTATAGGCGACGGTTACCACTTTCCATCAGGTGGGTCGTCAGCTTGTTTACCATTCTAAGTTGTATAAAAAAAATAAAAAAACTAAGTCTATGTAAATACCCTATTTTTTCTTATATTAAAGTCATACGATGAGTCCTACAATGCCATAGAATCTATAGATTAAGGATAGTAATCTGTGCGATGCTATGTCCTGCGCACATATAGAATTATAGATCGAGCATAATATTTTGCATCCACTTTCTACGTATAGAATAGATAGATAGATGATTTATTTGTAAATAAAGAGGGTCTTATTTCACTTTTCAATAATATGTGAAATTCTTTTATAATTATAATTTGTTAGTTTCATCTTTATAAAGGTCGAATGCCTATACATAGAAAAAAAAAAAACCGCTAAAAACCGAGCCGAGGGGGATGTTAGAAGTGAAATAGAACACATCCAGATATTACCGAATTTTTTGTACTGTCTGTTTGTATGGGCTAGCCTCCGAAACTGTTAACCGATTTAAATGAAATTTTGCATAGTGGTACCTTACGTCCCCGGTTAACATTTTATATACTTATAATAACAGAAAATTAAAGAGTTCCCGTGGAATATTTAAAAAACTATAGTAATTTATACAGCTTAGTACACAACCTACTTAAGTAAAGTCATTTTGACCTAAGGCAAAAAGTGAGAACGACAATGTTCAGTGTTCCTAGACATAATAAATAGGGAGGTGCATACATTGATACAATAAATATTAAATTAATACTAAACAGAAATAACAAATACCACGCGGATAAAGTTGCGGGCATCAGCTAATAGAAAAAAAAAATAATCGTTAATATTATTTAAACCTCTGTTCTAATAGGCAGACGGTGCTGATGCATCAAGCTTTTTTTGATTAACCATATCTCTTAAGTTTTATTAGATACTTCCGTTCTTGCTCATCGCCTCATTAGCTTATCGGTTTAAAAGATTACGTACCTACCTACTTAATCATTACTGAACCTACCTTCTACACAGAAATAAGGACTCGTGTTATGATCTAATAATTACTTCTAGAGCGAGACTTGGTACAAAAGTCGTTTAATTGGGTACTTCTGTCGTATTCGTGTTTCAACCGTGAAGCAGTTGTGTTTGCTCAACTGTGTTTCAGTTTGAAGGGTGGGATATGGCAGTGAATTTACAGGGTATGGAGGAATAACACCTGAGTCTTTAGGAATGGCAACGCATGAAGAATATCATGAGCGAAACACTATACTCTGTTATGGCCACGGTGCTGTTCATGTTTATAGGCAACAATTACCACTGTCCATCAGGTGGGCCGTCAACTTGTTTGCCAGTTTAATTTGCACAAAAATACCTAATCTAACATCCGAAATTTTATGTTTAATCACATCAGTCATGCCAGCAAAATACTTATTGTTTTAGTCATTGTTTTATGTAGGATAAACGATTATGCAATTATTCACTTGCTCAAGAACGTATGCACGGCCGTTGCACGGCCATGCGTCACTGCAATTTTTAACAACGGTTAAATTGGTAGTTCGCACGGCACTTTGATTCTATCTAGTTTTCGCAACTTATATTGCATATTACAGTACTTTTTTGAGTGACTTCTGAAAAAAGGAGACTATTAATTCGCATGTATTTTTTGTGTTTGTAAATTATGCGATATGTAGGTACTTTATTTCTGGACTGATTTCATTCATTCCTACCATATCCATTTATGCCGAGATTGAATGCCGCTTATTTCTACCCAGCGAATTCTTAACCTTCTTAAATGGGTTCATCTTCTTAATTAGTTTACATATTTATATTATATGTTACCGATACCAACATAAATATTATATAAACTAATATCATAAAGAAGATTAAATTTTTGGTTTTTTTGTTTGTAATGGATAAACTGAAAAAAAATACTTAATCCTTTTAAAAATTCACTAAAAAAAACTATACTTTCAACAAGTAAAATGGTGGATAGGAAGTAGACCCATGGAGATAGATAACTTTTGTGTACAGTGTTTCCTTGAATATTCGAGTAACCTCATTCAAGTGGGAGGGAAGGGATTGTTAGTAATGGGAACTAGCGGCTGTAGTAACAATCCTGTCAGGTCGACCTCCATGTGGTTTTCCCTGGAAACCATAGTGACTAATATTCGATGAATTCGTCTTGATGGCCCAATTGACGTGCTTTCGTCTTTACGAATATCACCCCTCATTGGTGCTTCGGGAGTGTATACCGACAGAATAGCGTGGTTAGAAATTAATTATTTTTTTAACTGCGACTTCGTCCGCATAACTATTATAAAGAGTGATTGATACTTGCTGCTGATTTTCACCACCGTACAACCCGCCACAAACTAAAGTTTCATCCCAATCATCTGGACGAGTGACGGTCTTCCACCGTGTGTTTTTCAAGGCACTTTCTTCCACCCACAACCATTCTTTGAAATCAACTTTTAGCAGTAGTATTTCCGAACCGATATGACAACATAACCTTCAAGAAAAGAGTATATTCCTTTTTAAAAGGCCGGCAGCACATCTGCAATGTCGCTGGTGTTGTGGGTGATCATGGGCGGCGGTAGTCGCTTACCATCAGGTGAGCCGCATGCTCGTTTGTCCCTGTGTTGTAAAAAAAAAATAAAGAGTAAACCTAATTATGACCGGGGTAAAAAGTCTATGTACTTCTCATATAATACGTGTGTATAAATTTTATAGTGACCAGTTAAGTCGTTAAGAGTTGACAAAAAAACAAACTAACTTTCACATTTATATTATTAGTAAGGAGTATCTTGTGTGATGTCAAAGCGTAGTTAGTTGTAAAGAAAATAGATTTACGTTGTATAATATATACTTATATAAATTATATACATTTACTAAAATATTTAAAAGTGAAGCATAAAGAATGATAGGTTGCGTAAGCTTATCTAAAGCATTACGGATACTCTATAAAACAAATAAAGCTGTAACTTGGAAAGTGTAGATAATCTGACATAGTCGCCTCAGTTATTAAATCTTCACCTTTCACAACGAATGATGCGTGTGTTTTCTAGTACTTTCACTGGAATATCTAGCGATAACATAGAAGACCTAAACAAGCGTTGACGTATTTAACATTATTTTACTCGGCCGTTTAAAAAAGGCATATACTATAACTTATAGATGTCTCTGTGCATAATTAAGAGCTCCGCTCATATCCTGGAGTGGGCACGACCCAACTATCCCCTCCTCTTAAATACGCCTATAGACGTAATAAATTTTAATCTCTAATAGCTTACCTGTCCTCTAATTATCTTTGACATAAAGAATTAACCTCAGATAAAGAATTTATCTCGAAAGAAATCAATGAAACATTTCAGTAGTTTAAATGGTATGAGCTTCGGTTTGATATAAATTTGATCGAAGATTGAGATATAAGGGCGAAATTATAGACTGGTAATAAATCTAAGACCTCAGGCATAAAATTGCTCTCTATTACTCATGCCCATTTAATTCTTACCTATAGCCGATGGATACCACATTTCATCAGATTTGATACGTCAATCTAATTTACATTTAAAGTTATGTAAAAAAAAAAATTAAAATTACAATATAAGTTTTATATACGTTTAACTTATCTGATATATTACTGTGAATCACTCAATTTATCGTTTTGATAAATACCTAGTCATAGATCAGAACTGACCCGGATTCTTGGTAGATCAAGGAGGTGTAAGCAACTTTCTTATCCGGTGACGTATAACGACGGCGATTCCATTTATTATATGGTTACATGTGTTAGCATACAATAAATAGAAGGAGCGCAGGTAAAGGAAATCTAGAATATCTATATGGCACAGTAAATATGGTAACAATGCAATCATATGGCTTAGTTTAAATGAATGGCTTACAGACTGTTAATCCAGGTCTAATGGTGTGTAATAATTGCTTTAAAAATTGTTTTTTGTTTATAATACAGGAAAAATAAAGAAGAGTAAAAAAAGTATTTTAGTGTTACATTGCTAGAAAAAGTGACACATTATTAAGTAATTTAAATGTAAAAATTTTGTAAGTAGTAAACTAAAAAAAAACCTAATACTCTGTTTGTGTTATGACTTTTTGATAAAACTTCATTAGTTTAAGTAATATTATATGACGATGATGATACAGCCATTAACTGTTCACTGCTGAACATAGGCCTCCCACTTGGGGGGGGGGGGGGAGGGGGGTTGCCAGGAGTTGTCAAATGTGGCAGGCAGGTTGGCAACCGCAGTTAGATTTTGGTGATGTTTTAAGAGGTTGCCCATCCCTCGTTCGTTAAATCCCCTTAGCCGCCTCTTACGATATCCACACAACAGTATTATATAGTCAATGAAAAAGACTTGTTGGTACACGGCGCAAAGTTGATTACAGTAGACAATGATTTTTAAATGTACACTGTACAGTATTTGGAATCTACGTCTATCAATATTCAAGCCAGTGGCTTTAGAATTGCAACGAATTAAACGTATGTATATAGAATGTACATGTTTGCAAGCTGCAATCGTATAAATTAAGTTCCACATACTTACTTACGTGCAAGTATTAATTCATTTGTATCTTTCTAGTTTTTATCAATACAATACGGTTCTTGTTTTTACATAATTGGCACGAATGCAAAAAGGGTAGACATGATTTACCAGAGAATGAGTTTAGCCGTCTATTTTACGCACGCTTGATTTTCTTGTCGTTAGTGTCGTTGCTCTAATCAGCCAATTCTAGATTAGGATTTCTTAAACTTTAATAGTCACGAGTCACTTTCAAACTTTTAAAACAGTCTCTGTTTCATGCAGAAGGGAATTACTATAGTAAATCAATAAAATTATTTAATTCACTTCATAATGTATATAGGTGGAAATTGTCAACATTATTTGAAGGGAGTTTTCTATCAGCAAAATCGAATATTTTCTCCATAGAAATATGGGCCGTAAAAATGTTTGAATTTCCCATACTAATATGAAGCTTTTTATTCTTGAGTTAGTATCAATACTTTTTTCGTTTCGAATTTTATTTCATGATATTTCATAATAATCCTAATATATTCTATAGCTTGGATAGATTTTTATTTGTACCTACCACTAATAATTTTTATTTCAACCTGTATATGTTTTGTAAAAAACACCAATGACTGAGATATTTCGTAGACACATTAGAGAAAAAAATAAGATAAATTTTGGATTTCTGTACCATGGTTTACATCCATATAAGAAATTCATATACTAATCTATTAGCCATTATTGCTGTTCTCTAAATGCAGTTCTTTCAATATTTTATGTGATGGAATTTTCAGGCTCACCTTTAGTAGAACTAAATATTGATTAATTTTTTGATAGAAACGCAGACAGAGATTAATTGACAGTAGCTTTAAAATATTACCTAAAAAGGGTACATAAATATTAAGTATATGAGCACCTAAGTATATATTCTTGTGTGTAATCGACATCAACTTGTCCATTTTAACCATAATGAACTTTTTGCTGAACTTTCAAGGCCGGCGAGTTACGAAGCAAGGTAACGTCTGCCTTCATACAAAAAACTGATCTTCCGAACTATAACACAATGCAGGTAGGTATGTACGTGTGGGAGGATGTTGTTTGTATGGGTACAAATGAACATGTAATTAAATAATGTGTTGGTTAATTAATATTATTAATTTGTCCTCATATTAGGTACATATTTACATCTGTAGTCAACTATTTTTCGTACTTAACTATATATTATATTACTTAAATATGTTACATTTAATAGCTTCAATTTGGCGTTTCTATGGTTTGTGTATTGAAATCGTTTTTCCTTAATTGAAAACATTAATTAATTTAATAGCTAGGTATTTAATGCAATTTCGGAACCTTCATTTACCTTAATGCTCATCCTTCCGATTCGAATTTGGATATTAGTGGCTCGCCCAAAATAATTATACTTATCTAAATCAATTATTTCTTTGTAAATTTAGCTTGCAATCATGAAAATAGATATAAGTACAAAGTGGCGTATCATTTATGTCATAAAGTGCTGGCTTTCGAATTTGTGCTTGAAGAAAATGCATATTTAATGAGTGTAAAGGAGAAAATGACCTAACAATATCACTGATGTTATATTAATTCTAATATTAGAAACCTGAAAGTTAAACCATTGCGTGATTAGGTAAAAAACTTTACAAGTTGGATACTTTTAAAGTTTTTTACCTAATCACGCTAAAACGGCTGATTCGATTTGAATTAACTTACCTACACAGACAGATCATATCTAAATCAAGGGATAGATACAATTCGTATTAAATAAATAAGATCTTTATATTTTTATGACAAAGACGTAATTTTCGCATATCTACTTTACTAGACATGCGTCTAGCATTATTATTCGTCCCTCACAATGGACACGGGATGGGATATGCAAGTACACATGTCGGGGTGAGTGGCATCGACCGGCAATGCAAGGTGAACGAGGTGCGCGTACGCCGGACAAGGCATTCAAGATCGTAGCCTGCACCGCGGTCCCTACCACGTCCCTAATTATGGATACAACCTTTGTCGATTGTGTTAACTTTAGGCATGGTCAGTTTTATTCCACCAAGCAGTAACATTAAAATGGTAGACATTATACGACGAACATGTTAAGCGATGATCATATAATTTATCCTTAGGTATTAATATTATAAATGTGACAATTGTGAATTTTGGTATACATGTAGGTACTGCATATATGGGATTGAGACGGACATAGGCTTCTTACTATTCAATTCCCGATCAATCAACATACTTTGGTCACGCAGATAAAGTCGCTGGTTAAAAAGCTGGTATTATTATAAACAATTATTTACTAATTAAAAAATACTATTTATGATATTTTTTATAATTTCGACGTATATTATTATTTAACATATGCGAGATTGGGCAATATTTTCCTCAGATGTGTGTCCATGAAATATTTCAATCGAAATATTAGTCATATTTCAATATTTCCGTGGATTTACCAGGATATTATTACCAATAAAGGCACTTAATAAATATTTAGGTTTGTTCATAAAATTAGGGTAGGTGCCATTACTTCGACAAGTATTTGACTAAGTAAAAGCCATTCGGAAGTACGGCGAAAGTCGACAGTCGGTAGACAATGGGCGAGCCTTGTAATTGTCGTGCCACGAGATGAACAGGGAAAGTAGCCGAAATGACCATGTGAGTGCTGAGTGGTGTCTTTTAGGTATACATCTGTCAAGCATTAAAATCAGATTCTCACGAATTAAAAGGTAGATAGGTGTTTGTTGTCTTTAGAAAACGTTGCTGACATATCTAAAAAATAAAACCAACGAAATTAGGCACGATGGTGTTTGTTCTATTCAAAGCTAACAGTATTTAAACGTCAGATTGACACTGTTTTATTATTTACCAATATTTGTTAGTCTATCATTTGTTGCGGCGGATCTGTTCGGGTCTTAGGGCTTCTTAAAGTAATTACTTATGGTTAAAACTTATTTAAAAAGTGTTTGTCGAGTTTCTTGCGAATTCTTCTCCACAGTTGATAATATTCTGAATCTAAATCAAGGTAGGGGTAGTAAAGGTGAAGTTATTTTATTTGTAGTGCTTTATAGATAAGAACAGCACCACTGACAACATAATGAGTATACTCTGCCTGAATATATAAATACTTATCATACATACATTACATTCGTAGATTATTATCATCATCATCATATCAGCATTTTATTGTCCACTGCTGAACATAAGCCTCCCCCTTGAGGGGGTTTTGCCAGTAGTCCTTCGCCCTTTCTTAGTCGACTCTTACGACACCCAGGGAAAATGAAGGGGTAGTCTACTCCATGCCGGGACCATATGGCCAGGTATTCTTTCTTCTTATCGGTATATAATTTTTAGATTATATTACGTTACATTTAAAAAATGTATTCGATTTCAAAATATAAATTCATTAATTTTATTGTATCAATGAATTACGACATAACACTTACGAGAATGATAACATTAAATATACTTTAATTTTTTTACACACTCAGTAATATAAACATGGTATCAAATTACTACGTTAATGCATATCAAATTAATGGTCACCCTAAACACATAATTTGCATGTGAAATTGTATATAACGATATAAATTTAATTTCTAATTTTAATGCAACAAGAAACAAGAAGATACTTCTGTGTAACAGGTGAAAGTAATAAACAAAATTTATTAATACAACATATTAGCATAGACACTCTAACCTTTGAAACTGTTTTTAAAATACGCATATGATTATAGATTCTGTAATTAAAATAAGGAAATGTTCATTCATACATTGGAACGTGAGAATCGAAACCTCTAAGAGCCTGGTGTGTGATGGAGCGTATAGTAGGTATGGTATGAACAAATATTTATTTGTAATAAAAAGTAACATATTCTTTTATTACAAATAACGATACAAAAATATGCTCACGAATCTAATTAATAATAGGGTAATCATTTAATAAAGGCATTTATTGATTGAAACGCTCTGATTTCTCCTAGCATATTAAATTACATCTAAAAAGATTAACTTAGATTAATCCGGTTTATTATCGGTGTTTTTCGTTATCGGAGAGTTAGTCGAAAATTTATATTGGCACGCAGTGTTTAGTGTAGGCCAAATTCTAATACTTTTAGTAGGAATATATGTATAAATTCTCTTTTACATTGACTGTATGTTTAATGATGTCATTCTTCAGATCAAACGATATCTATATAATTTGAATGACCTTCTTTTAGTTTTTAAGAAGTGTGAATATTGTGCTGTCACGTGCGAATATTCGCATGTATAAATTCTATAGACACAGTCTTAATAACACCTTTATTAGTTTTTTTTTTAATAAGCGATTTGCTTACTTGTGTGTTCCTATTTACTTACATTGCGTTTCGCAACGTAATTACTATTGCATAGCAATCAAATAGTTTACCAATTCTATAAGTTGCAATTTTTTAATAGATAACATTGTTACGTGTATTCAGAGAATAAAAATATGTACTCAATTGTTATTAAATAGGTATAGTGTGAAAAATAAAAACTGGTTTCTTTTTTTCTGTATTTTGAACGTAACATTGCAATAAATATACAAGTTTTATTTACTTATCACCGAAACTTGGGATTAAGCGGTAAAAAGTCTTTGAATTCTTCAAAAATAAAATATGAAAAGAATATTTTTGTTGTATTGAATATAGATACACTCTTAATTTTCATATTAGGTATAATTTAGTTATGTTTTAGCTTTCTTTAAAACTGTGTATGTATCTAATATGTGGTCGTATATAGAACAGCTCAAACCAATTCTGTACACTAAGTACTTATTAGTATTTTTATTTAGAAATGAAATCATTTCTTTTCCACGTATTTATCAGTACATTTATGAATGAACACTTTCATCGTACTTTCCCATCAGTAACCGTCACCTGATCTGGTGTTGTGATGAAAAACCACGATCGATGAACTCGAGTTGAAGGAACGTTTCGCTCCGATGGCTGATCATCCTCGCTACACACTTCTCTTGTCGCTAAATAAAAATAAAAACACCAACCTTATATCATTGCGATTACGCAGTTGTATCTATCGTTTATAAATTACTTATTTTGCGATACCTTGTTGAGTAATTGTTCGTGAGAATGCGATCGGATTGTTACATCAATGGGTGTCTGGTTCGCTATGTCGAAATTGGACATGTCGTAGGGTTTTATTAGTAAAACACTAATGTTATAGTTATAGCAGCCTCGCGAGGAGCACATGTGAGCTAAACAAATATGACAGCAGAATCCAAATGTTCTAAGTACAGTTCATTGAGTCAGTATACCGTGTGGTCCCAGCATAAAATGGACCACCCCTTTCTTTTCTGTAAGTGTAGTAAGAAGCGACGAAAAGAACTTTATGGTCGGGGGATGGGCAGCAGCGTCTCTCTTAAAACATCACCAAAGCCTAACTGCGGTTGCCAACCCGCCTGCCAAGCGTGGCAACTATTGGCAAACTCCTCCTTTATAGGGGAGGCCTATGTTTACCAGTTGACAGTTAACGGCTGATGTGATGATGACGATCATGGGTCAGTATAGGTACTGATATTGGTCAGAACATTATTAAACAACTTTTAATTTACCCCTATTCGTCGTTTGGTTTCTCCTAAGATTGTACATTTTCCTAACAGTTTGAGACCGCAATAACCAATAATACATGACCAATACTTTTTCAGCAGTGACGTAATAGTTTACGTAGAAATACACAAAAAATTAACGTTGTTAGGTTGCGGTATTTTATAAAGAGGATTTTCGAGCATTAATTGTAGTTGCATATTATTTCGATTTCTACTTGCAGTCAGACTCATTTTGTTACTAGGAATAATTCTGAGACGTCAGTAAATTAAATTTAAATATTTGTGTAAGTGCAGATTGCCGTTGAAGATATTTTTTTATACCACAAAGATAGCTGTAGCCTATGGACGCCTGCAACACCAGGGGCGTCACGCGCACATTGTCGACCCTAAAGAAACCTTAATATAACCTTTTTGAAGGAACCGATATTGCAGTCTCTAGGGAAAACCTCGGCAGTGAGGTCATTCCACAGCCTGAGTGTTCGTGGGAGAAAATTATAGGGACAATCTACTCTGTACCCTAATATTCTCAAATTTTTTTTACCTACAATCTTTTTCAATAAACGTAACTAATAAGTATTGAAATTATCACGAAAACACTCTCTAAATGAAATTAATAACTAATCGAAACGTTCCATCAATTAATCGATATTAGATTTGTAGTATTATTGCACATCAGTAGACTTTCTTAAGGTTGGATCAATTATATTATCCGTTTGTTTACATTTTTATATTTTGTCAAAATATGAACTCTCGCAACTGGCTTACTTTAAGCAAAACCGAACTGTGGAATCGATTGGTTGATTTTCTCATCACGATGGTACCTAATCGTATTTGCATCCATAATTCTATCGTTACGGTGAATTCCTAAGAACTTGTTTAGATGGCTTCTCGATGGTGGGAGAGAGATGAAAGGACGCTTAGAAACGTATAGTAAATATACCATGGTTCCAGGAAATTGGGTCTCCCTAGACGACAGATTATCATTGTGGATGAAAGTTTTACTAATAAATATGAAAGTTAGTTAAGATGTTTGGATGTTTATTAATTAGTTTTGAATGAAATTTAGTACGTAGAGAGACAAAATTGTTTTCGATTAATATCTACAAGATTCATTTCTAATTCACATGCGCTGGGAACGGAATATAGTAATATAATATAAATTGAGAATTAATCGCAAAAAGGTTTTTTATAGCCAGGTTTGTTAAAGCAGGTTACGAAGAAACTGGTCCTGAAATTTTGTCTGCAATCATGTCGAAAAGCTGCTTAATACGGTCTTATTCAAGTCCATAGTACAAGTTTTTGAGAATGAGTGGCAGTAATTTTCTACACATGTAGTGTTAAAAGAAAGTGTATGAAGATTTCAGACGTAGTCAACTGTTTCTCGAAAGCGGTCATAAGTCAGAATGACGTTATCGAGTGACCACATGAATGTCTTATCACAATTGGAATTCACTGTATCTTTCTTTCTAGAACATAGATGGAGCATCAAGTGTTGGAAAACGTTCTAAAATGATCAGATAATTTTTGGCTAACATGCCATTTTATCATACTGTTTAAAAGTTCAAAAGTTCTTTTGTGAGGATGGAGGGTGAACAGTACAAAGAGATATACTCTTTGAACTAATGTTTGTACCATACATACAGCAAAATAATAATTTTATTTATGTACTTATTTGCTTTAATATAAAATAATATGTTCATAATTCTTATAGAACTTACAAATTATACGATTAATGCAATTCAAGAGCGTAGTAGTAAGTAATAGTAGTGGAATTAAACAAAATAATTCTAATCAACTAATCAATATTAAAAGTGCGTCATTTTGAAAATACGTTGAGCTGTTCATGCTGAAGCATTTGTAGGGAAATACTATATCTAAATGTTATTTATCTAGCTTTCTTTATGCCATGGTCACCGTGCGACGGTTGGGTTCGAAGAATTTTGATGACATGGCAATTTTTAGAAGTCGTAAGTTACCTAGTTGCAGTGATTTGCAGGAATTGTTTTCTTATAACAAACAATAGGTTTTCTATGTCTATTGTTTAACACACAAAGGCTATAAAGCTATCTTTGTACTTACTGAACACAAGATATCTGGAGTCTGTGCGTAGATGTGCATGCTTCTGGATCAGATGTGGCAATGATTTTGTTATCAAAAATTAGCAGGTTCTCAATAATTAGGATGTTCTCAATTTAAAAAGCGATATATTTGACAAATTTGGATCGATTCTAATAATTCCTATTGGAATCAATAGGATTTATGTCCGTTATTATTTTAATATCAGACGAGGGGATCATTTAATTATAACCCTTGGCTATGTTTTACTTCTTAATAATAAAAAATCTCTTCTAAATTTGCGACACGAACGCGTAACATCCAAATGAATTGGAGACTTCATTTGGATGTTACGCGAAACAATCCAGATGAATTGGAGACTTCATACTGTTGCAAATTACTTAAAAATATGCAGTCATATTAACATTTTCTTAATATTATTTATTTACATTTTTAAAGTTAAAAAGAAATTGTTGGCTATTTTTGGCTCACAGATTTTTGTAACATATAAATGCTAAAAAGTATTAAGTTCAAGTATTTGACTTCATTTTTTTTATAATGTAATATATTTTAATTTACAATATGGTATGCTCCATTGATTTTTACTTATTCACCAAAGAGTGCCTTTGTAGCAAATTGTCTGCATTAGTATGTCTTCCATGCTGTATTCCGGTTTAAAGATTGAGGTATGATAGTGAAAGTACCGGATACTGTAACTCAAAATGTTCATATCACAACTGCAATAATAAGAAACAATAAATATAACCTTTAATCAAGGGGATCGTATGCTTGTATATCATACATTTATTTTTAAAATAGTGGTTTTTCATTCAACCATAAATAGATAATATAAAAATATTAACAGTTACACCAAAACTGGCCAGGGCGAAGCTGAAACTCGTTTAACTGGATAACGAAATGAGGTTCCAAAGATCTATTACTTCTTTGCGTCTAAATATTGAAATATAAGAATTGTCTTAATTACCTAGTATATTTTTTTAATTTAATTTTCTATTATTAAATACCTAAATATTTGAATAATTATGCTAAATTTTAACAACAACAGGAAACATGATGTCATATAAACCACAAAAAGTTTATGTATAACCGCAATGTAAATACATACTGATCAATTTATATAACTACTTTATTAATTTAGGTATTACAGGTACAATTATATTATTAACCGACTTCAAAAAAGGGAGATTTTCTCAATTCTGTTTTATTTTGTTATGTTTGTTACCTTGTAACTCCATTATTTATAAACCGTTGTGAAAAAATCTTTTTTATCTAAAAGGAATTATACTTTCAGATTGGTTCCAAACAAATTTGATAAAAATTACTTCAGGTGGTACATATTTTAAATTAAAATAATTGATTTTTAGTTTTAATCGTCTTATAAACTGATTATAGCTATTTAATTGTTTTGTCTTTCTATTTTGAACTAAATTCTCAATTCGAAAGAAAATGATAAAACACTTCAATACCTGAAATAAGTTTTAGTTTTTATGAATAAGGGAGCTAGAGTATTATACTACTATTGATAGATATTAAAATTAATCTGTGGTATATATTGAGATCGTATTTGATCATAGACATCAGACATAGTTATGTCGAATATTCTCGATGTAATCTCTATTTGCTCACTATTTTAGAAATCTCAAGCCAAATCGATTCCGTTAGTGAGAGAACCGGTAAAGGAATGTGGGCTTGTAAGGCCGACCGGTCCCTGTAATTATCCCTTTGATATCCGCCGCTTTGAAGCTGACCCATTGTGCGGTGGGACTGTTAATAGCTTAATACTTATACATAAAATATCCCACACTATTGTAATCCGAAATTTTTAAAACAATGTGGCCTTCTCATTTGGCCCTTAAATTCTAATTGGAATCCCAACCGTAACCAGAACTATTGCCTGTTTCAAAAATCAAATAGAAACATTCAATTTATTTTTTATCTGTACTAGTTATTAGTTCCGTATTAACGCTGTGTGGCGTAGAATGGCCATAGACCACCCCTTCCTTTTTCGTAAAAAGAGATTAAGGGAAATAAATAGTAAAAAGATGGGCAGCAGTATCCCTCTTTAAACATCATCAAAGCCAACAAGTTGGCAATTGCCAACCCGCTTGCCAAGTGTAGCAACAAGGGGATGCCTATGTTCTGCAGTGGACAGTTAACGGCTAATATGATGATGATAAGTCATTAGACATTAGCAGACCGTCATATGATCTGATTAGTTGTTACTTTACGTTTTCATTAAATTCTATCGGAGAAGTCATACACTGATTATAAACTGATAAACAAAGATCATAAAATAAAACAATACGTATTAAAAGTATTTGAAAAAAGTACATAAACTACTTTGATAAATTACCCCGAGTCACAGATAATATACTTCTATAGTTAAGTATAGGTAGTAGGAATAGCACGTAAACAAGAACCAAAAACTTTATGTACACAATAAGTAGAAAGATTGCTTGTAAACATAAATTGTTGAAATATTCAGTAGTAGGCGCTCAGCATGGTTTCTGTTTACAACCAGATAAGCAATATACATTGTGCCGTATAGGTAGTTTTTTACATAAAAAATATCCCATTATTATTTAGTTTGTACACGATTATTACCGAAATGAAACTTGACATTAAAAATTACATGATATTTACAGTATCTAATTAATTGTTGCAGAAATATGCGGGAGAGAATTCGGCCGCCAACTCGCAGATATTAGACAGTTTGAACAACAAATATTTCTTCTACACGAGGACGCGCGGCTTGTTCCGCATCTGCTATCCGAAGGAACGGCCACCCACAGGTGAGATAGTGACTGATCTAATAATTCAGGTGATTGACCGAGTTTCGTCGAGTTAAAGCAATATGGCACAATGGTATCGTGAAAGTTGTTTCGACAGTTTCTTATCTAAACGCAGATTTAAAAGCAGTCTTATTAATGATCGATGATATTGGTATATTGATTGATATATTAATAGTATAGTTACTATGACGATGTATAAAAAAAAACATACAAGGAGAAAAATATTAAGTTATTATAGAATTATTGTTTGACTGGAAAGGTTGAACAGAAAACCTTTCGCTGTTGAGGCGGTCGTATAAATGTACACATGCTTAAATATGAGTACCTAGATGTACACTTCACTGGCTCGATATTAAATAAGTATTGGAACAAAGAAAATGATGCGTTAATGATTGAATCAATTTCTATTTGCTGCATTTATGACCTACCTACTAAATGCCAAACCAATTTAATTCAATTAAAATGGTAATGATTAACTTACATTGACACATTTGAATTATAGTATCGTTAACTCTAGATCCTGTTAACAAATAAATGAATTGCAGTAAACTTTAATTGGTCTCTCATATTTTCTGATTATGAGAGTAATTTGTAAACATTCCAACCGCTAACTGTTATAAACACAATCATTCTTAATCAAATTAACGCACCGATAGACGTCTGAAGATACAGCTTAGATCTATATCGTGCTAAATATCGTGCTAACCAATAAAGTATTTTCCATGAAGCGGTAATCACAGTTCTTAACCTCATTAAATGAATGTAGTATGATTATTTTGAGCTATTGGAGCGTTGAATGTTTACCATTATATTGTTTATGGAATTAGCGTTTCTATTTCCACCAGCTTATGAATTGAAATTGTAAGAATCTGATGGTCAGCGGCTCAGATGTACGGTACCTCGGTCTAACAGGTGTCTAACCGCTGGCGAAGGAAAGATACTATAATCATAATGGTAGCATCATGTGAGCAATCATAATCGCATAACACTTTGAAACTCATTAAGTTTTTTCGAAAATCTTGATGTTAAGTAGTGGCCAGTTAGGTTACTGTTATTTTTAGCTAAATAAAAAATGTAAAGTTAGGAATTTAAAACACGTCATCTAAATGTCTTTGAGAATCGTGTACCTATTTTTATGGTCTTGAGCAATAAAATATGTAATTTTTATTTATTCTTCGTAGCTTTAATGTTAAGGTAGGTAACGCTATATATTTTGTTTCCAGTAATGAAGTTTTACACAGTTAGATTCTTTGTGTTTGGAAGTTTGCTCGATGCTCGTTGTTTAGTTTTTCATATCTAAAAAAATATTTTACTTTTTATATTTTTTTAATTTGTGAAATAAAATTGTATATCATCTTATTATACTGTTCACTTTGAAACCAGGGTTTCATAGAAAACAGGAGTTCAACGCATTATATCAATCACTATCATAGTTCCGTCGTTTTGTTCTTATATCGTAATATATATAAATAATAGATATAACCTATATTTATATAGTTCATATTTTTGCTTTATTTTCATAAGAACAATATATGTCATTTATAAAGTATAATTTATAAATGAACAAAACAAAACCTGAATAAAATAATTGTTAGATTTGTCGTTATTATTGTACGTTAGTATTTTAACTAATTACCTACCTACTTACTTTTTAATCTTCAACAAATGTGCCTATATTTGTTGTGACGATGCTATGAGGTCAATGCTATGAACGGCATGATTATGATTGATTTCACTCTACAAACATCGTTGCAGTCACAAAACTAACCGCCTTATGAATAAATCATTGTGGCCACGCCTTAATATCGTAGTGAAATTTTAGTGAGCTACATTTATGATTTTACACTGTAGTAGAAATAGAAAACGTTACAGATAAATTAAATATTAATTTAATATTGGGTTATATCTTTAATCAGTTTTTAGAAGCTTAGTTTTTACAATTTAATTAAATTTTATTTCCTGGAAATGCTTACTAATAACATGTGAAAGTGTTTTCACGTATATATTTCGAGGATTTAGATAGTCATAAACGAATGAACAAATGTACCTATATCGTATTAAATAGAATAATCGATAAAGAAAATCCTTACATATTTACCAGTACATTGATGATTTTTGAATTCAGTGAATTTATTTTCTAGAGGCTTAATTAAAATAAGTGCTTACATATGTATATGCGTATATATTGCAATGTTTACTTCATTACTTTCAATGTCGCCCTTTATCACTTCCGCACGTGAACCAGGTTCCGTTCGAAAGTCGATACCTATTAATTATTTATCATATATTCACCTCGTATCATGGCAATCCTTATAAGTAATGGTAACCATGTTGCTTGGATGCGGCCACTGTCTGTATTCGGGACGTGCACTATTGGACGAAATCGTTCTGAAGGTCTAGGTCGTACGTGTTTGCGAGTTGTCTTCTGCGCAATATTTGGCGACTAGTTTGACAGCTTATGGGAAGACACGGTTTATTTTTCCTTTATGTTTCCAATGTCAAAGGAAGGTTTTTACCTTTATTTTTTGTCTCTATCATTTGATAGACATTTTCATTAACATTATCCATCCTTTTCTTTCTAGTATATGTACTAGGTACAGCATGCTTTTGCTTACATTCTTACCTTGACTCTCTTTTGTTTTTTATACAGTTTCATAATATGCATGTCTTCCATCACATAGTCCATAAATATATGTATGTTTTTGTAGTATCTCTTAATCTCAGTACACACGTGTACTTATTTTTATTATGCACCTCCAACACATCTATTGTCTCTAACTTAATTAAAATCAGTCAGCGATAGACAGTGCTTGATTTAATACACCACAATTTTTTTATAAATTGTTTTAATCATTAGCTAAGTATTTATTTTGCTACACATATTTTTCCTACCTACCATGTATTGGCTATTTTCATTAGCAACACAGCAATACTTGTTTGATGTGTTTTTACAATACGTCTCATAAAAACAAACTGGTATGTAATACCTATTTAATTCCGACCTTCGCTTGTTGTTGATCATAGATCATCTCATTTATGTTCGTTTCTTATTTTTGTGTTGATTTTTTTTTAACTTAAAAATAAGTATTGTTTATGTCTTTTGCGTGTTGTAAATTATTGTATAATTTAGTGGATTGACAAAAATAAATATTACTCATTATGAACTGACTTCAAAACGGTGGAAGTTCCCAATTAGATTGTAATTTTTTTTCTTATTATGTGATATCTTTAATACTGAATTTTTTTTATTTGTAATTTGGTTAAATATTAATAAGTTTCTCAATATTTTCCTACATTATACATTCATACTTGTATATCTATATGTTTATGTTAAGGTATGAGCGTAGATACTACTGTACGTGACTCGCATATCATAAATAGTTATTAAGTTACATATCTTTAATGCTATGTGATCAAACTAGACTTTTATTTATGCGTAGATACCTCACGTATGTTTCTTTGAATATTACAAACCTTTTAAAAATGTAATAGTTTTGTAACAACAAATACTAAGATTTTGATAAAGAGGACTCCATCGTATAGGGTTCCGTGGCCAATAGCAATAAGAGAATCTTTATTATTTTTTCTGTTTATCCTGCTCGCGTGTTTAAATATTATAATTTCAGTTTGATTTCAATAATATTCGAGTATTATAAACATGTAAACATGTATGTATAAACATGTAATATATATAATAATAAATGTTCACGTCTAAAAGTATATAATTACCATTTTCCATTTAGTGGGCTTTCTGCTTGTTTGCCATTTCAAAGTACACAAAAAAATAATGAAGAGTGGCAGGTATAGGTGTTTTGAGTAACCTTTAGAGTCGAAATACAGCATGTAAAGTAAAATGCAAAATTAATAGATAAGTGTTCTATGAGTCGAACTATGAGGCCGTCTCACGTCATGCCTTCGAAGATATTTCGAATAATCCGCTTACTTCAACGTAGGTAAACATTTAAAAACAAATCGTAATACCCCAAACAATCAATGTCACCAGCTATTCATAATTCGCCGCTGTGCCCAATGAACAATGGGTGCGGAACCCAGAGGTCGTCGCCTACTGGCCGATGATCGGAACTGACGACCGTGACCCCCATGCCTGATTTGTTACGATTAATATTATAATTGTCATGTATTTGATTTTGTATGACCAATTTGATTTTAACGACCTCGTTAATACAGCAGACTTTCCAATCTTAGTGGGTTCAGTCTCCGCAGATATAAACACTTATTCTATGTGTAATATTTATGTACTTATTTATAAAAGAAGAATTTAAAATGATTATGGCGAATGATTAGTTGTCTGTACCCATAGTACCTAAAAGCTCTGCTTCATCATCATCATATCAGCTTTTAACTGTCCATTGCTGAACATAAGCCTCCCCCTTAGGGGGTTGTGCCAGTAGATGCCACGCTTGGCAGGCGGATTGGCAATCGCAGTTAGGCTTTAGAGATGTTTTAAGAGGGATGCTGCTGCCTATCTTTCGACCTCCTCCTCCCTGAGTTGCCTCTTACGATACCCACGGTAAAGGAAGGGGATGGTCCATTCTATGCCGTGGTACACACGGTGGTTGTGTAAATATGTCCAGTATTAATTATTTTTTTATTTTATTCTTCACCTTATGTAACGAACGAGTTTTTATTTGTGGGATTAGGTGTTATTGTGCCGAGGTTCGTGTCACTGCTTACTTAATTTGAGTTATTGGTTAATTTTGTTATCTTTAGCCTGTATTTTTTTGTGTATAGGTTGGTATGTGATACTTACTTCAATTCTGAAACGATTTGCGTAATTATTTTTGCAATTAATATGGTAGTTACTCACTCGTATATTGATTCCATAATAATTTTGTCTTCATTAAAGACACTATATCCTGCTTGTTGCACAGCAAAATGTATTCATACTTATGTATTCATAATTCCGCATTCTAAATTAAAGTGTTTAAAATTCGTCTCTACACAAAGTCATTCATCATTGTCTTTTACTAGTTTTAACATTAACTTCTGCTTTAGTAAATATTTCCATATTGCCATAGTTATTTGCATATCAGAGTAGTACTTTACAGGATGATTATCAATGTTAAATATTATTACAAGTTACAAATTTGGTCTAATCTAATACATAAGCATGTGTCCTCAAAATACCGTTGTAACCTTGATGAAGAAGAATAAAATTAAATTCTATATGTAAATATTTTAGGTAATATATACAGATCAGGTATCCTGTGCGTAAATGAATAGGAATATTAAATACGAATATATTAGTTATATAGTTCATAGTAGAACAAGTGTCATTAGCTGAATATCATTAAATACAATAATTTATATTGATTATTAGAGTTGCATATTTTTTATTTTCTACTTTTGGGACACTTCATGTGTCCCAAAAGTGTCCCAAAGAAATCAAAGTGTTCTTTAACAAAAAAGCGTCTTCTAATTTTTTTAGTGATTAAATTACGTACACTAGGCAACATGTTGATTTGTTTTTATTTTGCCAATAATCTTATTGTTTCGATGTAGTTATTATTCATTTTGACATGGTTTTCTATGTACCTATATGGTTCTATTTACTAAGACGTCATTTTGTCATTCATGTTCGTTTATTTGCATTCCATAATGTTATTTACAATAGGTGACTACCGACATAATATTATTATAGTGAGCATTATGTACCTTGTTGGGCGCAGTAAGTAACAATCGAAGGGGGGGGGGTGGATTATTTGACACAGTGTAGTGATTTCTGAGATGTCGTATCTCTAAACCTATCTCTTTATCTAAAAATTTAATTTAGTACTTTCGCGAAACTACTATTTTATAAACGATATGATCGTCTTATGTATAACTATTTTTAGTATTTATCTATTTATATCTATTTATGTATTTATAATATTTTTTACTTCAATGCTATTAGAAATTTAATTCAATTTCATTAGAAATTTAATTTAATTTTAGAAAAAGGTTTAGATTTAATCGTGAGATGTCACGTGGTATGCTTTTTGAACCTTGGCTGTTAACCTTATGATTATTATAACTCTGTAGTTAACTTCACGGTTTGCTTTATGTATTTATGAATTTGATGAGATAATGGCCTACTATGTGTTATTTGGCATTGAGGTAGTCGTGTCGTCATTTTTTATTACGATTTTTTAGCTATTTTAATATTTTTTCTTGTAATTCATAGGCTTTTTTAATTTTATTTTTATGTTAGCTCTATTCCGCGGTTTCGTCCGCATGATGCAATAGTACACATAGTATTCTATGTGCTAAGTAAGGATATAACTTATCTGTGTACCAAATTTCATTCAAATTCGTTTAGTATTTTTGTTAGTCCGTGAAAGAGTAACAAATATCAATTGCCTTCTCATTCATTGACTCGCCAGCGTTAATGATTTTATCGATAGATTCGTTTGCCTGTTGTCTATTGCATTATGAGTGCTCAAAAGACACTCACAATTCGCAATATGTTACAATAAAAAAAAAATTTATTGATGTAATTAGTTTTATTATTATGGTTACTTTTTCTGCCTCGTCTTTTCCACGGGATCAGTCTTCTTAATCATATGGCACCATCGATTCCTATTGAATGCATCCTCCTAAGATTCAACCGTACACACAGGGGGGAGAAGGGATTGTTAGTAATAGAGAATAACAAATCTATATCTAGCAATAAACCCTATCAAGTCGTCCTCCTGGAAACCATCATGATTGATTTATTGTTAAATCCATCACGATGGGTTAACTGGCCTCCTTCATCCTCCACTATCATCATTTACTGGTAGGCACCAGTGTATACCGATAGCACAGAATTAAAAAAAAAACATTTCATATAACTATTAGTTTCTAATTACAATATATAACGCTAAAATTTGATAAAATAGATGAGAAATGATTGAAATGATGATCGTGATTGTAGGTGGGTTACGAACTCTCACCTCTGATTATTATTAGAAAGGAACGTATGCAAATATGTAGTCTAAGTATGCTACATGCAAAATGGAAAATGTTTGTTAAGTTGTACAAACACTGCATTGTTCGCATTCCTTTCATTGGTTCAATAATATATATTTGTGCAATCAACAAGCGAAAGTGGTCAAATGTAAAGATTTTGTTGAGATATTAAATTTAAAATTATTGAGTAAATAAATAAATACATTTTATTACTTTGTGTATATTTTGAATTAGTTGTCCTGTTCCATTTTTAAAAAATATAACGTGTTGTTACATACATTCGGTTTACCTATTTTCAAGTGATGCGCTTACAAACGAACTAATATCTATGAGCTATCATAGATATTGATTAATTTAGAATCTTAGCATATTTTTTGCTTAATAACGTTCTTCAATTTACAAGAAAATTTATATATTCACGACCATTTCTAATAGGGCAGTGAGAGGCATTTATCGACATCGTGTCTATTTTTCGTCAAGTCACTTGGATTAATTTAGTTCGTCATCGAGGTTTTCCGTTACCGAAGGTTTAGTTGGAAATTTTAAAATTCGCATTTTCATATAGTCTTTGTTCATTGTTTATAAAAATATTAGATTAATGGTAGAGTACTTTTTTTTTCTTCAAGATTGCTTATAGGTATCAATTAGAAAAAAAAAGAGTGTATGTGCAAATGACTCATTCACCACTTTCTCATGGGCGTCTCGTGGTGCTGTTTTCCATCAGAATCAATGGCGTCGCAGGTGAAATCTTCGTTCCACAAACCGAGAGATAACCGGTCGAGCTGGCTGCTTTTGCATTGCCTTAGGCTTGGTACGACAAAATATTAATTGTAATAACATTTTTGAAAAATATTCGTGTTTAAGAAAGAGAAATGTTAAACTTTGAAGTTTATTCTATGCATTGTAGTTCCTAATAGGAGTCGATTTCAATGCGTTTCTTTTATTTGGGGAGCAGTTTATTTAGGATGGTTAATTTCGTAAGATAAGGAAGCTAAATATATACCTATAACAATAACGGTTATTGCTATTTAGTGAAAATATCGCACCCTTTCCATACAATTAATAGTTAGTTCCACTGGTCGGAGTTTTTTTTTTTATAAAAAAATACGGCTGACGTCACGTTTTAAGTTTTTTATGCATATTTTGTAGTTAACAAAGTAGGTCGTAAAATACATTTCCCTGATTAGGTCCCTACCCAGAAAAATTAATTGATATGGGAGAACATCGTTTGCTGGGTAAGTTAGTTAAAATTATAATAATAACGATGTCAATATTCATGAGGGAAATAATACTGATGTACGAGTACGGTAACTGACTGTAGACCAGTTATTCGATTCAAATTTTAATAAAATAACAGACTACTGTATTCTATGCATACTGTACGTCTGTAATGCTTGTAATATTTTCTTAATAGCCATCGAATCCTAAAGGTTGACTGATAGAGAATGCCTATAGTATTGTCTACTTTTTGTACGTTAATTTATTGGTTTAAATAAAATAGTGTTTTTTTTTAAGTATTTCACTGCTGGGCAAAGGCCACTCCTTTATCTTGCCAGGTATTTTCTTAAAATATTTATACTACGTTATGATATTTGTCGGATGTTCAAATGATATAGGATACTCTCTATCTTTATTAAAAGCAAAATTGCGTCATACAGTTAGTTACGCATATTAAACAAAATCGCTTTGTTCGTTTTACTTTTATTTATACTACATTGTCATATTTAAAAAAAAGGATATTAAGAGGATATTACTGACGAATGTTATGTTTTCTTGTTTGTGAACATGAAATGTTTTCCGAAATTTCAGAACTTAACGAAACACAAATTTGATGTTAAAATTACATAATACATGCCGTTTGGAAATATTAAAAATGTTAAAATATCGTTCCTTTTCACTTTTATGATAGGATGTATGAGAAATGTTAAACTCCATTTATTGGTCCGATTTTGGTATAAACAAAAACACGAAATTGAGCCCGAAAATTCGGACATTCATTTCATGGTAGACCCGCTGATTCAATGATAATAGTAAAAACAATAACTGTTTTAAATTACTGTATTTATTTTAAAATGAAAGAATGCCATGAAATCTGTTTTATTATTAAGATTGTTTACTTGAGTGAAGGACGTACTTGGCGTGTTTCCTTTATTAGCAGATGTATGTGATAAAACTTACAACATCGCACATAGATAAGATCCTATTTTAGTTGGTATTAATGACAATAAGAAGATATAAAGTAGTATTAATGCTGTAAGGTATTAATTAGAACTAGCGAATTGTAATTATATAAAAAATATATATTAAAAAAGTCGTATCAAAATTATATTTGTAAAGCTGTTTGAATATTTAAATGTAGATTTAAGAGCTTTTTTTTATAGATGATAATGAAATGGTAGCCCTGCCTGAGCTAATGGTACACTTTGGCGGAGTACCAATGAGGGATGATAGGTGAATAGGAAAAAAAAACAAAAGCAAAACAGGTCAGCCTGTCGTGATGAATTCACTTGGAATTAAGTAGAATGGTTTCCAGAGAGGATCAAGAGTCGACCTGACAGAGTATGTTGCTAGCAATAAGATTGCTAGTCCCCATTACCAACAATCCCTTCTTCCCCTGCTTTAAAAGTTGCATGGATTTGAATAAGACTAGGCATAGATTTAAACCAAATCGTGGAACAATATTTGATATATTTTTCGTATTACACGCGGGTCAAGTTGCGGATTGTAGCTAGTATTTTAATACATTATTAAAAGAAAAAAAGTTGTCAGTCAGATCTAGTATGTCGACATTCTGGTTATGTATAAGCCTAGCAGGAAATTTTTCTTTATGACTATTATGCCTTAAAAGTCTACTACAGAACTTTCTTCTATGACTATTTAAGTAATACGAACTTGCCGTTGCGAAAATTGCAAAAAGTAGATATTTATTTCAATGTTTTCAATTATTGATAGATTTACACTTGGATAAATGATATAAACGGTTTTTGGTTAAAGTTGAAGAAAGTGGCAACCATTGTCTACATAAGTGGACTGTTTGAATCACGTTAAACGAACATAACAGAGTATTGTACTGTTGTATTTTTTTTTATTGGATGAAAATGGAGTGGTATCCCCGCCTGCGCTAATGGGATACGCTGGCGGGGCACCAGTGAAGGATGATCGATGAGGATGAAAACAGGCCAGTTAGTTATGATGAATTCATCATGATGGGCATTACTATTATTGAGCATCACTATGTATCCTACTCGTACCATGTTACAGAATAGCACTCACACTTGCGCCAGGATACGTCAAGGTTTAAGGAACGCCGAAGTTTAAGAAGGCGCCGTCATTTTTTCGCCTAAAAGTACCTTTCGACTGTTCCTATTTACTGTGTTTTTTTTTTAATTGGTGATAATGGAATGGTAACCCCACCCGTGCTATTGGTATACACCGGCGGAGCACCAGTGAGGGATGATAGATGAGGATGAAGCAGGTCAGTTAGCCCATCGTGACGAATTTAACAAGAATTGTTCGCAATGGTTTCCAGAGGGAACCACGTGGAGGTCGACCTGATATTGCTAGCAATGTGGAACTCCATTGCTAACAATCCCTTTCCCCCCTATTTACTGTGTTATCTCTTAGTGCCTTAAAGGCTCAACCTTATCTATTATTACGTATCCAAAACATTCTATGACTGGCATTTGTATTTTGCGTATTGAGAATACTAATGAAGATTATTATATGAAAATTACCACAGCCTATCTTTCATATGTAAAGTCGCATGTTACAGAAGTAGCTTGATTATAGACGCTTAATGCTTTGTTCATAATTTTAAATTCATACTTGCATTGTATACAATACCGACTACGCGGTTACGCTGTCTGTCTGTCCTTAGATGACGACACGTTTAAATAAGCGGTGATTGTATACTGCGTTACTCATGATTTGTGCATATTAAATAGGTCTTTGCTATTTTGTTTTATGGATGGATTTGGCATGCCATGAATATTCTACAAACAACGAAACATAAAACATTATTTATTTGTCTATTTATTTTACCAAGTTGTATATTACGATTTTGGAGGTATAGCAGTTTAACACACTACCCTACTATTCGATAGTTTCTGCTTCGGATTGGCACTATACAAATATTTCAATGTCGTACGTGTGGATTTTGGAAGTAAGAAAACCAATGACGTAGACTATTTCTAGATGGCGTGTTAAGATAAAAAATACATCAGATTTTAAGTTTCACGTTTAGAAACACAACTATAAAAATCGCTTCTTATTTGGTAAATAGAACAAACATAGAAACATACTGTTTTTGCCTATGTTACTCTTATTAAAATACTTCTTATCATGTCAGTTTTTCTTATACCTACCTATATCTGTACTTACATATATTTCTCTGTGCATAGTCACATTACAATTTTTTATATATAGATAGAGAGATACATCATTACCAATGTATCTACAATTTATCAAAATTATAAGAATAGGAACTAAATACCTGACAATTGGTGACCTTTAAAATAACAATTTACTCGTTACCAAGAAGACTGAATACCTACTATTTGAAACAACAGGATAAATATTATTATGTTAATAATGACATACCTAATATACAAAACATGTAGTAAGGTTACGACTGTGCAATTTAAAAGTTTGGATTATTATAACTGCAGTTTAATTTATATAAAATTTATATTTTTTTTAAATAGTTATAATTTGATTTATAATGTTGTTTCGTAGTGTACCCCGGCATAAAATGGGCCAGCCCTTCCTTCCCCGTGGGTGTCGTAAAAGGCGATTAAGGGAGGGCGAGTGATGGGCAGCAGCGTCCCTCTTAAAACATTTCTAAAAGCCTAATTGCGGTTGCCAACCGCCTGCCAAGCGTGGCAACTACTAGCAAAACTCCCCCTATGGGGAAGGTTTATGTCCAGTGTGAACAGTTAAATGTTGGGTTAAATAGATAATGATCGAAGCTAATTTGATACTTAGTAAATTAGACAGGGTAGTGCAGATTTTTATGACATGATAATAGAATAGTAACCCCGCCTGCCCTATTGGTATTCACTGGTGAGATGCCAATGCATTGAAGTGTCAGGATGAAGTAAAATTTGTTGGTCATCGCGGCGAATTCACTAAGAATTAACCACAATGTTTTCCAGGAGTCAATCTGATACGGTAAGGGGGGAAAGGGATTGTTAGTAATGCGGATTATCAGTCCCATTGCTAACAATATACCCTTACAGGTCGACCTCCCCGTGGTCCCCCCTGGAAACCATCGTGCTGAATTCTAAGTGTATTTATCACGATGGGCTAACTGGCCTGTCTTTCCATCGTCACCTATCATTCCTTACTGGTGCCCCGCCAGCGTACACCGTTAGCGCGGGCGGGGTTATCATTTCATTATCATTCATAAAAAAAAAAAATCTGATACGGTATATTGTTACGGTGTAGCTGTTAGATCTTATTGCTAACAATACATAAATTTTTAGTCACTATTCTGATAAAATTCAGAAATTTCACATGTATAGAGGAATAATGAAAATTGTAGAATAAGTGACTGATATTTCTCGCTATGATAGAGGTGCTATGGGGCGCTATCAATTATAACTATGAATTGTTAATCATTTCCTATTTTGACCATCATCATTGTCGTAATGGTATGCTTACATTACGCCTAGATAAGTCCAATGATGTCATGGGCGGATTGTTTGTGTGCTTAATTACGGCATCAAGACCATACAACATCAGAACATGTAGGAGTATAATCTTAATTATGTTGGTAAAGATTAGTGTGCTTAACGTTTTTTTATCACAGTAGTAAATAAATCTTATCGCTGAAGGCTATTTCTCCTTAATACTCATGAGAATGGGCTTCTTGGGTTTCTTGTAGTTTTACCAATATACTTCCTGATTTTTAGGTGACTTCAAAAATAAGAAGGAGGTTCCCTATTCCGTTGTAATTTTTTTGTTTGAGATTTCAAATTCTGTCATTAATAAATCGATTTGGATTTTTTTTTAATTTTCAAGGAGGACACTTTCAGATTGTTCTCATATATTTATCGAAATCGGTTAAGTACTCGTAGTATCATTTTTATATTAAAATAACTAGTTTTGCCATGACCGAAATCGTTGTTACTTGTTTTTATTTACTGTCATGGTAAAATTGTGTGCTTATGGACTTCATATACAGATAAAAAAAATACAAATAAATAGATGGAAATTTTTTTTTATTGCATTTTATTGAAATTATATCTCTCCGAGACTTTGGACATTTCATTCTCGATGTACAAGAATATAAAAAAAAAAATACAACAGAATTAAAAATTTCTTTCCTTGTGAAATCAGTTGAAAATGTATGTACGTATGTATGTACCAAGTATTTATTATATAAAAATTAGTTTATTATATGTATTTAAGTATATATCAAGTGTTTAAATTTTTGCTGTAATTGTAGATTATCCTCAGCATCATCTTAACAGTTGCTAACTGTCCACTGCTGGACATAGGTTTTCCTCTTTTGGATAGTGGTGGTTATTTTTAAATTACACTGAAATATGAGTCGGTGGTAAATATTGTACATATTTACCACCGATACTTCCTATAAACAGAGTACTTACTTATTGATAAAGCTGTAAGTAATGCAAGTATAAATAAAGCATAGTTATAATATAGGTCCAGTTAAGTGCCTAGTTTGTTAATCATCATCATTAAGATAAGTAATTTAGGATGTTACTGTACAATAAGACTTTTTTTTTTATACTCGTACAACTGAAGTGGCAAACAAGCATACGGCCCACCTGATGGTAAGCGGTTACCGTAGCCTATGAACGCCTGCAATACCAGAGGTATTACGCGCGCGTTGCCGACCCTGAAGAAACCTCTTTACCGGGGGGTAAGTTTTGAAGAACCCCATGCTGTAGTCTCTCGGGACGTCACAAACGAATGAAACAACCACCATTTCTTTTTTTATTTTAAGGGCTTTTACCTTCTTCAGGTATATCGGCCCTATCGTAGTCTGAACTGATTTCTCAAATAAAGTTTTATCTACATCTCATTTTTTCGAAACGGTGTTGTATATTAACAATTTTAGCCCTCCTTCGGAATCAATTTCTTCCCACGTGTTTTTCTTTTTACATCTTTCAAACAAATACACATTCATTAATTTGTTTTAGAATTTATCTTTCTTTGCATCATTAGTAGGTTTCTTCATGTTATACTAGCGTCATCTTTAGCGGAATAACAGTGTTTATAATCTTTTAACGGTCTTACTTTTTTGTGATATGTGTGTGTTAAAAATCTGTAGCGATCTTTTTCTACGAAAGTTTACATAAACATTATGAATTTAATTACACTGTGCCCTCATGCGTTACGAGTGAATATAATGTAGATAATTACAGTCGAAAACATAATATTAATTAATAATAAAATTTTAAAAACATTTCTGTTGAAGAGCTCTTGCGAAAATATTAAGAAAGTCATTTAGTGTTATTATTGCTATTCAATTTTTTCCGATCACATTTTTCGAATCATTTATTTGTTATATACTTACCCCTTATCCATAAAACATAAAACCTTCTGTAAACCCCATTTAGCTTTTAAAGTGTTTTGTCTTTTTCTGCGTTAATTTTTCAATTTGAAAGACGGCGAGAAAACAACCCTTATTTATAAAAACTAAAAAAAGTTTTACAATACCTATTTTAATTATGAGAATTCTCACTGAAGTTTAAGAATTCGTGTCCAGCTCGCTCGGCGTCTCTGCAGTTTATTATTATTAAACAGTTTAACAGTATTAAATAGTCACGTTAATCGATGCTTGTAATTAAATGAAAGCATTAATTAAATCTTTATCGTTTTTACTGCAAAATAAAAACTTTATACATTCGCATCACTGACTGACACGTTGCTTTGCACGCACAATGCTTGACCACAAGAAAAAAAGTCACGAGGTATCAGAACGTGGATCGGTTTCGTAAGTCGGCGTCCGCTAGCGAATTTAAACCTTATAATAAATAGTTACCTATCTGTAGTTTTGTAAGCACGTAACGTACCGTGAAGAAATTGCACGTTTATCAGGATATTTTAGTCATTATATGTATTTAATGTAGACTGGTAGGTAATAAAATAAATATTACATTCCACAAATAGAAGAGGATAAGTGTTCTCGTTTATAAAGATGAATTCTGATTTCTATAAACTGCTAACAATCTTCGACATCAACATGTTACATAATAATAACACTCTAATACAATTTTACGTAAATAAGTTGCGATTTTATTTACAATTCATGAATACCTGATTCGTTTTTAATAGCTTTTATTTCTTTTTCTCATAGAGGTCACACGTAAAGTGTCAGTCAGTCCGATATTTAATCCATTACTCCGGATTTAAAATAGGGCCTTCTCGTTGAAGTATTATTTTGCTCCATTGTTTTTTTTTTTAATTTTAGTTTCCGCTTGCCTCTTGCAAATAATTCGTGCATTCTTTTCCAACTAGTTCAGTTTTAAGGCATATTCTTGAACTGTATATATGGCATCGCACCTAGCTTTATTCCCATGTACTTGGTGTTTTGCTCTTACTCTTTTTTACTTTCTATTTTTTATCTAATATGTTCTTTATAAAATCGTTATATTGCGTAACTGGTCCAGAATTTTGCCTCATCTAATTTCTGTTGTTTTAATTGGTATTCCTTGTGATACTACGTACTATTTACACGTATTATTATATTAGTATTAACATTAATATTATCCTGTTTATTGACTGATATATAATATACTACAGTATTCTGCGTGTGTGTACATAATACATGCCTTCTCAAGTTACCGTTGTATGACCGCGTGCTTGCTGCTAGGCGTAAATACGGGATATTGACGAGTGACGACTGGTGAATGGTGAAAGTCGCGCATTTGTTTACAATTCCTAATAACATGTGGTTTCTTATACCCGGTATTTATGTGGTATCGTCGGAAGATATACATTTTGTCAGTAGGTTATCGAAGCGTGGTTCCGCCGTGCTTGTGGTCTCGCGCAGTTTATCGCGTAAATCCGTGTAATTTTAGAAAACTGTTTGTTTACGCACAATTATATCTTAATCTAAGATTTATATTACAGTTATTTTATATACATATTTTTTTAAATTAACAATTCTATAGGTGTATTTAGACATGTTGAATATAGGTTTGAACAATTAGAATTAAATAATATAAAATACAATATTTTTTAATTTGTATTAATCAAGAAATATTTTGAAATTGAATAGTAGGTATAGGCATAATTTAGTTTGTGTATAATGGGTACTTTATATTCTCATCTGTGATTGTTTATATTGAATAGATTGAATGAAATTAAAAAAAAAAGACAATTTAAAAACAATAATTTTAGAAAAATTCCTTGTCATGTTTATTTTATATTTTAATTTCCTCAAATACACATATAAACCTGTAAGTAACACTGTGAATGGAATTGTTAAATATCTAACCTATATGTACAAAAGAATGGTGCTGATTAGCACACCATTAATGCCTCAAAAACAAGCAAGTCGTGAGTTTGTCGTTTAGCTGTCATGAGACTACGATGTCAAAATCACCTTACATTCTCGTAGATTGTACGCGTCACGCATTCATTGCGTGTAATCGGGTTACGACGATCCTCGATCAGTTACTATGAAAGTGAACGAAGTAAACGATGGCATATATAAAACTTTCAGGTTGTCTTTGACAATATCGTAAGGAATTCGGCGTGAAGATGTAAATAGACAATGCTCGATGTATTTTTTTTTATGCAACTTAGAATGGCAAACAAGCTGACGACCCATCTAATGGAAATTGGTAACCATAGCCTATAGACATGAGCAATACCCCAATAATACAATACTGACGGGTACAAGGCGTGCTTGATTTAATTCTAATATTGAAGTATTGAAAAAGAGTTTTTGTTCAGAACTTTAGCTGTGCAAATATGTCGAAAATATAGTCAGTTACTAAAAGATAATATACAAAATATATATCTTAATAATGTAATAAAATTGTAACTACACAATCTTTTTACATAGCAGATAATAAAGGAAAATTGGTAAGAGATGTTATAGTAGTATTCATTTAAAAAAAATATGAGGATTTTTAATTTGAAGAAGAACAATGGAATTAAAACAATCTTTTATTTCAAATTTTTTTTTGCTTACTTTTCTGTATGTGTGGTCCGGCATCACATAAAACTACCTACTATATCGAATTGTACATGGTTTTCACAATTGTATTCTTGAAGTTTTAATTTAAAATGTGATTGATTATATTTATCTTACTACCCTATCTAGAAATTATTACCTACGAGTATTTACAAAACCTAAGCATGTCTATTTGCGGACAAAAACTAGTATGCCTATAAAGCTAGGATAAAATTATTGTTTGACAAATGAATTTTCATAAAATATATTTTAATACGACAAGAGTCCAGTAAGCTGTCTGTCTGTGTGAAGTACTAAAAGAAAATTATTATCGTGAAAGCGAAACTGCCTTAAGTATCTAATTGGTAGGAAAAGCGATCAGGTGGAATACTTGAGCGACGTTGCCTATAAGTAGTAATAGATTAAATGTACTGTAACATTCCTATCTTAAAACTTGATTTCACTATGTTTGCATGGATCAAGATAATATAAATCAGTAAAAAATAGAGCAATATAGGATCTAAATAATTTAAATTTGTTGGAAATAGAAATCATCAGTATTCTATCAGAGAAATGACATATATTTTTAAAACTTTGGCTGCAAAACAATAAAAAGTTTTCAATCTTTACATTCCAATTTGAGGCAGGTGTTGACCACCTGTCCAGTTAGTATGGTATATTCAAAGTTTTTTGTCCTTTTCAACTCTTATTTCTTTGAAAAATGTTCAATTTTACTTAAAGAATATACAAGAATACTACTAATTTAGATTTTTCTTTATATCATCATCATCATCATCATATCAGTCGTTAACTACTTACTAAGGAACGAACTGGAGGCACCTGCATCGTAAGGAACTGGAGGCTCTTCCTGGGATTGTCATTGGGTGGTTTTGTCAGTTGTTGCCACGTTTGCCAGGCGCGTTTGCAACCGCATTTAGGTTTTAGTAATATTATAAGAGGCATGCTGCTGCCTATCCCTCGATCATTAAGTTTCCTTAGTTGCCACTTACGACACCCACGGAAAAGGAAGAGGTGGCTCATTCTACGATGGGACTGCACGGGAATTATTCCCTGTATATATAATATTATATAAAGATTTTTGCATATAGTTACGTAAACTAAAATTATAATTTATAGATATACTATAAGCTATTAGATAGACATTTTCGATTCTCACAGAGTATTAAATTAAAACATAAAATAGTTAATTAAGCATGAAAAGTTTGTTTATTTGAAAGTTAGTCATAATTATCTTCAGCTAGTGGTAGAGTTTTGTATAAATACATTTTGTTCTGATAGATAAGCACCGTCATCTTAAAATTTTGTATGGAAATCAAAATACTTATACAATAGTAGACATGGAATGTAAAAAATTTTACATGGAATAAAATAAAAAGAAGATTTATTAGTACGTGTGATTCCTATTGTTTTACCGTAACACAGTGTTATTATTTTTTACATAATACTTGCATAAGATGTAAAATGAGGAAGTTAATTTACATCTTTACTATTTGAATAAAAATACCACTTTGCTTGCTTACAAGCGAGGAATAGTAAGAATTTAGTGTTCGTATTGCTAATAGGCATTAGTAAAATTGTGTAATGCATATATGTAATTAGTTATGTGAATTTCTACCATTTATATTCGATGTTTTAGGCGAAAGTGACACGTGTTTTTCTTAGATAAATAACTTTTTTTTAATAAGTGCTCTTATTTCCGAGTGGTTTTGATTAATGAGTGATTTCTTTTTTTATTTAAACTAGTTTTTACTCGCTGCTTTAAATACATTCATTTTAGAAGTATATACTCACTTCTAGATGGCAACGTGTAAAACGTACACTAGATTTTAAGTTTGACCTTTTAGAAGATAACTGTAAAACTACATTTATATGATTGATGATATTATTTGAATAGGAAATATTAATACAATTGATGAAGTTATTTATTAGCAACTATACTTGCAATATTCGTTTAGCATTTTACGGTTTTAATTATTTACTAGGTATATTATTTATTACATATATACCTACACAGATATATCTAATAGGTATTAGGTTTATTACCTATATTTTATTATAAGAAGTTTTATTGTTTTAAAATATATGTAAATAAAGGTAGACAGATATATGAACATTGAGGTTTTCTGCGTAAGCATCATGAAATTGATACAATATATGTAGGTAATTAAATTATATGAAAGTATTAAAAATATTTCTAAATAATATTGCATGTTTAAATATATAAAATAATTACAAAACCATTTAAAGATTGATAAAAGATTAAAGATTCTTCTTTTGAAAATCTGTACAGGATTTTTCTCTTGTAAATTTTAGTGAATGGCGATTGCATTTTGCCTTTCCAGTATCAATGTAGGTACTTAGATTAATTGCAACTTTACAATTTAGTAGTTAGTATTTAACGACGACTGAAGGAACATCTAGTCTTGCAAGCAATCGACATTGCGAAACGCTAACACCTGCTTCAATTACTCGATAACAAGGACACAGGCACTTTCTCTATTCGCCTACGGATTGGGGACTAAAATGTCGCACGGACCCGGTTACCTATTTGTTGTACATGCTTATCATATTTGGCGGTAGGCCAAATTATAGACGAGAAGCGATTTTGCTTTCTATTAGTGCAAATATAGCAGGTTTGAAAAGCGTAATGATTACGATACACAACTTTCTTTTTTTTTTCACTTCCCCATTTTATTTTATACGTAAACGACATTTGGGTTATCGTATCTTTTAATAAAGGCAATGTTTTTACCCTAAACTATAAATACGAAAGTTCGTAAAAATATATGTGTGTTTATTATCCACGCTTAAACGCCTAAACAAATTTGAACATTTAGAACACTTTATATAAGTGCCTATTGTGATATCTATTGTTTAGACAGTTTGTAGAAGTCATTGAGAGAAGTTGTATAGACAATATGATTTACCACTTGCCACATAATTTGTCGAACTTGAGTCGATTTGAGTTCAAAGTCTTCTTTTGGACATGGGGAATATTTATTTAAAACACTTATAGCATTATCATGCATTTTTGATATATTAAAATGTTGTAATAATAAGGATATATCTTATATTGATACTTAGTGCTTTAATAAAGTGATATCGAAAACAACCATAAGACTGTGCCTTTCACCACACATGAATATTCGAGGTGTCCGCTTGCGAAGTACGACTGTGATTACTGCATACTATAGTTGCTTATGCACAAGTAGGTGGAACAATGTGCCTCTGTACCTTATAGCGATGCTCATTGAATATGCATTGGCAAAATAGTGGCATACCTTCTAATTTTATTGTAGTCAGCCTTGTCTTGTAATTATTGTTCTGAAATACTATAATATATTTCTTCGTAGAAATGTAATTAGTATGTTAAAGAGACAGAAGTGTGTAGAATGAAAATGTAATTATTAGCATATTTTTAAGGTAGTATGAGAATGAATATTTTCTCCAAATAAAAATAACGTCGTAGCAAATTTAGGACCTCTATATTATGTTGACAGCTGAGTGGTTGTGTGGTTAGTATAGGAGCAAAATTATTATCGGTTTTGACTCGGATTTCTTTAGAAAAATGTTCAGTTTCTTTGATATAAAAACAGGATACTATAATGATATCAATTTTACCCAGTTCAGTATTGTTAGTTTACTTCATTATACATTCTAAAGGGTTTAATAAAATTGGTGTATTAATTTAAAAATCACTATTGACAATACTGTCGTAATTGATCAATTCAAATCCTATTTAATATTATAAATACGAAAGTTTGTAAGGATATATGTTACTGTTTCTCGAATAAAATTTGCTACGCGGACAGGTTACATCCTAATTTAGCACACAGGAATAATCTATCAATTCATGCATGTAGAGCCGCGTGATACAGCTAGTTAAAAATAGAATTATTAAACCTTTTATATCTAGAAAATGGTCCTAGTTCTTTTATCGGCAAATTATATCTTTTGTCCCATTTACGTTTCTGCTGAAAAATCACAGGTCATATAGCTTTGCTTGAATGGTCGTTTCGGTTCCAAGGGCAGTTAATTTATACCTACTAGTTACGAAGGCATAACACTTTGTCCTCAAGTATACATTAACATTATGTGCATTCTGTAATATCCATGGTGTTATTTGTCTGTAGGCGACAGTTATACAGTTTTTGTATTATTTACTTTCTCTATTATTACGAGTATAACACTGAAAACCTACTACAAACAACTGTACTGAACAGAATTAGCACCAGTCTAAGAATTTTGTGCATGTCGTATTTGCAATAAAATATTTTTCCAAGTGAAATCGAATCGCGGTCGTCACGGCGCAACTGCTGAAACTAAATCCATCACTTTCGTTTCCATCAAAAACTCTTAAGCCAGAAAGGGAGGACCCAATTATTGTATTCAGCTGATTAAGTGAATGGAGTTAGACGGTGGGAACTGGACAGGTTACAAAGCCAGCGTAATTTTTGCCGCATTATGTGTTAATTATTGTTAGAAATGCTACTTTAAATCTGGGTTTTTAGGATAGGATATGATGGTTTGTGTGCTTACTTCATGAATCCAACAGCAAGAAATACACTTATTCTTATGTGATACAATACAAAATGGGGGGGGGGGATTGTTAGTAATGGAGACTGAATCCCATTGCTAGCAATTTACCCAACCAGGTCGACCTCCTTGCGGTTCTCCCTGGAAAATATCATGGTTAATTCCTGATAAATTCATCATGATGGGCTAATTGGCCCGTTTTCATTCTCATCTATCACCCTTCACTGGTGCTCCGTCAGCTGTTAGCGCAGGCGGGGCTACCATACCATTTTCACCCATAAAAAAAAATACAAAATCGGGATACCATAATTATAACTGCTCAAAAAAGCAGAACACTGTAAGTTTTGCTGGATTTATGACATTAGATTATCTATGCTCTTTTCACTCACTAATAAATATGCCAGTTATTTGGTTCAAGACTTGTGTATTGATTAATAGATCTTACTTAAGTAAGTTATGCCCCATCTATTCATAATAGGTATATATATATGAAATTTCATAGTGATTGGTTCAGTCGTTAAAATACTCAACTCACTTTCACATAATATTAGTAAGGATTGTGTCCGTCATCCCACGTGTAAGTGTAAGTATTCCAAAGTGTTTGTACTGAAGCATTCCATAGTGTTAACGTCAGAACAATAAGTTTTTTTAATTTTTAAAAATCATTAATTATTTTTCAACATTTCTGATTCGTAATCTAAAGTTCTTTGATAACGATCCAAAATGCTAATCAAACAAGTTTTACATAAATCTATCACAAAAAAATTTGCACCTACTTCATGTTTTGCTTCGAAAGTTTTTACATAATTATCGGCTCGAAATCATAATCCGAATTTCTAGTGAGAGCTTAGCAAGAATGTTATTGCATAATTATAATACAATTTGCAAAGAAATACAATAATGTGATATGTCTGTTATTATATGAAGATTATTCAAATTGTATTTTAAATTTAAAAATAGAGAAAATAAAAGCAAGGATGCCTAATGTTATACTGTGTGTTGTTGGTGTATTAGATTTATTGCTATAAATCTATTAATTTATATTACGATTTGATATATAGCCATTAATGTACTCCAGCCAATTAAGAGAACATTTAAAACAATAGGCTCGAATTTTAAAATGACAGATGTATATCATGGAATATACGAATCGAGATGATTTATAAGACAATGGCGAACTACGAAGGCGTTGCCTCCGGGGTATTGTTAGAAGCTTTATAGTACCTACACACCTCGCTTCCTGGTTCATCGTATTGGAAACTTTGTTTTATGGAGAACAGATGGTTGTTTAGAACGACTCGAATTGCAATGATCATACGATAAATATTTGTGTATGAGTACATGTACGTGTTTTGATTTTTAAGTATACCATATGATCAACCAAGGAAACTGAATTCCATATATAATAAATACAATTTATTGGCTAAGGTTGATGTTTTCTAAGACAAGATAATATTTTGCTATTTTTATATTTTTCCCGTGGGTGTCATAAGAGGCGACTAAGGAAGGGCGTAGGATGGACAGCAGCGTGCAAGCGTGGCAACTACTGGCAAACCCCCTAAGTGGAGGCTTATGACCAGCAGTAGACAGTTAAAGGCTGATATGATGATGATGTTATTTGCTTGGAAATAGTAGGTTATTTATTTATTTATTTACTAAAATAATATTAAGATCAATAAAAGTACAAAAGGCGTACTTAATGGTATTGTCATTATCTTCTAGTCAACATTCGATAAGATTGCATTACCTCTAATTAGAAAGTACATTTAAATTTTCTTTTTATTGCATTGATGTATTGTGCTTTGCCATATTCACCTAAAAGGACATCTTGGGATAAAAATGATATTATATTGTATCCATAGTCGGTTACTAGTTCACCACACGGATGTCACTATATATACTGTATTGCTTAATTTTTTTACCTTCATTTGCTTCTGCTTATGATTTTTTGTATCTTTTATGCTTATTTTCCACATTCTTATGCAACTAAAATTTGTGGTCACCAGCCAAAATTAATGTTTCTGTGGAATTCTTTAACCAGCATGTGAATTAGAACAAACTATTTTAATGAACGAAATATTATTTTTATTTATATTCACTTCATATTACATACTATATACCATATCTTTGATACTTAAGTGTAACGTAAGAAGCGTAGAAGTTTCTACTCAAACACCGATCAAGGAAATCTTGCAAATAGAAAACGCACACACGAACAAATATTAGTCTGGTGTATGATGAAGCACAAACTAGTGCATAGTGATTTACAGTCGGTTTTGACTCCAGCATTCCAAGGCTTAGACGCTACTGCCGTAGAATCAGTATTATTTTACGTGAAAGGATGCGAACAGCACAGTAACGCCACATTAGTTTCGTCACCGCACGAGGTGGCCGAGCGAGTGATTCAAGTTATTGGCATTTATAATATATCTTTATGTATTGTTATTTGTAATTCTCGCTGTCAGCTCTCTTAAGAGGTATATTCAATCATTAAGTAGGCATAGAGATGTTGGCGCAACGTTGTCCCAGACAAAACCTGTTTCACTTTTGTTTTGTGTTAAACTTAATTGCAAAATTATACTAGAGATCTCTTTGTATCTAAACTCATTCGTTGTACTTATTTATCAATAATAATTTATATGGGGCGACAGTCTAATTTACAACTTACAGATTGTAAAAGACGACTCTAACCTATAAAAGATTTGCAATATCCGACATTACCTACGTTGCCAATCCTTGTGAACAAAATACTTACTAATTTTATTATTTCTAAACTTTAAAAACACTGTAAGCAAGCAAATTGTTTGAAGATACTGTATATATCCGTACTCATGTGGATAACCTTAAATGAAGCTCTGATATTCTTGATGTTCTGATGAGAATGTGATGTAACTGTTGAGAGAACACCCTAAAGGCTCGTGATATTTTCTTACAGGAATAGATGGTAGTTTAACTTATATAAACGCCTTTCCTTAAGAGTAAAATAAAATACATTTGCTATTTCCAAAGTTTTTGAGAACCTTTAGGATAATAAAAACTAATCACAAAAATGTGTAAAATGTGTATTAACTTTCACACATTTTTCGTGTCGCATAATTTGCAACAAAACGGAGTTGTAGTATTTAAGTCCGGTTCGATTAGTCATTATTGTGATCTCATGATGAGTGTAACATGATTCAATTATTGATTTCAGTGGAGATCTACCTATCGCCCGTGGAGACGCACTGCAGCAATGTGGACTATTTCATACCGGATGAGAACAACGAGACCAAGGGGCTTTCTGATGATGCTATGAACAGGTAAATTGCCATGATCATTACTGGTTTATAAATTATAGACTAGCTGTTACCTGTGACTTCGTCCGCGGGGCCGAGATATAATCGGGATAAAAAGTAGCCTATATCCTTCTCCATCCCATATAGCACGATTATACCAAATTTCACAGTGACTGATTAAGCCGTTAAGGCCCAAACAAAGTATAAGTTTGTTTGTTATAAGGTAACAAACAACTCACTTATATTATATATATTATAGAATTAGTAAGAATTATTTAAATTATCTAATTATTCCATTATTTGACTATCATTAACATCATTTAGTTTTCGAAATGCGGGAATATAAAAGTAAAATCCTGTTTGTTTAGATTTATTTATTTATATGATTAAATTTGTTTACAGTACATGCTATTGGTATTCTAGAAACATTTTAATTGTCGTCACGTCTTACACCTGGGCCGGGCAGATGTCTATCTCCAATGACCAATAACTTTCCTATATTATTTTTTATTGGACTTTAGTACTAGTTGATGTGTTGTGCTAATACACTGGATTCTGAGGCCTTGTTTCTCTTAACCTGTCTCTAAAATTAAATTTCCAATTTGATATCACACTAAAATCCTAATTGTAAGGAACAATTTACAATTTAACTAAATTTGCAATTTAAGTAAAATTATTATAAATTTAATTTATGATGGTCTATGAAATAATACTTCGCGTTGTATTACTTACTGTTATTCTATTCATCAGAATATATTCCGTGGTATCTTCTGTGCTCTTGGGGATGGTAAATAATATATTTTCTCGAAGATGGTAAGGGATATATATGTTTTAGAATTTAATAATTGTAAAGAGACGATATTTGCCAGATGACAAAGGATATTTTTGTCTTTTAAACCGACTTCAACAAGAAGGAGGTTTCAATTCGATTGTATATTCTTTAATGTTTGTTACCTCATAACTCTATCAGTTCTAAACCGATTTGGAAAATACTTTTTTTTAATCTAAAAGGATATACTTACAGATTAGTCTCATAGAAATTTTATCAAAATCGGTTCCGCAGTTTAGTTTTTAGATCAAAATAATTGTATAATAATAGTGTTATTCCAATTGAAGTCGGTTTTTATGTGGGACACAATCTTTAGTTATTGTAAGAACAAAATGCACAAAGCTTTTTGTCTTATCAAATTACGATTGGGTACTTTTTATTTAACGATTCTCTTTTTTTTTAGTTAATATAGTGGCTTTTCTTATAAAATATCTTTAACAAAATCTCGGGTATCGATTTGCGAGCATGAAAATCGTAAGTTTCAATTAATGATATTATTTGTATGTACCAAATTGACAACCATTAATTTGACCAGCCGAATTATTGGCTACAGTTTGGGCCTTGTAACAGATTGTCTGTATGTGGGTCAACAGCCAATAGTCAAGATTTAAATTGATACAAAACTAATCGATTCATTGTTTTCGCTGTACTTCTTGTATAATCAGATTTACTGTTTATCTTTGATTTAGATGGCGTAGTTTAAATGACGTTGGTTAAGAAAACTTAATGACTTGTTTCTTAACGGAATTATCTTTGGATTTTATTAATAATTTACTTGTAATTTGGTTATTCAAGATTATATAATCTGTGTTAGAAATTGATTTATTATGCATGACTGGATGACACGATTTAACGGCCTACTTGGTGAAATGTAACAAGTTACTACTGGTAGCAGTTGCCTATATACATGAACAGCATCATAGATAGAATGCACTGTGTCGTCCATGATATCCCTCATACGTTGCTATACTGTGTTACGTATCCATACCTTGTAATATCACTTTCATTTCCTATTCTTTAAATGGAAGTGCATCAATTCAAGCACACACGCTTGATCTCAGAAATACTCAAGTAATATTTAGATAGATGTACAAATACTCTTTATTGTCTCCAATAGCTATCTTCTTTTCATTTAAGAGTTTCTTCTTGCCGGTACAACTAATTCATGCAAAAGTTATAAATACAAATAATTACAAAGTTGATCATAATTTAAAGTTGCAACTAATAAATATTTTTAATAATCATAAATACTATCCACCAGATGATAATTGATCCTACCAAAATTTATTCTAATTCAACTTATGTTTATATAGAGTTATCTTCATCACTTTCCTTTTTTTTAAACTTTTTGAACCATCTTCGTTTCAGGTTGCACATGGCCCGGTCGACGGTGGCTTTGTTCATTGTCGCATTCTTGGCCCTCTTCATTGCCTTCTGGACAGGTGTAGTTGGATGTTGGAAGCGAAGCCCTGGCAATATAACCGCCACAGCGATTTTGATGTTGGTGACATGTGAGTATCTTTTTTAATTACCTGTGTTTAATTTTAAGATTGCTTAATGAAAATCGCGGATCAGACGTATTACAGTTACTTGTATAAGGTTTTTACTTAGAAGAATGTTTATTTTTTAATATATTGTTAATTTTAAAAGTGTTCATATACACACATGTATCGAAATAATTAGTACCTAGTTTTGATTTTATTCGATCCTATTAAGAGAGTGTTCTATCATTGAAAATAAATATTAAAAAAGAAGAGAAGGTTTTAAAATGACAAAATACGCTGAGCTTTCTATAATATATCTGATAATGCATTACGACAAAAAATTTTGAATTTTATATTCTAAATTTCGGCACCGCCCAGTTGCAAATTAGCACGGGTGGTAGGTTCAAGATATTTTAACTTGTGTTTTTTGCGACAAATGTTCAATTTTACTGCTAGAATGTTATTTTAAAAGTATGTTAATAATTTGCATTGCATCCTGTAGTTTTGTTATAATTGTAATGGATGCCATAATTTTTGTCCTCATTTCTTTGTGTTCTATTTTAATAACTAATTTCGAAACGGGACGTTTGCGTTTCCAACATTTTATTTCGAAAGTATTAAAATACCAGCGCGTGTTTGTATTTCCGCTTACGGCGCGATATATATATATATATATATATATATATATATATATATATATATATATATATAATGTCGTTGCTGTATATTTTGTGAGAATTAGAATCATCATAAAAAAAAAACTTTTTTTTTTATACCACGAAAGTGGCAAACACGCATACAGCCCATCTGATAGTAAACGGTTACAGTACGCTATGAACGTCTGCAACACCAGAGGTGTTTCTTGCGCGTTGCTGACTCTGAAGAAACTTTAATGTACTCTTTTTGAAAACCTGATAATGTTCCGAATTTCAGTAAATTTTCTAACGTTTTATTTGAATGTACTATAGTACATTCAAATAAAACGTGAAATCGAAATGATAAGCATCATTTTGAGGTAATTTTCTACTAACATAACTGAATAATTTAATATTATAATTCTGGCTCTCAAGTTAGTTTTTTTTGCATCTTAAAATGGCAATGAAGTTGACGGCTCACCTGATGGAAAGTGCTAACTGTTGCCTATAGACATAAACTGTACCAGTACCATAGTAGTTAATATAGGAGATATTTGACGTGTTCAGACCCAAGTTAAATTTGGAAAAAAAAAAAATCAATTTTACTAATCTTTTAAAAGGGTGCTGCCGATTCCGATTTGAGACAGTATATTGAAGACAGTTACAAAGGTCAGCAAGTAAAACTTTCTCTCGGTCAGTTGCCTAAATTAATTTATATGATTTACTTATTTCCTTAAGTGTTCGCTTAGTTATTTTATTTTTGTTACGATAACTATTGTTTTAATAAGAATAATCCAGATAGTTTTCGCTTTCTGTTGACGAAGTTCTAAAATTCTGATTGTGTTTGAAAAATCGTGTCTTTGCCAATCTCACATTTTTTGGTCTTACATTTTATAATAAATACTTCAAAATTAAATTTAGCCGCAGTCCAATTAGGAGCTTTTGTAAACTTCATCAGTTGATATATTTGTTTAAATCCATAAACTGGGTATTTTCCATATATAATATGTATGTATATATTGGTTACAAAAAAGTATTTAAGTTTGTCTATCAGTTCGCTACTATGTACTACTATGTTGGTAGTACATGCTCTGCTAAATTTGGCGCTAGATGACGCTATATCTAGTATTATTTTATTATTAAATTATATGTCAATAATATGACGATACGACTTAGTTGATTTCTTTGATGTTTTAGGTCTTTTAGCGGCTGGAGCGATGGCGTTATGGCACGGGGTGGAGTTCTACGAGAAAGAGAAGGTGGTGGGTGAAGAATATTACCAGCAGTGGCCTAATGTAAGTCTTGAATATGTTCTTAATAAAGTAACTACAGATAGTAACTATAAATAAAGAGAAAAACAAAGAAATAAAGTAAGAAAAACTAGTAAAGAAATTGGCAGAATCGTAGATGTACATAATGATCAACGAACATGATATTATAACAAGTCCTTTATCTATACACCTTGTTCACACACAGTTATAATACAGGTTATATCATGTTTTATATCTTGTGTTAGGACAAGTTTACTACTGCACGGGGGCGCGTGATCATCGTTTTATTAATAAAGTATATAATCATTATTGATATGCAATTCTAGCGTTACTATCTACCTAATATAATAGCTGTTAGTCAAAATTAAATGCTGACAAAAAGCCCAACGGCAGGTGCTAAAAGACAACTCGTCGATATGGTACGATTGGTCGTACATCCTCGCCTGGTTGTCGGTCGGAGTCTCGTTTGGCAGTTCCATACTGTTCTTCTCCGCCGCCATTTGTCTCAGCAAGGAGAAACAACGAGAACAGCAGAATAACGTGCAGTACATAATGCCAGGTTAGACCGCCATTTGCTGCCGCACGGCGGCGGCCATCTTGTTGACAGCTCTAATGCTTGGCGGTTATGGATTTGGAATTGATGCAGGCTCCTTAGTCTTTTGTATATTTTTTTCATTTTTAATAATCATTACATTAATATTTACTATTTCTAAATACCTTTTATATTAATATATATTTACTTTTTATAATTATAGACATCTCTAAAAATGTATAGTATCATAGGTTCTTTATACTGTGTTTATATCTTATTTATATAAATTTTAATTATAACATATTATATTTATAAATTATTTATATTTTTATACCTATCTATATTTTTTCTATGACACTATATTCTTATTTTTTCTAGAACACAAATAAATTTATTGTATATTAAATTTATTTGTGTCTTAGAAATTATATTACATATACATGATTTGTAAATTATCAAAACATATATATTTATATTATATCTATTAAATATACTCCTATATATCTATATCAATTTGGTATTGTGATATATTTTATTTATTATAATAGAATTATTGGACAACCCTCATGACAGCCATAACTTAGCGTAAGTGAATCCCACCCATGTAATTATACCATATACTAACAAAACGCTTTTCTTTCTTTTCATGTTTCTATGAAACTTGGCTACCGCGTTTAACGGACGACGGATTACGACCGGTCAATTAACGCATATAAATAATTGCGCTATTTCTTAATATCTGGTTTACGCCACTGCAATACTAACATGCTTACGGATAATATTAACAATTGTGTGGTGTATATGAACATAATTTACTAAAATTACCAAACATACAATGTACATACAAAACATAAATAACCTAAAAAAACTGTATAATGAAAATTTTATCTGTATGTACATTAATAATGTGCAATTAAATAATCCTGTATATGAAAATTCTGCGTTAATATAATTATATACTGTGCACCGTGCACTTTCCACCCAAATCGTTTTGGAAACCGGTATAAACCAGATATTGCGGGATAACGCGCGCGTTTGGTATGACTGGTCATACATGGTGGCGTGGTGCGGCGTCGGCCTGTCGCTGCTATCCGCCATTTTGTTCTCGTCGGCGGCCATTTGCTTGCGCGGCGAGAGGGAGAGGGAAGAAGCGCTTAACATGCAGTACCTCATGCCCGGTAAATAGCGGTTTCATTTAGGTTACAAATATTCATATCATCTATTGTAAAATATTAATAATAAAAAGAATGAAATTAATGTTTATGTTATGGTAGTCATAAAGACTACTGAAACGGACATCACAACATAATCAAATAGAAACATGAACTCTATTGTAAATATATATCTCATGTGTGTCCCTGGTGTTTATGATCGCATGGGTGTAAAAGTTAAAATGGATGGATAATATTTTGTATTGTTATGTTAATAATTTGAAATCCATAAATTGTTTGAATTTCCTCAATATATATATATGTTTTAAAAATTATAAACGAGTAAATTTTTTTATTTCAATTATATTCAAATTAATTTTACTTGTTCCCCTAATTGAGATCCTCAACCTATAATACTCCATATCAACAGAGGGACGTTATAATGATGATTCCATTAAAACTGTTCTAATATTTGAATTATATCCCCACAGTGTACCCCCAGAAGCAGCAGTACGCGTACGCCGGGTACCCGCCTCCGCAGGCGTACACCGGCCCCTACTACCACGGCTCGCAATACGGGCCCTACAACTACTGAGCATGCGACCAGATGAGGGAGCTCGTGGCGGCACACTTCGCCAACGCGGCGGCGGCCGCCCCACAGGCGCCCGCAAGGAACGCCTCGCCCGCCAACTACCCGAACCACCCACCCTCGCCCTCCCTGCAGACCTACAACTCCCACCGTAAGATAAAGCGGCCCAAGCTCGGCGACAAGAAAGTCTATCGCCCGGTCCGGAGGCACACGCTGTCCAGAATAGACGAGACTCCACCTCACACGCTCAGACCCAGGTCGAGGAGTCTCCAGCACTCTACGGACTTTTCATCGACGCGGCCGATCCTCCGCTCCCGGTCGAACATCTCGGCGGACACGAGCCGGAGCGTGCCTGTGTGCAACCAGAGTCAGGAGGTCGAGAACCAGGTAGAGTCCAGCAGCCCGCAGTACGCGGAACCGAAGGGCTATGATTCGGCATCCTCGCACGATGATCGCGTCGTGTCCATGTCGGATCTACCGATCATGGTGCCTTTGGATCCTTCTACCAGCGCGTACATTGCTTATCCGGAGTACTTTAGGGACAGCGGCTGCAAACTCAACCCTTACAGGTGGAAACGAAAGCGGACGAAGAAGTCCTCTTCGAAACACAACAATTTATATTTAGCGTTCATGTACTAGTTGCGCGGGTAGGTAGTTTACGGGATCAAACCATCAATAACACAATGGTTACGAGTTTCGATCGAATGCCGTTCAGTGTATGACGCCACAACCCATGATTTTTCATTCAAAAAGTACCTTATACACTATCCTTGATACTCATACACTGCGTCTTAAAATAAATGGGTGGCCCGAATCTGGTTGTGTGATAGAACTATTACTATTGGCACATTTATTTTGGCCGCAGCAAGAGTTCGGATCTTATAAGTACCTTCTAAAACGGCTTCAAACAGTCGCCTAATAAAGGAACTCTCGCTGGGCCTCTGAGCACGGCTTTACGAAACTCTGACACCACTGGTCTTTTCGAAACTTAATGATGTTTCATTTCGAACAAACATCTCCATAACGAATTTAGTTAATATTTTTAACAAGGTGTACTTACTTATATGAGATGAGTGGATACTATAGTTTAGGAGTAAGTGTATAAGGTGTGTGACTCCGCCATAAGAGTATCGCGATTGAACAAAACGTTTAGTTGTAAGATGTAATGAACAAATTCGTCATAAAAAAAAAAACGCAATGACAATATATTAAACAAAATATATAGATATTGTAATATCGTGCCTTTCCTCCTATATCGTATATTGTAATTGAAATGCTCATTTATACATTCAAATTTAGAATATACATATCATAAGTGAATTAAATTATAACTTTATAGTTCAATATTATATAAGTATTGTAGAACCGTACCAATAAGTCGATACGAAATTTGTAATGAAAGAAATACGATATATATATTGTTATATACATATATTAACATTTCTTTCTTGTATATTTAAAATAATAAATTTGTCTAGTTAAAAGTGATCGTGGGACTGACTAAGAGGTATAAGATCGTCCTGAGTGAGACCTAGTAAGTACATTTACTCACACTTTCTATTATGAGATGTATTTATTTCGTCAGAATATTTATATATTGAATTAGTTAGGACCGCGGACTCTTGTAAATTAATTTAATATTAATTGTCAAATATCGTATCTCTACGGAGATTACACAGTTATTTTGTCATTTGAAATGTATTTAAAATTTTCTAAATAAAAAAAAATGTAAAATATATACACTTTTTTTTTTATTTCTTCCTACGCTAAATCAGTATCGATATTGTCGACAAAGAAATAATTCATTGGTTTTCTAGTAGAATGTGTGTATTATAATTTTCCGTGTGGTCCCGGCATAGAATTGACTATCCCCTCGTCTGTGTCGTAAGAGTTGACTAGGGGAACTTAATGGTCGAGAAATGAAAGACTTTGGACGCTGTTTTCCAAGATAAAATATCACCCAAGCCTACCTGCAGCTGGCAAACTTCCTTTAGGGGGAGGCTGGAGGAGGGGGGATATATAATAAGCTTTAAGATTATGATAATAGAATGTGAGATGTTTATAACCGACTTGAGGATAAGTACACCTGGAATTTAGCACCATCATTTCCAGGGGGGACTACGGGGAGGTCGATCTGCTGCTATTGCTAGCAATTGGGCTGTTAGTCTACATTACTAACAATCCCTTCCCCCCTCCATTCCGATACAGGGTTGTAAAAAGTATAAAACCAAGCCGCAACTTGGTGATAGTATTCACAAAAGTGTTTTTTGAAATTTCTATACAAGCCACGTGGTCATGTGAACGATTTAGTATGAGAGATCGATAATATATTTTCAGATTTTGACTTTGTAGGTCAAATCGTTCAGTTTCATTATAATAACCCTATATATAGATTATGCCTATATGTCTAGCTTTTAACTCGCGACTTCGTCCGCGTGGCCTAAATATATTTATTAACCGAAATTAAAATATCCTATGTCCGTCTCCATCCCATGTAGTACGTGTATACTAAATTTTAAAGTGTTGGTTAAGCCGTTAATGCATTATAAAGTAACAAACAAACTCACTTTCGCATTTATAATAATAATATATATAATAATACATAAAAACAAATCTTGGGTGGTATTAAAATAATTTGGTTCAAATTTTAACATTCTTTTTGAAGCACTTTTTTTAGTGTATATATAGGTAATAAAAAAATGCATTAAAAATAATACAAAAAGTTATATTTAATACTTTGTACAAAAATATGCATTTAATATGGCGTTACTGGACGTAACTCGAATGGAATGATCGTTACTAATAATACAATAAACACACAATGGATGCAATATAAAAAAAAAAATATATCGTGTATGAAAATAAAAACACTGAAAACAATCAATCAACTTAGCACGTGGACCTAGAAATGTCTTCTAACGTTTCACAAATATTACACGTAATTATAAATATAATAGGTATATTATTGCATGAATATTAACGATATCTTTATATACGTTAAAATATATCGAATATCTATATATTTAAATAAAATTTCAAAATCTACCTGCAATATCCGAATTTCCAATTTCAAAATGGTTTTTCTGTTTGAATGTCCCGAATCTAAGTTAAAGTAGATTACAAAAGTATCAATTTATAGCATATTTGGTATATCATTACATTTCATAGGGTCATTTTGTATAGTTTTAAACGTAAATAAAAATTGTAATGTCCAATGGATAAAATAAATTTAAAGATTAATATAATAGAAACATTTCTAAGAACATATTATGAATAAAATTATATTGGTGTATCAATAATGGGTCCAGGATGAGAAATAGCCTGTTTTCTTTCCTGCACAGCCGTGACTAACTTTCTGTAGGGTCCGAGCGGAAGACCCAGTGACCTCAAATCGCTTTCAGTGAGCAGCATGAGGGCATCCAAGTCTATTTGTTCGTCCTTGAACTTCTGCACGTACTGGCCCAGGCCCCAGGCGGTGAGGAAACGCTCGAGGGATGCATACCCTGACTCTTCGGCTTCACCTTCCTCGTCTGATGACACTGTTGAACTTTCTGAAAGTCATATTGTTTCATGTAATATTTATAAAAACAAATATTATTTATGGATTTAAAATAAACATGTGCAATCCACGTCGAAACGTCGGTAATAAAGAAACAGATATGTAGGTACTATTTACCTGCAATTGTTTTTGCATAGCATTAAGTCCCGATTGTGTATTTAAAATAGGAGAAAACAAGGCGAATATAAAAAAAAAGTGTTCATCAACAAATATTAAAAATTGATGACATTCATGTCAACTATGTTAGAACCTTAGATTATGTAGACAGAGTGTCACAAATTCTTCAGAAACTGTCAAATTTTTATCTGTGTGCGTAAATTGGGTTACTAGTATGTATAGTATAAGGTTAAATTGAAAATTAAAAACGATAAAAAATACTTACGCATTTATTTAAAAGAACGGAATAAACAGAGTATAATGATTTATGAAGATGCTTATCTTTACTGATTACTTTGATTTATATCTAAATATAGACATAAAATGTGTTTTATATCATGTCATTGAAAATAGCCGCCAGTTTAATCAATATATGTATATTAATTTGTAAACAGTAAGTATATATGTATATTTATGCCAGAAAAATTGTTATCAACTCATATTTAAAAAATCGACTCGATCTGGGAATTTTGTTTTTTTTTCTTCTTGCAACTGACAAAATGTGTACCAAAATTTTGTCAGCCGTATGTGACTTTAGCTAACTAAATTTTGAGCCGTTTTTGACACTCAACTCCATCTCTTCAAGGTTAGTTTAATCATGAAAGACCAAATGGGCTACTCTCGAAGTAACTTGACCGACGTATCAAAATAGATGTAGGTACATGGGAATAATCACATTTCACGTATTTTTTTTTATAATGGCCTGATCCATAGCTACTAGATAAATTGTTATTTATATTATGAATTTACCAGATTGATTCCATTCAGCGGGCTGGTAGGCGTGCCTAGCAGCTAGAGAGCCCGCAGAGCCAATGGACAAGTCCTCGCCCGCTGTGCCGGCCGGCAACGCGCTCAGTGTCGCTGTTATAGACCGCCTGTACATTAAATTTTTATATGTAATTAATTTTGTTTTCCCATTTATTTGCTCATCACGTTATACTGTGAATTATTCTTGTCTATGGTCTATTGGTAGATAACGCCATATGGTGTTAAGTCCGGCATTTACAATAAGCGTATTCAAGTCTAAAATAAACATACTAAAAGTATATTTAATCTTGATTATTCCATTATTATATTATTTCTTATTTACAGAATGTTATTATGTACTTACATAAATACTTAATTATTTGACAATACTAATTCAGTGTTGACCATGAATTATTATCTTAAAATGTATCAGATTGAATCAGCATTTGAATCTATACCTCTCAGCTATATGAGCTAAGTAACTAAAAAGAAAAGTTTTTTTTTTGCAAATTAGAATGGCCTACGTAATGGAAAGTGGTAACCGTCGCCTATAAATATGAACAGTACCATGGACATAATAGAGTATACTGTATTGCTCATGAGACACTTTATGCGTTGCCATTCAGGAAAACTAAGCTGTTATGCCTCTGTACTCTGTAATTTCATTGTCATCTCTCACCCTTGATACTGAAACAACTGCTTCACAGCAGAAACACGAATGAGACAAAAGTACTCAAGCAGATGACTTTTATACAGTCACCCTCTGTTCTCAGTTTTCTGGTGTATACCTATATTAATAAATTATTATTATTTGTATAGAATTACTTTAAAAGTATACCATATTGGTTACAATACAATACAATGTAACCAAAGTATAACATTCAATTTAAGAGCTAGGTTACAATTAATAGAGAAATATTAGGATAGAAGGAATAACAAGAACGCTTTTATAGAATTATAAGAATTCATTTGAAAGAAGAAATAATAGACAAGAATGGAATTTGATAGGTCGATGAAGTTCTAAGTGAGATGAGATCTAAATGAAGAGAAAGATCATGAAAAAAGTGGATAGCTTATGATTGTATGACGTATCTAAGTAGGTAAATATAGAATTAACAGTGATCTAATATCATAGTAATTATTCATACCTATTTTTTAATACTTCAATTTCATATTTGCGCCTATATGGCATACCCATTATCAATAACAATTCATTAAGTGGGCTGAATACTGATTTTATTATCTTCAGTGTTTGTTGGCGTCGTTTAATTGTGTTTATCTTAGGTCTTTATCTAATGATTAGATTCGATTAAAAACGTAGATAGAGAATAGAATCTACGGAGTCTTCCTTATCTATAATTAGAATAATCAGGACTGCAGGTACTATCCTTAATCTATGAGAATATTAAATTTTTATTAACAATTCAAAGTATCCAATATCTTTGTTAACGATATAGCAATATAAGGGAGTTTCAATAATAGTTTAGATTCAAAATTATATAAGTTACATTTATAATTAAACTTAAAACTTTAAATTTAAAATCTTAAAAGAAAAATGATTCAGTAAAACGTTCTTGATAAAATTTTTATGTGACTAATTCGTAAGTTTATACTTTTGTAAAAAAAAAGAATTATTTAAATCGGTTTATAAATGATGGAGTTCTGAGTTACAAATATATTTAAAAAAGAATACAACTGAATTTAGTATCCTTTCCTTTTTTAAAATCGATTGATAAAAATATGCTCACGTTCATAATACCTGATGTGGTAGTCAGAGGTATTTTTTATGAGTGATAATGTAATTGGTTGTATTGGTAAGATTTAAGGAGGACCACGTGGAAGTCGACCTTATAGTGTTTATTGCTAACACCGAGTAAATAGAAGAGATATATTTAGCAAAACATTTACCTTACACATCAAATAATTTAAATTATTATATTTATTACATTAAATGCTTGAGAATTTTACCTGAAAGCGACACTTCCGAATCCTGGTCTGTCGAAAATGCTGGCTGGCTCTTGTAGTAACACTTCCTGACCAATCCCACTGTCGTCATTTGGTGGAATTGTAAAGTCTGGCTGACTTGCTGATCTGGAATATTTGGAAAGTTCATTAATTATTTTCTCTCTAATTACACTGGGTTGGCTGGAAGAGATCTCTTTTAAAGATAAGCCCTCTCTTGCTAACAAGTTTTTATTTTTTTCTGCTCTACCCAAAGGTTTTTTGTATTATATTCTAAGCGGTGTAATAAAAAGTAAATAAATATATAAACAATACGTGAATCAGAATATATATATATATATATATATATATATATATATATATATATATATATATATATATATACGGGCGCACCTGGTAAGCTGCGGCTTGGTAGAGTCCTCTCCGAAGACGTCTGCGACCGGCGCACGCGGTTGCGGGCCCGCGCCGAATGTACCCACGTACATCACTTCCGAGTCGCGCCGCAGCCCCGTCAGCGACGTCACTGACCGCCGACCCGTCGTCTCCACCTCACCCACCTGGGGTGGGCAGGGATTGTTAATAATGGATAATTTGAAGGGTGGGAAACGGGTAGTTTGTAATGCGGACTACCAGTCCTATTGCTAGTAATATACCATGTCTAGTCAAACACCACGTGCCCCCCCCCCCCCTGGAAACCATCGTGCTGAATTTCTGGTGTATACGTCATGATGGGCTAACTTGACCTGCCTTTTCATTGTATCTATCATCTCACACTAGTGCCCCGCCAACGTATACCGTTAGCGCAGGCGGGGGGTTACCATTCCATTGTCATCTATTAAGAAAAGGTTTGAAGAGTAGGTAGGTGGTGGTAAAATTACAGGGTACATATGAAGTCAGTCTTTAAAAATGGCATAGCAGGAGGGGTATCGCGGGTACACAGTATTCTGTAACGTTCACGGTCCCCTTCGTGTTACTGTTTTCCATCAGGTGGGCTGTCATTCTTTGCCGTTCGAAGTTTTATAAAAAAGAAGTGGGTAATAAATGATCCCATTTCTAACGATATTCCCTATTTATTTATTTTTACTTTTGCGCAGATTAAGTCTATAAGGCGGACTAAATGCTTGATTGTATTCTCTACCAGGTAACCTAACAGGCTAATTTTTATTGTATTTAGTATAATGGGCTAATACATTCGCTTTCATCTTCACGTATCATCTCTCACTGGTGGAGCACCGGCCAGCGTATTTCGATAGCGCAGGCGAGGTTACCATTTTATTTCGACTATTGAAAAAAGAAATAAAAAGCCTTACCATTTACAATTTAAATCACATTTATAATTTTTTACAGTATTTTTAAAGTATATTTGCAGTTTTACATTGGAAATAAATGTCCTGAAGTTCAAGCTTCAAATCTGGTGTTTACTTTATCTGATGATTTGTGTTCTTGAAATGCTGTCTAAAATGGGTCTATTTCATTAGTTTTTATATCAGTAAAAGCTTTTTCTTTATACTAACTAATGGCAAACAAGTTTACGGCCTACCTGATGACTGATAGTCGTTGGCTATATATGATCATAGACAAAAGTTTTTTTTGGATTAAATAATTTTTAGAAAAGAATGAATCAGTAGCCGCCCTAGATGGATGAATGAGTTGAGAGGTCGATATGGGCTATTTTTAGGTAACATTTGTCGACCAAATAGATGACGCGCTAAAGAAGACCTAAATTAAGGGGACGTTTAATCAACGAATTTTGTATGAAAAAGGGACTGTTTAAATAGCATTTGGAGTTCTATAATTGTGCCTACCCCAATGGTAGACAGACGTGACATATATTTAAGCAAAAAATTGAATTTTGGAACGAAATAAAAATCGAATCTGGCAACACTGGTTGTTCTTCAAAAGGATTAGATTTCAGGGCCGATTAAAACGTTTCTATACCTTAAAATCGTCATTGGGTCCTGTTCTCCCAACTGTGTTGTTGCGCAGTTTGCTAGCAAGCGCCTTTTTGTAGACGGCTCCGCGACCCTTTGCTCCAGAGTTCACCGTACCTACTAACGAGCTATACGTAGGTCGTGGTTGGTCTTCCGCTAGGAGGTTTCCTGAAAGATAAATTAACGGGTTATGTTAATGCGAATGCGAAAAAACACGCAAAAGACTGGGAGAACTGATAAGCTGGCAACACTAGTTGAGTTAGCTGTCAAACTAAATTGATAAGCATGTAATGTTACTTTTGTTGTTTGTAATCTAAAATTAATTAAAGCTTTATTTCAATATTTTTGTTTTTCAACATTCCAATGATGCTGTTTGATAAATAAAAGTGCTTTTAATTTATCTAGTAATTAAGAAGCGATCGTGTTACGTAATACATTTATTTTTTTACATTTGTAAAAAATATAGACAGTAGATTGGCTGATATTTATTAATTAATATTTACCTTGGCTAGACGACCTGGTCATCTTCTGTTTAAGCGCCAGAAGTACATTACTCGGCCGATGCGGCATCGGCGTCACGTCCTCATTGTAACCTTGCTCCCATTCTTTTGCTAACTTTTTGAATTCCTTTTCCGCCATCACCTCTGCCTTACTCTGTCTCTTTTGATATTGTTTCTGATATTTCTCGTAGTCTTTCTTTGCTTTTTCTTTCAGTGCTTTTGATTTTTTCCTATAATATTTTACCGAAATATAATTTAGTTGAAAATTTATACTAATTAAAAAAAAACGCCCTTAAAGTATGTTTCAACTGAACGGAATGAAAAATTGTTGACTGGTAGAGGTCTGTTAAGTATACATTACATTTACACCAGGCATTAAAGTTTAAATAAATAAATTATACTCACTTATCATTATTCTCCAACTTTGCCGTCGCCTGATCTAAGTATCTCAATATATCCTCTCTGCCATTGATGGCGGCTAACTCCTGAGCAGTGTGGCCGTCGACGTCCATGGCGAACACATTTGCTCCGAAGTTGACCAGAAATGTGACGCACTCCTTGTATCCCCTCGCTGCTGCGAAGTGCAATGCTGTATTACCGAAGTAATCAGCTTTGTCGGGCTCGCCTCTGAAGAATTAATAAGTAATAAGTCTACAAATAGGTGGACATAATAGAATAAGGAATCACTAATTTTAAGTACATTATATTTTACTAGTCTTTAATCGCTATTTTTTTCACGCAACGCGACAAAGCGAGGTATCGATGATGGAATACAAGTAGGAGAAATAGGCGAGGAAGAAGTCAGGTTGACCTGACTTCATCCTCACTCACCTTCCCACCCATTCAGGGGGAAGGGATTGTTAGTCTTCATTGCTACCAATATACCCTATTAGATCAACCTCCACGCGGTTCCGCTTGGAAACTATCGTGACTAATTTATCGTTGAATTCGTCACGATGGGCTAACTCACCTGCCTTTTCATCCTCACCTATTATCCCTGGTGTCTTGCTAGTATATACAGATAGGGCAGGCGAGGTTACTACACTATTTTCACCTATTAAAACCCACCCATTTAGGGGGAAAAGGGTTGTTACTAACGGGATTTAACAGCGACATTGTTAGCAATATATCCACCGTAGGGTGACCTCCGTGCGGTTTCCCAAAGAAACCATCGTAGTTAATTGTTGTCGATTCAAGAAACTCAACTATGCTTTTTTAATTATACAGCACTATCATACCTACTTTTAGTCGATTACCTTAAGGTTGTCTTGAAAAGATTGCTCTCAGCAATAAGACCGCCTTACTGTACTTATACAATTGTATCGTTGTGTTTGTAAATTGCCTTGCTTATTTCCTATATTGTATAATGCATATAAAGTATATTCATTCATTCATTCATTATTATGACTTCATCTTCACGTATCTTCTCTCACTGATGCTCTGCTAGCGTATACCGATAAAGACTAAAAAAGACGCACCCACCACTCTGTCATCTCCTACTAGTACTCGGCTAGCATAAATTAATAGCACTGGCAGATTCCCATGCCATTTTTTTCATAGAATATACATATAACAGTCTATAACTTTGCCATGTGGTCCTGGCATAGAATGGGTCACCCCTTCCTTTCGCGTGGTTATCGTAAGAAGCGACTAAGGGAAGGCGAGGGATGGGCAGCAGTGTGCCTTTTAAAACACTTGTAAAACTTGACTGCGGTTGCCAAATGTGGCAACTACTGGTAAACCCCCCAAGGGGGAGGCTTATGTTCATCAGTGGACAGTTAAGGGCTGATATGATGATGATGATGCCATATCCTTACTATTAAACGTACTTTTGACCTGTTATTACTATAATGTTTCTATTTTTGGAGCAATTTGTTCTATTTCTCTATAATAGGAGCTAATCTAATCATTCAAGATTTATTTTGATTACTAACGATATTTAAATATGATAATTGTATCGCTCTTTGATCTGATATCTAATCACAAGGTTAGAACTCTTTATATATACCGACAATATAAGTATCTAATTAGATACGCCTCGTGGCTTTGCTCGCGTGAATCTGTTTAATTAAAATTAACTTATATGTTAATTATTGTGGCCTACCTGTGAACTATCTAATTATCTATATGAGTACTTACATATAAAACATCGTTACAAACTTACACTATGATAACTATTAGTAGAATGGTTCTTCCTTTGGCGCAATTTTCTTACTTTATTTTTTATTTTTATGCAACTCATAATGGCAAACAAGCTAACAGTCCACCTGATGGAAAATGGTAACTGTCGCTTATACGTATGAGAAGTACCATGGACATAACAGAGTATACTGTTTTGCCCATGATACCCCTCTGGCTTTGCCATTCTTAAGGACTAAGGTGTTATTCCTTTGTAGCTTGTAAATTCACTGTCATATCCCACTCTTCAAACCGAAACACAGCCATGCAAACACGACTGCTTTACAGTTGAAACACGAATGTGACAGAGGTACCCAAGCAAACGACTTTTGTACAAAGTCTCACTCTGGTACTTACTAATACATTTTTTTTTTCATTTATTTATTCTTTATTGACTACATTACAAAAAATGTTTGGTACAAAAGGCGGGCTTAATGCTATATAGCATTCTCTTCTAGTCAATCTTTACAGTTAGTAACAAACTTACTTTTAAACCGTATGGTTTAAAAGTATTTTTAATACGATATTTATAGACATGCACAACGGGAATTTAACCAGTTTACTGTGATTGATGTTTAATTGACAATTTCATTCGGAAGTCGAAACAGAACTCACTAGAAACAAAGACGAGAATCCTTCGCTGCTTCTGTCATCTGAGCCGTCTCTTATCACCGCTATGTCTGTTCCCAACACCGCCTGTATCGACGTCTGCATGGGTTTTGCGAGACGAGACGCTGTGACTTAAAGTGCCGTACGCCCCCTGAAGAGGACTTTCGGATAAAGTACAAACAATTGTCGCAAACGACAAACGCAATAAGTTCGTAAAATTTCCGTTGTGCATGTATATATAGACATTGTAATAAAGTTGTCTATAAATGGACTATATTTAAGAAAAATCAATATATGGGTCTTAACAAGACTAACAAATGTTAAAGGACATAAGATAACAACAAAGAAATACAACCGAATTGAGAAGCTTCTTCTTTCTTGAAGTTAGTTGAAAATTGATGAACATATAGGTAAATAAACAGACCCCAAACATCAATCGCTCAGCAAGATTAGCGTAGAATTGGATGAACATTGTAAAAAGTCAAAATTAGTTGAATACATGCAACAACTTATGGTTATTGGCGTATAGGGGATTCTCAAACATGGTGTTTTCATTGATTTTGGTAATTAATATGTGCAGGAATGCGCGTGTACGCTGTCCTAATGATAAGAGTTGCAAAAAAAAATATTTTTATTCATTTAAATGATTCAAAGGTTGTGGCTATGACTGAATCTTATTTGAAGCATTTTTCGTCATTTGCAGGTGCAAATTATTTCGTGCGCACAGGCCCTTATGCCTATACTGAATTTAGATCATAAAGTAGTACTTAGTCTATGATATCCAATACACATCACGTGACCACCGTGTAGGTCACTGTTATTGATGATAATCTATGATATCTTTTATTTTTATTGTAAAAGTAATGATGACTACGCATTATACGGTGATACGATTATGACACACTTTCTTATGATCCATTCCTGTGCTTTAAACGAGTATCATCAAATGCTTCAAAGGTATAACATTTTTCAATTAAATCGGTTCTTTTGTACAGTTTCCCTGTGGTACTCTCATTCACCTTAATCAATATTATAAAGAGGAATTTTTGATTTTTTTTTTTGATTCTTTTTTAATCAACCGATTTTAAAACTTCTTCCACCTTTACAAATTTACATGATCAATGATTTACACAGGCTGTATTTTAGTCTAAAAAATATTATAATATGTTTTTCAAGTAATTTGTAAAAATATTATTAAGGTACTAATTATGTAGAGTGATTTCATAATACTTATAATTATCATTTGTACTTTATGAAATCATTACAAACCCAAACTTACAGATAGACATCATTTACATGGTAATTTTGTGCATAACACTGGTACAGTTTCGCAGTTAATTTAGCGTTACTTATCATATTAAAGTGTCATTGCTTGTTTGGAGTTGTAAAAAGTGAAAGCTAGGACCGTGCTGTGATGAGGTAAGAAGCGGTCGAGTTTAAAGAAAATTCCAGATAACTCGACGCCGCTACGCAAGAACAATGCGCGAAAACGACAGTGAAAAATTATACTGTATGAGTATATTCCAGTAATGAGTAATTATTTTATTGGAATTATTACCATTTGTAATTAGAATAACTTTATTAGATTACTGTTGATTGTTTCTGTTATCGTGGTAACGTTGATAATCATATTTTTATTGTATTACGACGGACTTCATTTACTAAAGGGCTATACTTGAATAATTACGGAATAAAGATAAGGCGACGCCTTTGAATTGCAGTTTATGATAAGTACTTACTACGTTACAAAAAGCAACCTTACCTAAACTGGTAGGTATTTAGTAAAGTTTAATCGTTTTTACACAGGTATAATAAAATTTTAGACAGATTTTTTTGTTAAACTGTAATCGACATAAATCGTTGAATCAAGTATTTATAAATAACGTTTTTATATTAGTAACTAGAAAAAATAAGAACTAGAAATAATAAAAAACAGAATGAAATCATCACACGATGATAGTACTGACGCTGTTTTAAATGTAATTAATAACTAACTATTTCACTATTAAAAAAATACATTTCTATTTAATTTAAATTTGCACAATAACAAATCAGCCATCTGTTATGGGATGCCTGTAAGAGGTTTTGTCAGAATTTATTATTATATTACTATATCTATTTGTTCTCCATTAACCAAAGGTTGCCCTAGTGATAAGACCGCACTTTGTACCTTCTTATGCCCATAATTTGATCTGTACTTTATTCTATTGTGTTTTAATTGAATTTTCTAATTGTCATTAAATATTTTTATGTATTAGGTGCAATAAAGAGTTAAACAAATGAATAAAATTATAATTAAATACTAACCCTCTCCCACATAACAGTCTCAGAGCCTCGATGTGCCCTTCGAAGGCGGCCCACAGGGTGGGGGTCATGCCCGACTCGTCCTTGTTGTTGCATTCCTTCCTTGTTGCTTCTCGTAACACGTCGAGCAGGCCATCTTTGGCCGCTCTGAAACAGCAAATGTATTTACATTAATAATTATTACTAACTAGCTATATTTTGCGACTTCACCCGCTTGTATCAGCACATAAAGTATATATACGCTAATGTTTATGTGTGCTGAGTTAGGAAATAACCTTCGAGTGTTACAAATAATCAAATCTGTTCAGTAGTTTTTGCGTGAAACAGTACAAAAACACCTAATAAAATTTTGCGTTCGTAATTCAAATTTTTTTTTCAAATACACTAGTTGGGGGAAGAGATTGTTAATAAAGCGGACTGTCAGTCCCATTGCTAGCAATATCAGGTCGACTTCCACGTGCCCCCTCCCCTGAAAAATATCGTGCTGAATTCCAGGTATATTTATTTATTTGTACCGTGAAGCAGTTGTGTTTGCATGGCTATGTTTCGGTTTGAAGGGTGGGATATGGCGTGAATTTACAGGGTACAGAGAAATAACACTTGAGTCCTCAGGAATGGCAACGCATGGGGGGTATTATGGGCGAAACAGTATACTCTGTTATGTCCATGGTACTGCTCATGTCTATAGGCGACGGTTATCACTTTCCATTAGGTGGGCCGTCAGCTAGTTTGCCATTCTAAGTTGTATAAAAAAAAGGCGGAATTACTACTCCATTCCACTGGGATTTGATACTAATTATTTATATAATAATAATCGACGTTGTTATTTTACTATCTCAAGGGAAGCTGTGAAATATTAACTCCAATATCGAAAAATACTCAATAAAAAATAGGATTACTATGTAGAGACATGAAGAATAAATATGTTATAAATGTAATTGTTCTTCCGCTGGGATCTCATATACCGTCACAGCACCAGATCGCTCTTGGGAACTAAGATTATCTGTCTCTTATTTAGTGGATTTAATGGATGATAATGGAATGGTAGCCTCGTCTGCACTATTGGTATACACCGGCGGGGCTCCAGTGAGGGATGATAAGTGAAAATAAAAGAGCAGGTCAGTTAGTCCATCGTGATAAATACACATGGAATTCAGTACGATGGTTTCCAGGGAGACCACGTGGAGGTCGACCTGACGGGGTTTATTTCTAATAATGGTACTGGTAGTTCGCATTACTAACAATCCCTCCCCCCCTTATTTAGTGGGTTATCCTTAATATTCAACACCGCTTTAATAGAGGACGAAAAATTGTGATCTACTGATAAGATACAAAATTGTTATCAAAACAATAAAGACCGCCTTTGGTTTGTAATAGATTAAAAGAACCTTCTTTTATCTCTAATTAATTGGTAATATATTTTTTTATTATTAGTGCTGCATAATGAGCTTATCTTAATGGTTACCTTTATCTTATAGATTGATAAAAAACAAAGTAATAAATAACGCAGGGTTTTCACGGTATTGATATGCAGGACACTAGCATCTGCCGCCGGTGATTGGGACGACTGTAAATCGCGAGCCCCAGTCACCGGCACACGGCGCTGAGAGGAATTCCGAGGTGGTTTTTAGTGGGTAAAAATCCTACAGTACCCACCGTCATCCCGCTGGCGGTGGGTCTCTTTCTGAAGATTTTCCCCTCGATCAAAAAAAAAAAGGACACTAGCATCTATGTTGCCCAAGGGAACCATTAAAAACTCAAATGAACTCGAAAATTAATTAAATCTACTATTGATTAAAAATTATTTTGTTTAATTCCGCATACATTTGTACCATTGGTAGTGGAATTAAACAAAATAATTCTTATCACTGATAAGGACTTCCGCAAAATAACACCTAGTTAAGTAAATTTAGTGTTTTATGTAATGGCGTAATGATTTGTTCACTAATTGAATATTGGTTAGCAAACTGTGAAAACTGTCTATATTCGGTGTTTCTCTAAGTGAATTTACAGGTTACAAACGAATAACACCTGAGTTCTCAGAAATGGTAACGCATGGGGGTTATCATGGGCGAAACAGTATACTCTATTATGTCCATGGTACTGCTAAAGTCTGTAGCCAACGGTTACCACATTCCATCAGGTGGGCCGTCAGGTTGTTTGCCATTCTAAGTTGCACAAAAAAAGTGATATAAAACGAAGCAATTAGACAGAAAACCAACATAGTTTAACGAATTTGCAAGCTGAAGTGGCAGCGGACTGGTCATATCTGTCCTAGAACCGACAATCGCTGGAGTAGGTGTGTTCAAAGGTGGAGATTACGATTTGAAAACTTTAACGAGAGTAGACTTTTTTAATAGGTGAAAATGGAATGGTAACCCCATCTGTGTGTCGGTATACGCCTGGTGGGGCACCAGAGAAGAATGACAAGTGAGAATGAAGGCAGGCCAGTTGACTTATAGTGATCAATATAACAAGATTTAACCACGATGGTTTCTAGGGGGAAGCATTGTTATATGGTTGACGTTCCACCTATTCATAACAAGCGCTTGGCTTCATCGTTATTTATATGAACAGGCAGAATGGAAATCTCTTCCAGCGTCTGTGTTTTCAAATTTTTTAATACGTAGTCTTTCAATGTTAGAGAGAATATCCTCATGTTATTTAACTCCAGGTGAGTTTGTACTCAAATGCGATATGTCATGCTCCTACCATGACGACGGATCTGTCTGTCACCACTGTCACCACGGCAACCTTATGCATGCCAGTTCCATAGCACTGATCGATGTACTGATAAGGAAGACCCGTTATGCAAAAACAGTTCTTCAAAACTGTGCACTATTGGTTCAAATTCGATGTCGTACAATTTTGTTTCACCCTATGTGACCATGTGCATCCAACCGCGAAGGTGCCGGCTGTAGTTGTAAACGATAAACTTAAATAGAAAGGCTACTGCCCTTAAAACATGTTAGGGCATTAGCTTTGTTGACATTTCCTGCAACTTGAAATGGCAAATAGGCAGTATGTTGTGTTATAACTAGTACATATCTATTAAGAATAATTTTTTTTAGATAATTTAATTAGATGGAAATCAATATTATTTAGAATAGTTTATACATGAGAAAAAATCTGTCTAAACATAAGAATTGATATTTACTTTAATCTTGATAGCGGTTTTAACTTAAGGATATTTTAGGTATAACTAGCATCGTAAATAATGATTTTCGATCATTCAGTTACATTACCAGAGTTATTTTACCAGAGGGAGACTTTGTACAAAAGTCGATTGCTTGGGTACCTCTGTCCCATTCGTGTTGCAACCGTGAAGCAGTTGTGTTTGCATGGCTGTGTTTCGGTTTGAAGGGTGGGATATGGCGTGAATTTACTGGGTACAGAGGAATAACACCTGAGTCCTCAGGAATGGCAACGCATGGGGGGTATCATGGGCGAAACAGTATACTCTGTTGTGTCCATGGTACTTTTCATGTCTATAGGCGACGGTTACCATTACCACTTTCCATCAGGTGGGCCGTCAGCTTGTTTGCCATTCTAAGTTGTATAAAAAAAAAACCATTAAACATCTACAAAAATATATAATATAGACTTGTCAAAAATATAACAGTACTGTTTTTTTTTTGGCATTTCGTTGCATAATCCAAAATTTCTAAATATTAGAGGCATTGTATTTTACCATATATCGCGTATAATAAATGTCATAGAAAGATGCTGCGTGACTGATTATCAGTGCTGGCACACAATGCTAATATGAAAATAAGTAACCTGCATTGACTGGGTTATTGAAATGTTATTTAATTGTACCCTGCGTGCACGGAAACGACGGTAACGCGTAGGAGACACGCTTCGCGGACTGTCAAAATAGTTCAATGTCCTACATAAAATTCATGTTTTGCGGTGAGAGCGCTAATATAAATGTATTCATCATGGTGTAAGAGATTCCGCGTTTATTGAAATGATAGTGAACAGAGCATATACGTGACATATGGTAGACGTTTTTGACATTTACTATTAACAAAAATTTTTGTATATCTAACAATGATTGATAATAGGAAACTTAATTTGCATGCTATAGAATTTTAGCAAGACATGTGCACACTTAAATATAATTATAACATCACTATATACCATGCTTAAAGCAAATAAATATTTATTATTATTACTATACTTGTCTTTTAAATTTCTCAGCTTTTAACGCTGGTAATTATACTACACTTACGGGTACGTGACCAAGTAAGTGCAGTGTGTATGTTTTGTATGGAAGGTTATGCTTGTGTATGACGGGTGGCTACTTCATCCTCATCCATATTTAAGATTTTTCTGACTATTCTGCAAGATTATTATTATTATTATAATTATAGGGTTACTGCTGTTTTCAATTGATGAAAATGGAATAGTAATACCATAATTGCTATCAGTATACGCTAGTAGGGTTCCACCATTCCAGTGAGGGATGATAGTTAAGAATAAAGTCAGATCGGTTGGTCCATTGTAACAAATTCACGAGTGATTAAAGGGAGCGGACGACATGGAAGTTGATCAGGCAGGGTATTTTTATAGCTGCTATACCCTATTGATAATAATCACCTTCGTCCTGATTGCTCTGTTTGTTAATTCTGCATTAAGAATTGATCAATTGGCAATGCAAAATGATGTTACAGTTTGGCACCATTGCTAGCAATATCAGCCCGACCTTCCTGTGGTCCCTTCTGGTAACCATCGTGCTGAATTCCAGGTATATTCATCCCCGCCTGTGCTAACGATATACGCTGGCGGGACACCAGTGAGGGGTGATATGTGAGGATGTAAAGGCAGGTCAGTTAGCCCATCCTGATGAATATACCTGGAATTCCGCACGATGGTTTCCAGGAGTGACCACGTGGAGGTCGACATAACGGTATATTGCTAGCAATGGGGCTGGTAGTCCGCATTACTAACAATCCACCTACCATTCCATTATCCTCAATTAAAAAAAATCGTCGCGAATTTACAAGGAGTTGACTTATTTTTTATACAACTTAGAATGGCAAACAAGCTGACGGCCCACCTGATGGAAAGTGGTAACCGTCGCCTATAGACATGAGCAGTACCATGGACATAACAGAGTATACAGTTTCGCCCATGATACCCCCCTTGCGTTGCCATTCCTGAGGACACAGGTGTTATTTCTCTGTACCCTGTAAATACACACCATATCCCACCCTTCAAACCGAAACACAGCCATGCGAACACAACTGCTTCACGGTTGAAACACGAATGGGACAGAGGTACCCAAGCAATCGACTTTTGTACAAAGTCTCGATGTACTAAGTACGATGGTCAAGGGAAGACTCCGTGGAAGTTGTAAGACACATCGGCATTGTCACAACAGACGTTAACTGTCCGCTGCTGAACTCTCCTGCTCCCCAATACCTCTTTATTGGGGAAACAGAAGAGTTCTGCCAGGGTTTTATTAGTAGTTGCCACGCATGATATTGTTTTTAATGGTAATGGAATGGTAACCCCGCCTGCGCTAACGATATACGCTGGCGGAGCACCAGTGAAGGCTGATAGATGAGAATGAAAACAGGCCAGTTAGCCCATCATGATGAATTCATCAGGAATTAAACATGATAGTTTCCAGGGAGAACCGCGAGGAGGTCGACCTGGTTGGGTATATTGCTAGCAATGGGATTCTCAGTCTCCATTACTAACAATCCCTTTCCCCCCAGTGAGGGATGTTAGGTGAGGATGAAGCAGGTCAGCTAGCCTATCGTGACTAATTTAACAATAAATTAATAACAATAGTTTCCTGGGGAAACTGCGTGGAGGTCGACCTGATAGCTTCTTTCCCCGACACTTAATATTTGTTACCAATGATAATCTAGTGGATGATAATCTAATGGCTACACTAGATCCAGTTACTAACATTTCATATCCCAAAGGTCAGCAAAAGCAAGAGTAATACTTCTAGTGTTGCACGGAACTATACTAGGTAGAATTGTGACCGTTCCCTTACTATCAGACTAGTCGTATGCTTTTAAGCCACCTTTGTCGTATAAAAAAATATAATATATTTCACAATAAGATTATATACATAAGTTAAAAAACTTTGAAATTATCAATCAGTAATCTTATCAATATGGAAAACTCTGATAATAGCTCAAATTACTCACTTGTGAAATCTGTCTGTAGTCATTTTTATGTAAATAATCACTTAAAAATTAATTCATAGCCGAGTAAATCTTAACTTTACAAAGTTTATTCAACTCATGTTTTAAACGGATTCATTCACCAACACCGCGAAATTGCAAACCGCTGAGAAAGTTAGTTTTGACACACAACAGAATAAAGTATATTTAACTTGCACTATAATATACTAATTTGTAAATTTTGGTAAATCGATATGTTACTTTTTATTGAAAAATTAACACATATTCGTATAAGTACACGTAACGAGAAAAAAAAACACCCGTTCGACGTGTGAGAATCGAGAAAGACTATTGTTATTTCATTTGCTGACTGGCCGAACCGAATGAATGTTGATTGTCCACTTAGGTGGATAAGTTCATGTTACTCACCTTTACTAAAAAAAAAAATGAAAACGAATGAATGAATTGTTGAAAATCAAAAGCAAGCTAATTAAAAAGCAAGCGCTAGTTTATAGCGACACCTATTGACAAGGTAACTGAAGTATGTGTATGAACTACACAACACTGAATAGGTTATTAACAGTAAAGTATCTATTAGACAGTAGATGGCAGTAGCAGTCTATATTTCATTCTTCTTGGCTGTTCACAATGAAACAAATGGCATATAAGTAATTTGTATAATATCAACATTTCTGTTTTGTTATTTGGTCTTTTTTATAATTATGCAATAAGACTTGTCGTATTAAGCATACGATAGATGGTAAGAAGGAGCCACTGCAGCATAATTTGACACAATCAAAAACGTAGTATAGCGTCTTCAGGTAAGGTCACAATACAAGAGGGATTTTATTTTTTTGTATAATAAGTAGGAATATTATCCTACCTTTTTAAAAAAAATAAAAGCAATGTTAAAGAAATTTTATCTCAATGTAGCCAAAAAGTGAAAAATTCTTTTTTAATTACCTATTTTGAGAAATGTTATATATAAGTACTAAAACTTTACTCTCTTGATCTGAATAACACGAACAATATATAATATACCGAAAATAAGAGAGTAACTCGCTTGATTTGGCGGCTTTTATCAAACTACCAACTTTTATGAAATTACTGAGTACCAATCAATCTTTTAAAAACACTAGAATGTACAAATTGGACAAAATGTATAATAATTTTATTTTTAAAATTTGTGTTAATTTTTTAATTATGTACTCGTATATACATTCAGAATGTGAGTTTTATGAATTTACTTTGTCGCTCTCGACAATCGTTTCGACTTCATTCGGAAATCTTTTCTAAGGAGCGTAAGGTACTTTACGTCACAGCATCTCGTCTCGCACTGCGGATTGTACACGGGTTGCAGCTCGCAGAGACTGTGAAGACTGAAGTAAGTTTCATAAAATTTCTGTTGTAAATGTATATAGACAGTATGTTTATTATCTCCGTAATAATGTACCTATATATATTATATAATCATGTGATCCATTTTAGCCATCAATGTTAATTGTTCGACTTTAAATACTAGGCTGTGAGTAACAATCTCGAAACGAAATAGCAATCGGAGATGGAAGGTCGTGGTAGTAACAGTGGTAGTCAATCTTCTAGTCACACACATACTAACGGTATTTATTTATTTAACTCTTTATTGCACCATAAATAAAAATATACAATGACAATTGAACAATTTAAGTGAAATACAGTAACATAAATACAGATTGAAATATACACATAAAGGTACAAAAGGCGGTTTTATCTCTAGGGCAATTGGTAACGGTAGTGGAATTAAAAAAATTATAATCAAATAACCAGTAATATAGACTTCCGCAAGGTAACACCTAGTTGCGTAAAATATTTTCTTTTTAATTAATGACTGCGTTAAATTAAAAGCTAACTAAACTAATGCTACATAACATAATTGCTGCAAATTACACAAATGACCTACTACGGTAAGTTATTTAAGTACAGAAGGCGCCGCTCGGCAAATATTTGCCATCCATTATGGGCATTATCGTATTAATGTGTTTTACATGTACCTAACTAAGTACCTTTCGAACCGTGTATCTCTGATTAGATCCCTTTGATGTTCCAGAGCTTTTATCTGTAAGTGATAGGTGACAACCATATCAATGAATAAACTATTAAATATGGATAGATACTTAATAAATAGGATATATAGGATATATATATATATATAAATTATTATTTGTCATATTATTTTTTACATCATATATGTTTTGCCTTATAAACAAAGCCTATAGATTATTTTCCTTTCGGTTTCTTGAGGTTGATGGCTGTGTATTTTTTTTATAACTTAACATCTATATTAAAAGTGATTGTACAAAAAAATATAAAAAGGGCTTTTGCCCACAGCTTCGCTCGCGTGTGGTACACTTTTGTACCCTATTTCACGCCTAGGGGTAATTTTTTTAAAAGCCAATAACATAATAATTTTGGTTCTCTATCTAAAATTTCACATGTCTAACTTTTATACTGAGAAAATTTCATACAAACTTTCAATCTTCATTTTACCCCCTTAGGGGTTGAATTTTCGAAATTTCTTAATGTTTACCTAGGCTACTTACTATATACAAAGAGCCTATTTGCAAAATTTAAGATTCTAGATTGAGCGGCTTCAGCTATGCATGGATTGATATATAAGTTAGTCGCCCATAAGGAGAGGTTACAAATAGTTACGTTTGGCAGGCGGATTACCAACCGCTGTTAGGCTTTGGTGATATTTAGGGACGCTGCTGCCCATCCCTCGACCATTGAGTTCCCTTAGTCGCCTCTAACGACACCTACAGGAAAGAAAGGGAACGTACACATGTTATTGTAAAATCAAAACCAATTTTGGTGATTGTACTTTACTATGTGGACGTAGGATCCTGTAAAGACATGGTAACAAGGAAATAAATAAATAACAAATGAATGAAAACCTAAACTTCTTCTTTAATGAGGTGATCCAGAATATTCCTTTTTTATCAAATAACAAGAAAAATTAATTTGTTTCGGTAAAATCAGTCACGAAAATATTGATATCAAAATATATCTTTGGGAATTTAGATTTTTTTGGGATCGATAGGTTTATTTGCGTGTTGGTGACAAATTATTTATGACATTGTTTTTTTGTAGAAAAAAAAACGTTGAATTATATTTTTTAGGGAGTATATAAAAACTCCCCACTTTATTACGGCAAACTCTGTTCAGAATTGTAATTAGCTCGAAATATTCTCGATAAATCCACATGTAACAATGTAATAACGTCATAATCCCCGTCAGATGATTGCCTCGTCACGATATATCTTTTTTATGTCCGTTTATCGCCCGATAATATAATAATCATATCACGCTGACAATAATGGCATGCCAAATAAAATCTACCTACCCTATATTTCACATACTATTAAAATATCGTAACGTATTTAATGTGGTAAAGCTAAAAGTTAATACAATTCCTAATTCTTTATCCGTTAGGTGGATTATTGAGAGACAATAGTGGTGCTCTTAGGCTTTTTTTCTATATTAAAAAAAGTGCGATGTTCCAAAACAGAACGTGTACAAATTGGGCGAAGTCCGGAGCGCTCGGGAAAGCAATATGTTTTTATTTCTTTTTAATTTCCGGTTCGTTTTAATGGCGTCGAAATCAATATAATGGTGAAGCGGCCAGCGCCATTTTCGCATTTTGTGGTTTTGCTCATTTAAAGTCATTGAGCATGCTTAAACTGTGGGATGTGCAGTTAACGAGTTGTCATTAAGCCTGTTGGTATTTTGTTGTTACAATTTCTTTTTTCAATTTTAAGATCCAGTCTGTACACGGTATTTGTATATTTTTTTTGTACACATGCTATTTCTGTAATAGTAAATGTAATAATTGTAAAATGTCGTATCATAAAAGTCTGTAACAGATATATATATATATATATATATATATATATATACATATATAGTACTAATTATTCAATAATGCACCACCTACATATTTCTCGGAAGAAAATTATAGCAATACTTGATATTATTCATATAATATAAACATATAATTAGACTACTTAATATAAACATACACATAATATATTAAATACATAAATAAATACATAAAATATTACTATACAAAACAATTAACTGTAATAAAAGAGCAAATAGTAATCTATGGTTCAAACAAAGTAATCAACAAAATTAAGTTTAAAAGGAAAGTGATTTTTCTAAGAAATAAATGCGGAACTCTAAAGAAGAATGAAAATGAAGTTGGAATTATTAAAAAAACAAAACTTTACATAGCTATCTATGCTTTCGTTTCACAGCGTTGCGAAGAGCGTAAAATTATGTTAGCTTAACTTGAAAGTGTTTTATGAATGATTCCCCACAAATCACGGCTCAAAAAGGAGACTAATATAATAAAAATATCACGCGGATCCTTTTAAAATTCTGTTCGTCTCCCGGCGTTCCATCGGGTGATTGCATCGAGCCCCGGGCAGATATTTTGTATTTTTAAGCGACTCCCAAACGCAGGAGGTTCACAATTCATCTATATATTTTTTTGTACGTATGTTACTCGATACCTGAACAGATTTCGATAATTTTGTTATTGTGAACGATAGGGTTCGCTTTCAGTATCGGTTATATATTAATCTTTATCATCCATAGATTACAGTAACCGTTTACCGTCAGACAGGCTGTATGCTTGTTTGCTACCTTTATGATATAAAAAAAAAACTTGGTTAATTGATTAGAATTATTTTGCACTGCACGTATGTATTACAAAATGACTATAAAAACTATTGAGCTGTGAAAGGACAAAATGTTGGTTTTTTTTTTGATGGGTGAAAATGGTATGGTAACCCCGCCTGCGCTAACGGGATACGCTGGCGGAGCACCAGTGAAGGGTGATAGATGAGAATGAAAACAGGCCAGTTAGCCCATTATGATGAATTCATCAGGAATTAACCATGATAGTTTCCAGGCAGAACCGCGATGAGGTCGACCTGGTTGGGTTTATTGCTAGCAATGGGATTCTCAGTCTTCATTACTAACAATCCCTTTCCCCCCAAAATGTTTGGTTACTTGAAACGACACGACGAATTTATGAATGATTATAATAGAAGGTAAGATAGAAGGAAGGAGGGGAAAGGGGAGACCAAGGCATAGTTACATCAGGTAGAGCAAGGAAAAAGTTAGTGTCGTGTCATATCAATAGGTGAAGAGACTTGCTGAAAATCGTAGCGAGTGGCAAGAGCACCACCGACAAGAGCGCAGCTCTTAAATAGGAAATGAAAGAATGTATTTATTTAATATTGTATTTGCAAAAATTTTAATTATAATTCATAGTTTGGGTGCCGAACTGTTAGTTAATACTAGGCTCCGGGCAGCGATCGATTAATTTGCCTGAAAATGCCTTATTCAGAGGTAACACAAGTTTCACAAAAGGCGCGTGGACGAATTGGCGGTCAGAGATTGATGGCTAATGGAAAGTGGTAGAACTTCTGGTAATAATAATAGTAGTCAATCATTGAGTGTTGACAGTCGCACGCATACTAATGGTAGCTGAATTAAACAAAATAATCCTAATCAACTAACCGGCGATACGGACTTCAGCAAAATCACACCTACGTAAGTAATTGCCTTTTCAATGTTTAGGACGTCTGAAGTTCGAGTCAAATAGGTATTGAATATTTCGGAAAGGGTTTGGGAGGTGAGAGATGTGGCTACACATTTTGACTACCTCCCACCTCTAGGAGGGAGGAAGGCAAAATGTTAAATTATCTATTTTTATTGTTAAACCATATATGTCAATTATCTACAACTCTGTATGTATCCGTTTTTACTATATTACTGTACTGTAGGTTTCTTTCTTTTTTTTTCTGCATCTCTGTATAAGTATGCTTACTTTATACCCGTATTCAATTTTATCAATGAACTACATAAACTTCTATAATTGTATATATTTCATTACTCATTGTCTATTTATTAAAATATAAATAAAATGTAATTATATTAATTTTTTGCAATGACTGTTTGTGGCAAAATAAAATAAATATATATTTTCCAATCAGTTAATACACTCTATTATTCAAAAATCATGTCGTATCATCGAACCATCGAGATCACCCCCGAATTTCCCGTGTCAACACCTTTATAATTTAAACCGGTTTCCGCAAGACTGTAAAGCGACACCATTAGTCCAGGCGAGTCATCTGATCGATGAAGCACGTGGCCCTCAATAGACTTCCGCCACTTATGCTGTTTGTATTGGCTAAGTCCATTAGACTGGAGTGTCCAGAGTAGGCGTGGGTGATATCGGCCATTCTCCGGTATCTATATATTGGGTTTCTCTGGATACTGATGGCGGGGAAAAAGGTTAACACTGGTTTTCCATATTGCCTATACCAGTCGTACATCTATATTAATTTCGATCAGGTTCTCCATGTCGCTATTAAGTATATTTTGGATAACTGATATATGATATGTCCATTATTGGGTTAATATACAGATATTGTTTTTTTTTTATTTATGCAACTTAGAATGACAAACAAGCTGATGGTCCACCTAATTGTAAGTGGTAACCGTCTCCTATAGATTCGAACAGTACCATGGACATAACAGAGTATACTGTTTCGCCCACGATACCCCGTAGCGTTACCATTCTTGAGGACTAAGGTGTTTTTTTTTATTTATGCAACTTAGAATGGGAAACAAGCTGACGGTCCACCTGATGGAAAGTGGTAACCGTCGCCTATAGACATGAGCAGTACCATGGATATAACAGAGTATATTGTTTTGCCCAGGATAGAGATGCGGTGTCATTCCTGGGGACTAAGATGACATACCTCTGTACCTTGTAAATTCACTACTAAATCTCACCATTCAAATCGAAACACAGCCATGCAAACACAACTGCTTCACGGTTAAAACACGAAGGTGACAGAGGTACCCAAGCAAACGACTTTTATACAAAGTCTCCTTCTGGTACTACGATATATAGATATTACTATATATTACCAGAGGGAGGCTTTGTATAAAAGTCGATTGCTTGGGTACCTCTGTCTCATTCGTATTTCAACCGTGAAGCAGTTGTGTTTGCATGGCTGTGTTTCGGTTTCAAGGGTGGGATATGGCGTGAAATTACTGGGTACAGAGGAATAACACCTGAGTCCTCAGGAATGGCAACGCATGGGGGTACCATGGGCGAAACAGTATACTCTGTTATGTCCATGGTACTGCTCATGTCTATAGGCGACGGTTACTACTTTCCATCAGGTGGGTCGTCAGCTTTTTTACTTATGTACAACGAAACGACTGACGACTTTTGTACAATGTCTCCTTCTGGTACAACGATATATAGATATTACTATATATAACCCACCACTCGTCCACACACAAAAAGCAATCATTACAAGTTAATCTGACATATTCGCTTTTAATTTCTTTATCGATATGCTTTTATTTTCATTGAACGAGCTTAATTGTTCGTAATAAAAGGCCATGTTTTTTATCGGAGATCGGTACGATAATATTTTATTACATTAGTATATTCGTAAATTCGTATTACTTTTTTTTATTATTTACGATTAATTAATTAATGAATACACTTAATTTGCAATGTTCGCTTTTATAACTTACCGTAGCATGACACGAACGATATCATACGATGCCACAAAACAAGAAGAGAGCAAAATATATGCAACGAGTTGTATCTCGCGTCTTCGTCCGCTTGAATCTTTACTTTTTTTAAAATATTATATAGGTGAAAATGAGTCTGTTTGATTGTTACCTTATAGCGCCTTAAAGGCTTAAGAAATCACTATAAAATTTAATGTAAGTACATACACGTACTATGTAAGGTGGAGAAGAATAAGGACTGCTTTTTATCACATTTAGTAAATATGCCCCAGTATCTACAAAAAAATTATATACTTACTATATAAAATTTCTTGTGTTAGATAGGTAGGATATAACCTATCCATGTACCAAATATCATTCAAATTCGTTCAGTAGTTTATGTGTGAAAGAGCAACAAATATCAATTGGCACGCAGAAGTTTGTGAGGATGTCTCATTTCTGCGTTTATAAAAATAATACGATTTTTTTATAACACAGGGAACAATGGAGCATGTAGTTACCTGATGGTGACTACCGCCACCCATGAGGAATGCAATAAGATTGAATGAGAATTTTAATAATTTTCCATAGCACGACATGTTATCTTACGACATGTTTTTGTGGGTATGGTAAGAGGCGACTAAGCGAAGTTAACAGTCCAGGGATGGACAGTAGAATCCTTCTTGAAACATTATTAAAGTCTAACTGCGGTTGCCAACCCGCCTGCCAAGCGTGGCAACTACCGGCAAAACTCCCCAATAGAGGAAGACCTATGTTCACCAGTGGACAGTTAACGGCTGATATGGTGTTGTATGGTAATGTACTTAATATTAAAATGGGAAATTAACATTTAAAATATGACGAGAAAACATATACTAAAATAAATGCTTTCTAGTCATATTATATATTATAATTATGTGATAACTTTTAATATATATTTCGACAAGCCCATAAACTGAACGATAACAACACTTACTACACCGAAAATGAATTTTTAATGCTTTAACTGTTAAAGCATTACCTTTTATTTCTTTTCCGTTTTTTCAGCCGTAACTGTTGTTATGTAATGTCGCACCGCGGCGCTGCGAACGCCGGAAGTTGCCAGGAAATGGCCACTAATGGCGACGCGCCGGAAGCGACGCCATTACGCGTTAGTGCTGCTCAAATAATTACTTAAGGCGCCATTTTATTTTATTTCCTAAATAAGTGTTTGATTTGTTTAGGTAAATAACTATGGATATCTGATGGGAAGGCACGCAGTATACTGTACAAGTAAACACCGTAAGGGACTGTACCTTATGGTGTATTTAATAATAAATATTATACTTAGATTTATTTAAATGATAATAAATAACATATTAGTAGGAAACTTTCTAGAAAAATCGCCTGTATTAATATCTCTGCCCTACTCGTGTTTCTGCTACTCAGCAGCGTGCTTACATGAGCGTATTGCAGAAATAACCACGTATAGGTGTCACAGTGTATTTATGATCTTTAAGGATCTGTTTGTATCTATAATCGATGATTGATTCATGTCGATTTGTTTGCATTATAAGTCGCATAAAAAGGTCGTTATTAAATATTACAAGTAGAAAAAATAAATTTGTTATAGTCTGTTGTAATAGTATTTAAAGAGATTGAAAAACCAACGAAATTAGACCCAATCATAAGACAGTTTGCTTATGTCCAACAGCAGTACAGATAAGAAATAAAATAACTTTTTCCAACCGACTTCAAAAAAGGAGGTTCTCAATTCAGTTGTATTTCTTTATATGTCTGTTACCTCATAACTCCATCAGTTCTAGACCGATATGGAAAATTTATTTTTTATTTGAAACGATATATTTACAGTTTAGTCCCATAGACATTTTATCAAAATCAGTTCTGTAGTTTAATTTTTAAAGTAAAGTAAAAGGTTTTTTCACAATAAGTGTTTTTTTTTTATTTGTAGGGCACAGTCTTTAATTATTAATGCTTCAATCTGTTACTAATTTAAACAGTATTTCAGTGATCAAAGAAAACTTGGTTATATCTTCATTAAGTGTTGTTAAAACTGACCATAGGTAATGTAATCTTATATATAAAATTCTCGTGTCACGGTGTTTGTTACCAAACTCCTCCGAAACGGCTTTACCGATTTTCATGAAATTTTGTGTGCATATTGGGTAGGTCTGAGAATCAGCCAACATCTATTTTTCATACCCCTCAATAATAAGGGTAACCCTCCCCAAAAATTTTTTTTTATTTTTTTTAACAATTTTTTCCATTTTTATTTTATTATGATTTAGCATTGAAAAATATACACAACTTTAAATTTTTATCGTTTTACGATCAACCCCTGTCTTTTAATCGCGATTTTTATATTTCGCAATAAGTGGTAAAACAAAGTTTACGGGGTCAGCTAGTAATAATATAAAGATAAATCAGCCACTAATCAATGTGTAAGACATAATGAAATTAATCGTTGTAGCACCCATGTTCAAGCGATAAATATTATAAGAAGACATGTTGTTAATTTAAAATAAACGAATAAAACCATATATAATACGTAAATGAGAATTTAATAAAATTACAACACGTTTTGACATCATCCATAAATCGGTTTAAAGAAGAAAAAAAAATCGATAACTTTTCGTTTAACTCTATATAAAAACATCTAAAGCAAAAGTGTACGTAAATTTTGTAAATAATGAAGTTTAATGAACTCCTTTATTTTTTATTTAACTGAATAAAATAACCTAGTATAATTTAAACAAAGGAGAATAGAATAGACAAAAAGAATAATCAATACGTATGGTATGTATATAATATGAATAAGATTATTTATATTATTATTTATATAAAAAAGAAACTAAAAAGGTAGCTAATAGCAAAATGTTTTTACTCAGTTAATGAATACTTTAATCATTTTAAAGCTTAAATATAATGTGACTCAGTTAATTAAATGAATTTTGTATGATTCTGGTGAAAATTGTGAACAATATTTAAATATTATATACCATCTTTTTTACCACTTTTCAAACAAAATACAGTTATTTGTGTTTGTATGTCTAAGTTAACTAAGCAGAGGGAGACTTTGTACAAAAGTCGATTGCTTGGGTACCTCTGTCCCATTTGTGTTTCTACCGTGAAGCAGTTTTGTTTGCATGGTTGTGTTTCGGTTTGAAGGGTGGGATATGGCGTGAATTTACAGGGTACAGAGGAATAACACCTGAGTCCTCAGGAATGGAAACGCATGGAAGGTATCATGGACGAAACAGTATTCTCTGTTATGTCCATGGTACTGCTCATGTCTATAGGCGACGGTTATCACTTTCCATCAGGTGGCCCGTCAGCTTGTTTGCCATTCTAAGTGGTATATAAAAAAAAAACTTATAATAGTATATATTTTCACATTTGATAAACATATAAATAAACACAAAAAATACAATCGAATTAAGTACGTCTTCTTTTCTAAAGTCGTTGGAATTCATAGTATCGTTATTTCGTAAATAATAAATAACTTATTTCTTTAATATTGCCGACCAGATGATTATCTTTACACCTCAATATCAACTTTCCGAACACAGTTTATAAATAACCAACGCTGACAACCATTCGACTTGCTCTTAGGTGAAGTTCACCCATAAATCCCGTCCAAGTCCAAGTGAAAAGAACGGAGACGACCTCTCGGAGTACATAACGAGTTTCAAATTGGAAAATCTACTTAGACGCAAAGTTTGCGAACTTATGCGCGGCGCTGTTGTTTTCCCCTGTTTTCTCCTCTCGTCCCTGTAAGATTATGCAGTAAACTTTAACTGTAGTTCAGTTTACGTGCTATGGACACTCTTTTTACAAAAATATGGTCATGGAACATAGGTTTTAATAAAATTACTTTTGTTTAAATCCAATAATACGTATTGATGACAAAAATTTTATTAATAGGAGAACACAGGAGAATTTTTAAAGATAGGTGACAAAAATATTAGAAGTATTTTATACATACTATCGGGACGTAACACGACGAAAATTGCAGGTAAATAGTACCTACATACTGGACTTTTATTGCCGTCGTTTCGACAATATATGTGTCAACAACGCGAAAGTTTAAAATTAAGTAGTTTTTGTTTAGCAAAAAAAAATTGCAATTTCAATATTTCGTACTTCTTTGTGATTCGTAATTATGAATAATCAACGAAGACATTATATCTCTAGTATGGAATGATTATATTATTTAATTGGGTATAATACACACGTTCAAAACTGTCATTTTCAAGTCGCTTAAATTTTATGCACTTTACATTTAGACTTTTACAACTGGACAACGGAAATTTAATGAACTTATTGTGTGTCGTTTCCGACAATTGTTTCGTTATCCTACGGAATTCTTCTTTAGGGCGCCTACGGTGCTTACTTAATCGTAACATCTCGCCTCGTAAACATAGTGTGTTCTTTAAAGTCTCCTTTCGTCAGGTTATATACAAATGTTTAGAATAATGAACACAAGTCCTAAAAATAATATTAGGTATAATATATTTTTTTATAATATAGGGAACATAGGATACGGCTCACCTGTGATAAGTGATTATCGCCGCCCATAGGCTTTCGCGACATATAAAAAATTGGAGATGTGTTTATTTATTTATTTATTCCACAATAGAACTTTGTGCAAATGGCGAGCGTTAATGCCATATGACATTGCCGTGTTGCCGGTCTTTTAGGAAGTAATATGCTCTGTTTTTAAGGTTTTAATATCATATTTATTCGGAAATATTGCTGCCGTGAGTTGATTCCATAGCTTGGTTGTGCGTGGAAGAAAGTGTCTAGAAAAACGAACAGTGGAGGATCGCCACTCAAACAGATTGTCGAGATGGAACTTCAGCTTTAATATTAAAAAAAAAGAGAGTGCATGTAAACTTACCATTTAGATAGATAAATTATTTATTTATGTATTTTTATCTACATAATAATAATTGAGAAAATTTTTATAAAGGCTCAGCAACAACTCTGTCGATTGATTCATTATGATTGCAACTACGTATCAAAAATCAGTATTGTAGGAGATATCAGAAGATAATACCTACGGGCGAATTTAAGACTTTCACTATTTGAAAGTAGTCTAATTAATTGTCTTCTAAAATTATTTAATGAGGTATTTCTTCGAAAATTACAAGTACAGTTTTATTAAAAATGATAGTTTTTAGTTTGTATATCTAAGTAGGGCTAAGATATTATGCCTCTGTACCTTATAATTTCACTGCCGTCTTTTAAATAGAAACTGCTAGTATATTCATAAACAATATATTCAACAATGTTGTAGGGAGATATTTAAACGAAATGATAAAGTGTTAAACAGATACCTAAGTGTGTCACAGTAAATTATGTAGTACATTCTCAACGACTCTTATTCCATTGTTCGCAAGGATTGCAATTGTTGTTTTATCTCCCTTTATACAATACAAATATGTTAGCGTGAAACACGAGTGCAAGTAGCTCAGATTAAAAAATCATCCAGAACAATATAACCGTATCAGCTATGAGATCTGATGCCGGTGCCTACCTAACGAACGGGAAAAAAGAAAAAAAAATGGCGGGAATTTGATTCATAATTATTAAACATGGCGGCTATCTATGAATACGATCTAAAATACTGAACTGCATAGATATTGGCAAATAACATGAACAATGTTTCTCTATTGTGTGACCTGCTCTGTTTTTTATTATAAGTTTTTTTGTATACAAAAATCTTAGGCAAAAGAATCTACTGTCTAAGATTGTCTATAATTTTGTTCAGGTTATTTGCCACGAACGAACTGTAGTTAGCCTTTATTTATGAGACGGTACAGTCCTCAGCAGTCGGTAGTATTTAATACTAGCTGTGACTGTGATTGTAACTTCGTTCATGTGTTCAGGATAAAAATTCAAAATTTTTAAGCCTTAAGGGTCATCGATGTGGCAGGAGCTTGTTACTAACAAGACAACCATCAATCCGAATGTGCTTGATTGCCAACCGTAAAAAATCGACACGGATGTCGTTACTAAAAGATCCTAACTGAGGAATAGTCAAATTACGAGCGGGCTATAAACTGAAAGAAGAAAATATACCTCCTGAGGCGGACCCTTCGAAAATGTAAATAGCCAATCTTAACGGAATTGGTCAAAGGGCAAGAGGCGCGAAATCACTGTCGATTTGGACGATACGACATACCGCGACAACTTTGAACACACTTCGACAAACTGTAGACTGCATTCTCAAAAAAATTTATACGCTTATTCCAAAGCTATAAGGTTCAAATTTCAAGTAAAAGCTCGTGACATAGAGCAATGTTATCGATGTTTATCTATAGGTATTTGAACACAATACAAAGCGTAATAAAATAAACTGGCCACAATAATTTTTATTGTAAGAAGGGCTCTCGAATTATCATTTAGATAGGGTGGGATGCAATATGGCGCGAATTCGGAGCTCAAAAAAATAGATGGACGGTGAACACGGGGCGACAATTGAGTTACGGTTAGGGATGCCCATTTGCTGGTGTTTTTTTGGGATTTGCTTAGGTAATTGCATTCATTTTATGAGGATCATTTTATATTAGCGGTTAGTTTGATTTATGTTACTTTTTAGTCATTATCGTTTAGTATCTACATAAATATTTTAGTATTGTTTCTTACGCATTGTCTCTTCTGTGATTAGATTCAATAATTTACTTACCTTAGTAGGTTGGAGTACATTTATATACCACATCATTTGTTCAGTTATTATTTTACCTACAAAATCAAGGAATACAAAAGTCTTATTAACTTAAAGTATTTCAAGTAATTTTCAGTACTTTATAATTTAATTATGTATTATCTGAATTAATTATCTATTTAATTATGTATATAATTAGTTAAAATAGACCTTGCGTGCCCTCAAATGTTTTATTTCTGTTTACTTTTTGAACTGTTTTTAACTGGATGTGGTATATTTTTTATTTTAATACAGTAATATCAGATATAGAGAAGACGTTGATAATTTATTAATAACATAAGCCCATTGTTGTCATATTGTGTATTCATAACAAGCATTGCAATTTAATTCAAATATTAAATTTTAATCTGGACGTCAGCGCCAACGAGTATTAATGACGAACTCCCCACAAGATGGTATTCCCCTGAAACACATTAGTCTGCAGCGGAGAGGGTGACGGAGCGATCATTGTGCCATAAGCGATAGCGATTTTTAATTCGTAGCAGAACTTATTTTTATAGTACTGCGGAAAAAAGGAGCATTGTTGGTGCCTCTGTATGTACTTATATTTAATGTCTGGCGGTTTTTTTACACTACCGAATATGTTAAACAAACTGACGACTCAATGGAAAATGGCAACCATCGCCTATAGACACGAATAGCAACTTTGTAGATTAAATGGCAGAGTGGATTTTAATGAAATACGTTTTATTTATAAAATTGTAAAAATATTAATTAATGTTAAATATTCAGTCAGGTTTTATAATCTTGTCACGAAATGTTACAACTTCCCATATATGTATTTGTGTATTCGCTATTTTTTCTTACGTGACTTATATTTTTTTATAATTATGTTATGTAATTACTTCTCCAACTCTGAACCGATTTTTACCTATTTTTTTTTGCAATCGATAGGCTGTTTCCGTTGGTCTTATTATTTGGCTTTTCGTTATGGAACAAAAAGCTGCTTGTTACAAAGCAAAATCTAAATATTAAACACGCAATATTCTAAGTTAAATCTACAAATGAAATTGTTACAGAAGCACGATACATATCGTTATTACAACTATATACTTGTCCAAATTTAAGACATCAGACTTAGCTGGGTGTATGTCTACTTCAGATTATTTTTTTTAAATTGAAATCGCTATTTTATCATAACTCTAGTAGCAGCTTTACAATGACACGACGCGGCGGCAGTGGTGTGGGCTGGGGGACGACGCAAATGGAAAGAGAATCAGTGCTGATAAATGATTTTGGTACAAATGTTATTTTGATCTTTCGCGATATCGTCCGATTTGTTTGGGGCGTGCGCAATTACAATTCGGTTGGTGTTCGCCTTTTTGATTGCATTATTCGATGTTCGGTTGCAGGTTTGTTGCTTTATTTATCAAACTTAACATTGGTGTTGTGCGTGTAATGTTATAAGTTCAGATAATAATGTCGATATAGACTGAGCAGTATCGAATTTTAAATTGAAGACATTATTTTGAGTGTGAGTTCTTTCTCTCATTCATTTTCATATGCTGTTCCCATGTTTTTATATATTTTAATATGTGAGATAAGTAAGCGGTTATGTAGTCTATTCAGAATGTTTAATTATATACCTTCCTACTTTATACTATATATTATATGAAGTGCAAATAAACATGAATTTTAGCCTACAAACATGTTTTCATGTAGGTAAATGTACTTATTGCTATTTTTACATTTTTCATTAAAATTGCAATTATCAACCTAAATTACATACATACAAGAATTAAGAGAAAAATAAAAGCAATAAAAAATTATCTTGATATTTATTTTAATGTGACTATCTATGAGGTGGCTATAAGATAATTGTATTAATACTATGATTTTATATATAATATTTTATATATAAAATCATAGTATCATAATTTTATATATGATTTTATATCTGTATATTGTAGTGACAATATCTATATTTGGCCCCAATAAGGATATATTATATATATCGGTTATTCAACAATTATATAATATCGAAATTAACATCTAATATAATATAAAATAATCTGACCGGTGTGAGCGATATCAAAATGGGCGACGAACTATTTTCCCGCCATTAATATACAGAGGATTTGCATTTGGCGTTCCATTGTTTCTGCCTACCCTAATGGGAGACAGGCGTGACAGATATGTATGTATGTAATATACAGATATAGGAGTATTATCGATGTGACCCGTATATATTTCTATTAAGATTATTGTCTTAATATTATCAATTAATAAAGTTTACAATTACTAGGAAATCAATTCTTGGTCTGCTTTAGTTTCAACGCCCGTTGACAACACTCTTTGCCGGTTTACCCTGTAATTTGAAAAGATAACTGTTATAGAAATATAGCCTAAGATCTTTCTAACTGAGGGCAGGGCCTCTAGACAAGTGGCAAGCGAATTCGTCAATAGAATCGACATCGCTAGCGAGTCTCTAAGTTGAAATGAGTCATCCGGCGTTGCTATCTCATTCTGTCTCACGGACTCGCTAGCGATGTCAATTCTATCGACGAATTCGCTTGTCACTTGTCTAGAGTCTGGTGACTCTTATCTTCAGCCGACTTAAAAAAAGAATGAGGCCCTCAATTAGGTTGTGTTTTTTACTTTGTTACCTCATAAATCCATCAATTGTAAATCGATTGAACAATTGTTTTTTATCTGAAAGGATATTCCTACTTAAATATTGATCCATGAAAATTGGTTTTAAAAAAACTGTTTTCAAAAAAACTGGTTTTATCACAATTGAAGTAGTTCTTTTTTGTGAAGATCAATTTAATTATGTGTCTTATTGTATTTCCATTATAATGCCCTTTAATTTGTCTAAAAACAATTATTCTAAATGAATGAATGTCTAAAAGTTGTTAATGGTAATGGTAGCCATTTGTCGCTAGCCAAGTCAGATGCACTGTAATACATTTTCGTTCATCTTTCATACTTAAATTCAAATTCAAATCACCTTTATTCAAATTAGACTTGTTTACAAGCACTTTTAAAACATCATATTTTTTTTAATGTACTACAGGGTTCGAAAATTTTTATCTGTTGAAAAGAACTCGCAAGAAACTCAACTAAAACACTTTTAAATCTTAGTATACCCATGCGTGAGCAATCCATGCTAAAGTGGTGTTGTTTAGGCGTGGACCCATGAGCGGATTTATTTGTCCAATATATACCGTCACCCAACTGAAATGGAAAACAGATGTAATGGGTGAATTTTTAAAAGAAACCTCATTGTATTGGTCAAGTATAAATACAGTTCACCAGAGGGAGACTTTGTACAAAAGTCGATTGCTTGGGTACCTCTGTCCCATTCGTGTTTCAACCGTGAAGCAGTTGTGTTTGCATGACTGTGTTTCGGTTTGAAGGGTGGAATATAGCGTGAATTTACTGGGTACAGAGGAATAACATTTGAGTCCTCAGGAATGGCAACGCATGGGGGGTATCATGGGCGAAACAGTATACTCTGTTATGTCCATTGTACTGCTCATGTCTATAGGCGACGGTTACTACTTTCCATTAGGTGGGCCGTCAGCTTGTTTGCCATACTAAGTTGTACAAAAAAAAAAAACAGTCAGAAGATAAGGATGTTTATAAAGCCTTTATTTATAAACATGAATTCTTCTTCGATATAAAACGTTGCATTGAGAAGAATTAAAGAAACATAAGTAACCAATATATTAAGTAACATTTCCACTGAATAACAACCATTTAATTTAATAGAATAAAATAAATATGGGATCAACGTGTGAGGAAATCCTATCAATTGAATAAAGAATTATATATATATTTTTTATTATTATTGGCATACGAGTTTAAACCGTTAACTGTCCATTGTTGAACATAGGTCTCCTTCATATTTGGAAGTTTTGACCGTAGCTGCCACGCTTGGCAGGCGGGTTGGCGACTGCAGTTATAATTTGGTGATGTTTTAAGAGGGACACTCCTGCCCATCTCTCGACTATGAAATTCCTTTAGTCGCCTCTTACGACACCCTCGAGAAAGGAAGAGGTGGCCTATTCTATGCCGAGACCACACGGCAATTGTCTTAAATTGGTAAATATGTCGCGTAAAACAAATTTAGGCGGTTTGAGAATCTCATGTGTTTTGAAATTTACTCAAAATACTTACAATATCCACATGGAGAAAGCCGTCAGCATAATACTGCATCTCACAATTCTGAGAAAGGAAACACGAGATTCCATTATTTTACATGTAATAAACTTAGAAAATACTTAATAGATTTCAAAATTTTTTATCATCTATAGAAAGCTTCATTGTCAGAGTAAAATGGACTATATTTAATTTAAAAAAATCTTGTGAAGCTAATGTGGATCGGTAGTATACGATATATCACAACATCTATGAAGATATTAACTTTACATTTAATTGAATAACGCCTTACATACATAAAACATGTATACATTTCTATCATCATATCAGCCTTTAACTGTCCACTGCTGAAAATAAGCCTTCCGCTTAGGGGGTTTTTGCCAGTAGTTGCCACGCTTGGCAGGCGGATTAGCAACCGTACTTAGGCTTTGATGATGTTCTAAAAGGGACGCTGTTGCCCTTCCCTCGCCTTTCCTTAGTCGCCTCTTGCAACACCCACGGGAAAGAAAGAAGTGATCTTTAAATACCGCATGCACAGTAAGGTATATATCTCTATACATAATGTTTATTTTTTGAACACGTATTGTAATTTAGTCGCTATGCGAAGACAGAGGAGGGAAGGATTGGCAGTAATCAGGTTGACCTCCACGTGTTCTTCTCTAGAAAGTATCATGGTAAATTTTTGACGAATTAATCACGATGGGCCAACTGACTTTTATCTCCACTGGTCACTTACCTCTCGCTGGTCCCCGCCAGCTCATATCTATAAATCAAGCGGGGTTACCATTCTATTATCATCCTAAAAAGAAAAACCAAGTGTACATAGACAATTTTAAAATACTCACTCTTTATTAGGTCCCTTTCGGACAAGTAATGGACCAATGATAAAGATTATAGCAAAAACAGCAGTTAGAATATAGATCGGCATATGGAGATTGGAGCTTTTGACATTATTTGACCGTGGTAATGGCGCTCCTGGTACATCAGATAAAAATGATGGTTTGCTATTAATCTCACCAGATTTAATTTCTTTCGGCATTATTATTAATATAAATTATTTCCCAATTCCAATTTCAAGATTTTAATGAAACCTTAAAGTAAATTTAAAGAGACAAATTAATAATTTTGAATGACGGTTCCGAAGCAATAGAAAGGTATCAAAAGTCTCGTAATTCTAGTAAACTGTTATTGATAACTGCTTTAGAGGTTTTATACAATTTTTAATCATATATTATTATTTACGTTATTAATAAGGTGCCAGATAGTTTCAGTAAATCATTACTTAATTAATTCAGCACCTTTCTGCACCGGAGTGCAAGTATCAACATTGCATTGTGTCACCTTCAACTAAAATTTAATGCCTAATTATTATTTGGAGTAAAAAGGTAGACCTTTTGATGTGTAGTATCCATCGTCTGTAGACATACAACTATGAGTTGTACTCCTAGATATCACACTATTAGACTAATAAAGTAAAGATTTAACAGTATTGAATTACAAATTGTAGGATTGTCAAATATGATTTTAACAGGTAGCAATGACGACACCTTCCAGCTCAAGAGTTAGTGGCTCATTCCATTTGTCCCTATTGTTTCCGCATTTTACCATCAGAGTATCTACTAGAATGGTTCCTCTTTTAATCTAGTAGGTATTTCAGTCAATACCCATTAACGTCCTACTGATAGGCACGGGTCTCTCTTCATTATAAAGATGTCTAATTATTGAAGCTTTTGCATTGTTAAGTTTTACTCCCTTAGTCGCCTTACAACATCTTGAGAAGAAGGAATGGTGACATACTGTATTCTTATTTTTAGTATTCTTACTATTAAAATGAGCATGGGAAGCATAAGAAAGAAGAGAATGTGGTAAGAAAAGTTTTACGTATAAATGTGTATTAGAAGTAGTATAAGGTTACAAAAGTAGTGGAAGACTCAGGAAGAGATGAATTGACTGTATGAAAGATGATGTGGCTAGAAAGGGAGTGAAGAATGAGATAACTGTAAATAGAGATGAAAGGAAAAAGAAAATAAATTACTATAGAAAAGGATAGGAATATGATGACTCTCACGATTTAGCTCCTAACTATAGAGAAACTGTTCAATCTCTAAGAATCCAATACGTAGTGAGCTGAATTTTAAAAAGAATAATTAAAAATATTATCTGCTTGATCTTCTTAATAATACACAATGTTACGATGGCTGTCACTGGCAGAAGTCATGTTTCTTGATATAAAACGTCAATTGCTACAAGCCAGTTACATACAACCATGAAATAGTTAAGACGCTGAGAATTCTATAACGAGTTCTCATAGCAGTAACCGTGTATTTCCTCATAGGACCCGAGGGCCGATCGTCTGATCGCTCGCTATCGCTCGATCGCGATAGTGGGAGAGCGGGCATGCGCGCGCACCTATAATGACTCAATTATCCGCTTAGGGGGGGCGTGGTCCGGAACAGTATGTCTTCATTACACGACCATCGTTTGATAAGTATGGAAGTGGGCTTAGGAACATTTTAAAATTTTAAAGTTTTACTTGATTAAAAAATACATTGTTCATTTTATAACTTGAAATGTCAAACAAGCTGAGTGCCCACCCGATGAAAATTACTTATTTTTCTGTCTTTATTAGCTAACCTATTTAGTCTCTCCAAATCTCTAATTAATTCATATTAATGATAGGCTCTATTTTAAATTAGGTTTTCATATTTTAAAGTCAATAAGGCATAAATTTTGTTTTAGGAAGCTGTACTCGTAAGTTACAAAAGGTTCAGTGAGGCCTGTTCTTGCTATTTAATACGGGCGACGGACTTAACCTCTTTAGTGAAAATAATGGTGATTATTGAAGGATTAAAAGTCGTTATTATGTTATTCACAGAAGAAATAGCGTATTATTTCGAAAAATGGGTAAATGGAGTATACGTTCGTCATGATGGTTAACCAATGCCAATAACTACTCCATACTTAGCTTTGGATAAATTTTACGAATTTGTTTGTTGTCATTTATTTTATTTGTAGTTTAGTTATTACCGTGTGGTTCCGGCATAAAATGGGCCACCCCTTCTTTTCCCGTGGCTGTCGTAAGAGGCGACTAAGGGAACTAGATGGTCGAGTGATGGCCAGAAGCGTCCTTTTTAAATCATGACCAAAGCTTAACTACGGTTGCCAACCCACCTGCCAAATGTGGCAACTACTGGCAAAACACCCTTTATGGGATAGGCCTATGTTCAGCAGTGAACAGTTAACGGTTTTTTTTATACAACTTAGAATGGCAAACAAGCTGACGGCCCACCTGATGGAAAGTGATAATCGTCGCCTATAGACATGAGCAGTACCATGGACATAACAGAGTATACTGTTTCGCCCATGATACCCCCCATGCGTTGCCATTCCTGAGGACTCAGTTGTTATTCCTCTGTACCCTGTAAATTCATGCCATTCAATCGGTTGAAATGATGATAGTTCATAACTAATCAGATTTACAATTTAATAAGCTTTGCCTTGCATTTACTCTAAATTATTTAACGACCATTGTACCATAATACCAGTATAATTGTAATTAAGTTTAACACCATAGCAAGTGATATTTCTTTTAAATTGAAATCATTGGGTGTGTTACGAAAATATAATTTAGAGTTGTCAAGAAAGATTATTAGACGTAAGAAGTATTAACAAATACTAAATATTTGTAAAATGGACTGTCTATATATCTTCAGCTCTATCACGAACATGTACAGCATAGGACGTTATCTATTGGTACTGGGAAACCGCAAAGAATTTATTGGTAATATCGATGGACGGCGTGATGGCTATTTACGGAGGATTCTTGTTCGAAAATATAGTCCGCTTAACGTTATCTCTGTGATCATCGAGATCGACCTGCAGGGTCATGAATTGATTCTTAAGTTTCTATTTTAGATACGGTTTGCAGCAAATCATATAATATCCCACGATTGTGTTAGAGATCAATGCTGCAACTAGAATGCGCCTAGATGTTTAGACTGCCTTATACTCGTAATTGGCTTGTTTTCTTATAAGAAATTCTATGTCATTAAATATTTCTAAACTTTTAAAGTTTCAAATATTTATAATGTTAAAGGTAACAACGAATGGCACGATTTGAGAGAACATCTGTAAATATGAACTAGTCTGCAGTTAAGTGAAATGTTTATTAATTGAAAAAAGGCCCACAGTGTCTTAATCAAATAATTTTTTAGATGATTTAGGTACAACTCCTTGAAGAACACTAGAACAATTGGTTTTTCTGCCAACACTTGGCTACGTGGATATCCACACCACTTTTTTCTGATTTTCTTTATGATGTTTAGAATAGAGATGAATGGAAAAAGAAAACATATTACACCGAACTCAAATAGATACGGGAACTTACTAATTAACCTAGTTACTTGAACAGTGCAGGCAACTGCCAAGTAAAGCGGACTGTGGCATCAGATGTTTAGAGTTGTAACAGTTGTAGGTTATGGACGGACTTGAAAATTAAAATAATATTATGTATATCATACCAAAATATATTCCTCTTGTAATTACGTATTGGAAAAGTCATGGGCTTTTGGTTTCTGGTGTGTACTTACCCCTTTACTGTCAAATCATTAGTAAAATAATGGACTGTTATTATGTTTCATCAAGAAATATCTAGAAAGAGAAAGCTAATTGAAACGCAAAAGTTTATTGAAATAAAATCATTTTCAACTGATGGTAGAAAGAAATTATGTATTTGTTATAATATGGAAGTTTGTACGCTTTATTCTTGATATACTATGTCGTCTATATAATGTAATGTTTAAGAATTGTAAAATTAATATCATGTTAAACGGTCAAGTCAAAAATCTTATAGGCGAGCCACCCTTAGTGCGTGACTCCTGCCAAAGGGTGTGAGAAAGGGTCGGCTTTTGACAGCTGTCAGGCTGTCATTTTGACTGGGTCAAGCGGCCTTCAGCCGAGTTCAATTTCCAGGTCCGTAGATGTAGCGCGCTTAGAATTTTGATTTTGCACCAGTACCTACCCGAAACCGCAATTTTGCTCGCGTGAATGACTTTAGAATGTATTTTATGTATCCATAAAGTATTTTATGTACGCATCAGCGTAACATCATTCAAATCTTTTAACCATTGAAGCGTTAAACTTTAACATTTGTAGAATTTTTTTTTTGTAAAATGTGACACATGGCACAGTGGTTTATTACCCTATCTTAACAACATTATTTGTCAATTGAAGTTTGTGACTAATTCTCTGGTGATAGAAAACACCGATATCAGATTAAATTATTATTACTTATTAAATACAATCGAGTGACGGCGATGTTCTCACCTCCTGCTACACCGAAAAATGTGGGTACATTAAATGATACGTTCGCCATAATCAAAACAGTCTATAAATGTCTCTGGTTATCAAATTAGATATTATAGTAGTGACCATAATTATTTCCCTAGTTTCATCAATATAGTGCAATGCTGACTCTTAAATGACGTAGTTACCTACAGTTGTTAGGTACTTACTCTTGTTGGATATAAGAATGCCAGCAGAAAGTTTTTTTTTTTCTTTTTACTAATAGAATTACATAACCGAAGGAAAACAGACAAACTTGATTACAGATATATGATAAAGAGATTGACTTTTTATCTTTTTTTTACTATTCTGACGTTACCTTACATTTAGGTAATTTTTTTTCGAAGGTTTCAGTAAACCGACATCCGTACAAATAAAATATAAAATACATCTAAAACATTACTAAAGTACTTACCTAATATTCGGATACCGACAGATATTGGTGGTATAAGACCACAATTTTCTAAATGTAGAAACACAAAAGACACAATTTCTTTGAATACAAAATTTATATCTATTCGCATATGCAAATTTGCATCATACATCGTTGCAGCGGGCCGGAACGTAGCATGCGACTCTGCTGCCGGAATAAATCACAGCTGATTTATTTTTATTCAGCTGGCAGCACTGACGCGTGTATTTACACTATGCACCATGGTGCATTATATTTTACCCGACTACTGAAAAAAGAAGTGTAATGGTTTTTTTTATACAACTTAGAATGGCAAACAAGCTGACGGCCCACCTGATGGAAAGTTGTAACCGTCACCTATAGACATGAGCAGTAGTATAGACGTAACAGAGTATACTGTTTCGCCCATGAAACCCCCTATGTGTTGCCATTCCTGAGGACTCAGATGTTATTCCACCGTACCCAGTAAATTCACGCCATATCCCACCCTTCAAACCGAAACACAGCCATGCAAACACAACTGCTTCACGGTTGAAACACGAATGGGACAGAGGTACCCAAGCAATCGACTTTTGTACAGTCTCTCTCTGGTATTGATTGTTGCCAGTTGGTGGAATTTCAAGTTGATATCTTAATAGAGTTAATACAGTTAATTTATTTGATTTGGTAATATTTTATATATTTATTTATCATATTATGTATATGTTAATATTAGTCTAATTATATGTTTATAATATATGAATAAATTAAGTATTATTTTCTATTTCTTCAATTCAATAATACACGGCTACTTATTTCTCTGTTTGCCCAATGGTTGACTGGTAGAGAACATTGTTAAGGTGTTAACTACGCTAAATGTACTTAAAATTTCACTGTGTATTAAAGTTTAAATATAGTAAATATAATAAAAAACATTTTTTTTTATACGACTTAGAATGGCAAACAAGCTGACGGTCCACCTGATGGAAAGTGGTAACCGTCGCCTATAGACATGAGCAGTAGCATGGACATAACAGAGTATACTGTTTCGCCCATGAAACCCCCTATGCGTTGCCATTCCTGAGGACTCAGGTGTTATTCCACCGTACCCAGTAAATTTACGCCATATCCCACCCTTCAAACCGAAACACAGCCATGCAAACACAACTGCTTAATATGTACTATTTAAAATTTTATATGTATAATTAATGAAATATATTTCATAACTATTTTATTACTATCATTCATCATTCATTTGTTCATTTTATAACAAATGTTGAAATTGTCTGTTAATTTTAATATATAGTTTAATATTAGGTATTCGAAATGTACTATGCTAGTGAATTACAATAGTAAATAAACAATGAGATTTCTATGAAGTTATTACTAAAATATTTGGAACTTCAGAAGCGAAATATGAAGTAAGTGCAAAATTTTAGTGGTAGGTAGGTATATGTGCAACTTGTTTTATGTAAATTGTAACATATAACTTTACATAGTATATTGTATATACAAATATGACCCTAAATGTATGACAGTGTAATAGTCCCTAAGATAAACCACAAAAGTCTATAAACACATCGACGGCCATTCAAAGTTCTATATTAATGTGCGAGTAGTCAGTAGCACAATGGTCGTCAAGTCCACAACAATGGGGAATAACGTAAGCCACAAATCATGGTGGTGCAACGTCTTATTTAGGATTTCACGGCAAACCACGAGCGTCTAGGAAGTTATGGGGATAGATAAGTAGGTGTTTGATTACTTCGCGCCATTATGCTTTTATCTGTCTGGATGGGCATAGACTTTTACCTGCTTTATGGGTGTTATTTAGGTGGGTTTATATATTTAACATAGAAACGTCCGATTAAATTTTGTCTGTAGTAGTAAATATATTTATATTGTGCGATTTGTGGGCGAAGGCAATAAGTGTGAAAAGATTTTTTTAATGAGTGATAATGGAATGGTCACTCCACCAGCGTTGTTAGTATTTTTTTTTATACAATTTAGAATGGCAAACAAGCTGACGGCTCACCTGATGGAAAGTGGTAACCGTCGCCTATAGACATGAGCAGTACCATGGACATAACAGAGTATATTGTTTCGCCCATGATACCCCCCATGCGTTGCCATTCCTGAGGACTCAGGAGTTATAGTATGGTAGTGTAATATACAAAGCTATTTTATCTATCAAGTACCATCTCTCGCTATGGTACTAGTGAGAGATGATATGTGAGGATGTAACAGGTCAGTTGGCCCATAGTGACGAATTTATAAAGAATTAACCGAGATAGTTTTCGGAGGGACCGGCGTGGGTGGACCTGATATTGTTAGCAATTTGGCTGTTAGATCCCTATTACTAACAATCCCTTCCCCCCAGTATGTAAACATTTATCCGATATTTGAATGTTAAGGTATTTTGATGTTTATTAGGAGTATTTACAAATATTACTCAATATATTTAATTAAATAGCTGAACTGGTTTGAATCGAATGTATAGGTATTTATTAAGATGAACCATAAGCTTTAAATGACACGGGAAAAACCGTGGGTTACAACTAGTGTAAAAACTTTTTATTTCTATTGAACATGACATAGCAATGGATATAGTAGTTAGTAATTATTTTTAAATATTAAGCTATTTCGGATTTTAAACAGTTGAATTTTGCAGGTGCAGCATAATAAGAGAAGGTTCTGTTGTATTCCTATGATGAGCTCTATTCCTGCAGGTGTTTTCAGTAGTCCTTTATTAGTCAGTTCATCTACTTGTAATTTATACACATTCAGTATGACAGAGAGAGAAAGAGAGAGAGGATAAAATGTTGGTTTAATACCTACGTAGATTTATATGTGAATTTTATAAGCAAGCAAGCGACAACGTCATCATTCCGTGTCGCTATTTTAGACTTAGTCTCCGATTCGCTATGAAGCAATACTTTTAGATAGCTTAGGTCTGATAACAGAAATTTATTAAAGGCATGACGAGTCGTACTCGAATAAATTAAAAGGTGACCCTATCACGCTCTAGAAAAACCATTCAACCTCATTTTTAATTGCGTCGCCAGTGATATTAAAATTCAATAAATACGTTTATCAAGCGGTCACATTAAAAAAAAATTTACTTGAATTTATTACGTGTTGATAACCTTCGTATCTGGGACCATTATTCGGGCGTAGAAGTTTCACTTTATTCTAGCCGCTTCGATAGATATTTATATTATGAAATACCTAAACCATATATTTGGGTCTTGTCTTCATAAAGATCCAGATAATGTTAGCTTTGAATGAGGTGAAAATGAAATGGTGATTTTGCCTGCGCTACTGCGTATATACTGGTGATGTACCAGTGAGTATGTCAGCTGAAGGTGAAATCAGGTCAGTTGGAATTAAACATGATGGTTTCCCGGGGAGGGGGACAGCATGGAGTGCTGCTTAAAGGCTATATTACTAGCAATAAGTACTAATCTTCACATTATTAACAATTTTACTCTAGACTTAGAAAGAGATACATAAACAGTGTTTAAAATGTTGGCCAGAAAGGAAGTGGATAATGAGATGATTGCAATAAGAGATAGATGGAAAAAGAAAACATTATGCGATCCCAAATAGATATGGGAAATGGCCAGGAAGAAGAAGATAAGTAATATAGTAATGCATGTTTGGTACTCTGTCGAGTGTTGTCACTATTTGCCTTTTTCGGGTCGACCTCAAATTATCAAGGATATTATTGTGACATTTCAATAACACTGCTCATTTATATGCACCGATTTTTACTCTGCACCTGATAACGAAGTGTGTCTAAAAATAGTTTGATAAGACATCAAAAATATTTTTATAAAATATATTTTGTTTACAAATATAGGATTAGTTACAACTACAGCCCAGAAATTTTTAAAACCATATTTCATAGCTGAATCTGCATTTTTTATGCAACTTAGAATGGCAAACAAGCTGACGACCTACCTGATGGAAAGTAGTAACCGTCACCTATAGACATAAGTAGTACCATGTACATAACAGAGTGTACTGTTTCGTCTATAATACTCCCCATGCGTTGCCATTACTGAGGACTCAGGTGTTATTCCTCTGTACCCTGTAAATTCACTGCCATATATGCATAGAAAAATTCTTTAAATTTTCTTAGACCTGAATTTGAAAGTTACAGAGCTACAGAGCAGGGAGCGTTTACACTGTATTAGCTTCCAATAACTACAGTATCTAATTATCATGGAACGTTGAACAAAATACAATTTCCCTGAATATTTTCAATTCTAATTCATCTACGAAACTGTACAGATGAAATTGTATTGATGAAAATTGGTAACAATTTATTACGCGCCGGGTTAAATGTCGTTGCGATCTCTCGCACCGCGGCGCTTTGTGAAGATTAACGTTAATTTATTTAGATATGGTTGAAGAAAGTAAAATAATTAAAAATAAACCTAAATCGTGAGCTCGTGACAGGCAATATTTCAAAATACTAATAATTCGGCTTTCACTTCGTAGCAAAGAAATAAAAATAAATATTGATGTAGCATAAAAGTTACTATTATTGTTTTTTTATACACAAATTAACTCTTATGCTAGGCTTTGGAGGGCCATAATTTCAAAAAACACTATTGGTGGATGCCTACTTTTCAAAAAGAATATTAAAAAAAAAATAAGAATCACCTTTCACAAGAAATTCGTCCTCACACGCTTGAACCTAAATGGTCGCATACAGAATAGTTTCCGACGAGTTTTCTCCTGCGAACACACAGAATGAGCTCTCTGACGAGGTTTTACCTAGAGACTACAGTATGGGGTTTTAATATATAATAAAATTATAATATAATAAAATAGGGTAATAGTACAATTAAGGTGTCTGCGGAATTGGCAACACGTACGTAACACCTCTAGTGTTGTAAGCGTCCGTAGGCTATAGTAACGTTTGCCATCTTTATAGTACAAAAAAACGAAGTTTCCAACATCAGTCATTTCAGCTGATGTTGGCGTCCTGACTGACTGATAGTCATCAGTCGGGAAAAATCTTTTCATCTCTTAGAAACAAAAGGAGATATAAAAAATCAAATAAAAACCATGTTTAGTTCAATACCTCCTTTTTATATACCTAGTTGACAAGTAAGCGTATAATTAAGTTAATAAACTCATTACTCGTCTTGTATTAGGTATAAATTATAATAATTATGCATAATTTAAATTAACAGTCTCAATAATAATGTTGTGCGCATAAAAATATAGTAGCAAATTAATACAACGATGTTATCGGACCGACCTCCGACATGTTGTTTTGTTCGTCATTAGTGGAACATGTTTTTTTTTTTTTATATAATTTTATCTTCTGTTTTTCTCTTGCGTCGTTTAATTGTTATATTAAACTTGTTTCTTATTGATTTGCCTGTGTTATTGGCTAAATTGTATAATGATAATTTCTTTGATTGCCTATTTAATTGCTCTGCTGTAATAGCTCGTTTGGTTTATTTTAAGAATGTTTATGATCAATTCTGTAAGTTATTATAATAGAGTCCATAGTACTCGTACATTTATACAATGACTTAATCAAAGTTTAAAAGAAGAAACCTTGTGTGTCTTTTATTAAAATAATATTTACTGCAAAATATATTAGTTTTTATGCAATTTAGAATGGCAACAAGCTGAGGGCCCACCTGATGGAAAGTGATAACAGTTGCCTATAGACATGAGCAGTATCATGGACATAACAGAGTATACTGTTTCGCACATGATATCCCCCATGCGTTGCCATTCCTGAGGACTCAGGTGTTATTCCTCTGTACCCAGTAAATTCACGCAGTTGTTGTCTATAGTTGTTAAGGTCGGTGTGCACGGATGTGTCTTACATAGTCAATCTTTTTATATAAATAAAGGTCTTTGCACATGGTGGACATGCAAGTGCACCATCGCTGTTGTAATAATAAATTATAGCTGCTGCAGGTCGAACTTTTATTTCGTCTCTCCTCGCGTCCAGCTGAGAAAGATGTGACATTTCAAAATTGAATATGATACGTACTAGACGTATGTATGCACACTTTACTAATTTTACCTACCTTTAAAAGTCTGTGAAACTTAGGTAAATACAAAAGAAAAAATATTCGAAGGCTAAAAGTCCCTCGTACGCTCAGACCATTATACGTTACAACTCCTCCCGTCCGCGAGAGGTGGCAAATAAATCTGCACCCAATCATTGTGAATGCCATTTGCTTATGTAAATATAGATATCAGGTTATAATGAAAATAATAAGGTACACAGGCGAACTTATCCCTTGAAGGGTTTCTTTTCCCGTCAATCTTGAGAACTTGAAAGGAGAAAGTATCTGTAGATATGAACGATATCGAAACGGTGATGAGCTTTTTCCGTCATTAATGTCCAGAGGAACCCAATATATAGATATCAGATCGGTATCCATACTACCCTTGCTTAGTACATAGGGAAGTTTTTTCAGCGGAATTATGTTCATCGTCTGCATAGTCCATAATTGTCGTTCATAATTGCCAAATATTAGGTTTCTATCCGAATTGCATATATATTATTGCAACCTTATCAAGTTTTGTTTATCAACGGTAGGTACTACTTAAATATATTTAAATAAATCGTAGGTACATTATTAATATTCTATATTTCATAAATATTTAAAGAATTTAATTTAAATTGAATCAATTTATCTAGTTGCGTAATTAATAGATTCAATATAAACTTAATTTATAACTGCAAAACGAGCTCTCTACAGCTTCACAAATATAACGTGCAATAAAACTATTGTATTTCTGTGTTTCTTCGCTGTAAATCATCTTTATGGGCAATTCAGGCCGTACATTTCGCCAATTTCGTGAATTATCGCGCGACGCCGTTTCCGTGTACCTATACGAGTTTGTTCTATGTGTCTTTGTTCTTATTCCACTTGATATATTGGCCAATGACAATTTCTTCATTCTACTTTAGTAGGCTATTATTTACCAAAAGAAGTTACATATGAGGAAATTTTATAATTTGTTTCAATACAATTTCATGAAAATGTAAACAAACTAATATTTGTTTCAATCATAAGAAAGGCTATAACATACTATACCATACCAGCCGTTACTTGTCCACTGCTAAACATAGGCCTGCCTTTATTTTTGACAGTATTTGCCACGCTTGGCAGGCGGGTTCGCAACCGCAGTTAAGCCTTGGAGATGTCTTAAATAAATATTCTGCAAAATAATTAGCAACGTGCAAGGGACACGCCTAGTGTTGCAGGCGTCCATAGACTATAGCTACCGTTTACCATCAGACGGGCTGAATGCTTGTTTACCACCTTGGTGGTATAAAAAAAAAAGTAAAATTGTACATTTTTCCCAAAGTAACATGGGTGGAAATAGAACCAAATTCATTCTACCAAAAACAGCTTGTTTTGGTTTAAAGACTTAAATACGACAGGTATATGGAGACGTAATATTTTAATTCTGCAGAAAGACAACCATAGCCGTCACTGTCATGCGATCTTCGTGGTGCTGTTCAATTACTCATGTCTATAGCTAAGGGCGACAGTCACTACTTTCCATCAGGTGGGCCATCAGCTTGTTTGCTTTTCAAGTCGTATATAATAAGTTTGTCACAACATACGAGTAGGTACTTGGCTTGTTTGCTAAATGAATATGAATAAATTTATTTCCTTTTTTATACCACAAAGGTGGCAAGCATACAGCCTGTCTGATGATAAACGGTCACTGTAGCCTATGGGCGCCTGCAACACCAGGGGTAAATGTAAATGTAATGTAAATGTCGCATTTTCATTTGTAGCAATAATTCTATTTGTGTTCACATGTATCCTAATAAAGCATAATAAACCCCACACAATTGTATATAGAATCGTTACATGTATCAGCAGGCTCACCAGTCACCAGGGAGCTATAACTTAAGCGAACGCGCCAGATCAAAAAGTGCCTCCGGCGAGTGTCCGACGGCCGAGCGATTTATACATCGCCCGCACTGCGATACTGATATCGACATAGTGAAAAATAATGGCATTTCAATGGACTTTATGGGGGTTATTGCGTTTCAGTTTTATGGGGATTTTGGAAGAATTGATAGCGACGAATAATTTTGTATGTTGCAGTAAATTCCGTTGATATAGTTGGAGCTTTTTTTATTGTTTGTAAATGGAACGAAAATTCAGTCCGTGTTAATAGGTTACGTTTTGCGAGGCGAGGATTAAGTCGGGTGAGTTAACTCGTCGTGACAAATAGCGGGAGTTATCTTAAAAAATCAGTACTGACATATGTTAATTAAGCTTAAATCTGCTAGTTATATATTCTTTTTTAACTTTTATTCTCTGCTAGTTGTTCTATAGATACTCTAGCTCCACCTTCAAACAAAGAAAATATTGCTGCTTCACTTTAAAATGGACCTTATACCGTGGAAATAAGAAAACAAGTATCATGTCTCGAATCGAGTCCCTCTCTCGTGCAAGGAGGAACGGTCATTTTCGATTACATATAATATTGACGACAAGAGATGACAATATGTGTTTATTATAAGAGCGGGAGATAATTTTATCAAGCGGATGCAGTGGTTAGAATGGATCTAGTGGCGGTGATAACCTATTGCGAGGCGAATACGAAATTGTGATATGTTCGTTTGACTTTGATGCGCTTGCGCTGGATGGCATTATGCTGAAGGTATCATATCTTATTGACATAATAAAATCGTAACTAAATCTCTCTAGTTTCTTACAGAAAAAAATATTACTTTTTTTTTATACCACTGTGGTAACAAACAAGCATACGGCCCACCTGATGGTAAGTGGTTACCGTAGCCTATGAACACCTGCAATACCAGAGGTATTACGCGTGTTGCCGCCCCTGAAGAAACCTCTTTACCCCCCTTTTGAAGAACCCCATGCTATAGTCTCTTGGGAAAACATCGGCAGGGAGCTCATTTCACAACCTGAGTATTCGTGGGAGGAAACATCTCTGAAACCGCGCAGTACGCGACCATTGAGGTTGTAGGACACGAGGATGAACTCCCTGTCGATAGCGAGCCGTACGATGGTAAAAAGTGGCAAAATTACATTAGGGTACTTAATAAAATCTTGTAATAAAGTTCCAAAATTTACGTACGAAATTACAAGAAGGTGGTTGTTAATGTATATAATATTGGTAGGCATTTATGTAACGCGAAAACTCAGGCTATGAAATAAGGTACTTCTAAAGTACTAAGGTTTTCTCTTGTTCTTCTATATAAGTATTAAGACGTTTCAGGTCAACAACGCGCATGTATCACCCCTGGTGTTGCAGGCGTCCATAGGTTTAAATAACTATTTACAAACAGATGGACTGCATGCTTGTTTGCAATCTATATGGTATAAAAAAAATCACTTAAAATAGATGACAGAGATAGTTATTTGCTTACTGAAAATTACAGTGTACTTACAATTTCATTAATAATTTTATTATAATAAAAAAAAAATATTTCTTATCAAGTAATATAGAAAATTCTATTGAATATGTATTTATTACATGGAATTATCAAAATCATTATTAATATTTCATAGTTAAAGTTGCCGAAACATGAAAGGCTAATGAATGAATGAATGAATGAATGAGTATACTTTATTTGTTTTATACAATATAGGAAATAAGCAAACACAGCGATGTTAATGCTAACATGGAGTAAAAAGAATATCTTATATGTTAATTCAGGATATGATTCATCTGTGAACCAAATTTCATCCAAATTTACCATTTATCATGAATGAGCAGGTAACAAATAATCAAACGTCGTTACAAACGGTACAAGTGGTATGATTTTTTATTTATTTATGTAGGTATACTTACATACTGCATAAAGCAGTTCTGACAAATTTAATTGGGCCATAAAATATAAACACGGCCGTAATAATTTGTGTTGTCCGATCGATAACAAGCGTTAATTATTATTCGTGATCATTGAATAACAGATACGGGCAACGCTAGTGAGCTGCGGCTCGGATATCTACATGTACTTGCCACCTTATCTTTGGCGGCGTCCATTCAAACCCGAGTGTGGACCATTCATTTGATTCGACCTAAATATAGTATCTAAAATTACGTAAACAACACATGGCGAAATCTGGGATGCTCGGTTTTAATTGATGTTAAAAAATACGCAAATTTTCTCAATTGGTATTTTTTTATTTTATTGTGTTAATAACTATTATATGATAAAATAACTATTAACAATAGTTATGATTGAAGATAGTTTTTATATATTAAAATTACCTAGTAGATTATACCTACTATAGGTACATAGAGCATAAATAAAAGTACCTAGTATTTTTGGTTATTTCGTCATAGTCGTAGAATACTGACGGATCTGACAAAGATTACATATAAAGATCCGTCAGTATTCTACGACTATGACGATTTGATTATAATTATTTTGATTACTCTATATTATTCTACTATTATTATTCTACTATTATTATTATTATTTTATTATATTATTTATATTTTATTTATATTATGATTCTACTAACATTACTATGTGCGTGACTGCCAACGCTTGAAGATTGACCAGCACTATTACTACCAGAAGTTCCACAAACTTTTATACTGAAACTGGGATAAAATAATAGAATTATTTATTAAATCAAATAACTAATAATATGGACTTCTGCAAGATAATACTTAGTTCAATAAAATATTTACTATTACTTTACTTTTTAAACATTATGTAGCTGTGATGCGGGCAAGACATTAAAAATAATGGTGTTAGGTTTAATAATATAAAAATAAAGATAAATCTCTATTAACATTTCAAGATTAGGTATTTTTATGAATAAACATAGAAAAATTCTTATTTAATTATATAAAATGGAAGAAGTGGTTTTGTTTATTTCTTAGTCATCGGGGTCTTTGCGGCTCAACCAATGCCCACAAAATTTAGAAAATGCTTCTGATGCAACATGCAAAAGAAGACAGTCTCATCTTAGATTTATATTGACTGAGTGACTTGGGAGTTGCCATAGCTGGCCATGTATACCAATGAGAGAAAGACTTTAATTTATCTTTATTAATATACCTGTTACATCTTTATTTATTATTTCCACGCACATTACAATCTCAATCAATTCGCCATATTTTTCTTTTTTTTTTATACTCTATAATTTACACTTTGTGTTTGTGGTCTAATAGCGTTGTCGTATATATTATATATTAAATCAATACGTGTCGTAGAATTATAGAAAATGTACTAAATAAGAATAAAACCTAATAATTTTGTGGTCCCATACCGCTTGTGACCTTGGGATTGTTAATTAGTTACTTAATATATACCTATATTCACCTTATTCCATTAAATTTCTTCCAAAGTAGATACTAAATAATAAAATTACATTTATTTAACAGGACTTTTAAACAACTGCCCTTTAAAACAAAGAAGAGTAAGCAATTCGATTAATTCCCACCGAATGTAACGACTTCATTGCATTCTCAGTGGATAAAATATGGAGCCAACACTTTATTACTCAAATTTAATTGAATGGTAAAAGAAACGCGACGAGCACGAAAGAGACAATATAGTGCTGTCAAAAATTCTCTCGAGGTGCTAAGGGCCCTGTCAAATGTGTGTTGCGAGAAAAGAGATAGAAATATAAATATTTATGTTGCGCAAACGAGAGGGTAAACGTGAAAGATGATTGTGTACGAGAAAATTTCCATTTTATCTATAAAGATCTGCGCATTAATCGAGTGGAGTGCGAATGTTTTGCGTACACGTGTTAATTAACGATTGATTAATGATTACTGGCTACTGTCCATTAATTTAACGATAAAAATCATTATAGAATATTGATCATAAGATCAATGAAAGGATCAAGGTTATAGATGGGCCGTAAATATTTTTGTTAATATTACATAGAGGAATTAAGTAATCGACTAGTTTGTTTTTATGATTTATGAATAAATAAAATTAATACGTCTGTCCATTTCCATCAGGTTATTTATGAAATGAAACAATCATTGTGGATTAACAAAATAACGTGCAGGTTAGATATTTATCCATTATTCCATTAGTAATATTATAAAATTCTATAATAAAAATAAAATAAAATAAACAAAACAAAAACATATTAATGGTTGCATATTACCTAACTAACAACAAAAATTACCTAATTACCTAGCACCTAAAAGTGAGCGTGTACAAAGGAAATTATGACACTTAAAGGTTCTATAACCAATCCATAAATTGTCCGGTGAATTATCTCATCCCTTAAACTGATAGTATTAAAATTAAAACATTAAAATCCATACATACAAAAAAAAATATGTCTACTGGAAGAAAAACCTGTAAAACCATGCATATATTATATATATACCATATATATATATGCAAAATTATTTAAAAATCATTACGATACAAAAGCAAGTTCAAAAGCGTTTGTAATAAAATTAGTCAACACTTTTTTTGCACATATTTGGACATATATTTAAATAATACCAACAGGCAATATATTTCTATCTAAATTTAAATAGATTTATATAATATCAGTAGACAATGTATACACAAATTGGATAAAATTGCTAACAAAAAATCAAAGAAAATAATGAAAAAATACATATTATTAATGTGTATTAGAGGTTTCTACAACCATACTATGAATGTGGTGCTTCATAGAAATATTTATCCAGGATGATCAGCTTACTTTGACGTTTTACAAATAGGTAATACCTGTGCATGCGCTATTTCCAAGTATTAATTAGAAAACTATAAATATTTATGATTCTATAAACGTGCGACATCTTCAGAGGATCTTGATTTATAATTAAAATTAAAGGTACGAAAATGCTATAAATGTATTGTAAAATATTAAAAATAATTAGAAAGTAACTCTTTAGTTTGCAGTAAAAATAATAAGAGGACATTAAAATAATGTTTCTTTGTTTTTACAAAAGGCATCCTAATCTAAATACCTTAATACTATATCCTTAAAAATGTCAAAGTATGAGAAGTACCATGAGCATTAAAGTCTCGATGCTGTTCATGTCTAGAGGCGATAATTATTATTTTCCTTTAAGTTAGTCACTTACATTATATAGATAGACTGTCCCCATACAAATGCTTCGACAAAGCGGGTAAATTTTTTCATACAATTTTACGTGATAAATGGTTGTGAGTAAATCCTTTATAACTTCTTTATTATGTTTTATAATTTTTGCATTTTTTTAATGCGTAAAAACTCATTTTATTTATAAAATATAGTTATGACAAGATATTATGAGCGTAAGTATACAGAACATTGACAAAAAAAAACAGATCAGCTAATTAATTATTAATCAATTAACTGACAAAAAGTTGACCTGTTTTTGAGACTCCATGCTCTATCTATATAATCAAGGTTAATCATTAGTTAGTGTCTTTGCCATTTATTGTTGAATTAAAAAAGCAATCACTTACAGAAAACCTGGAATTTATTCTTATTTATTATCAAAGTTTGTTTACGAGGTCTGTCCGGAAAGTTCGTATAAAAGTGTTCTGGAATGCGAGAAAGAGGAGTGGGGAGGCCAGGTAAGCGCAGGACCCCTTCCTTATGTCCCTAACAATGCTTCAGTTCTGGTCTGACCGCCGTGCGGTGCGAACTGGCTTGTCACGCCATCTGTGAAGTTACCTCTTAACGAAACCCCGTTGGCATGGAGCCCGCTTCCGTTGAAGAGCAGCGCGTCGTAATCAAGTTTCTCTCGAAACTCGGCAAGAATGGCCGTGAAATTGATGTCGAATTAAAATCCCAAAGCAAAGAGTGGAAGACATCCGGGGAACCACGAACAAAAAAATCAAGAAAATCCCGCTCAAATGTCAAGACAATGTTGATTGTTTTTTTCGATGTTCGGGGGATTGTCCATCAAGAATTCGTCCCTCCAGGCCAGACAGTTGATGAAAATTCTACGTCGATGTGCTCAGACGCCTCAAAGCTCGTGTGGCACGAGTTCGTCCAGAATTGGCGCGAGAGGGGCGTTGGATTCTTCACCACGACAATGCCCCTGCCCACACCTCTCTTGTTGTCCGTGAGTTTTTGAGTAAAAATTCCATTACGGTGACCGAACACCCCCCCTATTCGCCGGATTTGGCCCCGTGTGACTTCTTCTTGTTCCCAAAAACCAAATTGGTACTTCGGGGGCGGCATTTGGGGGACATAAATGAGATAAAAAAAGCTACGACGGGGCAGCTGAGAAACCTACAACCAGAGGACTTTCAAGGAGCCTTCTCACAGTGGAAACGGCGTTGGCACAAGTGCATTATGTCACAGGGGGAGTACTTTGAAGGGGATAAAATTGATTTACCTGAATAATTGTAAAATAAAATTTTTAAAAAACTTTTATACGTACTTTCCGGACAAACCTCGTATATCAGCAACATTTATCATTGTTTCTTACTCTAGGCTGAGCATGTCCTGTTAATTAATATTGTTTTTATACATATTGTTTATTAAATAATTATAAAAGTACCAACAACAACAATTATATAAATGTAATAGCTAGTATAGTATTATATTATCTGTGGTAATAGCAAGCATATTCCAGAGGATTCAGTTCTCAGGAATTATAACACGTTGGGTATCATAGTCGTTGAAACGTATTCTGTAATGTCATAGTTGACGATTATAATTTACCCACAAATTAATAATCTACTTAGTAAACACCATGTAAATTCATACACAGAAGTCAATATTGTTAGCGGTATGTATGTAGGTACGCTAAGTATCTACACATGCTATAGTATAGATTTTTTTAATGGATGATTTTTTTTTATTGGTAGTAAATGGAATAGTAAAACGGTGAAAATTTGAGGTTGTATGTATTTTTCAATGCTAAATCATAATAAAATAAAAATGGAAAAATCTGTCAAAAAAATAAAAAAAAAAAAATTTGGGGAGGGTCACCCTTATCAATATAAATATATCAGAAAATATTTATATATATTTATATTTATTTATATTCATATTTCATTTCATTTTATTTCCCCGCCTGTGCTAACGGGATACGCTGGCGGGGCACCAGTGAAGGGTGATCGATGAGGACGAAAACAGGCCAGTTAGCCCATCATGATGAATTCATCAGGAATTAATCATGATAGTTTCCAGAAGGAACTGCGAGGAGGTCGACCTGGTTGGGTATATTGCTAGCAATGGGATTCTCAGTCTCCATTACTAACAATCCCTTTTCCCCCAATGGATGATATTGGAATGGTAACTTTATCTGTGCTAATAGTACACGCTGATGGGGTACTAGTGAGGAATGATAGGCGAGAATGAAATGGCAGGTCAGTTAGCCCACGCGACGAATATACCTGGAATTCAGTACGTTGGTTTCCAGGGTAGACCTCTTGGAGGATGCTAATAATTTTGATTTCAGCCTATGTAATTAATTATTATTTGTGATACTTACTGATGTTAACTGATGAAATTAAACCGAACTATTACTAAACGGAAAAGAAGGAGGGTCTCATTTTATAGGTATTTTTTTTGTTTGCTATCTCATAACTACGACAGTTGTAAAATGATTTGGAAAATTCCTTTTTTTATTTGAAAAGATATGGTCACAGAGTGATGTTATAGAAATCTTATCAAATTCGGTTTAGTACTTTAGTTTACAAATAAAAATAGATATATAATATATTTGCATTACTTATACAGAATTGGCACAAAATTGGTATATAGGTACTAAGTCCCGATAGTGTATTTAAAACATAGACTTAATACATATTTATAAGATTTAAAATATGTGTAAACAACGTGAAAATTTAACTTGTTTGTTAATTGCTTGTAATACGAGTATAAGTAAATGTAATTTATCAATATGTTGTAACAGATTATTTAATAGTAGATACATGCATTGAAATGTGTGTCCTAATTTAAACAAAGTGGCCTATGGCCCTGTGGCCCTTGACGCGTGCTTCCGCTCCATTGACCCGCCGTTCGATTCTAGCCTATCGATTCATTCATTGATAGATTTTATTGAATAATTTCGTCGATCAAACATTATCAGTTAATTAAATTCAGTTTAATTATGTGCGAATAATTATATCAACAAGACTATTTGTAATGTAAACTATAATTAGGTATTAGATTATTTTGAGATAAGTTCACCTTCGCTCACATTATATCTAATTGTTTATATTACCATATTTTTCAATGTAATCTTATTAACTGTAACTAGACCATGACTGTGATTGACATGTACTTGTTACATTGAAGACATTTAAAAAAAAATATGAATCTGTATGTACCAGATGGAGATTTTCTAGAAAAATCGTTTGCTTAGGTACCGTTGTCCCATTCGTATTTTTGCCGTGAAGCTGTTGTGTTTAAGTGGCTATTTCGGTTTGAAGGGTGGGATATGGCAATGAAATTATAGGGTACAGAGGCAAAACACCCTTCAGGAATGGCAACACATGAAGGGTATCATGAGCGACACAGTATATTCTGTTATGTCCATAGTATTGTTCATGTCTACAGGCGACGGTTACCACTTTCCATCAGGTGGACTGATAGCTTGTTTGTCATTTAAAGTTAAAAAAATGTTTGTTCCAGTATTACGCAAAAATTACTGCACAAAATTGGATGCAGTTTTCACAGTTGTTTTCCTGAAAGTATAATTTACAACGTGATGTATATTTCATCTTGATATGCCATCTAGAATTGGTATATTTTATATATACGATCTAGATAGATAGATAGATACTCTTTATTGTTTCCTCCAAAAGATTACAATAGTAAAAAATGAATAAATCCTTAATATCTTTACTAGTATTCTACCTACTTACTCTTATTCGTTTACTAGTTTTGCCTGAGTGGATTTTGAAAGTAATAGTAAGGTAAATAATCTATTTATAAAAAAATCCAACTTTATCTATCTACTGTATATCTATGTACTCGTATACTATTAGAATTAAAGCTGCATTTTTAGATACGCACCTGTAGAAACTATAATTTTGTATGATAGATTTTGCGTGATACCGGATCATATACTATATGTATATGATCCGGTATCACACACAGACAGACAGAAAGATAGGCAAAAAATGAAAATATAGTCTTCTCACTTCTATTTTTTATTATTAAGAGATTTTATAATAATTTTTCTTTAATATTTTCTATGTACAGACATTTATTACATACGTTTAAGTATACACAGTTAACACATAAGTAGTTACAATTTTATTACAAAATATATAACTAACTGTTCAGATATCTACAAGTGAACTTAATGATCTAGGGATGGGCAGCGGCGTCTTTCTGTAAACATCACCAAGGCTAAATTGCGGTTGCCAACCTGCCTGCCAAGCGTGGCAACTACTAGCTAAACCTTCCATTGGGGAGACCTATCTTCAGCAGTGGACAGATAACGGTAAATAATGATGATGGTGATTATATACAAATGAAAGTATACCTATTTGTTACCTCTACATAGGTTTGTATACTAAACTTTATGACGAAAGGACCGTCATAAAATTTAGCATGTTAATAAGTAATAAAGGATAATTCCAGTATTATAAACAAGCTAAACTTGTAGCCCCAAGCTTAATTAATCAATTCTAATCAAGTGGCTAAGAAAATTTCTTTTTTTTTTTAATATTTCTTTTAGTTTAGGTGATAAAAGCTTGCTTTTGCAACTTATTTATTATTTTTTGGTATGTCTTTGTCATTTATTTTATTTATTTATTCAAGGCTAACAGACAGCTTTAACAATACGTAATTATACACTTATTTATTATTTTAACTGTATTTTAATACGTGTACATTATGAATAACAATATTCGTTTATAACGAAATAAAATGATATGGCATTTTACTTACTTACTTGTATCAAGAAACATGTAAAGTCTATTTGTACCATGCACCTAAGCTATTCTATATAATATTTAAAAATTACTATTATATATATATATATATATATATATATATATATAATGCACAAATTTTCACATAGATTATCATTATCATCTGTACTAATATTATTAAAAAAATTTTATGTTTTTAATGAAAAAAACAAAAACTACTCAATCGAAAAATTCTTTCACCTATAGAAAGCTACATTATTATCGAGTAATATGGGCTATATTTTATTTTAATAAAATAAGAGATCCCTACGAGAATTACAACTATATAATCAAATATATAAAAAAAAATAACTATTAAAATTTATATACAATAATTTCTTTTTATCTCTCTGCATGTGCAAAACTGAGACTGGTCGTTAGTGAATAATAAAATTACTTTCGTAAGTTTGTTGTGATCTTTGCATATTTGATTTGTTTTATAATATTTTAATATTCAATGTAGGTATATTATTTATCTTATCTTACTAACTTATATAAAAAAAAAATCAAAACTAAACTATATCAGTAAATGGATTGTATTTAAAAACAAAATACAAGTATATAAATGGGTCAAAACAATAGCTTTTAGAAATTTTATCTGTCTATATGTTGGTTCCGGTATCAGGCAAAAAATGCTATAGCAAGCTGTATGTGGTTATTACAGCTGTGTTCTTGAAGGATTCCCTTAAAATCTGGTTATAAAAAGCTAACTAAAATAAAACATTTCAGTTGAAGATATAACATATCCTCTGCTTAGCTCCCGCTGTTCGCAATCATTATGCGCGTTCGTCTGTCATCGATCATCAATCAATTCGCAGAACCGTGAATCAGCGACAGATAATTTTCTCTTTACGATGATCAAAGGAAATATAACTGAGGTCATACTAATAATATATTAAGAATGGCTGTCACTCGTCACTGATTATTATATTATATTATAAAAAAAAATCTAAAAGACTAAAAGATTTTATAGGCACAAAACTATTATAAGAATACCGTCTATCAATGGTAACATTATTAGACGATGAGAGTTTAAAGTAAGTTAATTTTTATTAAATAAGATTTTTCCTTCAAAAAGCAAAAGACTATAAAAATTAAACAAGCAAAAAATAAATCAATATCGGTACATAATTCTATAATTTGCAGTGTGGTCCCGGCATAGAACGCGTCATTCCTTGTTGTGGGTGTCGTAAGTGGCGACTAAGGAGTTTTACTAGTCGAGGGATAAACAATAGCGTCCCTCTTAATACTGGGTGAGGCCTATGTCCAACAGTGGACAATTAAAGGTTGATATAATAAAAGAAATGTATAATTGTGTAATATTTTAACATTTTGTCATAAAAATAAGGTTAAATCTTATTATTTTTTTTTTATACAACTTAGAATGGCAAACAAGCTGACGGCCCACCTGATGGAAAGTGGTAACCGTCGCCTATAGACATGAGCAGTACCATGGACATAACAGAGTATACTGTTTCGTCCATGATATACCCCATGCGTTGCCATTCCTGAGGACTCGGGTGTTATTCCTTTGTACCCAGTAAATTCACGCCATATCCCACCGAAACACAGTCATGCAAACACAACTGCTTGACGGTTAAAACACGAATGGGACAGAGGTACCCAAGCAATCGACTTTTGTACAAAGTCTCCCTCTGGTAATTATTATTTTGGTTCTGAGAATTATAATTCTCAGAGTCAAAATAATTTCCTTACTCTTGATTGGTACACTAATCAAGATTTTAATAAAATTAGTATGTCTACTAATCAAGGTTGAGGTATTTGAGGCCTGAACAATTTTTTTTTTCAAATTAATTGATAGAAACTGCTTTGACAAAATTTCCAAATAAATAATAGCTTGTTTCATTTTGCTTCTCTAATTGCACATTGATCAAGACTTGTTACTTACTTGTGTGACTGTGGCTTATGTTCACCTTCGCCTGTAACATCAGGGATGTCACGCGCATGTTGCCAATCCTTAAGGAAACATATTACGGCCTTTTTGAAGACATAAAGATTGTGACCCATAAAAAACCAATTTCAATTGTTACAAAATCAGTTATTTTGTTTTGAAAATTAAACAATTGAACCGATTTTAATAAAATTTCCATGAGACCAATCTGTAAGTATATCCTTTCTGATAAAAAAATCAAAATCGGTATAGAACAGACGAAGTTATAAAGTAATAAATATAAAAAAAAAATACACTATTTGAGAACCTTTTTTCTTAAGTCAATTGAAAAACACTTAAACCGCTTCATAAGAGATTGGACGTTTTTATGAAGAAAAGAATTTTAAAGTATATTAAAATTCCGATTAATCAGAAATTGAATAATTAAAAGGCGATAATAAAAATCAGTTAAGCATCAAAATGAGGGAATGACAATGGTATGTCCGACATTATCGACACCAGACACGAGATCCGCATTCGACACGGATAAATAAATTTGAAATCAATTTGTGGCATTGTAGAACAGATCTGTGTTATTTATTGGGGTGACCACAAAGTTCGGCTGTTGAGGATCAAGTAGCGTGAACACATTAAGCATTAAAAATGTGATTATGTAAGATACGACCATATTATTAATTATATTAATTCTAGACTCTTTTTTAATGATGATAATGGAATGGTAACCTCGCCCGCGCTAACGGTATACGCTGACGGGATCGCAGTGAAAGATCATAGGTGAGTAAGAAAAGGCAGGTCAGTTAGCCCATCGTGATGAAAACACTTGAAATTTAACATGATGGTTTCCACGTGGAGATGAATATTATCCTGACAGGATATATTGGTAACTATGGGACTGGTAGTTTGTTTTACCAACAATCTCTTCTCCAAATTTTTAGACGTTCGCGTCGCATGATTTATGGTTTATAAGAGACGAGAATTAACGGGAATTATAAATCATACATTAACGATACGATCACAAGTCCGTGATCGTATCGTGATATTGACTATCCTTGACCTTGACCTTGACCTTCTACAGGAAATAAAATTTCAATTATAAAAATATATTTTTAAATCCAACTGATAGTTCCAGTGATTAGCGTGTTCAGACTAACAAACGCTTTAAGTACTCGTATTATATTGGACTATATTACATAAATTAAGTTTCATTACAGGTATTAACATTCTGATAGCCATTACAAATTTAAATAGATACTTATCACCTAGGTACTATGCAAAATATGACTGTACCTCTGATTTATAGTCTATATTCTTGATTAACATTATATCTTAGATAATTTAATACTCCAACTTACGAGTGTAGACCTCAAACGTCAGAAGTTCGAATTTGGCCATCAAGGTCATATTTTTGCTAATTATAAACAATTTTATTATGGCACAAATTTTTTAATCACTTTGTATATAGAATTTATTTTACTATTTTCATTATTTTAATATTTATGATAAATATTATTAGAATTCTTAGAATTGATCATTTATCGCGTAAAAATAATTATTATTATCCCAAATTCTAAAAGAGAGACGGTGAGCCTACAATCAAGGACATTTCATAGCCCCATGCTGCGCAGGAGTCCGCGGCGGGGTATCCACTCTCGCGCATTTAATTAATACTTTTCAACACAAAACTAAAAAAGTACTCAATCCACAGTGACGCAGTACTAAATACCGATATACCCCCGGGGTGTCGGTAACTGGGGCATTTGTCCTGTAGTAATGGTTTCGTTGATTGATCTTTTTTTTTTTTTTTAATATCGATATGCCGTGTATTGGAATGTCGAGTCACATCGACTAGATTAAAAAATGACAATTGTAACACTTTTTGTTACCTATCTTTGGTATGAAAGCGGTGATTAATTTTAGTATTTATTCAGATAGGAAAATGTTTTTCAAAGTAGAACGTTTTTTGATATAGAAATCGGAAAGATTGTTTAACAAATTGAAGACTTTTTGTATGTATCTACATATGTATATGTATACATATATTATAGATATTAATTTTACTTTATTTGTTTAGCGTAAAAGTTGACTGGTAGAGAATGCCATCAGGCGTTAAGTCCGCCCTGTAAGACATATTTTAATTTGTGCAAAAGTATAAATAAATATATAAAATAAATAAATTAAAATTTTTTTACAACACTTATATATATATATATATATATATATATATATATATATATATATATATATATATATATATATATTCAAGCCCACATCTACACAGTCTTAACATAATACCCATTCATTTATTTATGTATAGGTATAATATGTGTGACGCGTCCAATATACGACATACAAAGTGTTCGGTCCGACAGTTCTTCTTGGAATCCATCGTGATTAATTTCTGGTGAATTCATTTTACTCAGGCGTAGTTAATGACAATTGCAATATTTTTTATCACGTTTACGCCATAAGTCATTGATCTTGTTTTAATGTTAATTTCAAATGGTCGGTTAAGTTTACGATAAGGAAGATTTTTTTTTATACGACTTAGAATGGCAAACAAGCTGACGGCCCACCTGATGGAAAGTGGTAACCGTCGCCTATAGACATGAGCAGTACCATGGACATAACAGAGTATACTGTTTCGTCCACGATACCCCCCATGCGTTGCCATTCCTGAGGACTCAGATATTATTCCTCTGTACCCAGTAAATTGACGCCATATCCCACCCTTCAAACCGAAACACAGCCATGCAAACACAGCTGCTTCACGGTTGAAACACGAATAGGACAGAGGTACCCAAGCAATCGACTTTTGTACAAAGTCTCCCTCTGGAAGAAGTTGTGTTATACTGTGTATTACTAACATGGATTCAAATTTATGAAGTATTTATAATTTTATTGAACAAAGTAGGTAGGTAAGTAATTTCTTCTCATAAGCTATTTAAATTCAACGTACAACATATCGCTAAGTCAATAGTGTGTAATAATGTGTATGTGTATGGGTATTAAGTCCAGCACGTAAGCACAATCCGTTGTACTTACACCTGATCCACCGTGCTGTAAGAAAATTCTATAACCGTGGCTTTCAATGAAAACGTTAGGAATGCGCGTGTCGAATCGGTCGCATCTATCGATATCGATAAAAAAGCAAAAAGCGGCCTACCAACGGAAATGATCAAACCACAACAAATGAGACTGACTCACAAAATTGAATAAGTCGATACGATATCACCAAAGTAGAACGGGATTGAATGCCGATTGATCGAAAAAAATCGATCGATTTACTGCACCGGTTAGCTTGGATTCTTTGCATTGAAAAGCTAAAGGGCTTGAACCATTTATCGATAAAATGAAAGAAATATATATTTTTTAAAATTGTCGCGTAAACTTCAAATTTGATGCCCATGTAGGTGTAAGTTTCTAAATAGGAAAGTATTATAGATAAACCTCAAGTAATAATTTCATCTTATTAATAATATGTACTAATTTTGTACATCCCAGTATGCATTACTTATTATACGTTATAATAAATTTACAATCATATAAAAATATGTTTATTTAAGGTAAACTAGATCCATGATGAATATTAAGAAATGCCAATAATAATTAAAAAAACAACATGGCACACAACTGTGTGACTGTTACACGGTCGAGGATGAGAAGTCTATTCTTAACCTATTGTAAGTCTAATTTTATATTAGATTTATCGATTAATTAAACATCGATATTGAAATTTGAAAGACCACACTGCCCTAAACTGGAACAGTGGAGAATGACATTTGGAAACGGTAGCCGTATACCCAGCAGGGGGCGGTGCTAGTCCGCCATTTTTATTTTTATTATTTTTTTTGGCTCTTGTTTATCCATTCCGGGGCGTCGCGGCTGACTAGTCGGAGCATTCAATAAAATGTTGTGACCGTAAAACCGCGCCAGAATTAAATACAACGTTCTACGTTTACTAACAGGTATCTAGAGATACGCGCCAATGAGTTTTGTGGTGTAATTAAAATTCAAACAAAAACTGATGTCAATGTGAAAACTGAAGTCAATGGCTTTACATAGATTTTTTTAATGGGTGAAAATGGAATGGTAACCCCGCCTGTGCTATCGGTATACGCTAAAGAGGCACCAGTGAGAGAGGATAAGTGAGAATCAAAGCAGGTTAGTTAGCCCATCGTAACAACTTCTATTTTTTTTTATACCACTGAGATGGCAAACAAGCATGCGGCACATACCACCTGATGGTAAGTGGTTACCGTAGCCTATGAACACCTGCAGTACCAGAGGTATTACGCGTGCGGTGCCGAACCTGAAGAAACCTCTTTAACCCCTTTTGTAGAACCCCATGCTGTAGTCTCTTGGGAAAACTTCGGCAGGGAGCTCATTCCACAACCTGAGTGTTCGTGAGAGGAAACATCTCTGAAACCGCGCAGTACGCGACCATTGAGGCTGTAGGACATGAGGACTTCCCCAAGAATTAACCACGATGGCTTCCAGGGAGGACCGCGTGGAAGTTGACCTTATAGGGTATATCACTAGAAAGAGAGTCTGTTAGACTTCATTACTAACAATCCCTTTCGCCCCGACTTTAAATACTTAGTTACAATCCCTTTGTCCGTGTCGCAGAGTAGTTATTACTTATTGTAATTCTTAGGAAGCTTTACACTTTAAGCAAATAGAGTTTGTCTGGTCATAATAAACTTTGAAATCGAAGTAGTACGTCCGTTGGGTACAATGGTAAATAAAGTAAGTGAGAATGTAACAGTACCAGATTGTTTTCTCAAAACGAAATGGTCAATGAAACTTTTTCCATTTATATTTACTTCCTTTTTTAAATATAGGATTTCATATTTCGAACTGTTACTTAGTGTTAATTCGGAGTATCGGAGTGCTCATTGGGCAATCACTAATGTCAATTTGCAAAAGAGCAATCCAATTCATTTAGAATTAACTAAAGCAATAAGGGGAACATGCTACAAAAAGCCTAATAGAGAATTATAACAAACACCGCCGGTGGCAATTTCACACTTTATTAATGCAAGTATTAAAGCTAATTCCACCGCTTGACACGTGCCGAATTCGCTATTCCCATAAACCCCCTGTTTTCCTTCAGTCAACAATGAAAATGTGCAAATCCATTCAATTTTCGGTTCTATATTCTTAGTAATAAATATCACAATTTAAGAGGACAATTTTAAAACCGATGCTGAAGTGGAATAACCAAAATATATATTTTATCTTCTTGGCAGAAAGGTGCAAAATTCGACTTTACTTGTATTTGGATATAGAATACGGTCGCGCACAGAACTGTTTCCCTCCATTTTTTGACACATACGTGGTAGCAATCCATAGATAAAGTTGCGCGACTTGTGCGCACAGATCCATCGGATCATAGATCACAGAGTAATGTGGTCACGCTCTATGGTATTAAGTGTCAGTTATCGTCTCCACGGGGCTTACAGTACGCTTATAATACATTTTTATGTTTGCGCGCTCCCCTTGTAATAACAACATGAAGTGAGGTTTACACGGATTGAATACGGCATTATAATGAAATGATTCATATTTAAGTGAGTTCCCCCTTCGGCTGTTGTAATTTGATGGTGTCAGGGATCGGAAGCAATGTTTCTTATTAAAGTAGTGTTATGAATGTAATTTTTATCAACTTTTTTCTTAAAGTGATATAATTAATGACTGTAAGTTGGTTAGTTTTTTTACACTTTTTTTTAATGTTGTAGTTGCCATTAAGGGTATAAAACACAATATATCAATGTGATAGGAGTAAAGTTCCAAATGAAACCCTATACCGAGCCGTATGGCCTACGTGGTAATATTGTTAAGTCTGTGTGGTGGTAATAGTGATTTCTTACTTATATTATAGGAAACGAAACATACCCAGTAATGGGAAGTTTATAGATTATTGTGGTAATATTTATATGTTGTAATAATTATATCGAAATTCCAGGACTATTGGACTTTACTTTTAATGACATATGTTATCTACTAATTACTTACCTTCTTTTTCGTTTATAACTTTCAAATTTATTTACAACAGCAGGCACCTGAACTCATATTTGAAAATTTTTATTTTTATATCAAATGTAACTTCAGGAATTCAGTAAGAATACATTTTTGAAATACGGAAATGTAATAAGTAGATACGAGTGGAAGCGCGCGTTTTTAAAATTGCATATCTCATGCAAATAAAGGGCGACGTATTCCCAGACTCCGTCTAATCCGAGGACGATCCGGCGCCAAAGATAACGCGATAACTGTCCAGTAATAGGTCTGAATGTCTCTCTAATGCGTATAGAATGGGCGGCCACGCGGCCGACACACGCCGAGGTGCGTCTGTCTGTTTGTCTACTAGGATTCAACTGGGATTAGCACTTTACTGTGCAACTGTACCGACTTTGGTTTTAATTACTGATTGATCCGACAGATACATTCGTATCGGCGGCTCGTAAATTAGATAAAAGGATTTGGACAAAGCTATTTGTATGGACTTTATGCGGTATAACAATTTGTCGTTGCAAGACAATGGTTTATTACTGTTATATAAAGTATTATTACTTTCAATATCTATGTATAGTTAGCAACAAAAGTCGATGAACAAATTAAGATATTCAAAAGTAAAGTTTAGTTAATTTATTCAAATCTTAATTGTATAAGAATACTACTATAATTAATATTACAATTATCGAATATTAGCCGAGTATAAATTATGGTCCTGAGTATGCGATAATGTTATAGGGATTTGAAAATCTGTACATGTTCATTAATTTTTCGTGCCGACTCTACCTCTCTAATTCATTATAACACAATATTGATTGTTGATTAAGAGAAATAAGCTTTCTTTCTTCAGTTGGCCAATGTTCTAATTTCTGATTCTTTGATTTTCGATACTTTTTCTTATGAAAAGAAAATCTACCGTGCCTTTTTTTACATGGGGAAATGCATCATGTAGACGGGAAAGGGATTGTTAGCAATGGAGTTTGACAGCCCCATTGCTAGCAATATGCCTTATTAGGTCGACCTCCACGTGGTTCCCCCTGGAAACCATCGTGAACAATTCTTGTTGAATTCGTCACAATGGGCTAACTGACCTACTTCATCCTCACCTATCATCCTTCACTGGTGCCCCGCCTGTGTATACCGATAGCACGGGTGGGGTTACCATTCCATTATCATCCATTAAAAAAAATGCATCATGTAGACCCGTATATTTTGGGGGAGATATGCGGACTGCTGGACTCCTACTGGCTAAAACCCCATGATGTTCTCCGCTCCCTGGTAGTACTAAGGGCCGCGGGTCCGATAACACGACAACTGCCCCCAGCGGCGCAAGCTATTATACCTTCTCCGTGAGCGGTGCTCGCGATCTCGGGCGCGTCTACTTCCGTGCCTCATCTCCTCCATACGCAGTATAAACCTACCCAGTACCTACTTGTATCTGACTAAGGAACTATTTTTTTAACGAATAAAAATTAAATGGTATTGTATTGTACCAATATGTATTTATATATTGCTATATAATACTCACCTTTTGGAATGACATATAATATTCTTATTCTATGATATTTTTTTATGCAACTTAGATTGGCAAACACGCTGACGGCCCACCTGATGGAAAGTAGTAACCGTCGCCTATAGACATGAGCAGTACTATGGACATAATAGAGTATACTGTTTCGCCCATGATACCCCCCATGCGTTGCCATTCCTGAGGACTCAGATGGTATTTCTCTGTACCCCGTAAATTCATTACCATATCCCACTCTTCACACCGAAACACAGTTATGCAAACACACGGTAGAAATACGAATGGCAATGAATAGAAGGTATTGTATTGTGCCAATATATACATATCGTTAAACATTACTCATCTCTTGTAATTACACGTAGTATTTTTATTCTGTGACCGTATGGAGACATGCTGTATACAGTCTATATACAGTATGTACCGTGACACCGCATCAAATAATCCAGCTCGCAGCCAGTGTCTAAACTACACGATTGTAAGTGGCGAACAGTAAACAAGACGTGAGCGTGGCTCAGCGAAACCTGCGCAATTCAATTTTGTTTTATGTGTGTAGAGTGAACAGTTGAACTGCTGACTCGGCGTCGAATCACCTGAATACGACTGCGAAGAACAACAAAGAACACTACGTATGTATGCACGATAATGTTTTTTGATGAGTTTTTTAAGAGGCTTCAAAGAAGAAGGTTCTGATTTTGTATGTATTTTTTTTTTATTTTAACAAACCTTTTTGCAATCGACTTTTTTTTATCGGGTACAAATGAAATAGTGACCCTGCCTGTGCTATTGGTATACGCTGGCGGGTCACCAGTGTAGTATAATATAGGTGAGGATGAAAACAGGTTAGTTGGTTCATCGTGATGAATTCCACAATTATTAACCACAATAGTTTCCAGGGGGAACCGCGTGGAGGTCGACCTGTTAAGGTATATTGCTAACAAGGCAGTTAAACCTCATTACTAACAATCCCTTTCCCCTTAATCAGTAGGGTTTACTCCCATGTTGGTTCCATAATAATGCAAATTATTCCTATTATCCAATTAATATAATAAAAGCGAGAGTTATTTTTTTATACCACTGAGGTGGCAAGCATACGGCCCACCTGATGGTAAGCGGTTACCGTAGCCTATGAACACCTGCAATACCAATGGTATTACGCGCGCGTTGCCGACCCTGAAGAAACCTCTTTACCCCCCTTTTGAAGAACCCCATGCTGTAGGTTTTACTTTACGAATAGGTTACATTCTAAATTAGCACAGGTTACTTTATGTACTGATGGACCCGGACAGTGCCGCGGGATACAACTAGTAGATATATATAAATATAAATGTGTTAAGAAAATTATTGTATACTGGACTGCACAAAAAACAATAAAACTTAACGTAGCTTTGCTGATGATCAAATCAATATCGATCAATCTTGCATTAACATTTCTCTTTTTTGGTGTTAGTTGAAAAATAGTGGAAAGCTTGCATGCATGTTGGTACTCCATCCGCTGTTTGTATAGGACGTTCAAAGCAGTTAAAGACCTATTATGTACTAGCGGCCCGTCCCGGTGTAGCACGGGTGGACATTTTTAACATTTCCCTTCACTGCTCTGCTCATATTGATCGTAGCGTGATGAAAAGTATACTATAACCTGCCCAAAAGTATGAAGAATAATTGTACCAAGTTTCGTTAAAATACGTCAAGTAGTTTTTGTTTCCATAACGAACATACAGACAGACAGACAGACAAAAATTTTACCGATTGCATTTTTGGCATCAGTATCGATCACTAATCACCCCCTGATAGTTATTTTGGAAATATATTTCATGTACAGAATTGACCTCTCTACAGATTTATTATAAGTATAGATAACGTAACTTCAACCCACAAATACAATAATTAATAATTATTGTAAATTTTTTACCTTTACATTTATTCATATTATATTTTTACACAAACTTTATTAGTATTACAGACACGTATAAACATACATAATACCGGTATTGTGTATTCTATAAAAAATAATAGATGCATTTGGGAATATGTGGCCATAAAAATAAACAAAATGGCCGATATAATATCGGGCTGGGCCGCGGGCGATGAAAAATAAATAAAAAATGGAGGAAGAAGTGCGGAGGGAAAATGAAATGCCACTTAGCGCTCCCTCCCTCGTCTCGGAGAGGGATTTTTGTGGCTAGCACTTGTCGTTTCTTTGATAAATAGACAAATTAAATGTACCTACCTTTGTCACGTGGATTCTGTTTTAGTGATTTCATTTTATCGTCATAATATCAGCCTTTAACTGTCCACTGCTGAACATAAGCCTCCCTCTTGGGGGGTTTTGCTAGTAGTTGCCACGCTTGGCAGGCGGATGTGCAACCGCAGTTAGGCTTTGGAGATGTTTTAAGAGGGATGTTGCTGCCCATCGCTCGCCCTCCATTAGTCGCCTCTTACGACACCCACGGGAAAGGAAGAAGGGGTGGCCTATTCTATGTAGGGACCACACGGAGCTGATTCTTTTAGAAGATGAAAATTCAAGCAAAATATGGCAACACTGTTTAATAATACTTTAAATAATAATTAAGTGCTTGACAATGCTTACCTGTTTAAAATAAATTGATGTGCGTTTCATTTTCTTTTATATAGATCTTCAGGCTATTCTCTTAAGGAGTAGGCAGAGAGGACCGAGTGCCAAAGACCTTTATATACGATCCTTATATACGTCTCATTCACGCGCTTCTGTTCCGGAGACGCTCGACTCTTCTTTGGACAGAGGTGCACAAACAAACGATTTTTGTACAAAGTCTCCCTGGTTTAGTTGTTATTCAAACGTAAAAAGACTTCAGCAGTAATGTAATCAAATCTGGATGATATCAAACATTTAAATGGGAAAGTCTTTGATATATTTTTCTGCAAACCGATGACTTTTACAAAGTCTCCCTCTGGTGATTACACTGTTAACGGTATCAAGTATACACAGATGTACTTAGATACTGTTGACAGATTCACAAACACCTATTATAACTGGTCTGAATGCAATATATTATTTGCGCAATTCATATAACTTTATACGAGTTATGAAATTGGTTAGTATACATAAATATAACTTTTTTTAACAACCCTTAACAAAATCAGCACAGGAACAGCGCATAAATAACAATTTGAACAAGGAAGAAGACAGAAAAAATATAATACAGTGCAAGGCAGCGAACGCGCCAAGTTTATATTTCTCGCTAGTTTATTATTCTTTACCGTATTAGAAATTGTTTGGATTGATACCTGCTGCTGATTTTCACCACCGTACAAACCGACACAATTTTTTTATTATACAACTTAGAATGGCAAACAAGCTGACGGCCCACCTCATGGAAAGTGGTAACCGTCGCCTATAGACATGAGCAGTGCCATGGACATAACAGAGTATACTGTTGCGCCCATGTTACCCCCCATGCGTTGTCATTCCTGAGGATTTAGGTGTTATTCCTTCAAAACTTAAAACTTCTTCCATTACATAATAAGCTTCAAGAAAAAAGCATATTCCTCTTTAAAAGACCGGCAGTACATCTGCAATGCCTCTGGTGTTACAGACGATTAAGAGCCGCGGTAGTCACTTACCATCAGGTGACGAGCAGCTAGTTTGTCTTCTGTTATAAAAAAAATATTAAATACAAATTGTCTGCTAAGTACCATTATAATAATTAACACCCGTTGATTGTCTTTTAAAAAACTAAATTATGAAATATCATCATCATAATTATTAGATGCTAACTATCCACTATTGAGAATAGGCCTCCCTCATAAGGGCGTTTGTCAGTAGTTGCCACGTTTGACAGGCGGGTGAATAACCGCAATTATGCTTTTGATGATGTTTTAAGAGAAACGCGGCCGTCCATCCATACTTTGACAATTAAGTTCCCTTAATCGCCTTTTACTACACCCACGGTAAAAGAAGGGATGGCCCATTTAATGTCGGGTCTACACGACAATATAGCTATAAGGTACCTTGTTTATATAATTATGATTATTGTACCTGAATTAAGTTATAATTAACTAAGTTGTTATTATCCTGTCTATTTTTAAAATTACAAGCAGCCATTTTTAAACTTGGCTCACGCTTGCGGGTGCGATTTCTTGCCGGGGATATTTTACGAGCACTAATGACATTGGACAGACGAGCCGCGAACCGGACGGGGCGGCGATATTTCATGATTTTCCCGCGTTTTCCCGGCAATATATTATTTTTTACACCAGTTTATATCATTTCGTTACTGTATCCCAGTGCGGTTGGCGTACATAAGTAAATTGGTACATGTTCTGAATTTAAAAATGATCTTGCAACTACAACGTAATTCAGATTGGACGCCATAGATTTGTTTCATAAAAATTAAAGAATAAAGTTTCATTTTATGTGTAATAAAATGGAAAATTGTATATTTTTCCTAAATATACATTTATCTTTTATTGAGTTAATGTTGTTTTGCAAATTCTGCCAATTAAATCTTTGGGAAAATAAAAATATACCTAATTATTAGCCGCAAAGAATTGAAAATGTAAAAATTAAATTTTAAAATTATTCGATAATTTTTTTCTACAAATGCAATAATAATATAGATATATAATTACTAAATTTAAACAACACACATTGCAAATGATCACACACACACACACACAGGTAATTTTTGACGATCTTTGTGGAGTAGCAATTTATTAATGACATTGTTATACTTACCAAAGATCGTATATATTTAAGTCATCAATTATCAAGTCATCAGTATCAATTGGTAATAGTTGTATAGAGGAGGTACAAGCAACGTTTAGTTTAAGACTATTGTTAAGTTTACTTGAACAAAAATTATGTATTATTATTATACTAGATGGCGCCGCGTAATAAACCTATAGGTACACAGCTATTAATTTATTTAATATGATTTAATTCCCGACATTTGTATCACTCGATTGAACATCACCATTAAATTTTATCCCAGCAATGAACATACCTTGCGCATTTCATTTCAACCCTTAACTCGCGGCGCAAAAATCAAAATGACCCCAGCCACCGACAATACTAGGGAGTGTATATTTTGGCAGATGTGACAATTATAACAAAAGTCGGTTTCGATTGCGGCTGAATGTAGACAGATAATCTTTTAACTCGCCATTGAAATACCAACCCTCCTAGCGCTCTTCGAATTATTTCGTCTGCAATAAACATGATAACACTGGAGAATTTTTATAGAGACAAATGTGGCCGAAATAAAGAGATAACTGATAACAATAATTGAAACATGTGTCACGGTGTGGTTTTGACAGGCGTCCATTGTTTATGGTTCTTTTAAAGGTTGGCAAACTTGGTTATCTTTATTTGGCGTAATAAAAGCTGTTAACTCGACACCTGTCATTCATAATTCGGTTATGTTATCACATATAATAGTCGAGGGTTAAAGTAATAAGCAAATAGCACTCCAATGGATAATGCTGAATAAAAGCTTTTAATTTTCAATGCAATAGAAAAAGTGTATGAAATGGACTAGAATAGAAGTAATCTTTATTTAGATTTTTTGATTTAAGATGTATTTGTGATATACCGTGATCTGTTTGCAGAAATGTTAAGAACTTCATAAAAAAGGCGTTATTCTTTTTAACGTATTGAAAATACTGAACATTTTAACACAAATTGTTATCATATTATGTAACTATGTTTCTGGTAAATAAATTATTAATATTTAAGGTTTTTTTTTATGCAAATCACTCTTATTTAGTTAGACGATTTCTTCCAACTACCTTTCTGTACTGTTTTACATGTTTATTAGTATATCTAAGTAGGTAAGTACAACTTGTAACAATTTACAAGTCTATACTCAATAATAATGACGTGTGCGACTGTCAACAGTCAAATTTTGACTACTATTTTTATTACCAGAAGTTCTACAACCTTCCATACAATTAATCATCAAGTGTTAGTAGTCGCACATATACGAATGGTAGCGGATTTTTTTTTATACAACTTAAAATGGCAAACAAGCTGACGGCCCACCTGATGGAAAGTGGTAACCGTCGCTTATATACATGAGCAGTACCATGGACATAACAGTCTTCGCCCATGATACCCCCCATGCATTGCTATTCCTAAGGACTCAGATGTTATTCTTCTGTACCCTGTAAATTCACGCCATATCCCACCCTTCAAACCGAAACATAGCCATGCAAACACAACTGCTTTACGGTTGAAACACAAATGGAATTAAACAGAATAATTCTAATAGAACACTTAGTTCAGTAAAATATTAAAAAAAAAAGTCTTTCTATACCGCAATGGCCCAATGTGTACCGCTGTGAACGTGCTAGGGTTACGATCAATGAAGCGATGACGATGATGTCCCGATAAAGGTTGATGGATGCCTCGTAAAATTATATTGGGTGATTGCGAGTTCATTTCCTAAATTAAGTTCAGCTTATAGACATAAAGTAGGTATATGCGGTGTAAAGTAATGACCCGCGACTTGTTCATTACGTACTAGTTGTGCCTGCGACTTTGTTCGCGTTATTAGGATAAAAAAACTAATCTATACCTATAGGTATTAATATTATAGGAAAATTATATTTGATTTTATATGTTTGTTTATAATGGATAGGTAAATTCGAAAGCTAATCAACTGATTTAAAAAAAAATCACCTCTATGGAAGTCGACTTGATATACCCTATATTGCTAGTAATGGGGCTATTAGATCTTATTACAAACATTTCTCCTCTCTTATTTATAATGATCATCTGAAACTGTAGCCTGTAGTCTGTTTTAGACGTAAATTCCTTGATTGCATGCTGTGTTCCATATTCCAGTTTGAAGGGTGGTTCACAAGTGGAAACCCCTGAATTTGTATTAGTAGATTTTGCCTTTTTTATAATATTTAGAATGTCAAATAAGCTGGCGGCCCACTTGATGGAAAGCATTGACCTTCTCCTATACATATGAACAGCACCACGAACATTATAAAATATACTGCGATGTCTATGGAGGACTATGGTGTTATGTCACCATTTGGGGGAAAGGATTAAGTTAGTAATGGAGACTAAGAGCCCCATTACTAGTAATATACCAGGTCGACCTCCCCGCAGTCCCCTCTGGAAACTATCGTGCTGATTTCCAGGTGTATTCATCACGATGGGCTAACAGACCTGCTTTCATCAGGGAGAAAGGGATTGTTAGTAATGTGGTCTGGTGGCCCATTGCTAGCAATATACTCTCTTAGGTCGACTTCCACGCGGTTCCTCCCGGAAACCAATATGGTTAAGTCTTGTTGAATTCCTTGTGGTGGGCAAACTGACCTATCATCTTCCACTGGTGCCTCGTCGGTGTATACCGATAGCGGGGGCGGGATTACCATTCTATTTTCACGCATTAAAAAAAAGACCTGTTTTCATCCTCACCTATCATCTGTCAATGGTTCCACGCCAGTGTATGTCGTTAGCGCGGGCGAGGACTCCATTCCATTGTCATTCATTAAAAAATCTTCTAATGTAATAGCTATATCGCACCTTTCAAACCAAATCACAACTCTACAAGCATAGCTGCTTCATGGTAGAAACACGAATGGAGTTCTTCAAGATGAGTTCTGCAAGATCGAAAACGCTCACGTGACACTCCTAATACTACAGACGTCCATAAGGTACAATCACCGTTTAGCATCAGATGGACTGTATGCTTATTTGCCACCTTTGTGGTGTAAAAAAATTGTGGTAAAAAATCATATTGTTTTCTAAAATCAACTTAAATAACTGTTGTAATCATCAGAGAGAGCCAATAAATCAGTGATAAATGTAATCAGGGTATGGCACAGATATCAGACGTCGGGACTCCGAGGGTCGGACGGTCGGACCGCGAGTCCCAGAAGTGCCGTAACGTTAACTAGCGCATCTGTGATACTTGCAACTAAACTGTGCACCTCGAGGGTAGAATTATAAGCGGTCAGAGGTTTTTAGTGGCTCTTTATATTTTGTACTAGTTTTTTGTCCGCTACTTCGAACGCGTGGATTTTAGAAGTAGGAAAATCAAAGAAATTAAACCTCTTCTAGTTGGCGTATCGAGATTAAATATATATGAGATTTTAAGTTAGATTGACAGGAATAAAATTGTGAAAACAACATTCAATTTGGTGTAGTAAATTTTGCGTGGTACTGGAACAAATATATAGACAGACAGACAAAATTTTAAGATATGTTAAGGTAGGTTTGCTCTTATTAAGACCTCTCTTTCAATTTTTTTCAAATATCTTTCAAGTACAAATATCATCTAGTTACACATTTATTATATTTTCTTTATGCAACTTAGAATGGCAAAAGGCTAACGGCGCACCTGATGGAAAGTGGTAACCGTCGCCTGTAGACATGAGCAGTACCATGGACATAACAGTGTATACTAGTTCGCCCATAATACTCCTCGTGCATTACCATTCCTGAGGACTCAGATGTTATTCCTCTGTATCCTGTAAATTCACTACCATATCCCACCCTTTCAACCGAAACATATGTAGCTATGCAAACACAATTGCTTCACGGTAGAAACACGAATGGACAGAGGTGCCCAACCAAACGACTTTTGTACAAAGTCTCCCTCTGTACTTGGATATTTCGGGTACTTCAGCTATTTTGCGTGGCTGTATTTCGGTTTGATTGGTGGGATATTAAAATTACAGGGTACGGAGACATAACACCTTAGCCATCCGGAATGGCAACGCATGAAGGGTAAGATAGGTGATACAGTATACTCTGTTATGTCCATGGTACTTACTGTTTATGTCTATAGACGACGATTACCACTTTCCATCAGGTGCGCCGTCAGCTTGTTCACCATTTTTAGTTGCATAAAAAAATATAACTATAAAAAAAATGTACTTAGTATACATTCTTAACGTAGGTACACTCATATAAAAACTGTAAAAACATTTTCGTGCCGCATGCCAAGCCTCCGGAACAGTGCTCTGGGAGTTCACCCCCACTGCTGCCCCCTAGCCTTGGTAGGGGGAAGCTATTAAGCCAAGCCAAAACTAATTTAAATTAAATCCTAGTGAATTACCCGACGAGGAAATTGTCGAGCGTACCCTCGATGCTCTGAGAGGTGTACCTGCATGTACAAAACTGTTAGATATCGTATATTTTCTTTATTAGATACATTAGCTATTAAGAAACATATCAATTATATTTTTTAAATTGAATAATTAACTAATCGTATTTTGTCGGACGATGGCGCTAAAATCAGTTGTCACCACTGCATCACTATCTTATTTTAGCTAGTGCAAATTACATTTTGTATGTCTACGTTTACATGGCACGCCCCTCCTACACTTTACTTCAATGTTTGTGACCATTTACAGACGTAGTGCTCTGATTGTGTTTGTGACGAAACGTTTCTAAATGTGAACTGACTAGAGGAGAAGATGAAGAGTTAGAAAAACTTCTAGACCGCCTTTGTGTGTGTGTGTGTGTGTGTAGTATATGTATGTGCTTACAAAAACAAGTTTTAAAATAATCCAATATATGAATTAAACAATTCAAATGCATTAGACTAGGACTCATTATTGTTTACGTAATAGAAGTGGTACAATAAGGTTAGATTGCATTTTTTTTTTATTTTTATTTTTCAATTTTATTTAAAACACTTCTCCACCTTATTGTATCATCTATATTGCTTGCGGGCGGCGAGGCTCGGCTCCGGGGCGCGTCGTTACATGTACCATTTGAATATTATCTAACTCACCCCCCCTCCACCCCAGCCTGTCCTCCCACAAGAGTTTAGACACAACTGTGAGGCCTCGCCTTAATTAATGCAAATTTGAGTGCTAACAAGATTATGAATCCAGCCGCTTTTTGAGAGCACACTTAACCGCTGTATAAAGCTCGATTTACATGGTCTAGGAAATTCTGTACAATTAGGTAATAGACAATGGAGTCGAAACTGAGACACCATATTGCCTTGATTAAAAAAAAAGGTGAAGGAAACATGGTGTCAGAGCCGAAGAAAAGGTGTGAGAGGGAAACTGTCTGGATGGCTATAAAAAAATTGAAAAAAAAAGGGCTCTATGCTAGAAATACATTTTTGTAATATAAACGCTAAGTGAAAAGAATTATATGAAACAGGGAAGAAATAATAAAAACAGATCGTTTTGCATCCGTATTTTATTTCAGTACTTTGTCTATAAAATTACAAATTTAATTCGCTCTTACAGCGAAAAAATTATTATAAGGTCCAGTATAAACTAAATTTTCAAGCGACTTCAAAAAGAAGGACGTTCTCAATTCGGTTGTATTATTTTATGTTTGTTACCTCATAACTCCGTCAGTTGTAAATCTATTTGGAAAAATCTTTTTTTACTAGCTCCATAGAAATTTTATCAAAATCGGTTTATTAGTTTAGTTTTAAAATCTAAATACCTAATTCGTGTTGCCACAATTGCATTTGTTTTTTTTTTAACACAATTTATTTTATTATTATAATTGTGTCAGAACTTTTTTTATGCAACTTAGAATGGCAAACAAGATGACGGCCCACCTGATGGAAAATGGTAACCGTCGCCTATAGAACTGCTTCACTTTTAATTCTCAATAGTCATTACTATAATAGTTTTACTCAATTATCAACTTGGAATTGTAATTTCAGAGAGAAGTTTAAGGAATGAAAGTTTACAATTCAATAGGTGATAATTGTTTAGGATTATCTCCTATAAATATTTTAAATTTTAAAATTTGTTAAAGTGTTTTAAAGTTTGTTACTCAATCATGTCGGATTTGAATGTAATTTAATGCACAGAGTAAATGTAAGTAACTCGTATATAATCGGGAATGTTTTTTCTTTTACATCATTAAATGTACATTTAAGAAGCATTAACTGATACTTGCGTAAGTAAATATAAGTAATTACAAATGTCCTCCAGTAACTTGTGTAAAATATGAAAATATGATTTGGCTTAAATGTCTTAAAAAGAAACTATAAAGTCTTAAAAAAAAATAAATCACGCAGTAAATGCTACGAGGTTTAACTAGTTAGTAGTATGTATAACAATATTTGTAAGTTAATTTGTTAAAAGACCTCTTTTGACTAACTATACCTACTCTACAATCAGGAGTAGATTTACAAGCAGGCTGAGTAAGCTGGAGCCTAGAGCGACAGATTTTAGGGGCAAATATGTGACAATTTTCTTTATAATCATGAATTTATAATTTCATTTACAAAAAAAAAATATAATTGAATTGAATTAGGATATAGTATTGTATAGATTGGAAAAAATTGTTGTTTAGCGACAAATATATAAATCCGCCACTGCCTACAATACGTAAAAAGTTCTCGAAAGAACATCACCAACTATAAAGGCCCATTAAGAAATATGTTTAACCGCCCAAAGGCAAGATAATCACTACTAATAGTAATTTAATATAACAGTATTATATTATTAGTGCTGCTAATATAATAACGTCGTGTTTTACTTGTAATAAAACTGAATAATTATTAAGAAGTAAAAAATTATACATGTGAACCGTGTAATTACGAGATCGGCAATGATCATTTTCCTATATTTCGACCCATATTTTTTCGTTTTTGAATTATTATAGATTCCATGTACGATACGAGTAATTAATTTTATTGTTAAAAGTTTTGTAAGCACACATTATATTTTAATGCAACAAGTACCGGTTTAACTTACGTGTAATTAGATCAGCAAAGCTCGAATAGTTTCGGGATCAATTCGTGATGCTTAGTCATGAGCGGCTGTGACGCGAGCACAGTGTCATAGACCACGCTCGCGCAACTAGTAGAGCCTTCTTGATCTAATTACACATAAGTTAAACCGGTAATTATTACATTAGAGTAATTAATTTATTGAATAAATGTGTAAATCGAATTAGGCGTTGGTTCGTTAACGCTTCAATATCTTGGGCTCCTCTGGACATTGTCGGCGGAATGTAGGACATCACCCATTTCAATATCGCCCATACCAATAGGATATTTATTTATAATTTTGATCAGGTTCTTTATTTCAATATTATATATTGGATAATTCGTATTTAATACATCTTTTATTGGGCCAATGTTGTAATTGCAATATATAGATATTGCTTTATGATGTTATTATTATTTTAGCCATTAAGCCGTTTTTCTGTTTAAAACAGACAAGATGTTTTTAATCATCCATTTAAATAATGTATTTTGTTTGTTTGTATTTACTCTAGATTCTTTAGTTTCATTCTAGCCTTACATGTATCTATTATTTCATTCAATTTTGTAACTATCTTATGCCAGTTTTAAAAACTTTTGACTTCTATCTTCAACTATATCTATAGGTATTCGTATATTTATCCTTACTAATATTATAAATGTGAATGTAAATTTGTTTGTTTATTAACTTATGTCACCTTAATGGATTAATAAATCACTATAAAATTTAGTATACATACACTTTATGGGATGGAGAAGGATATGGCTTTTATCCTGGCCAATAAACCTATCTTGGCCACGTGGACCAAGTCGTGAATAAAAGCTAGTTTATTTATGATGTAATGTATTAAATAATTAACGTAATCTATTAAAATTACTGTATGGCTTAGGCATCTTTTTAGAAATAAAAAATCCTTATAAAACTATGTAGTTATGTAGCCCGATTTTACCAGTGTTATGTTCCAAAATTTAGAATTTAAACTGAAGGTTTCAACTCAGTCACAAATATGTAGATATGTACACTTAATCAAATTAAGGATTTATAAACTTGAAGCATGTCATTCTTACGATTCTTTTATTATTGTAAAAAGGTAGCTCTATTCTAGACTGCACAGCGACTCGACGCGACGTGTCCGCTCTATTAGAGCGCTGCCTGTGTGAGCCGAGCCTAACATTAAGTAGCTATGCTCTCTTTACAAAGGCAGTGTGTTGTATAACTCGCTTGTAATGTATGTAATTTGATGTTGTTATGCCTTGTTCGTTTGTCTCAAGGGATCCACCGCTTAAGACGTTATTCTTATTGCTAATGATAATTGTGTGGCTTTAGGCATACGATTTAATATTACGCGTGTAATGTATATAAATGTCTATATTATTTTCGAATAACATTAACTTTAAATGAAACGTAATGCGATGGTAGTGGTGGTGAAATTTGTAGGTGAAACAGTCAATTGTAAATGTTTAGTGGCAAATGTAAGAATTACGAGTAAATGTAGGTATTATTTATGGTTACCGTCTGCTATGGTCTACGTAATATTTTTTATTATAATAATGTTTAATAAGTAGTATTAAATATGCGCCGGTAGGAGGGAAGGGCCGTGGTAATCAATCTATATGTAGGTACAAATAATAAATTTGTAACTGGTCTGTACATGGAAGACAAATAAGAAAAATTATTATATATTAGGCTTTATGAACATAATAGAACCCAAAACAATGATTTTTGTAATTTTTGTCTGTCTGTACCTTTGTGCACGCTAATCTCAGAAACGACTTAATCGATTTGAACGCATTTTTCACTATTGTGTTGCGGTTTACGTCACTTAACATTTAGTGTTTGTTTTATTTCAATCGGTTTATAAATAAAAAAAATATATATTGTTCACATTTATAAAGAATGTTCACTCGTGCGAAGTCGGGGCGCGTTGCTAGTAAATAAATATGGTTTCAGACTTACCAGTTCTTATTTCCTTCACAAAGGCATATATGTCAATGAAGTGAAAACAAAAAAGTTATAAAAAGACTTATTCATTCTTTGTTCTTAGACTTATACATAATAAAAAAAAAATATATAAATTTTAAAAAGTAAATTTATATCAAAAGAGGTCTGTTGCCAATAATTAAGTATAAATTTGTATTTTTTTCCACGTGGAAATGAATTATTTGGACACAGTATTTGAATCGACGTCGTTACTACGCTATTTCGATACCACGTTCCAAAATTAAAATATTTTTATTTATTGAAATAAAAAACTACAAAATCTCTTTAATGAATTGTCACTTTTGAAATTATTTTTTTTTATGCAGAACAATATGTGTCTTAATTGTGAATTGCTACAGATGATGATTTTAATAAAAAATGTTTTTTTATTTTTTATTAATTTATTTTTTCATTTAAATTATTGGAGTTATTGACCGTACCTGACTCTAATAGATGCATTTCCAAGATAAACAGACCCTAGCTAAACGGTCAGAATAAGAAAATGATTTGACAACAAAAATCGTTTAACCCTACCCGTTCCCAGGAAGCTGGGCGTGACGGGTCACCGTGCCATCAATCATCCCTTACATTTTCTATTTAATTTTAAATCAATTGGTGTCGCGCGTGTCCTTCATCCATCTTGTGTTATCAATATTTATAAAACATTAGCGCCAACGGGTTGGGATTTTTGACGGGAGGAAATGAGAACTGGCAAAGACGGCGCGCGATATACTTGTGTTTAGGCTGGAAAAATTGGAAAAAAAATTAATTGGTAAAAAGATGTCGCTACTTGCCTACTGTAATATTTTTACTAAATTAGTTATTATTCTGTAAAAGTTTATATCACTGATTCTAGAATTAAACAAAATAATTCGGATTGACGCAACTAGTAGTTAGATACCATACAATTTTAACTTCGTTATTAATTCGAGAAAGGTACCTTTCATGGAAGTATAACAATGTTATTTAGAGAAATGTAGAAAAAGTTCTATCAAAAAAATTATATCTATTGCTTACATATTTATTTAATTCTGTTATTCTACTCGTATGTCTAGATTGTTGCACGTATGAAGGTTACACGTGGTTTTCAGAAGTATTTTTCAGGCGTACCTTTTTGCGTGATGCTGGAACAAACATTACAGATAGACAATTTTTGCTAAAAACTACGACTATTTTATCTTCTGCTGCTTTTATTGAAACAGCTCATATTGATTTATTTTAAATTTTCAATTTACAGACATCGTCTATTTATAATTTTATTATATTAGTTCACATGTAATGGGACACATAAAGAGAGAGTCATCTTAAGAAAACAATAAAAAGAAGGTAGGTACACTTCAGGTTATGGAATGAGCTCCCTGCCGAGGTTTTCCCAAGAGACTACAGCATGGGGTTCTTCAAAAGGGGGGTAAAGAGGTTTCTTCAGGGTCGGCAACGACTACGTAATGACCTCTGGTATTGCAGGCGTTCATAGGCTACGGTAACCGCTTACCAACAGGTGGGCCGAATGCTTGTTTGCCACCTCAATGGTATAAAAAAAAACTTATGTACGTAAGGTAATAAATGAACTAAATATTATCAAAAATTAATTTGACAAAATATAAGTTAAAATTTTCAATACACTTCGAAAAGAAAAAGGTTTTAATACATTTAAGATATTTTAAATGTTTTCAAACTTATATCAAACTTATATAAAAAAATCTACCTACTATAAAACGTAGAGTAGGTATTTACAAAATTATATTATTTATTTATTCTTTATTGGCCACATTACAAAAAAATTTTTGCTACAAAAAACAGGCTTAAAGCTGTATAGCTTAATTAAGTAAGCTGTGTATTTCATTCTTAGACAACTTTATGAAAAATAGAAACGTAATTATGGCAAAAAAAAAATGAAAATCGTTGTGGTTAAATAGTTACACAGGCATTATACATGTACATGTCTATGTATTTATATTTGTGGCTTAACAAACAATAAATCAACTAACCTCTTTGTAATACACGAGTTAAGAAAATGAAAAATATTAATTTCCATAACAAAATCGATACAATACAAAGATCGTTGTATCCTTCCAGTAAGTGGTGTCACCTGTATCAGAAGGTCATGCTCCTCCTTAACCATGAAAATATTTGTATTTTCTATTGTACTATGGTGCTATGACAACTTATGTCATAGCACCATAAAATGAAGATATAAACATTGTACAGTATTAGTAGTATGCGAGTATATACGCATGAGTGCGCGTGTGCGTGTGCGTGTCCGTGCGTGTCCGTGCGTGCCTGCGTGTGTGTATGTGTGTGTGCACGTGCATGCGTGCGTGCGTGCGTGCGTGCGTCCGTGCATGTGTGTGTGTGCGTGCGTGTGTGTGTGTGCACGCGTGTGTGTGTGTGTGTGTGTGTGTGTGTGTGCACGTGCATGCGTGCGTGCGTGCGTGCGTGCGTCCGTGCATGTGTGTATGTGTGCGTGTGTGTGTGTGCGTGTGTGCGTGTGTGCGAATGTAGTTATGTGTTTTTTACCAAATATTTCCAACATTCTTCAAAACATTAAGTAATTTACTGTCTGTGTGTTAATTTAACATATTTATTCGTAGGTGCGGCGCAATAACAGATACAAAACAATGTCACGACGCTGCAGCCTGCGACCTTTGCATCATCAATCACCTCCCCCTGCCTCCCTAATGCCATGCACCGTCCTCCCCCTCCCCACCTCAGACCTGTCCCCTGATGGCTTTCACCTCCATTCCTGGATGCCTTCGCTGCAATTTAGTAGGTACATAAGTAGGTAAGTGCTACGTATTTAATAAAGTACCCGTATGTTGATTAAAAATACGATTTAAAAATAATTAAGATTGTGTTTAACTAAAAAAAGAGACTCTGATTGTGGTGTGAAAAACCAATTATTTTGATTTCCAAACTAAACTATTGAATCGATATTGATAAAGTTTCTGTATTTCCTTTCAGATAAAAAAAAATATTTTCAAATCGGTTTACAACTGATAGTAGTATTCGGTGAGGTAACAAATATAATAATATAACCTACAACATAAAAAGTAAATTTAAAATACTACCGAAATGAGAACCGTCTTTTTTTTAATTTATTTAAAACTTGCGGCCCGTCCCGGCGTCGCACGGGTGGACATTTTTAACATTTCCCTTCACTGCTCTGCTCCTATTGATCGTAGCGTGATGAAAAGTATACTATAACCTGCCCAGGAGTATGAAGAACAATTGTACCAAGTTTCGTTGAAATCTGTCGAGTAGTTTTTGTTTCTATAAAGAACATACAGACAGACAGACAGACAGACAGACAAAAATTTTTCTGATTGCATTTTTGGCGTCAGTATCGATCACTAATCACCCGCTGATAGTTATTTTGGAAATATATTTCATGTACAGAATTGACCTCTCTACAGATTTATTATAAGTACAGATATTTTGTATGTGACTGAAGGTGTTATGTTGTTTCTGTGCTCTATTACAAGTAATTTTAAATATCTCTCTACTTTTATCTATTTATTTCTTATTGCATTCCATAATGTGATTAGTAGATTAGTACCAGAGGGATACTTTGTACAAAAGTCGCTTGCTTGGGTACCTCTGTTCCATTCGTGTTTCAACCGTGAAGCAGTTGTGTTTGCATGGCTGTGTTTTGGTTTGAAGGGTGGGATATGCCGTGAATTTACTGGGTACAGAGGAATAACACCCGAGTCCTCAGGAATGGCAACGCATGGGGGGTATCATGGGCGAAACAGTATACTCTGTTATGTTCATGGTACTGCTCATGTCTATAGGCGACGGTTACCACTTTCCATCAGGTGGGCCGTCAGCTTGTTTACCATTCTAAGTTGTATAAAAAAGAAATATTATAGGTATACATTTCTACCCATCTCGTCGTCTCAATACAACCCGTAACAGATACCGAAACAATATTTTTTAGAAATTTTATCTGTCTATTGATCTGTATGTTTGTTTTAGTGTTACACAAAAACTAATTGCACCAAATTGGATAAGGTTTTCACAGTTGTATTCCTAAAGGTCTAATTTAAAATCGAATGTAGTTTTTTTTAGTATATGTGTTGCCGAAGCAAGTACCATCTTACGTGTTTTATTTTATAGGTCTTTCAACTACTGAAAATTTCACGTACGAAGCAGCGGGAAAAAAGTTAGTTTGTAATATAAAAACAAACTATTGAAACCCCACATGGGAGCTCCATCAATAAGTCTAAAGCATCCGTTCTCTATACTTGTAGTCCGTCCCTAATGAGGAGTAACGGCGCGCGCGTGTGTAGCCAGCCTAATGTGAAACGAAATGGACTTATTACAATGTGCACAGGTTGGAAAGGGACAAACGATGTTTAAACTGAATCGGGTATATAGGAAGGGAGTTTTTCTATAACTGTATAAAATTGTTCTGCCCCTCTTTTAATATTTATGTCAATTTATTCTTAGCCTTTTATCAACTTACAATAGCAAGTATGGGAAGTTATTGAATGTTAAAGTAGGTTACTGGGCTAAATAAGCACCATTATTAGCAATGTATCTACCCTGTCAGGTCGACTTCGTTCCCCCTGGAAACCATCGTGGCTAATTCTAGTTGAATGCCACGGGGGGAAATGGATTGTTAGTAATGGGGTCTAATGAACCCATTGCTAACAATACACCCTATCAGGTCGACCTCCACGTGGTTCCCCCTGGAAACCATCGTGAACAATTCTTGTTGAATTCGTCACGATGGGCTAACTGACCTGCTTCATCCTCACCTATCATCCTTCACTGGTGCTTCGCCGGTGTATACCGATAGCGCGGGCGGGGTTATCATTCCATTTGCATCCATTAAAAAAAAAACCTTAAATTATATAGATATTTATCCATTAAAAAAAAATGACCAAATAGAATGAAGTTATCACTTTTAGATTATTTAAATTTATAATAAATAAATTTAAAAAATGTGAAATATAAAGCTTAAAATACCGGTTACCATAGATTATATATCAGTAGATAAAGTGTCATCAATTTTTTACCAAAAACTTTTTGGTAAAAGGTTGAAATTAGGATAACATTAAAAACATGTATTATAATTGAATAACAATGATGTAATTTTATTTTTTGCACCTGTGTTCATTCAAAAATTATTTTTAATTATTTGTTTTAATTTATACAATAAATGTATATATGTATATCCTAATTATTATAGCTGCATATGTAACGACCCGTTGCCTTTGTCATTCAGGATTCTATTATTGTATTATCTAGTTGCAATTAAATGAATTAAAACGATCTCAAATTTAAAATTTTGATCCGTTTTCAATAATCGATGCTCTATTTAAGTGTATCATCCAAGTCCCTAATATGGGAGAAAAAGGAATTAGTCGATAAAATATTCACGTGCCTTTAATTTCCTGTGACAGCTATTAGCTATTTTATTTTTATTATTTACTAGCGGCCCGTCCCGGCGTCGCACGGGTGGACATTTTTAACATTTCCCTTTACTGCTCTGCTCCTATTGATCGTAGCGTGATGAAAAGTATACTATAACCTGCCCAAAAGTATGAAGAATAATTGTACCAAGTTTCGTCAAAATCCGTCGAGTAATTTTTGTTTCTATAACGAACATACAGACAGACAGACAAAAATTTTACTGATTGCATTTTTGGCATCAGTATCGATCACTAATCACCCCCTGATAGTTATTTTGGAAATATATTTCATGTACAGAATTGACCTCTCTACAGATTTATTATAAGTATAGATTAAACAAAATATGTTCAGCTATACCTGTCTAGATAGGTATAGGTAAAGATCTACCCAGGTATCTAGTTATTACAGCCAGGTAACATTCCTTCTAAAATTATATATGCATTGCGTGTGCTATATCTAGGTATAGGTACCTATTTAATCAATGCTTGCTGTCGATGTAGTTTATATCTACGTAAATGTGAGTCAACGACCAAGTCATAAGTTTTTGGAAATTGATTATACTTAAGTATCTATATTAATTAACCGACTTCAAAAAGGGAGAAGACTCTAAATTCGAGTGAATATTTTTTTATCTGTACCTATAGGTATGATAATTAGCATATATTTATTTAATCTGTACTACTTAATGTTATAGAGAGGAAAGATTTGTTCTTGTATATTTGTTTGTAATAAATTCAAAAACTACTCAATCGATGTTGAAAGTTCTTTCAATTATAATAAACTACATTATCAGCGAGTTATGCATTAGGCTATACCCTAATGTTACTAAATAAATAAATATTGTGAGCAAGAGTGGACTTATCTCTGACAGAGATCTCTCCCAGTCAACCCAATGCAGTTAGAAAACATGTTGCTAGCGGGCAGCTGAGGTGCTGAAGTGCTACAACTATTAATATTTAGAGTACATAAACAAATTTACAGTTTAATGTTACTAATAATATATATATATATATATATATATATATATATATATATATATATATAATATTAAAAAAAATTATCCTACGAAAATTATCTATAATAATGTAAACCAAGGTATCAAAAATTTTGCCTATAAAAACTATGTAATATAAAATACTAATTTGCCTTTCTATTTACTCGTGTAAAACCGGGACGAATCGCTAGTTATTCAAATTTAGCAATTATTTTTATTCCACCACAGGTAAAGAAGGAAAAAAAAATATTCAAACGGAAATAATGAAAATCCTATCGGCAAATAAAAGAGCTAAGCTCCTTCCCGCAAAAATAATAACGTGAAAAACATTGTTCGCCTCAAACGAATACTGGCGAACTCTCATTAAGCGCTCACTAATTAAAAAGTAATTAAATTCGCGAGAGAAAAAGATAGCACGACATTTAACTGATACTAATAAGATCGTCAAACAATTACGAGCGGCTCATCCGCAGCCCCAGAGAGAGAGGCCGCCAACACAGCTACACCCCTCTCGCTCCCTCCCACCAGCTCTCTATTTAACTTTTAATTTATACTCATTCCTTTATATCTTTTATTGCTTCGCCCATCGCGACTCCTAATGCGCCTGAGGTGCTCCTCACACTAATTAAATTCATGCAACACTAAGCTTTCCCAACACCCCCCCACGGCAAACTCCACCCAAAAACCCCCACCACCCGCCCCGGCCAATCGCAGCGCAGAGCGGCTTTTTCACAAACAGAAGGCGGGGAAACAAGTACAGTCAGTACCAGATTTCTGATAGAGCTGTCACGTCGCGTCCGAGCGGTTACGCTGTCCTGACATGTTTTATTATTATTTATGTCAATTAGGTTATTACTTTTTTGTTTAATGGAATAAGGAATTGGTTGTGAAATTGATTGGCCTTTCGGTTGCTTATGATTCATCAATGTCAAAAGCATAATCTGAAATGTGTTAATTTTATATGATTGATAGTTTCGCCCGTCATTAGAGTGATTGGACAGCGAGCCGGGCGTAATCTAGTTTTACGCAATGTATCCACCATTGTTCGAGCCTAATAGAGGCTGCGTCTTCCCTTGCCGTATTTAGCCGTTGATTGCTCCATCGACGACTATCACCTGTCAAATTAAGTGCACGGCTCACGGGTGAAAATCGAAACGTCAGAATTGTTCCCACTAATTTATCTATAGTTAAAAATTTTACACCATCATTGATCTTTTGGATATAGATGGATCCATCTAGTTCAGGTTAAAATGTAGATACAATAAAAATAAAGACATTGCCATCTGTTTTAGGATAGATAGAGCAGGTAGAAATACACACATATATAAGTAAATTTTACTTAAGTTATATAACAAAACAGCCAAAGTTTTGTTTTTTTAAAATGCATAATTAATGCTGATGTGTCTACAGTATTGTAGATATAGTAGGTTGTTTATTAATTAATTTATTCTCTATTGCACAATAAAACTTTGTACAAATGGCGAGCTTAATGCCATATGGCATTCTCTACCAGCTAACCAGGTTGTTGTAATTATAGTCTTATACACGCCCAAATTACGGTTTAAAACAATTTTATATTTCATCATCATCATCACATTAGTCGTTAACTGTTCACTGCTGAATATAGACCATCTCCTTGGGGTTTTTGCCAGTAGTTGCCACGCTTGGCAAGTGGGTTGGCTTTGGTAGGTAGGTATACATTTCTTTTTGTAAATAACAGTCGCTGATTTTAAGGAAAATTTGAAATCGTAGTTTTAGCATCCTTTTCAATTGACTTCAGAAAGGAGGTTTACAATTCGGTTGTATTTTTTTTTATGATTATTACCTTATAATTCCATTAATTGTGAACCGATTTGGAAAATTCTATTTTTTTTATTTGAAATTCTTTTTTTTTTATAGATATGTTGAAATTTTTTCAAAATCAATTTAGTAGTTTAGCTTCTAAATTAAAATAACTGGTTTGGCCATAATTAGAGTCGTAATTTTCTATGAAACACAATTTAATTATAATGCTTACTATATTATATTAAAGAAAATGAATTTTCCGAAATAATTATGAAAATAACAAAAAATGTTCTGAACACCTGGTACTAAAATGCTTATAATTTCGATTTCATTGTCCTGTACATTTGGCACCGATAGTTAGTAGGTATACCTACTTAATTATCGTAAAGGGAAATTGAAAACCGAAAGAATAACATATAAATAGGCACATAAAAGGAGTTACGTTGTAACATTGCTACATACAATTACACGAGAAGCAGCGTTTGCGGTTACGTTTCATAACATAACTCTTCAGTAATTCTAGCTGTACATCTCTGTTTGCGGCGGCGAGGCGCGCCATGCGGCTAAAAAAGATTATGACAGGCTCACAGCTTCGCGTAAATGTACGACAGCCCCATAAATCGAATGTACAATAATTTGCTATGCGATAACAAACTTTATCGCGCACTCAATGAAGTTTATTTCAACTTGCCGACACCCGTCTCCTGCGTTTTCGTTAATTCAATGTATGCTCGTTCTTAATTTATTAGCCGAGGTTCAATATCGGTCTGTATTATTACAGCATAAGGTTTAAAACAGTTTAACACGCGTGCTCACCGTACGGTCCAAGGAATAAATCTATAATATGAAAGAGGCGGGGAATTAATTTGTGCTTGGGTGGGGGTTGGGGGCCCGTCGCTCCGCCCAGCGTCGGGCGCGCCATCTCAGTGCCGGGCTTGACGAGCCACGCGATCGCACCATTGACTTCGTTCGGTACGACGCGTCACGAAAAATGTGTGTGAAATAAATTCAGCCGACGGACGGAGTGTTACTGACCGATAATTAGGTACAATTTGCAAAGTGATTTGTGTTTAAAAAAAAAACAAAGCGACTAAAAACAGTTTGAACGTGATACCTTTGCCTAATTAAAAAATAAAAATGACAGTTGAAAATGCAGAGCGCGCACCGCGCCGTCGGTGAGCGGCGTAGTGTTGTGCGTTGTCGATAGCCAAGATATCGAGCGGGGGCCGAGGCAGCGGCGGCGGCGGCATGGTGCTGGAGGGCGGGCTGCCGGCGCCGCTGCAGCTGTACGCGGCGGCCGCGGCGCAGCTGGCTCCGCGTCCGGCGTGGCCGCCATTCTTACCGTTTTTTGGAGTCCCTCCGCCGTTTCTGGCAAGGCCAAGGCTACCTCACCCGCTGCCAGCAAGAGCGCCGCACGGACCTCCTAGCGAAGACTCGAACGAAGATGGTGGCAGCAGTAAAGGTAAGATAACAATAGGTTTTCTCAATGTTTCAAGTAATACGCTATTATTGTCCCATGAGTTCCACCTTCCACCTTACTTATTTCTCATTACGGCGACATATATTAATATTAAAAAAAATATCTACTTACTGTTGATATTTTCTAACAAAATTAATTAAAAATATATATTGTTATTAATTTGTTTAACCAATTTTCGGAATGCATTATAACAGGTTTTACTAATAAAAAGCTAATTAATACTCTCTATGCGTAATTAGGTCTTTTATGGTTATTTTAAATCAGCAATATCAATTAAAACAAAATCCTCTATTCCTCTGTAAGTAGGCATGTAAGGATAAAATTCTATTATATACCCATCTCTACATTAATAAATATGTATTATTATTCTAATAAAACTTTTTTAATAAATTTGAATGTAATAAATTAATTAATGCATTAATTATTAATTTTAAGTAATGTAAATTAGAACTTAGTTCGATAATATAAAAAAGTAAAACAAAATAAATAAAAAAGAAATAATAGGAGTACATAAATATCGATTGTTACTAATGATAACAATACGAGTATAGTAATAATTCCTTATTCTTGTTTAATTAATAATGATCCGTTAGTATATTAAGCGCAATCCATTTACATGCGCATTATTGATCAAATTATTTCAATCATCATCATTTCCCTACCCTTATCCCAATTATTATTTGGAGTCGGCGTAAAATGTTTTTTTTTTTATCCATATTACAAAAAGATTTGGCTTATAATTTTATGACTGGCCGCCTGCCTGACGTCATGATCTAATTATTATAATAAAAAAATAATTAAATTTGAACACGTCAGTGTTAAATAAACCATGAAAATTAATAAAAAGATAATGATAAAAGTAATTATTTAACACATAAAAAAGTTTAATTAGATAAGTGAATTACCTGTTTATTATAGAACTATAGACTTTTCTTTTTTTTTTTTCATTTATTGTGACTTTAGCGAAAGCCATCAGCCAAAAAGTAACAATTACAAGGTAACAGGAACTATAGACTATTTTCGAGCATTTTTTTTTATTTCTACTTTATTAGTAAATTCGTGTACTAATATAATACCCATAAAAATTATAGGTTATAACTTACTAACTCAAAAAAAATTAACGCATCTCACCTAAATATAAAATTAATTTTTCTTCACAATAATTATGTGATAAAAAAAAACGTAAAAATATGTTTCACGTATATGTATTTTAAATAGTTATCTAAATGACGATTACGAACTTACAAAGATTACGAGATGCCTTCAAATTGTTATAAAATTAAATAAATTATCTTTTTGCTTGGTTTGTGTGTTTTTTTTTCAACAGATATGCTTGTGAAAAGTTCAAATTAAATTAAAATAGTGACTGTTAATGAATAGATAAAACTTGAAAAAATCTTAAACAACTTGTAATGCAAGCGACCGGTTTTTTTCACTAAGATTTACTATTTTTCTATATTGAAACTTTAAACATTTTTCTTCTCAAAATTAAATGTTTATTTATTTAATAATTATCAGATTTTTTTCTTGTTTGAGCACTTCCTTTGATAATCATTTTGAATAGTCATCTTTTCACTACAGCCCATTCAGAATGCAATCTCAGCCAAGAAGAACGGGCAAGAAACTCAGCTGATGCTTTTTTTTCAAAAAAATTAATTATATATAAATAATGAATTTGTATGTATACAAACTACTAAGCAGTATCAGATCATATAGTATATAATTTAAAAAAAATCACTAAAATCGGTTGCAATGACTAAAGCACACCAGTCCCTACAGGCAGCACCCGTTCACGAGTATGACGATAGAGAGTAGAGTATATGAGTATAACTCATATAAAATTATATGAGTTATGGTCATATACCTATCTACGAGTATTTATGTGCATATCACTACAACAAAAATATCACAGAATACACAGCGATATCTAGTTCCAAACTGAGCAAAACTTTTAATATGGATGGGTAATACCCACCTATCATATATCATATATGAGTACATACATATATTATTACAATAAATGCGGGTTCTATATCTGCATATAACATAGATTAATTTAATATATTATATTATATTATATATAATATATGAATTTAAAACTAATTAATAAAATATTTGTATTAATTTAATATATTATAACATATTTATTTAATATAAATTTTATATAAAATAATAATATGCGCATATCGAATTCGTGTGCATTGGAAGGTAAGATAGTGTGTTACCATTACAATTCCAAGGTAGTTAAAATACGTGTAATTTATTATTATTATAATATGAGCTTACAGATTAGAAATTGTGCAAATGCGAGCGAAGTCTTTTATGGTAAGTATTTGCATTCTAGATGGATACATTTGACATATCTATAACCTAATGGTTTATTCGATATCATAAGTTATAGCGATTCATAAAGGTGGCTGACTATGAAATTCAATGGGATTATACCCTACATTATATTGAAGTCATTACTAATAAACTGTAAATGTGAAAGTGAGTTTGTTTATTTATTTATTTATTTATCTCATAGTCTCATGATTAAACTAATCACTATAAAATTTGGTATACACTTACGACATAGGATGGATAAGGATATATGTAGGTTACAATTTATCCCAGTTAACGAACATATCTCGGTCACACGGACGAAGTCGCGGATAAAAGCTAGTGTAGGTATGTATAATTATTTAAAAACATACATATATTTGGTTGTTGCAACAACACAAAGCATCGTAGAGCTATTCATGTGAAAATGTCGATGATTTATCGATATGTCACTGTCACGACATCACTACACGTTGCGTCCTTGAATCTATGATTATGTCATAAACAGTGTTGTCCAATCGCTGCAGCCAATAAAAAATAATCTAATATTGAATGTGTTTGTTAGTGATGTAATTAGACAAGTCGGCGGTGCCGCTTTTAACTGCTCGTTAACAACAAACAACTGACACAATGTAACCGATAAAACGATGTCTACAAACGCATGTAAAGTGAATTTACGATCTGCCATAAATACATGTGACATTGATTATTTGTATAAAGCAACAAAAGCGAGGTTTGATAAGTTTAATAGTATCGGAAAGTTACTGCAAATTAATTTCTTAACACTTATACCTAGCGTCAACATTAGGTAATGTCTTAATACTTTAAATACCAAAACTGCTAAAATTGTTACTAGAGCTCTCTGTACTTAATAATTCACTATTTACCGTGGCTTTCTCCCTGGAAACTATCATGGTTAATTCCTGATGAATTTATCATAATGGGCTAACTGGCTTGTTTTCATTCTCATCGATCACCCTTCACTGGTGCTCCGCCAGCGTATCCCGTTAGCGCAGGCGGGGTTACCATACCATTTTCACCCATCAAAAAAAAATACAATTATTCACATTATCACGATAACTAATTTAGAAGCCTATTATCTATTTCTTTTTTAAATTCAATGAATAGGTGTCTGTTTTTTTTATTTTATTATTATTGCAACATTTAAATCATTTGTGCGCCGAGCGTGAACACTGTCAAAATTAATTACGATAAAAAATTTATGACACTCCAATATTTAATACTTACAAAACTGTAATCAAGCGTCAAGGGCAATTAATCATTATAAAATGGCGATACTAATCCAATAACAAAACACTTACGTTTACCTTTATAATTCAAGTGTTAGTTTGAGAGATTGAAAGTCTTAGCCTTACATTTTAATGGTTGTATGATCTATGTATTATTTGTGTACATTATAAATAAAACACTACATTAAAAATAAATTACAAAATAAATTATGTAGGTATATAATTATCAGGATTAATCAGTGTTTTACAGATATACAACAATTAATCTAACATTGGCTTAAGTAGACAAAGCATTATTTTACGTTACATATTTTTTTTTAAATATTAGTTTAAGTGTTTGTTTCACTTTATTGTTCAGAAAAGTCCTAAATGTATTATAGCTATATCATAAATTTCTGTAGGCGAAAGAATTTTTAAAATCGGCTGAGTAGTTTATGAATTTATTTATTACAAACAAAAAATCAAATCTTTCCTCTTCATAATATATTAAATGTTAATTATATACTTAAAAATAAATAAATAAGTGTTACACAATCACACCAATTGGTTACCTTTTAAGCTAGGATAAGTACTTTGTGTTATAAGGAACCAAGAAATGAACACTTGGGAACATAACTCAAACACTCAAACTGAAGCTAATTTAGAAAAGTTTGTTTTCTAAATTGATTCATCTGAGAATAGAACCCGAGAACCTCATTACGTTACGCTACAGAGATCGTCAATATAATTAATAGTTTAACAAATATGCACTACATTATTTAACTAAATAAATAACTAACTTATGTTTAAAGGAAATTAAAAGATTAAAATTATTGAAAAAAAAGTGTTGTACCTATTATGAAAGCTCATAATATTTTTAATCTTATTCAAGTACTTACGATTGTGATTTGAAGTGATATGATATTCGCATTATTACAAGATATTGGTTACCGCTACAAAAAATCCGTTGCTAGACACAATCAATTATGCATAAATCTAGTTTACAGATTAAAATGTAAAACCTTATGCTAGCTGTTATATTTTATTTCTTATTTAATTTATCAATTCAAATCCTGTGATACCCAACAAGTGCACTTATTGTCGTCTTATGAAACGCGGGAAATGTATTTGATTGAATGCTTATTTGAAATGACAAACATATTTTTGATACCGACTGGGTTTGAACTCTGACCACTGAGATCTTATTTTTGATTACGGCTATTATATCACTAGGCCACGGCGCTTTCAATATTAAAAGTTATGTATAATACCTATGACAGATTAAAAGAATGAATAATAAAATAAATAACCGGTCAATTTAGTCGAGCGATACACTTATCCGTGGCAATAACTTATTGGTTTAATAATATTAAGGCATTATTCCCGAAATATTCTCGGGGACTGGTTTGAATAAATTGTATATTAATAAAAAATAAACGTGGGCCAAGGTGCGAAGAGGCTAACGAGCGTAATCCAAATGTAAGTTATTAGTTGCGCGGCGTGGCCGCCTGCTGCGCGCGCGTCGTTCCACTTGTCGATGTCGGTATCCAGATTTTTATCGACTCTTTGTCGGCACTAGCACTGAGGTGTTACCCACGAAATTAGGATGTTAAATGTTTTGTGGATGACGCATGGCCGCGCGGCCGACCCGCTTTGTGTTTCGGCTTATTGTATGCACGTATATATTTTTTTTGTACTATAATAGAAATATCAATAGTTTGTCTTTTTATAAACTCTAGTGAGTTATGGTTAGAAAAAATGTGTGAAATGATTAAGGCTGTTTATGATTTTATAAGCGGTTGTTAAGGATTTTTTACTACGATTTATAGACTTTACTAGCTAGTTAGGTGAGCCTAAACATACAAAGTACAGACTAACAGATGCAGTGCCGTAATACTAGAGTGGTAGAGCGGGCAAAATATCACAAGTTTCTGACCTTAGATGGACCCTAGTCTCTAGTGGCCGTGAGATCAGGAAGAATCTTCGATTCCAAGAATCAATGATCCCAAGCTCACAGGCGGTAAAAGACCTCAAGACCTTAAGTCTAAGGCGAGATTTTATCTCTCTTTGGGTGTTCTACCACTTGTATAACGGATTGTGATTATTATAAGCCGTTAAGATAACAAACAAACAAACTGACTTTCACATTTATAATATTTGTAAGAATTATGGTTTTAGTTAGATAGGGAGAGATTGTTAACAATGGGATCTAGTAGCCCCATTGCTAGCAATGTACCCTATTAGGTTGACATTTACCAGGTTCCCCCTAAAAACTGTCGTGGTTAATTCTCGAAGAATTCTTCACGACGGGCTAACTGACCCGCCTTTTCATTCTCACCTATCATCCCTCACTAGTACCCCACCAGCGTATACCGATAGCCCAGGCGGGGTTACTATTTCATTCTCATCTATAAAAATAAAACTACATTACATGAATTAACATTGAATTTATAAAGTAAATATAAGTTTAATGAATTATTTATACAAACTAATTAATATAATATTTAATCTTAGTAATTGTTATTTATTATTTACGTAAAAAAATTTACGTAATAAGTAAAAAAAAAAATCAAACAGACATAACAATGTTGTACATTGTAAACACTACTAAGTAGGTATCACTGATAATTTCTAATAGGTATTGTTATGTTACATTAAAAAAACATATAAACTGCCCAACATATATAGATAGATAGATAGATACTCTTTATTGATTCCTCTAAAAGATTACAATAGTAAACTTATTCTAGATATAAACAATTACAAGAAATAATTACAATGAGAAAACAATGTGCGACCTTATAGCTAGAAACGATCTCTTGCAAACTCAAAAATCAAAGGTTGCCTACCTTTGGATGGAGAGGAATAATAATAACATATTCCATTATTGTTGGAAATCGATGGCGTAGGTACCTATTATTAATTTGTTCAGTCCCGGATAGAGTCCGTTGAGATTCACGTTTTTTTTTTAACAAAGCAATTGCTGAGTAAATGTAAAATTTCTTTTCTTCTGAAAAAATAATGCATGCCGTGGTAGCCAGTAATTAAGCCAACACTGTATACCTAAACTATTTGTCTAAATAAATTACCAAAGACAGATATTGTAGGTAATCATAGTGCATCTATATACCTGAACTATTTGTATGAGATAAAAATTGGTATATACATAATGGATGTCTTATTGGTACCTCAGTTAAATAAATAAATAAAATATTTCATTTTTGGCTCCTAAAGAAAAATTGTTCAGTTCTTGGACTAGGATTAGGGATCGCCCTATAGATAAGTCGATTACTCGGGTACCTCTGTCCCATTCGTGTTTCAACCATGAAGCAGCTGTGTTTGTATGGCTGTGTTTCAGTTTGAAGAATAGGATATGGTGTAAATTTATTGGGTACGGAGGAATAACATCTGAGTTCTCAGGAATGGCTACGCATGGGGGGTATCATGGGCGAAACAGTATACTTTGTTACGTCCACGGTACTGTTCATGTTTATAGGCGACGGTTACCACTTTCCATCAGGTCGGCCGTCAGCTTGTTTGCCATTCTATGATATGCCCATTAAGCAGTACCTAATTATATTTAATATTTTTGTGTCTAATTATACAATTTATAGAAATAACACATATAAAATACACTCGTCTTTCTGCCTGTAAATCTCATAACGAACTCCAGAACAAAGAGACCTCGTGGGCGAAATGGCTTGCAAATAACAATATTACACTGTTTATCATAAATTACTGTCTAATCAAGTGTGCTTTGATTAATTCGCATGTTTACATGCGTCGCAGTGCACCCGCCGCCATCAGTAATTATCCATTAACAATGTGATCCCTGGGAGTTCATTAATGATATTAATTAAACGTTCGTGATTCAATACTGCTAATTTGATCGCTTAATGACACCATTGGTGTTATACGTTTCGAATACGAGTCCTTATTTGTTAGGTTTTGTAGTAAAAATAACTAAGTACATTTTGTTCCTAAACAAAAAAAAAAAGAGAGATATCAATCATAAATACACACGTCCTGATTAATAAAATATTTAAAAAGACTTTTGACGAAAAATATTTGAATTTAGAACGCAGAATTATGTCTACAAGTAGATTTTCTTTTACAATTTTAGAAAATCGTTTTTTTAAAGCTACTAAACCATTTACCCTTCTTCTTTTATAGGTAGGTAATAATTTAATTATCTATCTGGTTAGAACAATATGATTATCCAACATCTTTATGTCATGGAAAGTTCCCATTCTATTTCACCTACAGTCTTTGAACGAAAATGTCAGATTGTATTTTTTATCTGCGCTGAACCGAGACATCGGCCTATTGGCAGTGAACAAAAATAAAGGTGTCGATTTAAAAAGAAACCGGGTACACCGGCCGAGTACAAACAATAGCATCTGTTTGTCTATACTCGAGTACCGATCGATGGCAAATCAAATCAATTGGATACATAACAAGCGGTGCGATGAACTGAAAATTATCTGTGGTTGCGAAAAGCGGGAAATACGATTGTCTGTCTATGGCAACTTTTTTTATTGCTTCTTTTTTTTGTGACTTTTTAATTGTTTTATTTACAGATTAAAAATATACTTACTTAACAGTAAAATAGAAGTATGTATGCACTTGAAAACTCACACTTTCCTTGGAAGAACATTTTGCACGCTAATATTAGACAAAACATGTCTTTGTACCTATTATACACACATGTTTGCAAATAAATTTATCTTAATATTTGTACATTATTAATTAATAGTGAGTTGTGAGTTGTAGAATATTTTAAATTTATTTATAATAATTCTATTCCGGATTATTCGAAGACCTCTTTAATACTATTTCATATATATGTAATATTTAATACCATATTCGAATACTCTTTTAATAAATATTTTCAGATTAAACATCGTGTAATTTTTTATGCAACTTTATATGGAACTAGCAATCGGGCCCGGCTGCGTACGAGTAGATAACATTTTCAAAAATAATATATATATATATATATATATATATATATATATATATATATATATATATATATATATATAGCCTATGTTACACGCTGATAACGTTCATTCAATAGGTGCAAGTTTTTTAACTGAGACTAAATCTCGTTCGTTATGTACACGCAAGTATATGTGGATCGTCTGCGTCATCATACCTTTTACCACATATTTTATTTGACTGTTTTATTTACTAAAAGATTGATTAATTAAGTACAATTTATCTTAATTCTATCTATATGCATATATTTATATACCTACAATAAAATTGTAATAAGTAGGTAAGCGTGCAAGCTTAATGTTAAAGATAACGAGAGACGACGAAAACAATTCTTATCCAATATTCACTAAAATGGCGCTCATATTAATTTTTTGTTTATTACCAATAACGTTGGTTGCCAATAAAAATGTCAAGATAAAACAAACAGGGCATTACGGAGGGAAACAAAACGCCTTCTACAATAACAAAGCTAAATGGGATAATAAACAGAAATCACAACTAGTCAAAAGTACATCAATAAAGGGCTGAACCCACTGTGCAAGAGGGGAGGTCGGACTGTAATAGAACAACACATAAATTAAAATAAACAACCCTCTGGGTTTAGGAACCGATGAGGTGATCGTGAATCTTTACATGTTTTGTTATTGCTTATTAATTAATTTTACAGGTTTTGTTACAATTTTATGAGTAGAATCGAAGACGAAATGAACGTTCTACATGATCTTGAGAATGAATGTTTCAAGATTCGCTACCATGAAATTTGCTGAACAGATTTTAACGAAATAATATAATTGAATATGTATTAATTAAGTGTATGTTTTGTCAGATATTCTTATAAAACTTACACCAAAAGAATTACAATAAGTAGACGAATTAAAAAAAAATCAAAATATTGCTACAATTATGTTCTTCGACAATCACAGAACCAGAATTCTGTGATTTTAATGCAAAAAGAAAGAAACCAAATTTAAACAACGTAAACAAACTTGGCCACAGATTCCATATAATAACACTTTGACAAAGTAATAAACTTGCATGTCATAAAACGAGCCCTCCGTGTAACAAGTGAAAGGGAGATTGTCAGCGAGCCTTATTTAAACCAGTAAAAAAACAACTCAATTACGTGAAACAAGTGACAAAAGCCCAAAAATGTTCGTAATAAGCCCTATTAGTCAAGTCGTCGGGCAGTCGCAAGGTGTGCGAAATGTAACCGAGCCGGGTGGGAGCTAATTTCAAGGATCATTTCCTCACACACCCTGTTTTGGGGAGTGACGACTCCGCGTTCCAAAATAAAACCAAAGATACCACGTTTTTAAACCTCTACGACAGCTGTTCTGGGAATAAATATAATCATAATACTATCCCTGTTTCTGTTATAAGTTTTTACCGTCTAATATTATTTATATCGATGGTTATCTTAATGTGTATATCGTTGTTGTACAAAATATAATTAATTTGATTAATATACGAAGAGTAAACCCTATATTATTAATTCATAGGTAAGTCAACAGATTCTCAACAATTAAGTTACTTTTAAAAGGTGTTTTTTATTAAAACAACACTTTTTATAATTGCCATTCGGTAAAAACTCGTCCTAGATATAATATTATCCAAAGTTCTTTGAATAACTTGTGCGTGATGGCAACTTTTATATATCGGCTTATGAGAACTTTGTTTTGTCTACGCCTCTGCGAGTTACGACCACAATAAAGTTTGATTACTCCAAAAAGTACTGCAGTCATCACATCTCGTGGCGCACGCGCGATGCATGTCTAATCGTAGGTCGCGTGCCCTAAAACACGCATTTGTCAAATTCGTTTCGCTTTTTTAATGTTTGCTTTTTCATAGTAGGTGTACCGTTTTGGTCCTGTCACCCCTTTCCAGCGATTGGCCACGGGAGACGGGTGCGATTTCGCGCCAATATGTCTCATAGTTTAGCGGTTTATTGGTTAGATATACGTAGGTAACTATCGAATAGGACCCGTGGCCAAAGATGTCTATGTCTTCAGAGATGACGCAAAATTAACAGTTTTATTTTGTAATAAAGAAATAAATCATAGTATCTACATAGGGAATCTGTAACTTGGATGAAATGAATAATACCTATGTAGATATATATAAAAATATTTTATTTTCTTTGGTTTCGCTAAAGCTCAAAAACGGCCTTATCGATCTCAATATTTCATTTTTTGATCTGTTTATTATATTATATTAAAAGCAAAAAATACCGGAGAAACTTTAAAGTTCAGCTAAAAAACAGAAACATTAAATATAAGCATATTTTTAGGAGAAACGCTACTTCGGATTACTTTCAATAGATGGCGTTGTATGTGATACAAAGTTAACCGAGGCGTTTTATTTAATTAAATATAAAATATAAAAAAATTCGACAGCGCTTTCGCCTTTCTTATTATTAAAAAAATTGGACACAAAAACATTAATTTCTATTTATTCAATGGTATAAGGGGTGACACGTAACGCAAATGTTTTGTTTCTGGCAGATTGTGACGAATTGATTTAACCTTGATAAATAAATTAGAACACTTTTTGCGTGGGATTGAAGAAAAAAACGTCACCCACGTTTTTTATATCAAGAAAAAAAAAAAAGATGGACTTATTTCACGCATTTATTAGCGATACGAATATATTAGCTGTGTTGTTTACTTTTTATTATCTTTAATGAAATAATACTGATTGTAGGGGTAGGGTATGGTTACAATTATTTTTATAGCAAACTTATAAAAGAAGTATCTCAATTCAACTGTATTTATATATTGGTATTACTTCGTTTTTTAGTGATTTCAGATTTCTATTTCACAGTGTTTACTTACAGAATATCTAATTTTTAATCGACTTCAAAAATAAGGAGGTTAGCTATTTGGTTGCATTTTTTTTTATGTTCGTTAACTCATAACTCCGTCAGTTAGAAACCAATTTGGGAAATTGTTTTTTATCTGAAAGACTATGATTACATTTAAATTCATATTTTAAATGATTGATTGATTAAATTTCAGCAAAATCGGTTCAGTAATAGTACTATTTAAATTAAAATAATTGATATTTGACAAATGAAGTAACCTACTTCAATTTTGACGGTTTTTTTTGTAAAATACAATCTTAAATATATAGTATACAATATTTAACGATAATAATGTTATAATTATAATTTCGATGCATTAAACAATAATTATTGTTTATTTTCGCTATGTTTTCTCACGACCATGCTTCACAACCGATCTAAGACCCGTACCCCATAAAGCCCATTCACAATCATAACTAGATAACATTTAGCGCTGAAATTAATAGGATTTAGTACAACACTGGATAATCCTGTCGAAGTCGAGGCACAACATATTGCTAATCCTGAGAACAGGGGTCTATGAGGCCCGCACCATAACTAACCCTATTAAAAAGTGGCCCCAACCCTCCCAGTATTAATGTAGCATAAAATTAACCAGCGCGTCACGCTTGATGCTCGAGATGTTTTAAATACGACGTTTTAGGGGTCAAAAGGTCCGTTACGATGTTTGTTGTTTTCAATTCGGAGTACACTTGAGGTTTGAGTCTACGCAAACGAGGAACAATTAGTGCGCGGAGAAAAATTCAAGTTTGTCTCTTTTACCCGGACTTTTAAATCCGTCGAGAAACAACATTTACGATCAGTTCTGCCTGTTTGGGAAATTAGTAATTTAGGGTAAAAAATTGCATCCTCTAGAATAGACTAGAATAGAAATAACCTTTATTCAAATAGACTTGTTTACAAGCTCTTTTAAATCGTCAATTTTTTATGCTTCTATTGCTGGGCTTTTAATGTTGTTATCTCCTGAAGAGAGAAGAAGAACCCGCAAGAAACCCAACAGTTACTTTTTCAAATTATTATATACAAAATAATTTTACATTTGTACGGGTACTGTGACTATAATTGGCATAAAGTTCTATTTATAGATATTATTAAATGGAAAATAAACAAACAAACATGATCAGACCACTCCTCACAAGCAGCACCCGTTCACGAATATGATGAATGAGCCAGCCATCATTGGCATTTATATTTTAGGGAACTCAACGACGCGGTCCATCACGCCGTCACCAGTCAGGGCCTTGTACTGAGCGTGACTAGCTTCAAGTTACTTAAATGTAGAAATTGATGGAGAAATTTTTGGAGACAAATTAAATTGTTGTAACTATGTAATGTAATAATTTGATATATCTATCTACACGTATTATATGTAATGGAGAAGGTCATAGGTTGCTTTTTATTCCGATCATTGAATATATCTCGGTCACGCGGACGAAGTCGTAGGTAAAAGCAAAAAATAACTAGTATTAAGTAAACAACGATTTTTACGACAAAATTCGTAATAAAAAAAAAAACAATCAGGGGCACTCTAGAAGTGCTGACAGAGGTGATAACTTCAACAATCACGTGTGTATTTTTTGAATCGTCAGAGGTGTCTCTTACGGCAACGGTAACAGTGTTGCGAGTTCGATGGTTTTTTGCCATCTCAAAAAATAGTTAACGGAAGTTTTCCCTTTAAAAAAATAAACTGTCTATGTATCTGTAGGGAGACACTACCTTTTTTTTTTATCGAAGGGAAAATCCTCGAAAAAGACCCATTCGCTGGCGGGACGACGGCGACGTATGGACACTGTTGGATTCATACTTGCTAAAGATCCTCAGGTATACCACACTGCGCGAATTCGCATTTGCATTCTTCCCCGTCACCAGCGACAGGGAGACACTGACCAAATATTATGATCATGAGGAATTAGTTGTAATTTATGTAGATATATTTCATAAAGCTGGAACTTATGTGTTTTAAAACCATTAACTAGTTCGTTTAGAATGTAACGATTCTATATTTATGATATGTTTCGAAAGTAACAAGGGCAGTAGTGATAAATTGATAATAGTAGCAATAAATCTCGCCTTCTGTTCCGTCATAAGATAATGTAGCCCTTGTGTTCGCCGGCTCGCATTCACATTGTTCTTAGCAACAATGTTGATAATGATAGCTGACTTCATTCATGCATTAAAATGCTCAGTAGTATAGATTTTAAAGTATATTTTGTACAATTTATTGTTTGTATTTACAATAAGTTTAATTAATGAAACCTTTTGAAGGAAATCAATCAATCATTTTATTTTGTGATTAATATGTACATAACATACATACGATATGGCGTTAAAATACATTTTTTTAATGGATGATAGTAGAATGGCAACCTTGCCCGCGTTAATATACACTAACGGGACACCAGTGAGGGATGACAGGTGAAGATGCAAAGGCAGGTCAGCTTATCGTGATGATGTTTAGGTATAAACGGGAAAATTTGTAAAGATTTCTGGATATTTACACAATTGTTATTTACTTGCATTTAAAAACGGTTTAATGGTTTTAATAGAAATATAGATGGATCACAATTATCTTGAAATGAATTTATACGAGTAACGTCGCACGATACAACGGTAGTCTGTTTCAGTGGAACAGAATAAAAATGTAAACAAACAAATAAATGATCCCAAATACAGAGTCTCCTAACGCCCAATAGTACAAATACTTAAAGATTTTGTCCTACAAAAAAAAACGACTTCAATTGTGACAAAATCAGTTATTTTGATCTAGAAACTAAATTACTGAACACATTTTGATAAAATGTCTATGGGATCAAACTGTAAGCATATTCTTTCAGATAAGAAATGAATTTTCCAAATCGGTTTAGAACTGACGAAGTTATAGAGTAACAAACATAAAAAAGTACAACCGAATTGTAAACCTCCTTTTAGAAGTCCATTGAAAATTAGCCATATAGATTTTGTATCGTTTTATTAGGGGTCCGTACCTTAAAAGGAAATATGGAACCCTTATGGGATCACTTTGTTATCCGTCTTGCAAGGACACCTGGAGGAGGTAACGCGCGAAAATTAATATCATATGCACTGCTCTACCCGAAATTTCGAAAACCGTAGTACGACTAGTAGTAATGTAGTAGTTGCAACTTAAAAAAATCATTTTTTTTCAGCTATAATTTGTACGAAACCCCCGATGTGCGAGTCCGATTCGCACTTGGCCTCTTTTTTATGAAAACTATCCCATCAACACAATTCATTCAACTGTGTGCGTTATGTTTAAAGAAATAAAGACTATGTTAAATAAATGACTGAATAGTTTAATGTGTTTGTTTATCATAGGGAGCAAACCACAGTGAAGTATGCACTGATTTATTGCACCCAAGGGACTCTTTCGACATTGTTTTATAATAAGGGCCGCCATAGATTACTTCGCACGTCTCAGTTTTGAACTGGCATTTGTGTTCATTAAGTTTGTACAACTGTAAATCTTGGGGCGGAGGAGGGGGGGGGGAATTGTATGTAATGGGGAGGTTAGTCCCCATTGCTATCAATATCAGGCGGACTTCCACGCGGATTTCCCTGGAAACCATTGTGACTATCGTTGAATTCATCAGGATGGGTTAACTGACCTGCCTTTTTATTCTGATCTGTCATTCCTCACTGGTGCTCCGTTAGTGTATACCGATAGCGCAGGCGGGGTTACTATTGTATTATCATCCATTAAAAAACTATAAATTGTTATTGACTTATATAAGTAGGTACCCAAAACAAGACATTAAATACATAAATCCTTATATGCCGTTCTACATATGGGGATGATATATTTTTAAAAAATAAACCCTCTTAAATAGAAAAATTGTAATAATAGACGTAAAAAACCGACTTAAAAAAGGATGGATATATTTTGTATATATGTTACATGGTAACTTCGCAAATACTGACCAGTTTTTGGTGATTATTCTATATTTGAAAGGATTCACTGTCTTTACTTTTGTCCAATTTTTGAAGATCTTGAAGTCGTTCTATCTCGTGAAACAAACACTACATTTTGTGCCACAAAAAATTTACGTTCTTTATCATTTATTATTCTTATTTTAAAATAAAAAAAAAAACAATACATTGACACGATGAGATGGTTCATTTAGATTTGAAATACGTTTTAATTTAGAACGCAGATTTGTTTTTTTCCTTTACCAAGAGAAACAGCAGCTCAATCGTGATATAGTTATATCAATTGCAAAAAGAAATTGGCAAAATCGGTTCAGAATCCGTGACGTAATTGCTTAAATATACACAAAAAATGATTGATTGATGAGATTGGAAATTTCTTCCTTTTAGAATTCATCATCATCATCATCATAGCAGCCGTTATCTTTCCATTGCTAAAAATAGGCCTCACTCATAAAGGGGCTTTTGTCCTTACTTGCCACGCTTGGCAGGCGGGTTGGCAACCGCAGTTAGACTTTTAGTGACGTTTTAAGAGAGATGTTGCTGCCCATTTTTCTACCATTGAGTTCCCTAGTCGCCTCTTACGACACACACGGGAAAGGAAGGAGTGGCCCGTTCTATGCCGGGGCCACATGGCAAAGAAGCCGCTTAGAATGTAGTCAAATTGATACTTTTTGGAGTCCGTTAAAAATGGCGGGAAATTTATAAGCGTCTCATGACTGATATCCAATAATATCGTTGTTACTTACGACAAATTATTAAATAACGACCAGCAGCACAAGAACACGGAATCGCAACAGTGAGTTATTGGCCCTCGGGGAGGACGAGATAATGAGCAGTATGGCACTGTATCGGTAGGCGAAAAATAGGGTTGGACGAATACGTATGCGGTCACGATAGTGTTCGTTTTATGTAGATAAAAATGATGCGTTTTGTTACAGTTTCTTCTGTATAAACTGATCGTTTATATGAAACGTATAGAAATAGTGCAAACGGGTAATAGCAACGTTTAGTGACAACATTTTCTGAATTTTTTATTTATTCATTAGATAAAAATTATACCTAATTATAGCGAATGTCTTGATAGTTGCTCTAATAAATAAACCAAAATAAATAAAGTATGCTGTCTTTTTTGTCTCACCAAAAATATGAAGTCGCTCATATCCACAAATATATTTTTATAATAATTAACTTAACAATTATGATTGTATTCTACAAAAGAATATCGTATTCAATTGTGGCAAAATCAGTTATTTTGATTTCAAAACTAAACTACTGAATCGATTTTAATAAAATTTCTATGGAACCAATATGTAAATACATGTATCATTTAAGATAAAAAATACTTCCACAACAGCTTATACATGACGGAGATTTTTGTTTCCTCATGTAACAAACATAAAAAAATACAACTGAATTCCTAAAATACAAAAAAACCTCCTTCATTTTGAAATCGGGTGAAAAGATTAAATTAAAATGTTAATTAGAAATAATAAGTTAGAAGCAAGTTTTTAATGGTTCTTCTTTGCGAATCCATTTTCCAAAAAATAAGTTTTTCTCATATTCCCCATCTGACTGTCCTTAAGATGTAATTTTGATATATAGACCTCTTACTTTATTTTAAAACGTTTATCAAAGGGAAACTTCCAAATGCATTTGCATAAAAAATCTGATTTGTGTCTCACATGTGTCTGCTATCAAATCACTATCCTAGAAAGACTGTTTTTTCCGTCTAAAACTGGCTATGAAAAAAAAAGTAAATAGCAATGCATAAGAAGTGTCATAACCTAATACATGGTACTATTTATGTACAATATATAAAAACTTCTATTTAAAAAAAATTACATACTCAAATGTAGGATCATGATCGATAAAATATTAATTAGAATAATCGATATTATCGATATTGCACCAATAAATTCTCATCCCTACTAACACAATGTAGTTAGATGATACAAATCCACTCGAGACTAATCCCCTAATAATTATTGCTGCAGTATGTGTACACTGTGTGTATTATATGTTTATTTGTATAGATTTGAACTATCGACTTAGTTATGTACACTGAAGATGTTTGACTTGGGTATTGTATGGCTAATAAATAGATGTAAAGCGCGTATTTATAAACACTATAGTCTGTTTAAATAGAATTTAATGAAAATGTTAATTAAGTAAACTAGCCGTGTGATACCGGCATAGAATGGGCTGCCCCTTATTTTCTTGTGGCTGTCGTAAGAGGGGACTAAAGGAACTTAATGCTTGGGAAATGGGCAGCAGCGTCCATCTTGGAATATCACTAAAACCTAACTGCGATTCCTAACCCGCCTTCGTGGCAACCACTAACAAAACCCCCTTATGCAGGAGACCTATGTTCAACAGTGGACAGTTAACGGCCGATATGGTATGGTAGACTAAATATAATAATTGTTCCAACTATCAGTCTGCCAATGCCATTAAGAGACTACCGACTAAACCGTCTTTCAAAAAAAGCGTTCACGCTCACTTTTTATCTTTATCCGAGCAGTGAGTGCTTTATATTATTCCCAAATTCGTGTATAATATAGTATATATCATACATGTGTAAGTATATTTGTTATTCCTATATATTTATTCGTTTATATATGTAATTTTACTATGTATGTATATCAATAATTAGTAGTACTGCATTCGAGTATTCTGACACTTGCCTATGGTTGACTGGGAGAGAATGCTTTTAGCATTAAGTCCGCCATGTACCTACACATATTTGTATTAATGAATAAATAAATAAAAATAAATGCCAGTGTAAAAACGAATTGATTGCATGTTTCGATTTTTTATTACTGTCATTTAGAGAGTATTTTTTTAATGGATGCAATGGAAGGGTAATCTCGCCTGTGCTACTGGTGTACACTGGCACGGGACTAGTAAGGGATAATAGATAGGAATGAAGGCAGATCAGTCAGCCTATCGTGATTAATTTACCTGGAATTAACCTTGATGGTTTCCAAGGGGGACCGCGTGGAGGTGAACCTGACCGGGTATATTGATAATATGATGCCGTTACCCTGTTACTAATTATCCCTTCCTCCCATTTAGAGTGTTATTGTGATATAACAGATTATATTAAATATTCATTGACTATCTTTATAACAAGTATTTGGCTCTAGATATCTTTTCTCGCAACAATCTTCAACTATTTGTATCAAACACAAGAGGGATCCATCTATTTAAAATAGGATAAATAGAGAAGAAAAAATATTGTAATATTTGCCTACAGTTGCCACGCTTGGCAGGCGGGTTGGCAACCGTTTGGATTTTGCTATCCATTCCTCAACCATAAAATTCCCTTAATCGCCTCTTACGCCACCCACGGGAAAGGAAGGGGTTGCCCATTCTATGCCGAGACCACATGGCGTTTTAGGAAAACAGTATTTTTTCTTAGATATGTTAACAACTCCTAAGTATTCCATATCAACTTAGAATGGCAAACAAAAAATGTGTTCAAATTGAAATCTTAATATTTTTTTAATAATTTTTATCTGTCTCTGGTAACCTACGTGCCAATGTCGATATATTATCACTTTGCTGTTTTAATAATGACCATATATTGGGCAATTATCACTTTTAAATAACCTTTATTGAAATACGATAACTGTACATTTATCATAATTAACAAATGGAAAATTAACTTGTACTGTTTTATTTGCACACTTAATGAAGTCTATCTTTACGCTACACCCCTTACGGGCTAGACAGAGTAAAGCCAAGCATCTTTAAATACATCTCTTGCTTCATCCATTTTAATTACTGTTTGAGTTTTATCCCTTTTAATGCCATTGATTTTTACTCATATCTACTTAAAAATGCCAAAGAAATATTTGTTGTGTTGGTGTCATTTACCCTGATCTTTAAAAAACTGTATCTCCTCCAAAAATTATCCAATTTTAATATTTTTTTTTACAGCAAGCTAAACAGCGACTGATTTCACGAGCGCTATGACGCTCGTGGCATTTTTAGTTGCAATGCGCACGAGCACGATGGCGCTCGTCGGCACTCAAAGGGTTAATACTGGCTGTTGACACTGAGGTTTTTTAGAACATGTATTTATTTTTAAATTTGTTCTATCACATTCTTTTATAAAATATATTTTGTTTTTTCACTAGATTGATAGATAGAATTGAGAACAATTATTTATTTATTTATTTTACACTTTGTTGCACCAAGTAAAAAGAAAAATAACAAATACAGTAAATATTATTGAGAGGTGATACAAAAGGCGGCCTTGTTGCTAAGCAATCTCTTCCAGACAACCTTTGGGTAGAGGACATTGAGAAATATATATATGTTTAATTATTCTGTTGTGCTATTTACATCAATTACTCGTCTCATACATACAAGCATGTTTCAGAGACACTTGTTTCCTCCCTCAGATAGAGTATATGCTGTCTGACATTACGGATTAATCTAAAAGATTGCCTTCAATATTCACACTTGTTTCTTCAACCTTTCAATTGACATTTCTTACCACATGCTTCAATCAACGCAATATACTCTTTCTCATTTTTACATCGATATTGTCATATGTTTAATTTCAATTTATCTTCAAGATTCAATCTATCTACAAGTATCTAATAGATGTTATGTTAATGAATAATTTACATGGTCGATCAAATTTAGTTTCGTCCCGTCATTTTGATGAGGGCGAGACAGCGGTTATCTAAATGTAGACCACCATGCTAACACACCTCGGATATGCCATGGATCACGCGGTTCATAGAAAAATCAGACGATCCATAGCTATTACTACTACATAAACAGATGATGTCTGTACATGCTTAAACGTTTAAGTAGGTGTAAAGAGATTGTTAGTAATAGGGATTTAACAGCTCCACTTCCAGTATATACCCTATCATGTCGACCTCCACATGGTTCCTCCTGGAAACCATCTTGGTTAATTATTTTGAAATTCATCATTATGGAATAAGTGACCTGTTTTTTCCTCGCCTATCATCACCCACTGGTGCCGTAAGAATATACCGATAGCGCAGGCGGGGTTACCATTCCATTAAAAAAAAATCTATGTATATATTATACTATGTGTTGCATTCCTTTTGAGAGCAGTTATAATCGAACCATAGAGAGGAGGTGAGGTCAGTTCCATAGAGAGGTAAGGAGTGAGCATACTATCAGAGTATTCTATCTATAATGTGATATTACTTAAGCAATTGCATTAACATATGTATTTTGAAGAAAATATCTCAAATAATATATTGTTTGAACAATTTATATTTATTATATTTAAGTACTCAAAAACTATAATTCATATCTGTAATAGGTAGGTATTAAAGACATGCCCTGACTGACAGACTGTCTGATCTGTCAAAGACTAAAACCGTTGTGGTTTAAAATTTACGAGTATAATTTTTAAATATACCTACATTCCTTTTATGAAGTAGGCATCCAATAAAAGTTTATGTAAATTGAATTAATTTTCCTTTTTTAAACATAAAAAAAAAACAAATTATTTATACTTTCCTGCTGTGTGGGTACAAAATGATAATTGATGAACATGTATGTACAATTAACATTTGTTAAACGAGATCCTTGCCCGAAATATGGACAATGAATTACTTAATCATCAATAATATCACATGAAACCCATATTTGGTAGAGGTGGAACTAGTCAACTGAGATCATAAAGTTTTATTTTATGGCACTTGTGATTAAGTATTATAAATACTTTATTTTATAGCGCTTGCTCGTAAAAATATGTCAAAAACAATGAATTTCGTCGTTTCTGTGTATGAATACTAGCTTTTACTCCAAGTTCTTTCGCGTGATCAGGATATGTTCGCTTACTTTAACTAAAAAGTAGTTTATATCCCTCTTTATCATTGGATAGGTATTATATGGATAGGAAAGTGTGTACCAAATTTCATACTGATTGAATTAGCCGTTAAGGCGTTAAAAGGTAACAAACAAACAAACTCACTTTCATGTCTGTAATATTAGAAAGGATTAACATGTAATAAGTCTATTTATAGATTTACACATAGATACACAATTAAGAGTTCTAAATTCATATGTTTTGGCTGCACTTCGTAATCTATGACACAACACTGCACTACACGGGAATGACAGTTTACGAGGCTCTTACGCCATTGTTTTTTTGCTTGTCAACTACTTTATTAATTTTTCTTATTTTTGATCGAGCTGCCATCATTATTTTTTGCATTGTCATGTTGACTTTAATGAAGAAAACGAACAATTTTAATTATCATTTTTATTTTACAAATAAATGATTCCAAATTAATCATATTTTCAATTTAATATGTTCACAAAACATTCATAATTAATCGGTTACGTCCCACAGTTTTCAATTGCTAAATTTTTTAGTAAAATATACTTGTTTGTAAAAAGGAATAGTTGCTTCCAACAAAACAGTAGGTAGGTACATTTAAATAATCCAACTTCATCGCGGCTCACTAAAACCGCACGTCCCGTCCGACGCACCAAGGGCGAAGCAATCAATATTGTTTTGGTAAAATATAAAAAAAAATTATTGCGCCTTATTTTTTCGGTATAATACAGCGATTAAGGATACCTGTGTAAATGTGTAGTGCGAACAATTTATCACGTTCCAATCTCGGGCGGTGGTCGCCGGCGGCGAGCGGCGGCCGGTAACCGGCGAGATGGCAGCCACGACTGCCACGAGTATTAACATAAAAGTAGGCCTGTTACTCGATTTGTTGATGTTTGTACCTATGTCTTGTCTAAAACGAAACATTCCTAACACTATCACTAGTAAATTTTTTTTTTTTTACTAGCTTTTACCCGCGACTTCCTGTAACAAGGATATGTTGATTGACCGAGATAATCCTTAATTCCTTCATTCCTTCATTTCTCACCTCTCCATCTCATATAACACGTGTATACCAAATTCCATAGTAATCGGTTCAACCATTAAAGCGCTAAGAGGTAACAAACCAAAAAACTTACATTCACGTTTATAATATTGGTAAGATCAAGACATATATCAATATCTAAGAAAAAAACCTATTTGAGAGCAATGATTGTCATATCAAGTGAAAAAAGTCTTTTCATTTATACAAATTGCTTTTCGGTATATATCTACTAATTGCCGTGTGGTCCCGGCATAGAATGGGCCATCCCTCTCTTCCCCATTGATTTCGTAAGAGGCGACTAAGAAAACTTAAATATCGAGGGATGGGCAGCAGCGCCCCTCTTAAAACATCACCAAAAACCTAACTGCAGTTGCCAACTTGCCTGCCAATCGTGACACTAGCAACTATTGGCAAATCTCCTCTTTTGGGGAAGGCCTATGTTCAGCAGTGGACAGTTAGAAGCTGAAATGATCGTAATGAGGATGGTATACTTATATTCTATTAATTTATCAATTTAAGAAGGTGTTTGGTTATTTAAATCAATGATTTAAAGCCTTGAGGGGTTTACTTCAAATTTTATACCATGTCATAGATTATTGCATACAATATTTACATTTTGTACTTTGTATTGTGGCAAGTATCGATCAGTTTTTTAATATTTTTTTAAACAATAATTGCTTAACTCGAGAAATTAAAGTCTAGTTCATTAAAAAAACTATTCGCAAGATACAGTTAAAGGAATAAGGTTAATTTGTTTGTGGTGTGTCAGTGGTGAATAAACATTCCAGACTATTATGCCCTTTATAACTTGTTTGTGACATTGTAGAGACGAGACACGTGTTTGTATTATTATAAATTGGCACGAACAGTTGCAATTTGCGATTACCCTGTGGTTCGCCAATTGACAATTATTTTTTAAATTTATTATTTGCTTTGTTTATTTTTTCTTAAATTATAACTTACTAGCTTTTACACGCAACTTCATCCACGTAATTTGTTGACCGAAATAAAAAGTAGAAGTCCATTTTTAATGGAAAAGTTCTTCTCCTTCAAAAATAGATTAAACATGTTACACGAAATTTTATACTATTAACTGAATTAAAAGATAACAAATAAATATAAAAGAAATATAATATTAGGCAATCCAACGCAAATCCAATCTTTGGGTCGGGTACGGGGATAGATAAATATTATTTTGACTGATTATGAATTTAATTTATTTTTTGATTAAAACATTATTGTAATTCAAATGTAGGTATGTAAGTATGTAATAACATTATAAAATATGTATTTTATCAGATATTGTAAGTTAATACATAAAATTAGTATATTTATTTTTATTACATTATATATTATTATTATTAATGTGAAAACTGTTTTGTTCGCAAAACAATCTTACTACTTTACCTAGATACCCAAATATTTGATGTTTACTTTCACATAATGCCGGGTTCCCTATTTTGATCAGTTACATAGATTACATATTACTTATTTATAGTAATATAACGCTTAACTAATTTAAAAAAAAGTATAAGTAATAAAATATAATGAGATGTATCTAGCGGAAATTATAAACGCATTCACGCGTGAGCGTAAATTACTTAAGTCATCATTATATCATATCAGCCGTTAACGCTCCACTGCTGAACATAGGCCTCGCGAGTATGAGGGGGGAGGACCAAAGTAAAAAGTTATATTGTGTCAAAATTATTGAAATTGCATTAAAAAGAAAACTAAGCGAGAAAATAATTTGTAGACGTAAGTATTACATATACCCTCGTAAGTACTTATATACATATTTAATCATTAAAATCTGTTACTTTTAATTTCTACTCTTAAGTACAAATTTATAGACGAAAACATGCAATTTTCATCTCAAGAAAATTTTTAAAAATTAAAGCTTTTGAAGCTTCATACAGCAGGTATTGAGTCAAACGCATAAGTTAAGAATAGATCCTCAATTATGAAAAATATTAGAATTTAAGATTATCTATTACGAATTGCTTATTAATTATCTGTGATATGAGTGCAAATAAAATTTTATTATTCGATTTCAAATTGTCATGCACCTGTTATTAAAAAAAAAAAAAAAACTCTATGCATTTTCTGTGTAAACACATTTAAATCAAATGAAATATTCTGGAATTAAATATGCTAATTGTGCCGTCTTTGTGAAACATGGCAACATTGTGACTTATTACTTCTTTGCGATCAATGTAGTAGGTACACATTATTTATAATTTTGTGTATAGTATATAAGTTAGTATAAAAAAAAAGTATATTTATCTTACACATATCTAATAATAATATTATCAATTTTAATAGATACAAGCCCTGAATTAATAATTAAAAGATGTACATGTACCTGTTGTCAGCTGTCACATAAAGCTACATTTAATAAAAAAAAATCAATTTAAAATCACATGCGCTTTATCTACATTTATATCTAATATGAATATAATTTAAATATAAGAGTGCTAATAAAAAAAATTAATAACTACTTATAACTTCAAGGCTATACTGTCGTCTTGAACGTTAATTAAAATTTCTAATTAATACAACAGGTCTTATACGTATGGGAGCTAATAAGCATTTTGTAGTCATGTTATGAACCAGCATGAAACAAAAAGTTCCATAAAAGTGTTTCAAATGCGAATTCTTTGAAAAACTTCATGTTATTATACGTTAATACGCTCTAATGCAGCGAAATGATATGTATATTGCTAATAATTTAAAAATATCCTTTAATAATACCCATTACTGTGGTAGGTGGCAATTACGAGGGTGCCTGGTGAGTTGGCCAAGTAAGCAGCCTCGATTAACTCGGGCAACTGTCTTATGGGGCTTATAGGTATTTGTTGATGAGAATTAAAGATTGCTACTAGTTTGGTAAAGACATGCGTTGCTTTTCATTGGTAACGAGCATCCTATCAATTACATGTTTGAAGTGTGATTTGCAGAACTTTACAGCCGCTTCAAAAGACCACCAAATAAACACTTGTATACCACACTTTGGAATTAATAAATTCCTAATGTAAAAGTGTTTATTTTACACACACAGAAGTAAACCCATGTTCAGTATAAAGTGGTCAGCCCGAGGGTATCGCCACATGTTTCTACATAAAAATTCAATTAGTCCTGATCACCTGACATGATGTGCGTTTTAGAAAATTTTGTATATGGCATTTTTTCCAAATTGATTTTCTTATTGAATCATACGCAAACAGACTATTAAGATATCTGAGTAGGTACAAAGTACAAATATAGGTAGGTACTACCTATATGCATGTCTTTTGGTGATTACAGACAGTTAAGTAGGTGTGCCAGAGTCGAAAAATTCAATTAGATTTATTTCGATTTTTTAATATCTCTCACGTCAATATTTATACATAATATTACCTATATTTTCTATGACAATAAATATTGACTGACTTTTATCTCTTCTTGATATAAATTGCAATGATTCAAATTTTTCCTTGCATTATTTTACTTATTTGTATTTTAATAATAGATATTATAATGAAGTGTTAAACTCTCAACACATATGCCTGTATAACCAAACAAAACCGTTTAACAATTTTCAATTAGTCCAGTTGACCCGACGTAATGTGCGCTTCGCAGAACTGCTCGCCTCGAAATTTCATAATGAAGCCATTTTTCGTTGAATGTCTTCATCGAACAACGCAGGACCGTATTTGGATACTTTTGTAATAAGTTACATTTTTAATTCTACCAATAATAAATAATTCATCAATCAAATCGAAGGATTTAATAATGATTCAGATTTCTTATAAAAATTAACGAAGTATTCACTCAATTATGTATATGTAATATACAAATTTAAAAACGTCCATTAACCCAACTTAAGACCCATTTCACAGAAATTTCTTACGATATATTAATTAATCAATTTTTCGCAACCAACAAATTCATCAATTATTTATAAACAGCAGGTCAGCTATCTGTACTTAATTTAACTATTCAATCGTAAACTTTCGATCGATGACGGGTATCGAATATTAATCAAATTAATCTATTCATTAAAACAAGTATTATTTATTTATTCACACTGTTCTCGCTATTAAATGATGAAGAGTTTTATGTTATAGGAGATGATTAAGTTATCTATTTAATTAAAATAAGATAGATATAAGTTGGTATATACCCAATATGTTTAATCTTGTGGTAAATGGATTTTTCATTGTTGTAAAACACGTAAATTATTATATTCTAGCTTGTCTAGCTAATCATAAGTTATTTTTAAAAAGGTCTATATTTTAATTTATTAAAATTTTTAAAACATTAAAATATAGGTACAATTAATAATTAAAGTACCTACTAGTATATTCACACAAAAATTTAGTATAACAGGAAAATACTGCTTAGTCAAGCTTAGTTTTCGTTAAATGGGATAAAAAGTAAAATTCTATGTACTTAATTTTATTTAAATCTTTCCAGTAGTTTAGGCGTGATTGAGCAACAAATATCCAGACTACCAAATATCTTCACAAACTTTTAATTTTATATTATTTTTCTAATTTCAATTAAGTACTTTATTGTTCAATGGCATAAAGCTGTACAAAACACAAAACATAAAAAAAATCAAAACTGCAACTTAAACTGACATAATATTGAAATTTTATTTTACAAGAGAAAGTGCCATTACCAACTGTATAATTTAGTATCTTTTTTAACAAATAAAACGTTTGAATCCGTACCCTGCAAGCGTGCTTGTCCACACTGCCAGGTACCTATTTTGGTTTAAAATTATAACTTTATTATTGCCAGTGATTTCGGAAATTAATTTCCCGGGATCGATGGTAAATTATAGGCGGCGGCCGGCACGGGATGCCTCGACATGCCGCGACAACCGCGAGTGTCTGGATTCGAAACACCAACTTTCGAGTGTAACACTTTATTTTTTTTTTCTTATTTATAAATTGTAATAATGTATTTAGTATTCTTACGATAAATATACCTATAACAAAAATAATTCATTATTATTGTAAGTCCGCTTATTTTAAGAGATTTATTTGTCTATTGGCTTTAATTAGGTATTGTTTAATACATTTTTGTATTATTGTTTATGTATAATTGCTTGTTATGTTAATATAACAACTAATTATTGTGCTTATTTTTTTTTAAATTCTCGGTTATTTACATAGAAAAACAAATTACGATCATAAATCAATATGTACCTACATATAATAAAATCGTAACTGGTCGCTGTCTGTACATGTAATATATATAACAAAAATTATTATAAGGGGATTTTATGCACGCAATAAAACCCATATTGGTAGTTTTTAAATTTTTGTTTGTTTGTCTATACACGCTAATCTCAAAAACGGCTTATCCGATTTGAATGCGGTTTTCACTAATGCGTTGCGGTTTGCTCAACTTAATATGTAGTGTTTGTTTTATTTTATTCGGTTCATAAATAAAAAGTTATATCAATTTTAAGAATAACATATAAAATGCTATAAAATAACCAAACAATTAAATTGGCTGAAACTTTTTTATTAATATTATGTTCAATATTCGAAAATTCTGTCTACTCGTATGAAACCGGGTCGGATCGCTAGTTGATAAATATATTTAAAAGTACTTCAGTTATATATATACTTTTTTTATTTATTTAATATTATATTACACAGTAATAATTTGCATAATTTATAACAGAGCTAAGTTCCATATTTGCGTACCGGGAGGCGCGATATGCCCAACCACCAATCTGCCAATTATCAACACCGCACCGATCGCCCGACTTTCACATAAAAGTTTGCCCTCTACGCCTATTTTAATCGATTCCAAAAATCGATACCCGACACCAACATCGATGGATAGTGTGAACATTGTGCGCTTGGAAATTATCGGGCCGAGCGCACCGACACTTGATTGCGGCTGTGCTCTTAGGTACTTACTAGTGATGTGCCGGATCGTTAAGAATGTATATTCGCTGATACAGATATGAATACAGAAGGCCTACCATGAAATGTTTTCCGAAATTTCGTATCCGATCGAAACACAAATTTAATGTTAAAATTACATAATACTTACCGTTTAAAAATATTAAAAATATGAAAATATTATTCCTTGGGACTTTTATGGTAGGATTTATGATGAACGAAATGTAAAGCTCCATTTACTGGCCCGATTTAGGTGTGAACAAAAACATGAAATTAAGTCCGAAACTTCGGAATTTCATTTCATGGTAGACCCCCAGATCAATACTGTCCGAATGATGAATAAGGTTACGGATCTGTAATTTTATTTTATTTATTAATTTTAGTATTTAGATAAGCATATGACAAACATTTAAGTTTTAATCTCATTATAAGAATTTTTTTATGCAACTTAGAATGCCAAACAAACTGACGGCCCACCTGTAAAGTAGAAACCGTTGCCTATAGACATGAGCAGTATCATGAACCAGTACCAGTTCAATTAAATTAGATTAATTTGTCTACTCATTATTATTTAGGTATATTGCAAAAATCAAATATTTAAATATAATCACTGATGTGATTTTAGGATATAAAAATTAATTAAGATGGAATTTTATAGTATTTCTATATCTACTATATTTATTGTCCTATATGTGTTATTTCATCTATATAATGAATGATCTATTCTTTATTCTTTATTGTACACAAAAGGTTATTAAAATGTAAAAAACAAACATAATAGTGCACAAAGGCGAGCTTATCTCCAATAGAGATTTCTTCCAGCATCTATGTATTTAATAATGTAATATTTCCGTTTAAGATCCGCTAAAAATTTTCTCAGATACGATTACTACTTTCCGATACATCACTAGTACTTACAACGGTACGTTATATTCAGAATTTATCCAATTTTACACCCGAGTCCGCCCCCCGATTGCCGAATTATTATTGATTCTTGGAATAATGGAATTATAATCGAATACGGTGTTTTGATTGCTCATAATTTCATTACACTGGTTGTAACGAGAGCATACTTATTATTATGAGTATGTATCATACATTATAAAAATATAATTAACTGTAAGCTTTTAAGATTTTTGTGTGAGTAATTAAATTAAATAATTGTCTACAAGTCGAATAAAGACCTAAGTTTGTTCATGGTTTATTCTAATGTAATGTTTTATTATTTAATTTTTTTATTGTAAAAAAAAAAAAAACAAAAGGTACACAATTTCATCAACATCAATGAAATTATAACAAAAAGTCTTCGAACTGTGATGTAACTGTAACCCCAATTTCTAACGCACCACCAACACAGTGCCTAGTACAAAATTAATAAATGAATAACCAATTCTATCCTTAATAAAATTGCAATCTGACAACGTTAATAAAGATAGTATCTCGACGAATATAAGCTATAAATTATCTATAATTCACAAGGAAGTCCACCGCCTGCCGCCATATCGATCCCACTTACCTACTCTTATAATAGAAATATAAAAGCCATCGTAAATAGAAACGCTTTTATTGAATAGAATCATTTAATTCTGGCTGGCGACGGCGATGTCGGGGATTGTCTATGAATAAAATAAAAATATTATCGTCTATCTTGTCTATGCTTTGTAGGGGAGCTTGCTCTATGGTTTCTCGATGGTATAACTACAGAACTATGTTACAGAAAGTTTTAAAAAAGTAACGTATTTGCAATTATTATTAGGGTCATCATAACAAAAATTAACGTCCACTCCACCATAATTAAGTACCTCTATAACCGCAGGTACTATTCTTAATCTATGTCTATAATGATCTTGTTTTTATTCTTGTATCTTGCATTCGTCTCTTTCTAACTTCAATTCTATCTACTGCAAATTATTCTTAGATCTACTGTTCAAATATCAAATATACATAGGTAAATAGATGAGTACGTATAGCATAGATCAAGGATATGCGGTATGTATACGTACCGTAGAAAGAGAATTCTTTTTACTATCCTTAATCTATAATACTCTTACCAACATATACCTGGCAAATAGTGTTTAAAAAAATTATAATCAATCTAACTAAAAGTTTGCAATATTATTCCAATTACCTATTATTATTTTTAATCATGTCCATTTACAAAAAGCGCTGTAAATGTAACTAATAAAGCGGTTAAGAACGATAACCTGTTCCACATATTTAAATAAATTAATCAATGTTAAATATATTTAAATTGGAATATAAATGTTGTCATCTTCTTTAATTGAAATATTAGGCGAGTTGAAACGAACGATAGAGAAATAACAAGCAAAATTATCATACGATGACTAAACTACCTATTCGCATTCTAAACATTATATGGTTTTTTTTTTATGGGTGAAAATGTAAGGTAACCCCGCCTGCGCTAACGGGATACGCTGGCGGAGCACGAGTGAAGGGTGATAGATGAGAATGAAAACAGGCCAGTTAGCCCATCGTGATGAATTCATCAGGAATTAACCATGATAGTTTCCAGGGAGAACCGCCGTCGACCTGGTTGGGTATATTACTAGCAATGGGATTCTCAGTCTCCATTACTAACAATCCCTTTCCCCCAAAAACACATTATGTGGTTGGAATACGAACTTTTATTAGCTTTTGCCCGCAGATTCATCCGCATGACCGGGATATGTTCATTGACCAGGATAAAAGTAGCTTATGCCTCTTTCCATCTTATATACTTACGTCCTTATTTATAAAAACGTCAAACCCTTCATAACCCTATTTTAGTTTTGGAAGTGTTTTGTCTTTTTCTTTTGCGCTAATTTCTCAATTTGAAAGACAGCGTCAAAACACTCTAATAGTTAAAATAGATCTATATGACGTTTTAAGTTCTACTAATAAAGGGGTTAATATATTACTGCTTGTTACTTCCACAACAAGACGTAATAATGTAATAATTTTGCAGCAAAAAAATTTGCCTAACCTGTGAATACATCATATAAAACAATGATCAATTAAGATAATATCAATGAAAATATAGTTGTACGACTTTTTTGTAATAAATATAAAATATCGTATAAAATGTTTTTTAACAGTTAATTAACACGGCAATTAATTTAAGAAATTCATTTTTAAGCGACATCCGAAAGAAGTGGATTCTAAATACGTCTATAGGTATATTTTTTACTATTTTATTTTTGGAAGTGTTTTGTCTTTTTATTTTGCGCTAATTTCTCAATTTGAAAGACAGCGACATAACACACTAATATACAATAGGTTTGTAGAACGTTTAAGTTTTTATGAATTAGGGCCATTAGTTTATGTGTACCAGACATAGCTGTTAAGCTATCAAAAAGTAACAAATAAACAAACAAATACTTTTGTATGTTTGTACCAAGGTACAAACATACAAAAGAGTTTGTACTTAACTAAATATCCCTCTGTGATATGTCTACATTCACGCCAAGTTCCTTACGGAGTAAGTAGTAAGAATCGGAAGGCAAGGGCCTCTACATAATTACATTAGTTCATCTTATTCATATTCGCATTCATAACGTGCCTCGAGTTCTAGAGACTTGAATCTGCTCTTCTTTGAAAAGAGAAAGAAGAAAAAGGTTTACTTCTTCTTTTTAATCTCAAATACAAACTCGCATTCTTTTACATTCGCGTCTGGAAAACGCCATGAGATTACTCCAGAAAGACAAAATGCAGATGGAATTTCCGTGGATGAATTGTTTTCATCATATGAAAACATTAGAGCAACAGAATTATAAACTGCACAAATTTATTAGCCACGTTATACAACCCTCAAATAGATACTTAGTAACTCCCTCCCCCCCTCACTCCCCAACGACATTAAAACATTGAGGAGACTAAATTAAAGCGCGCCAAAACTGTTGTCTGCGGGCCCAAGGCGGTCGTTTGTTTTAATACAATAACCGTACTCATCTCTTTCTCTCTTTTCATTAGGTATGTATTGTTGTCTCATTCACACTCGCTCAATTTGGCGTTTTCCCTTAAGGCGACAATGTAACGTTCTGGCCACAAAACGTAAATCTAGTCTAGTCCTCATTAGTCTATGACTGATGGTTACTTAGAATAAATACGTTAAGTAGTTTACGATTAATTTTATAAATCAAGTTACAAATATTAAATTTGCTTAACAATTTAATAAAAAAAAAAAAAAATTATAGAACTTTTATAGAAGTATACATTGTTGCCTATAGATAAGTGTCCTTATTTAGAAAAACGTCAAACCTTCTTTCATAAGCCTATTTTAGCTATTGATCTGTTGTCTCTTTCTTTTATGCTAAATTCTTGGTTTGAATGAAAGTGACAAAACAGTGTAGAGTCTAAATTGGTTTGTACATTTTAGTTTTTACAAATAACATATATTTATGGCAATTTTTAATTTGCTTCATTTTAAATATTTTCTCAAAATTTTTATATTCTTTTTTCTACAATTTTAGGTATTTCACTTATATTTTACTGTTGTATGTTTTCTATTATCCAGTATTTATTATAATTATATTTTTCTAATGCTACATAAGTATACATCAACGTCAACAAGAATAATCACGATATTTTGTTGTCAAATTAAGTTAAACCCGCTTTTACCAAATTATAACACTGCCCGAATAATGACATGTTCAACGTACAACAGAAGCGCGCTCCTCTTAATCACTTCTAATTTATTTAGCCCCTCCGAGGCCAAAACGAGTAATTTATTGCCGTCCCTCTCCAACCCTAAACTCGGCTGTATCCAGCCGTCTCGTTCTCCCGGGACCATTTTTAATTAAAATCACCGAGAGAAAATTAGAAATTATATTCTATTTTCAAAAACTTGTTCTGACGCTTTGTCGGAGATTATCTCTTTTTTATGAGCCCCCGGTCGCGGGTTTGTTTTAACGGCCGAGGAATTGTCTAAATTGACTTTGCCGCCACTGCCGCTGTCTTTTATGGTTATGTCTTATTCATTTCAATCCTGCGGTTTAGTGATTGGAAAATGTTTTAGCTTTACCAATTTAATTTAGAGTGCGCCATATTTTGCATACTTTGCGGTTGTGCTTAGTACTTACTGAATATTTTATCGAGGATTTTTTGACGGTAGGTACAGCTAACTTCGTAAAATGCGTAACGTATATGAAAGAAGAACCAATGTAAGAAAAACAATATAGTGTTGACTATATATAATAACAATAGTTACCATCACATGGTCCGTCAGTTTGTTTGACATTCTAAGTAGCATAAAAAATAACATGATAACATAAATGATGTCACAGACCAATAAAAATGACGTCCCAAGGTTTATTCTCGATCGAACATTAGTTTTCTTAATTTGGGGACCAGGTGATTGGTATAACTTAAGGGATCTGGAAAATGGCCTTTGTATAGATTTATTTGTTTGCTTGTATTGAATAAATTCAAAAACTACTCAATCGATTTTAAAGTCTTTTACCTATAGAAAGCTACATTATTATCGAGTATTCATCATATCAGCCTTTCCACTGCTGCTAAGTCTTCCCTTGGGAGCTTTTGTCAGTAGTTGCCACGCTTGGCAGGCGGATTGGCAACCGCAGTTAGGCTTTACAGATGTTTTAAAAGGGACGCTGCTCCTCCCTTAGTCGGCTTTTACAACATCCATGGTAAAGGAAGGGGTGGCCTATTTTATGTCCGGACCAAACAGCCATTTATCGGTATTTTGGGATATATATAATTATTTTCGTAAATTCTATCTACCCGTTTATGATGATGTTAAAGAATGAAATGGATGGACTGGATCGCTAGTACCACATACGAGTGTATCTGTCTAATTTTTTAGTTTTGTAATAAAGTTTAAACAGAAACGCCGTTCGTCCCCAGGTGGCGTTGGTGACGACGACGGCGACAGCGGCAAGCGGCGACGGTCGCGCACCAACTTCAACTCGTGGCAGCTGGAGGAACTGGAGCGGGCGTTCCTCGCCTCGCACTACCCCGACGTGTTCATGAGAGAGGCACTCGCCATGAGGCTCGACCTGAAAGAGAGCAGAGTTGCCGTAAGTATTGTATACTACCTAGTATTGTTATTAAGGGGAGGAGGGATTGTACATGTGTGTATACCTATATATATGTAGGCATTAATATGTAAATACTATATTAATATTTATATTTATTTTATGAATGTATGTGATTACCATCCTATACTAAAATATAAAGAATTTTATTTTTTAAATCGCCATCGAGTATTTCTTCTCATCCTAAAGGTTGACTGGTAGAGAATGCCTATAGCATTAAGTCCCTCTTTTGTACCACATTTCATTGGTCAATAAAGTTTAAATAAATAAATAAAATCGTTAGTAATGGGGACTAGCAATCTCATTGTTAGCGATATACCCTACTAGATCAACCTCCTCGCGGTCTCGCCTGGAGACCATCATATTTAATCCCAGGTCAATTTATCACGATAGGCCAACTGACCTGCCTTTTCATCCTCACCTATCATCCGTCATTGGTGCCCCGCCAGTGTATACCATTAACGCAGATGTATACCATTATCACCCATTAAGAAGAAGCATTGTTATCGGGCGAGAGGATTGTTAATTATAAGACTGCTAGATCTCATTACATTATATTGCTGTTTTTAAGGACCATAAAAATATTAATTAGTTTTATTGACGTAAATTATAGATAATAACAATATTTAATAAAATAAAAAACAAAAATCTATCCATGAATGTTAGAAATAAAAATGTCAGTGGCAAATCTATTTTTATTCCCCGTGTAGAGTCGGCATAGAATAGGCTATCCCTTCCTTTCCCGTGAGTCGTAAGAGGTGACTAAGGGTGGGCAGCAGCGTCCCTATTAAAATATCTCCAAAGCCTAACTGCGATTACCAATCCGCCTACAAAGTATTGCAACCACCCAAGGCTGTCCACTGCTAAACATAGGCCTTCCCCATAAAGCACGGATCACACAACACGAATAAAGGTAAAAATCCGAAAACCGTAAATTAGTAGTCACTTTACAAAAAAAATATATAAATTTGAATTTTTTTTTTTTTATTTGTATCGAAGCCACATTGCGCGAGTCCGATCTACACTGGATTGGATTTCAACTTTTTGATTCACGGGTATTTCTGTCCCAACATAAAACGTAAGACTAAGAATCTATCTGTATACTGTATCTACATAAGTTCCGCTTTTTATTCTATGTCTGAACAACGTTTTGAATTTATTTGTAAACCATAATACTTGCGTAACGGACTATTATAAAATCATATTTTATTGCTTTTTTGCTCAAAAACATTGACAGAACTTCAGACAGAAAACGCATATCAAATATATGGACGAAATTATAGGTCTAAGTTCGCTACGGATGTTAACGAAACGCATAAGTCCTTTGTAAAACGCGCATATGCAATGGTTATTAAATATATTTAGCATGTGACGAAAGGGCCTAAGGCGACAGGTTTCACGCGTAACGTCTTAATTCCCTTTGTATCCGTATTCTAGTTGTTTATAGTACACTTCTCTAATAATAGTTTTGTTTGAGAACTGGCGTTCTTTTTCTTGTCATTAAATTTTTATTGACACTCAGATTGACATACAAGCTAACGGCCTCATCATCACCATCATTTTAGTCATTATTCGTCCACTCCTGGACATAAATCTTTCCCATAGACTGCCATAAAAGACGGTCCTGAGCCACCTGCATACACTGACTCCCTGCTATGCATTTGAGGTCGTCACTCCATATAATAGGGTGTGTCGTCCTACACTGCGTTTGCCCGCACAGGGTCGCCACTCAAGAATCTTTCTTCTCCATCGGTTGTCGGTTCTTCGAGCTATGTGACCAGCCTATTGCCATTTGAGCATACCTTTCCTTCGGGCTACGTCGGTTACTTTGGTTCTTTTGCGGATATCATTGTAACGTAACGTAAGATAACGGCCTACTTAATAGAAAATGGTAATCATCGCTTATAGATATCAATAGCATCATTGACATGATAAAATACATTGTAGTAACCATGATTATGACTATCATGCTGTAACTAGGTATTCTGTAATTACTCCCGTATCCTGCTCTTCAAATCAAAATACAACTATGTATCTAAGCACATCTGTTTCACGAAAGAGACATGAGTAGAACAGAAGTACCTAAACCGAAGACTTTTGTATAAAGTCTTTCCCTGATAAAAATAATTTTAATTATTTAATTAATAATAATATAACAAATTAATAATTTACTATATTTACATTAATGCTCTTCCCATTTTGGGTTTACTGTAAAAGAACTCTTGTAGAGTTAAACTCGCCTTTGTACATTTGCTTACCTCTGTCATATTTTTATGTATTATTAGTATGTACAATAAAGTATAAATAAAATAAATAAATAACAATATTTGTCATTATGGCCGGTGCTAGATCCAAGTTTAGGTAGGACAGAAACCATAATTTAGTAACATCAAAAAAGGAAATCCGTCTAATTTTCTTGGGGCCTTTCAAGATAGGGTATTGCCCTCAATGTCTCCCTCCCCTAGCCACAGCTATGTTATAATATATACAATATATACTCTTGTGGGAAGGTTCTACCAGTTAAATTGAAAAGAAACGTGGATCAAATCTCGACAATAAAATCTCTCTTACCTAATATCTTGACAGATAGACGAACCGTGTTTTCATCAATCGACTTCATTAATTAAAGATTGTTTCCCATAAAAAAAAACCAACTTCATTTGTGACAATACCATTTATTTTGATCTAAAAACTAAACTACGAAACCGATTTTGATAAAATTTCTATTGGATCAAGCTGTAAGTGTATCCTGTCATATAAAAACAAGAGCTTTTCAAATCGGTTAAGAACTGACGGATTTATGAGGTAACAAATATAACAAATATAGGTACAACTGAATTGAGAACCTCCTTTTTTTGAAGTAGGTTAAAAAATAGAAATCAGCATACCTCTTTTTGTCTTTGTCACATTTGAGAGTTACCAAGAGCTCAGAAGCGTATAAGCGTAAAAAGTCGAAGGTTTTCGTTCAATATAAATGAGGGACGATTTCCCCTTATTTCCCCGGACCTTCCGGGGCTAAGCGGCCATCAGGGACCGCGGCCGCTGGCCACAACTTTTTATATGTATAAGGTTTAGAAATAGAAATAATGCCCAGCTTGCGATTATATCTACACCCCTGCTTGCCGTCCCACCACTAGTCGATTAAAATAATAAGTATTTATACATATTTACCTATTATTTCATATATAGATATATTAAAGATATAGAAAATAAATACTCGAGAATTTACAAAATATAACGTCCTAAAATTCTCATAAATACAAATTAATGTAAGTCATATTTATAGGAAAGGGAGAACTTTAATAAAATCGGCATGAGTTTTTCTTGTCGTTTGTATATGCATACATATATACCTATCTATAATCATAGAATATTTCAATTTAATACAAATATAAAGGATGAAGATAAAATATCCTTATAAGTAATTTCATTTATATAATCAGTACTAACGTCGATCGTATCTTACGTTTATCGCGCCGGATTTCGTTCTAAGAGACAGACTATCCCGCACCACTCCTAATAGTTGGTATAAATCAAAAGATTGCAATCTTGGCGGCACCCCTGGGATGCGAGCGAGACGACACGATTGAATAGCATAGATTTAAATGGGTGGGTCAGATAAGGATGGCTACAGATGCCGCCGCTCCGACCTCGTGCACGCCGCGGCTCGCAGGGACGTCACAATTCGATTACAGCTCAATAAAGTTAAAGTGACTTGTTTGCGTCTGTAAAGTGGATTTTTTCCTGTTCTTTGATTTCTCTATTTTCGTTCGCTTCTGGGCTTCCATCTTCGTAATATTCCGTAGAGCAATATTGAGATGAATTCTTTTATATTATAAATTGTAATAGGAATATTAATGAAAAACTTATGTTCTGATAAAAAAGTTACTTTTATTGCAATATATTTTTTTTATAAGTTAATCCAATATTGAGATTTAAATTTTTACAAATTAATTAATTAAAATATACACTTACAAGTATTTTATTAAAATTGCATGATAACACAAAAAAAAATTGTCTATATCTTTTGAATTGATAATATATCAAATTTTAATTCCTGTTTAACTATTCAATAAAAACTTTACGAGCATTTTGAAAGAACGTGATACTTAAGTTATATTACAGAGCCGTTTCACAGAAGCCGTTAAAAGCCCATTCTTTACCGAAAGTGGCGTATTCTAATCTAATTTCATCCTTGCCCGAGGTATAACTTGCGAAAACGGCTCACTCGCTCCACAGTAAGCGCGGAAGTATCGACTTCATTTTAAAATTCATAGCATAAAATTTACATTTATATGCCAATTTCATTCCCTAACAGGGCGTCGGCGGTCTGACGCACACATCAGTATTCTGCACACATCCGGCGCTGCCTGGATACACCCCCGAAAAAAGTAAAAGAAAAAATAGAAAATCGCCTTACAATCTTTGCTCGGTTGGGAAAGGAAAAAGAATGGCGTGAGGTTTAAATATGGAACACTAAATGGAACGCTTAGGCGACAAAATGCGGATAGAATATAAAATTTAAGGACGGAGAGCATCCCTATCACTCTCATGCGTTTCCCCACTTGTTGTCCCGCTTTGCGCGGCGCTATCAAACATGAGCCGAGTTTACCGCCCTAGGCTTAGCGGTAAAAGATAGACATGAAGCCGTTCATAGGGCTGCTCCTGAGGCGGCGAATTATCGTGCATGAATAATTTTCTTGTTTTCAAACAAGACAAGCGGTATATTAGAGTGATTTAATGTAATTACTCCTCTTAATGAGATACAGTATTTCAACATGGGTATAGTGGCACTTGATAAACGCATAATTAAGTTACGTAGTTTAAGCTCATATACGAGATACATTATATGTCCAAATTACATATAATTTGAATATTTTAATTATATTAAACATCAAAATAAATCAATTATGTCGAAAATTGTTGATGTGTCAGCCCTATTCAAAATAATGCTGACTTGGTAGTTCCGTACACACAGGAATCTGTGAAATTTATATCCGTCTCTATCATGCACCTCGCTATCAATTTGTATGAATCAAAACAAAAGGGAGAAAACTATTGTATTCTGATTGCACCCATTCAGATTAATATTATAAATGTTTCTTCTTGGCACCAATCATTATGTTTGGCATATAAATGGATAAGCATACTTTTATCCTCTGTTTTAGTAGATACGAGAATTAAGAAGTTAGAATTAAATTTAGGTAAATTATAATAATTTACCTGAATCATCTTAACGTTTCGACCAGCTGGTCTACTCTTGAATCTAATATTAATATCAATCAACAATTTTATACTGCACTCATGAAATAATTAGGAATTTTGTTATAAATGGGATCGGTTTACAGTAGTTCGCATTGGCAAGATACATTAATCATCAAAACAATATGGAACCATTACGTCGCTAGTGTTGCAATTCGAGAGTGCGAAACGTCTCAATTCCAATATCGATTTATTGGATTGTATTTCAAGAGTAATACACACACATAGAGTGGTACATTTAGGACACATTTAGTGTGATGTGTGTCAATGAGTGGGTAGAAGAAAATACTACTGCCTCTGAAGCGGAGACACGACAGCACTATGTCAGTTTACTCGTGACCGCGGCCGATGTAACACGATCGATACGTCGAGTGAATTGTCATAGTCTAATTAAATGATCGCCTTCATTCCCGCCTCTTATGAAACATATGACGTACAGTGCGAAAGTCTATAAGTTTATATCTACTTCTATCCTAGCCAATTAACATAGTTTCCGTAGGGGTAAAAATAATAATAAACATTTAACCATTTTGAATATTTACAATCTGTATTTTATTTTCAAATAAACGCTAGAGTAAAACTTTTGACTATCCAGATAGGGTTAGACGTATTTTTTTTAATGGATGATACTGGAAAGGTAATCCTGCCTGCGCTACAGGTATACACCGGCAGGGTGCCAGTGAGGGATGATAAGTGAAAATAAAAAAGCAGGTCAGTTAGCCTATCGTGGTAAATACGCATTTGTATAGTAGAATTCAGTACGACGGTTCCCAAGGGGGACCACGTGGAGGTCGACCTGACGGGGTATATTTGCTAGCAATGGGACTGGTAGTCCGCATTAGGTACTAACAATCCCCCCCCGGGTTTGATATATTAAACGAGTTACCACTGCTTGTCCACATTTCGTCGAACAGCTTGTTTGCTGAAATGAAAAAAATACTTTAAAACGGACAAAAAGTTTTCATATTTATAGACACCAAGACAACCATCTACGAAGCCGACTGTACCTATTAAGAATGAAAGAGCGAAACAAACTCGTAAGAAAAGTCTCGAAAATGGCTTTTCCCGCCACAAATACAGTGTGTAAACATAAGTCGATGTATCCGTACATCACATCGAGGGGGCTCATCTTATTTACACGGGCATCAGCCTAACTTAGGGGAAAGGCGCCAATTGTGGACACAATACGATTTCCACAAATGGGTTCCGTATGAATTTCGTTACGTGTAGGTTAAGTAGGCAATTCGCTGGGGAGGGAACTTGTTTGTCGTTTTTCGATGTTTGTCTTGCGGCTTGCGATTATAAGGTAGATAACATTGCTCATTTATTTTTGAATACGCTTCGTGATTTTTTTTAAATTGTGAACGTATAAAGTTATATAAACTTATAGTTTTTATAAGCATGTTCTAAGCTATAATTACCTAAAGTAGGTAAATTATTATTTATATAACATGACTTTATTTAATGTTGTGGTTTAAATGTATTAGAGACATGCAGTTCATTATATAAATAATGTACTTATTTTAATAAAAATAATGTAATTAGGTACTTATATAAAAAGTAGCTTATATACTTTTTATAAATTACTATCTATTTTATATTAGATTTAACAGACAAACTTCTGATACCTTGAGTTCAATTATTGTAATTTTCGTAGGAGTCTCTATTTTTTTTATAAATAATATAAATAATTTATATCACTCGCTGGTAATATAGTTTTCTATAGGTAAAACAATTTTTAAATCGATTGAGTAGTTTTGGAGTTTATCGCTTACAAACAAATTAAATGAAAAAATCAAATCTTTCGCTTCATATTCTTAGTATAGATGAAGTAATAAAAATTGATATTTTTTATTTAACTCGACTTATGAAACTCGTTTTCTCTACCTACCCCGCTAGACGTGGTAAGAAGAGAGTTAATTTATCGATGCGATCTGTTGTTACATATTTATAGCATAGATTGTCACATTAATGTTATTATTTACTAAATATAAATCCATTTAAATTAATAAATGCTAAATACAGAAATGAAAACTCAGAAAAGAAAATATTCCATCAAATTTTCCTAATAAGTTATTTTTAACCAGTTACATTAATAATAGATCCCATATAAGGTATATTTTTTTTTAAATGGATGATAATGGAATGGTATGATATGGTACCCGCGCTATCGGTATACACCGGCGGGGCACCAGTGAAGGATGATAGATGAGGATGAAGCAGGTCAGTTAGCCCATCGTGACGAATTCAACAAGGATTGTTCACGATGGTTTCCAGGGGGAACCACATGGAGGTCGACCTGATAAGGTATATTGCTAGCAATGGGGCTGTCAAACTCCATTGCTACCAATTCTTTTCCCCTTATATAAGGTAATTAAAATGCAAGTTATTATATGCATATGTAGGATATATATGTATATAATTACTTTTCATTTTCTTTAGTCGTGTAAAAACTATATTAAAAAATAAAACACCACCTACCTATCCGACCTCCGTTATACACGATTCACATTATCCAATCCACCTTCCATTACACAACACTTCGCGGTACTTCCATATCTAAATCCTGTTTTAGGAAAAAGCAAATAAACACATCAATGCTCCCTCAGGAGTCCAATATTAATGACACCCCTGCAGAAGGCGGGGGAGGGGGTGGTGTGCCCGTCTGGGGAGGCGGGGGCGATATACGTGCCTCATTAAGAGAGGGTACAACCCACCGATGGCCATTACCAGCGCGGTCGTTTCGATTCTATTCCGTAATCAATGTATTTCGATTAGTGTCAAGAAAGGTGGGGGTTAATTAAAACGTTGCTCTATGTGGGACTATCTATGTTCAGCTCTAGTTCAATTGGGTGTCCATTAAAGTCTAGATATTTATATGTTTATATATATATATATATATATATATATATATATATATATATATATATATATATATATATATATATATATATATATATGAGTGTATATAAAAGATCATTGGTGTAGGTTAGGTTAGGTAGTTTTCCACTAAGCTATTTACAGATTTTAACGTTTATTTTTAATATCTCCAATATTTTTTTTTGATTAAAGCATTATTGTAATTTAAATGTAGGTATGTAAGTATGTAATAGCATTATAAAATATGTATTTCATGCAAAATATATATCTTATTATATCTCTAATAAAATTATCTTCCAGTTGTTAATTATAATAAAAAAGTAAGTATAAAGTAATTAACCCTTAAAAGCCTGATTTTTTAAATCAAATTAAAGAATATATAAGTGTACCCTTTACTGTGTTTACTAATGGGGAAAAGTAGTAAAAAAATCAAAATAATATTTTTATATATTTATTTTGAAAAAAAAAACATTTGGGACATGTAAACAGCCAAATATTAAAATAAAATCTATTGTAGGCGCCCAATGCGTTTTATAACCTCGGTATCAAATTTGAAACTTCAGGTATTTAAGGGTTAGGTAAATATTGTGTCCCATAAAAATAAAACCAACTTCAATTGTGACAAAACATTATTATTATTAATATTATTTTGGTCAAAAAATTAAACTACTTAATCGATTTTGATAATTCGAAATTTCTATAGGACCAATTTGTAAGTATACCCTTTAGATAAAAAAGTGTTTTTCAAATCGGTTTAGAACTGACGGGGTTATGAGGTAACAAACATTACAAAAAAAAATTTTTATACAACTTAGAATGGCAAACAAGCTGACGGCCCACCTGATGGAAAGTGGTAACCGTCGCCTATAGACATGAACAATACCGTAGACATAATAGAGTATACTGTTTCGCCCATGATACCCCCCATGCGTTGCCATTCCTGAGGACTTAGATGTTATTCCTCTGTACGATCGAATTGAAAATTTATTTGAAGTCGGTTGAAAAATAGAAATCAGCATAGCTCTTTTTGTCTTTGTACTATTTCAGATCATCTTCCTTCTTTTTCAAGTCAGTTGGAAACTTAACTACCTACCTACTATTATAAATGCGAAAATTTATGAAGATAGATGTATGCGTGTTATTTTTTCATGCAGAAACAACTAAGGATAATAAATAAGGAACTACGGATTTGTATTAAATTTGGTACACGAATAAGTTATATCCTAACTTAACATATAGGATTAAATTATATAGATAGAGCGTCGAGCCTCAAAACAGGCTTTTTGTCAGCTAATTGTCAAATTAGCTAACTCGTTTTTTTATCAGTGTTCTATTATATATACTTACGCATAAAATGCACATAATTGTATGAAAAAGTTGACCCGTTTTTCTCGAAGCATTTCTATGAAGACTCTCTATTTACCTAGGTATATAATCTAAGCATATAGGATACTTTATATATATATATATTTAGATTCTCATAAGCGAAGCCGTGAGCTATAACTCATGTGTAATAATTTTTGGTACGTATATGTGAAGAACAATATGTTAAGTACTAAATAATATTAAAAATACATATATCTTAATAAAATATTTTTTTAGATATGGGCAGCAGCGTCCCTTATAAAACATTATTAAAGACTAACAGCGGCTGCTAGCCTGCTTGCTAAGCGTGACAACTACTGGCAAAAACCACCTTATGGGGGAAGCCTATATTTAGCATTGGACAAGTAACAGCTGATATAATAATAATAAATATGTATATATGTATTATTGTATACAGATATGTATGTATTTTGATTTTAATTGTATGAGTTACTTTGTATATATGTCAACATATTTATTATTTTTTAATAGAAACATCTATAATGTTTCCTTCTATTATTGTACGCATACTGCCCGCTGGTAATTAATGCTCCTTTCCACTCAGGGTTTGCTGGAAGAGAACTCTTACTGAGTTGAGCTCGCCTGTTGTACATCTTTAATTTATATATATTGTATGTTGTAATTTTTTGTGTACAATAAAGAATAAATAAATAGCTAAAAAATGTTAAAACCATTTCATTGTACGGTTGCTAGTAGTTGGTTGTAGGAGCGATTTGATAAGATGAAACCAACCATAAAGTTTACAGTAATTAAATGGATTTGTTCCGAATAAATGAATTCTTTTTGTTATGAAATAGAATTGTAATTATTTATGGTTATTGTTGAACTGGAACGGATCGTCTATTGTTTTGAAATACAGGCAGCCTTACGTGCTCTTAATATATAAAAATCCCGTGTCTCAATGTTCGTTCACGCTAATTACTTGACCGATTGTAATGGAACTTTGTAAATGCGCACTGCTTGCTCCAACTCGACAGGTATTATAGTTTTTAAAGCTATACAAAAAATTTACACGGTAGATCAGCTAGTTAAAAATGTTTAATTACTTTTTTATTAGGTTTGCCTGTTACTACTTCAAAGAGAAAGGGGTTCTAGATTCATTTGTATTTTTTTAATGTAATAAAAAAAATGAATCAATTATAAACCGGTTTAGAATATTTATATCTGAAACGTTATACTTGCAGATTGATCCCACAGATTTTTTTCAAAATTTGGTTCAACAGTTTAAATTTGAAATCAAAATAAATAGTTTTGTCACAATTTTTTATAATAGTTGTCTTTTTTGTGGAATCCAATCTTAAATTATTACTCATAATAAGTAAGTTATAACAAGCGTAAACCGTTTGAACGAGATGCTTAGTAGATAGATACACATGGTAGTTACATATGTACTTAAATTAATTAATATTTCGTGCAGCCAAATTGAAAATATAAATGGAAACATTAAGCGAGTACCGACTAACGTTTAATTTTTGCACCGGATCAACTGTAAGTATTAATTTACGGACGATAAATAAGGGGATCGTGATAATTGTCCGACATTACAATTGATGCGGCCCGGACGTAATTATATTGAACGGACTCGACGCAGAAGGCGTTAACTTTAATTTTATTAAATTAATCCAAATTAATCCGGCTGTTAAATACATCTTTTGCCATAAAACGCGATGGGTCAGTCGTAAAACTGACCCGCGCATGTGGCCGTACCTTTATTTTCTATGATTATGTCGCAAACATTCGCCAAACATCAACCAATGTTTCCTCTCTTTCATTTTAAGGACGAATAAACGGGAAAGTAAATTTTTATTTCCGAAAAAAATATTTTTACTATATTCGATTCAAGGGGTTCCTTTTATGGGTGAACATTTGTTCGAACAAACTATTTCAATGGCTGACCCTTCGCTTGCTTTGCTGCTGAATAAATGTGAAAGTTTGTAAAGAAGCAATTTCTTACCTCTAAATAAACGTTATGATTTATTGATTGAATTTTTCACGCAATTTGTTTCTATATTTAAGCTTATGTATTTGCAAGCATTAGATATGTAGGGGGGGGGGGGATTGATAGTAAAATAGTAAATTCAACTGATCTGCATCATCATCATCTATCTATCATCTATCATCCCTCACTGGTACTCCGCTAGTGTATACCGATAGCGCAGACGGAGTAACCATTCCATTATCATCCATTAAAAAAATATAATTTAAAAGTATTCTGATAAGCATATCTTATTATAAAATTTTATAAAATTACGGACGAACGTACTATGTGCGTATGTGTGTCCACCTTTTAGCTATACGAATAAAAAGTATATCGTGTTAAGACATATTTAACTAGCCGCAACTGCCCTTTTAAAGCTGTTTGTTCAAATACTAAAGTACCTTATATTCCTGCAAGAATGATTATCCTAGTATTCGTATTTTGGACCGACTTCAAAAATAAGGAGATTTTCAATTCCGTTATATTTTTTTTATGTTTATTACGTTATAATTGCGTCAGTTCTAAGCCGATTTAGAAAATTCTTGTTTTTTTTTTATCTGAAAAAATATATTTACCGATCGGTCCCTTAGAAATGTTATCAAAATCGTTTCAAAAGCTTAGTTTTTAGATAAAACAAAATCTGTTATTACATGACTGCACAAAAGGGTGTGCATTGTATTCATGGTTTATACAGATATGTATCCGAGTTACTGTAATTTATCATAACTTTTAAATGCCTGAACTGATTTGAATGTATGAATTAGCCTTAGAGTCTTTATGTTATCCCGAGTAACACTGGCTGTAATTAATTGAAAATAGTTTTGTTGGCTGGGAAATCGTGTTGTTTTTTTTAAATTTGCGGTGTAAAATCTATTTGTTACACGATTACCCAAAAAAGAAGAGTATGAATGTATGTGTGTATGTGTTCCTTTATTTCGCCTTGACTTCTAAATAGATTTAGATATAATAATTAATTGTGCTTAAAAAAAATCGACTTCAATTGTTAAAACTATTTATTTTGATATAAAAACTAAACTACTAAACCGATTTTGATAAGAATTCTCGGAAACCAATCTACAAGTCAGATAAAAAAATAATTTTCCAAATCGGCTAAGAACTGGCGGAGTTATGAAGTAACAAACATGTCGTGTTTTTTTTAATTTTTCAAACCGACTGACCAACTTCACTTTCCAACTCTAAACATATTACTAGCGCCCTGTTTATCCGCTCTACCCATCGTGTGCTAAATCGTGTAGGCTGTTAGTTTCTTTATAAGTGCTAGGATACACGACAGTCTGGGCGCGTCGAATGCGCTCGCACGGCCGCGTCGCATTTGCATGCAAACGTGCGCATTGAAATTTAACGTCTCAATTCATGCGCGGCCCGTGACCATTTTACATGGCTTTGTGCAGGACAGCGAGATGCATCTTCACGCTATTTTATCGATGACGATGATCAAGTGTTTAATCGTTTACAAAGCTGATATTATATACGACAGGTCTTGGTGCATTTATAAATATTAGTGAAATCAAATTTCACTTTCCAACTTTTGCGTGTTGCGCGGAGTGGCGTTTGATTTTTAACCTTTATTTTTACTTAGGTTTATGAACTATATTTTTAAACGAGCAAAATCTATGTTCAGCATAGACCTAGATTGAATATTTTTACCTACTTAAATATTATAGACGTGATTTTCTTTATTTTTCGATTCGACGATTTCCTTTCCCGTGGGTGTCGTAAAAGGCTACTAAGGGAACTTAATGGTCGAGCGATAGGCATCAGCATCCTTCTAAAATCATCAACCCGCCAAGGATGGCAACTACTGGCAACATTGCCCCCCCCCCCTCACCCCCTATGAGGAAGGACGGCTGATATAATAACAATATTTTATTTTATTAGTTCTTTAAACCCCACATAATTGCAATAAGTGTATACAAGTAGATACAAAGGCTGTTATATCCCAAAAATAAAAATGTTTTAAAATATTTTAATAATACTTTTACTTGCTACTAATAATTATTGTCCAAAAAATTTATTATTAATTGCCTATATATATGTATATACCTTTGTTACGAAGATCTAAAAAAACAAATACATACTTATTAGGCGATTAACTAAGAGCCTTTAATTAAAGGTTAGATGTAGGTTAGACTGAAACGTTAATTAGTTGCCAAATCTATTAATTAAGGAATCCACTTCTATTTTTTACGATCTCATTTTGCAGTTAATTTGTTGCCGGTTAAACATCATCCGTTGATAATATTAATTTCATATTGCTATTTCAATAATTTATTTTCATAGATGATTTACGCGGACACACTACTTCACCTTCCACTGGTCGCGGGTTCATTTCTCGTATAATACAAACATACGTTTTCATGACCATGTCTATATTATTTGTATTTTCTAGATTCTATGTACATAACTCTTCTTCTTTCTACCCTTATCCCAATTATTATATGGGGTCGGTGTAATATGTTTTTTATTCATTTAGCAAAAAGATTTGGCTTAGTTTTACGTAACGTAAATTTAAAAGTCTGCCTGACATCAACCCTCTTAGGGAATATGTAATATGTAACTAAATAAAAAAAAATTTAATGTCTATCAGTTGTCTACTGCCCACATTTCGACTTTTCTTAGTTTCTTTTTATGTAACTTAAAATGGTAAACAATTTGACGGCTCACCTGATAAGTGGTAGCCATCGCCTATAAATGACGATTACTACTAAATTTAGGATTAGATATCACTATTTATTTATTTATTTATTCATTAGTACTTATATGTATAAGGCGTATCTAATGTTATAAGCATTCTCTCCCGGTCAACCTTAGAGAAGTGTTGGAATACTCGAATGCGGTACTAAATATAATAACTATACATACATATTAAAATTTACATATATAAATAAATAAATATATATAAATAAGAATATAAGATATACTATTGTATTCTCAATGTAATAATTTCTTGTAATTGTTTGTATTTATAATATTGTAGTCTTATAGAGGAAACAATAAAGAGTATCTATCTATTTACTATATTGTACACGAAAATGAGAATAATAGATATAGAATAGATAGACAATATAATAGATAGAGAAGGGTGGGATATGGCGTGAATTTACTGGGTACAGAGGAATAACACCTGAGTCCTCAGGAATGGCAACGCATGGGGGTATCATGGGCGAAACAGTATACTCTGTTATGTCCATGGTACTGTTCATGTCTATAGGCGACGGTTACCACTTTCCATCAGGTGGGCCGTCAGCTTGTTTGCTATTCTAATTTGTATAAAAAAAATACTTAACACTGTCATGTCCAGTGCTGTTTATTTATTTGTACTACAGGTATGGTTCCAAAACCGACGAGCCAAATGGCGCAAGAAGGAGCATACAAAGAAAGGCCCAGGCAGGCCCGCGCACAACGCGCACCCCCAGTCGTGCTCTGGAGAACCCATCCCACCGCACGAGCTGAGAGCTCGCGAGAGGTGAGGAACTTACAAACCAAACCTGCAAGGGAATGGATATAATTTATTCATAAAGAACGTAATACAATAAATTGTTAAAATTAAATGGCATACAATTTATTTTGCTTTTTCATGAAATAAATAGAAAATAGATTATGGAACTTCTAGTTTGTTTCAATGGAACTTAATGAAAACGTAACCAAGTTTTGTTGAAATTATCGAAATGAAATTAGTGATAAATGAATACATTCAAATAATTGATCGATTTTTATTTGTATTGAAAATCGTAATTGTCTATGGTCGGCTCAATTATTCGTTGGCTTACATTTACATTAATTTCTATTGTAATTGATTTTTTTTAATTGTTAGTCTTTGGCCAGGAGCCATCAGCCAAGAAAGTACATAACAAAATTGTAATTCTATCTGTTTTATACTTGGTTTCAATTACTTTATTCTTTATTCTTTCTTTATTCTTTATTGTACACAAAACATACTGGTAATTACAATTCATTATAAACATAATGTACAAAGGCGAGCTTATCTCTAATAAGAGATTTCTTCCAGCAAAACCTTTCCATGTTAATGTGTTATTTTATAAATAAAAATAGGCAGTCATACGATCTGCATATATTGCATAAACGCATAAGTTATGTATACACAAAGAATAATACAAACTACACATTATAAATTACATAAAATACCCTGTAAACATACACATATATTTACACAAACATACATATACACATACATATATATACACATATAAACATATATAAATATACATACACATATACATAATACGTCAGCATAGTGATAAGTAATGCTCTCTTAGACGACGCTTAAACATGCCTATACTTGCCGATTCCCTTATTTACTTATACTTTACCTACATTTAAAAAATTGTAATAGACTATACCATACCAATATTTTCAATACAACTGTTATAGGTTCTATACTAATTAGGCCCTACTGATTTTATCAACAGGGCGAGAAGAAGAAAGAAACTGGCAAAAGCGTTAGACCGACAAGCGAGAAAGCTTCGAGCTAAAGGCATCGCGGTCGACCTTGAGGCTCTGAAGGCCGAATACCTGGCTCAGCACAGAAACAGCGGCCTTTACTCCGACTCTGATGGGGAAATAGACGGAGAAGAATGCATGATCGACGTTGTAGGAGGCGATTCTTGCCACGACTCGGGGCCAGAAGACTTCTCGCTATCTGGGAGGTTGCGAGCGCCGTCAGGAGCCGACGGCATCAATAATTCAGATAGTTCTACTTCCGACGCGCATTCTGGAAGGAACTTCAGTCCCATTCCAGATCCGCAGTCTTCATTCTTCAAACAGTTCAGTAACGCTGGTAATTTCGAGAAATTCGACTTCGACCCGAGCAGAGCCGTGTCTTTAGACCTTAGCGGAGGGGGCACCGCCACCGAACAGGACCTATCCAAAAACGGGGGAACAAGAAAACATAATCCATTCAGTATAGAATCTTTATTAAACACGTGAAAGTGACTATTTGAACCAATATTTAATTAATGAGGCTTTCAGACACGATCGTGACTTTAACAGTGACTCGAAATACCTACAAGCATTATGTGGAATGTTCCTTTGCTTTAATGTTTAACGGATCGTTAATTATCATTAGTTTTAATCAGCTTCAGTAATAAAGACTTGATAATACCAGTTAACATATCCAGTGTGAATATTAGAAGTAGGAAATTTGTATTATATAGACAGTAGTGTAAATAGTCTTTAGGTATTTATTTTTTCTCTTTAACGTTAATATATTATATTTCTTTATACAAAATTTTGGGGCAATAATTTATAACATAATTGTTGATCGTGAGGTATTTTATTTTATTTGCAAGTTTTAGATTTTATTGTTGATTTGTAATTTAACATCTCGTAGACATGTTGAATAATTACAGGAACATAAATTACCCAATTTAAGTCAATACGCATCTATGCAGGTATGAATTGGTACAAATAAATATGTACGTTTATATGTATTATTTTTTACTGGTCGCAGTATCAGAAATGTCATTAATGACATAACAATAATGCTATAATTCTCTATTTATATCATTAACTCTTATTTCCATCAAATTAAGCTTTTGATTGAACGTAATGCATCGATTGGTATAAAAAGGAAACTCAAGATTCACGTAAACTCTTTTATAAGTCATATTTATATGTTTTAACTTCACTTAGACCCTCTGATTGATCTCTCTAAAATATGATATATCTGTATTATACGAAAGGAGGACTCATTGGCTTCTAAATCATACTCGTGAATAGATATTACTTGTCAACACTGGTTTTTAATATTATTACTATGGTTTCGTAGGGCGCATTTGTTACATATTTAGGTATTTATATTCGCAAGCAGTATGGCGTAATGTCGTTGAACTGGTGTATTACCAGTTCAACGACCTTCCCCACAACAAGTCATTTATTTTCTCATCTATATTTAAAACTAAGGCCAGTTCGAATTCTATTTTTTATACAACACAAGAGCGAGCGTGCAGCTCACCTGATGGTAAGTGACTACCGTCCGCACATGAGCACCTGCAACATTAGAGGAATTGCAGGTCTTTTAAAAAGGAATATGCTTTTTTCTTTAAGGTTAGGATGTCGTATCGGTTTGGAAATTTTGCTGCTGGAAGTTGATTCCAAAGCATGTTTGTGCTAATCTCTACCACTGTTTTCTTTTTCAAAATAACAACTACTGATTAAAATTTTTCGTTAAAAGTTTACGCACTAACATCATTGCCGGTTCTTTTGTAAACTAAACAAATCTATCGAATTATTTGTCAAATCTTCTCAACAAATTAGGTAACATTCTGAATGAGATGGTAAAATTGAAAAAAAAAATACAAATTTAAACAAAACTGATTGGAAATATAAAACCTCTTTTCTTTTCTCGTTTTCTCAAAAGACTATAGCATGGGGTTCTTCAAAAAGGTAACGCACGCGTAATACCTACTCCTGGTATTGCAGGCGTTCATAAGATACGGTAACCGCTTACCGTCTTGTAGACCGTATGCTTGTTTGCCACCTCAGTGGTATAAAAGAATCGACATTTTCATTTAAATTATAATTTCTGAATACAGAGGAAGATTTACCGTAGGGAGACTTTGTATAAAAGTATTTTGCTTGGGTACCTCTGTTCCATTCGTGTTTCAGGCGAAACAGTATACTCTGTTATGTCCATGATACTGCTGATGTCTATAGGCGACGGTTACCATTTTCCATCAGGTGGGCCGTCAGCTTGTTTGCCATTCTAATTTATACATAATATAAATATAAAAACATAAATTTTCTCATAAATTCTTCATAATATCAGAGATTACTTTATATAAGATCAGTTTTAAACTGAACTTGTTTAATTATGAAACTGGCCATTAGGTCACTGGTCATTGGAGCATCTAAAACGATAACAATTAACTGAAACTACGTAGTAAATAAACTATTTTGACGGTTAAACCGAATCACTGAGTAATAACTGCAATTTACAAAGCAATTTGCAATAATTTTATGTGTATAGTAAAAATTTTAATGTCCTTGTCTAACACTCTAGACTAGAGTGAAATGAGAGAGTAACTGACGTCGCATTAATTTGGATTAGACAAGCGAAAGACATAAATTTAATTTATAAGTATCATTCAATTAATTAATTATTTAATAAAAAAAATAATAAGATAATGAGATTAATTTGACACATTTAAATAAATATTCCTATCAGGTATTTTTTAATGGATGATATCTCTATTTTTTTTTTAATAGTTGATAGTGGCATGGTAACCCCGCATGCGCTATCAGTATACGCTGGCGGGGCACCAGTTAGATTAAATATTTTGCTATTATATTAAATTGAAATTTCAATTTTAAAACTAGGTTTAGATAGTTGGCACTTCAGAATTGATGTCATTGTTATAGGACAGGCGGGGGGAAGGGGTAGTTAGTAATGCGAATTATCAGTCCCATTGCTAGCAATATATCCTGTCAGGTCGAAATCTACAAGGAAACCATCGTGCTAAATTCCAGGTGTATTCATCACGATGGGCTATCTGACCTGCCTTTTCATTCTCACCTGTCATCTCTGGTGCCCCGGTAGCGTATATCGTTAGCTCAGGCGGAATTATCATTTCAAAATCATTCATTGAGGGGAAAAGGATTGTTAGTAATGCTGGCAATACACCATATCAGGTCGGCCTCCACGCGATTCTCCCTGGAAACCATTGTGATTAAGTCTTGTTGGTTTCGTCACAATGGCCTAACTGACCTCCTTTCATTCTCATCTATCGTCCCTCACGGGTACCCCGCCAGTGTATACCGATAGCGCAAGCGGGGTTACCATATCCATTTTCACCCATAAAAAACCCTCTTAAAACATCTCCAAAGCCTAACTGCGATTGCCAAAACTACTGGCAAAACCCCTAAAGTTGTTCAGCTGTAGACAGTTACATGCTATTATGGTAATTTTTTTTGATGGGTGAAGATGGTATGGTAACCCCGCCTGCGCTAACGGGATACGCCGGCGGAGCACCAGTGAAGGGTGATAAATGAGAATGAAAACAGGCCAGGTAGCCCATCATGATGAATTCATCAGGAATTAACCATGATAGTTTCCAGGAAGAACCGCGAGGAGGTCGACCTGATTGGGTATATTGCTAGCAATAGGATTCTCAGTCTCCATTACTAACAATTCCTTTCCCCCCTACTATTATGGTAATTAACTCCATTTTCGTTGTATGCCATGTCGTATGCTTTAACCAAACCTTATGAGATACCTTAAAATGCGCTGTTCGAATCCAGGGCAGTAATTCCCTAATGAAACATACACATAAAAGAATGCATTGTTTATTAAATAGGAACTACGTAAATATAATTATTGTTATTGGCAAAAGAAATATAACCTCGGATCGTAAAACAACAACAATTAATGAATGTATGACGCGAGACGTCGATAACCTCGCCAATTAGCGGCCAGTAATGGTCGTCTCGGTTTATTGTTATATTTACTTACACCGAGGCAGGTTAAATATACCTATACCTACTTTTTATGAAATAAGTATGGAATTGTAACTCAACCCGCGCTATCGGTATACACAGGTGGGGTACTCGTGAAGGATGATAGGCGAGATTGAAGTCCGATGAGTTAGTTGGCCCGTCATAATCTATTTTTTTTTATATTACAAAGGTGTCAAACAAACATATAGTACGTCTGGTAAACGGTCACTGTAGCTTATGGACGTCTCCAACACTAAGGATATCACATGCACCTTGCTCTCTTAATATGCCCTTTTTGAAGAACCCCATACTGTAGTCTCTATGGGAAACCACGATTCACTAGGGAATGGGAATTAATTTTAATTCCTCTATATAAAGAAGAGAGAAGAAAATTAAGAGTTACTTTTGTTATTTTATATAAATATAATAAAAATGAAAAATATAAACAGCCAATAATAATAAGTCAAGTTTGTGTCAAAGTGAGTCGATAGGACGTGTGCTGACCAGTCATTATTAGTAACCGTTCACGAGTATGACCATGAACCAATAATTATTACATTCAACCACATTGGTAAGCCATATAAATATCAATATTATATTAGTTCTTTATAATTTATGAACACGTAGGTACATACAAACATATATGTATATATATCACTGTCGACCTACTAATTAATAATTACATTTCAAAATATCAAATTCGGCTACGGCCACTCCATTACCTGTGTCATTTTTTATACTTATCTAAATAAAATATATATAATACCTACGTGTGTTCAATAAATTATATTTAATTACTGATATTTTATTAAAACTTATACATAAAATAGCGAGTTGAATTAAAATACAATATTAAACATCCTTTTTCAATCAATATACATTTCAATTCATGATATTTAAAACCTGTATACAAAAAACTAAACATGATCTGCGCATAAATTGTCTTTTCTTCGACATTGTTATTAAAATATATGTAAATTATAAATTATTTAATATTAAGTCGATAGGTATGTTTAGGTACTGTGTGACCAAAAATGAATATCATAGACGTAGATTTGTTTGAAAGTAAATGGTTCTACTCACCTAAACGTTAGGTTACGAATTGGAAATTTATCAATATCTAATACATATTTTTCATTCGGTAAATAATTTCCAACATTTTAATTTGTTACAAAATACATAACGAAAATTACATCGGTAACGATTCGATATTTGAAATAATTCATATTCTTGAATGATGTTGATTATAAAATCGTCCAAAAAAAATGTAGTCGAATTACTTTCATCTTAAACACTGTTTATAAATGTATTATACCAAACAGGTAAAATATCTTTGGTACAACACAGACAAATGAAATTAATATATTTTGTTTCTCATTTATCCATTAACAATGAATACGTGATTATAAACTTTAAATTTTAATCGATCCTCTCGACTTCATCCTAGTAATCACAATGTTATTTTAGAGTCGGCACTGCCCTTATATTGTCAAAATTGGAAAAAGAATCTGTGCAACCACCTTGAAAAATATAAACATTATTAAATTAATATTTATGGTGTTTGTTCTAATTGATGAGGGTCTTGATAATATAATAAACATAGATGACATTCCTTTTCTATGATAATAAATTAATTATTTTTACAATAATACCTGCGTGTGAAAGGAAAGCATAAATAACATAATCATACAGCTTTATTAATTTAGTCAATTTGTTTTTTCATTGGAATGATGTATTTATCGTAGATATTTAGTGAAATATCCAAACAAAGTTGACAATTTTGTACATCCTTACTGATTACATTATTTTTTATTGTCTATGACTTATTGACTTAATTAATATTATATCTAAATACTTCATTATAAAGCAAATATATATATATATATATATATATATATATATATATATATATATATATATATATATATATATATATATATATATATATATATATAGAACTAATATTTATATTTATTTTTACTGAGTTTATTTTATGAGAACCATCAATTTTGTATAGCTATTTAATCTAAATATTTTTATTTAAAAATCTGATTATAAAACATTACTCTGTACATGTTTGTAGACGGATTAATTTTTAGGTACAAAATAAGTTAAATTATGAATGGGCGGTGATATATGGATATTTGTAAATTGATTATCGCAATGTGTAAGATGTAAAAAGGTATGTTATGTGAGTAATTTATTGAATCAAAATATAACACGATTAAACACACTTGAGTACAGTGCTTTATTTTCCTTGATTATATCCCGCAATATTAAGGCTTACTATTTACAGCAACTACATCATATAAAAACTATAATAAAAAAAAACATGGTCAACATAATGGTAAGTGAATACCGTAGCCCTGAATGCTTGCAACACTAGACGCACGCCTAGCCACCCGTCGTAACATGAAATTCTTGTTCGCTGTTTGTTCTTGCAGGACTGTGTTTTGGTTTATATGGCGGGATATCATCGTGAAGTTACAACGTACAGAAGCATAACGTCTTAGTTCTAAGATATGGCCACGCATGAAGTATACTATGTGCGTCACAGTATATTCAGTAATGTTCATACTGTTGTTCTTCTTATGTGTTGGTTGGTGTGCTTCAATTAGTTGGTCTATCAATTTAAATCTTAGTTTAAAAAAAAAGTTAACTCATTAGTATCTATTGTAGCGTTAACACATTTTTTGTCTAATTTTGCTCTGTGTCATAAAAGTCGCTGCTCTCATATTCAGGAAAGATGAAAAAAAAATGTGCAACTATCTAGAAGTATAAACACATTGAAATAAATAAATATTCATAAGGTTGTATGATTATTTGTAATATTGCTCTGTGCAGAATATCGATATCGATAGATAAAAACTTTAAATTCATTGAACTGGTTGCATAAATATCATATAATCGGGTTTTTGTTCGAAGTGACGCGGGCTTGATAAAGATAGCAGATAAGGCGGGAAACTAGAAACCGATTTTTTTAAATAAAAGTAATGCCCTACTACTGAGCAAAGACCTCCTCTTATTCTTTCATATAGTTTAATTAATACGCAGAACGTGGAAACGTCCAGTCAATCAATCACCATTGAGCGAATGCTGTATTCTATTTGATACAAATATTAAATTAAATTACGAGTACTTGAAAATTTTGTGATTTCAGCGATACTTTTTAGATCGTGTCTGTCTAGGTCGTAGAAAGTGTTCTTAATCTATGGTGTAAGTGTTATTATTAAAAAATAAACCTAAAGGTAAAGGCAGCCCATGTGGGCCATAACAAATAATTTATAAATACCAAATTATCCGGCAATGTTTCGCCAGCGGAGAATAACAAAGTGCCGCTTTGATATCTGATATGCGAATAATGACGACGTTTGACCACGTATATGCGATACGCATGACACAGCGAATTATTTCAGAAAATTCATAAATGGACGAGTTTCGAAATATCCTTTAACATATGCAAACATAAAGCGTCTTAAAAATTTATTTTATTTTATGATTAAAACTGACTTCGCACCCTATTGAATGCAAAAGGAATAATTAAAAACAATTTATAATTATTAAATTTTTGTGTATATATATATACACAAAAATCCGTCAAAATTAATGCCTTCTTTTTTTATACCACAAAGGAGGCAAACAAGCATACAGCCCGTCTGATGGTAAACGGTCACTGTAGGTCCTTCTACAGCCTGAGAGTACACAAAAGAAAATACCTTTGAAACCGCACTGTACGGCTCAACGTTACAAGGCTCGATACCACCTGTGAGCTTGAGAACGTCAACAATTCTCATTGCCCGTCTTTGAACCGAGTTAAAAGGACCAAACTGACATCCAAGTACTCCGACTCACAGATGAGTACCTTCCTAATGCTCCTCAAATATTGCGTCTAAATTGCGCCCACCATGTACCCTCTTGTATAGGCATTCCGTCACCCGTATCCAATAGCGAGGACGGGATGCCTTAAATACTGTACCGCAAACCATAAAAAAAGACCCACAGATGAGGGCAGTACTCCATGTGGGGCTGGACTTACGACTTGTACAATAAATCTGTCTCGGGGTGAAGTACCGTTTCGTTCTATTGAGCATCCCGAGCTTTTTGGACGTCAGCTTGATCCTACCTTCTAGATAACCTCAGAACAGAATGGACATGCCGACACCGAGAATCCCAATACTTTTGGAGATGGTTATGAATGTATTCCCAAATTACGGAAACACAATTAGAAACTTAGTAGTAATTGTTAAAGACTAACTAGTATCTATTCTTTATCTACCAATATGTTGGTAACTAAAACAAAATATACCTAATTGGCATGCCAAAAATGATGGCAGAGGCTGCAAAATTATGCGGCTAGCATCCTTGACATTGTCTCATGATATCTTCATTCATGGATTATTAAATGGTTCAATACATGTTTATATTTTAGTTTTTTTTTTTCTTTTTTTGTATAATTAATTGATATACAACTTATTTAATATCATAATATCACTAGATACTACATAATTAATTGGCACTAAAAGATTTTCTAAATCAGGAAATCCCATAAAACGTAGAGATCGTAATACGTTATCAGTAAATTTCATCGGAGTTCATGAGCAAATTGCCATTTTGAGTGATAAATAAATGGAACGAGCAATGTATACCGCGACGAATCAGTAATAGCCAGCTACCGGTTAACTTCCCTCTATGGTACCACTTTATTTCTATTTAAATTGTACTACAATAGGAACATTCTTTCATTTAAAAATTACATTTCTATACTTTTAAATAAAATATCGAAGCAAAACGTCATTATCAAGAGAAATATTTATTATGACATTTCGCTTAATCACAAAAAGAGCTTCGAGAAAGAGATTTGTTTACTCACGAACTAGTTTAATATACCTAAAATTTCCAAACGAATTAATTCATCAAAAATCTTGGATAATGGCGCTTCGTTTAACTACAAAAAGAATGTTCAAATTTATTTACTCACAAATTAGGTTATATAATATACCTAAAACTTCGAAACTAAGTGATGTATCACGTAAAAAAAAAACTGATAATGACACTAAAGGACTAAAGGAGCTGTAAAATTTTGTTAGTGTGCAAATTTGATAGATAAAATTTCGAAACGAAACAAAGTGTCATTATAGAAAAGCTATTATTACGCTTCGCTTATCACAAAAAAGGATTTAAAGATTTATTTACTTATAAACTAGGGAGATACGAAATTTCGGAACGCAGTGAAACACCATAGTAAGACACTGATAATGACGCTTCGCCTAGTCACGAATGTTCAATTTCAAAGAAGACATTTTTTTATTTTAAAATCAGAATGTATGACAGGTATAAGTACATATAACATATCAAAACAACACTTTCTGAATTATTAAATTAGATTTTCATTAATTTCTACTTGCAAATGCAAGACAAATTTATTAATAAAGATAAACAATATGTACAGAAATAAAATAAATATACATAATTACATAAACTTAATTACAGAAATAATAAAAAAATAAAAAATTTAAAGATAAAAAAATTCTTTGAGATCACTGCCAGCTGGTTGGGTGCCTAGGATACTTAATTTTATTATAAATTTAATAAACACAGGCGGATTTTGTTAATATACCTTATTATTTACTTTATAATACGTGTTGACTACTTTTTGTCAGGTTTTATTTGAAATGGAAAATTACTAATTCGACGAAACGCCAGTGTTATTTACTATTTCTAGCAAAGAAAAACAGATTATATAAATAGATGCCTATATGTCTTACATGAAAAAAAAATGGTCAGAACCTAATTTGCTGTGAGTCCAACTTTCACAGAATCCATCTCTCGTACGGTGTGAGTGATGGCGGCACTTCTGACCGACACGTCGTTAGCGAATTCTGTTATTATAACCCATTTGCATGAAACATAACGTTGATGTCTGTTTGTATTTAATTGTTCCTATTTAGTAAACGCGTCCGTTATCTGATGAACACAAGACATGTGTAGCTTTTGATGAAAAAAAAAAAAATTTATATAGAAATTTATTTGAAGCTCAAACTATTCCTGCCCCAAAGTTGAGATCATCATTATTTTTTATTCATCTGTAAAGATGTTTGTTTCACAAAAAAAAAATATTGAATCAATAAATAACATGAAACATATTATTCGAGTTTATTCATTTTAAATTTAAAACTTTAAATAAGTTACAAATCTAATACAAATATAATTCTTTTTTTTTTTTTTTTACAAAATTCCTTAAATACTAATAACAATTAAAAGTAATCTCCCAACGCACCACACCGAGGCAGCGTACCCAAGATACTGGCAGCATTACCTCTTTGGATTGCCAAACTTATCTTTTGGGCAAAGTAGCTACCAGCTCTTGGGTCACCAGTAACCTCGATGAGGCGCGCTGCGATCGTCCGATAAAAATTCTTTGCATCTGGGCCCCACGGGCCCATCGTCTCTACAGCAAATGGCAGAAAACAATAAGACCCCTCCAGATGTGAGTATTTACGCCTCTTTATTGCTTCCGCTATCACCGCCGCAGCACCCGAACAAGAGGACGATTTAGATAAATGGCTTGGAGCTAACGTGTCTACACATGTCGCATCCCACACCAAGCATTTCCCCATTTTCCAAGGAACCAAAGTTACGCCATCAGGTCGTTTCCCATCCTCACGGAAAATGCCATTTGGTTCCAAAATCGCTGGTATTTGTGTCATCGCAAGTGCCCTATGAATAATGTTATTGATCATGGCATGGCGAGGTATTCGACCTGCACTTCTCACACAGGACAGACCATGGTATCCCAGCTCTTCAACTGAGGCTCCACAGCTACAACGATGGGGCTGAACTATTTTTACACCCAACCGCAAACCTATTAATAATGTAAAGGAGCAATCGTCGAGAAGCGTTCCAGTATTAGTTGACGGGAATGCCTGCAACCAATATCCCGATTCCCTTTCAGCTACTGCTTGAAGACGGGCACGAGTTTCAGCGGATTCACAATGGGTTACAAGGTTCTGCTGTGTTTTAATACAGAGTGGTTCATCCCACTGCCTTTGTGAGTGACATATATTAGGCATATCAGATGAAGGACATTGCAACTGCCAAGCATTCACAGCCTCGCCCACTCCCCAAATCTCTACGGAACCCGAACTAGGGTTAATGATTTTTCCGCAAAGAGGGTTTGAAGCATGGACTGACGCCAAAAATGCCGGAAGAGCAACAGATGAAACTTTTCTTACGCCTAATCCTCCATGACGCACTGGTAATGTGGCTTGATTCCAAGCATCATCAACCAACTGACAATTTAGAATTTTGATTAGAGTTTCCTTTAATATCATATCTAGTTTCATCAATTGTTCTGGAAACTTCCAAAGCATTGAACTTCTCATTGCATATGTAAATTTAGGCACAAATAGACACCACCTCATCACAAATAATGCCATGTGTGTATTTATATGAAACAAACGTTCAGAAGACCGGTGAAACTTTTCAATTTGCTCATCCACGTATGCTGGAATAGATTCGTTCATGAGAGGAACACCTAATAAATTAAAGGACTCGATGGCTACTATTTTAATTCCAGGAGCCAGAGAATCAAATCTAGCAATAATATCATGTTTGTCTGCCTCTGACATCGAACCTTTAATATAAAGTTCACATTTGTCAAAATTCAGTTGCAAACCTATTCCAGCTAGATCATTTATCAAAATTTCCAAATCCGATAAAACGACTGATGCGTTTCCCCCTAGCGAGCCATCATCCAAATACCAAATATTTAGAGGTGAAAGAAGTTTCTTGATTATAGAATTTATACCCAAACTAAAAATAACAGGACCCATTGGATCGCCCTGTTGACATCCTACAGAAGACTTTATGGGATGATTGTTATATACTAATATTGATGGCGAGCCATAACATTGTTTTAGAAACGGTAATACCTCTGGAACAATCCTTTCAACTTCCGCTAAAAAGGAACGTCTATCAATGGAATTAAAGGCATTCTTTACGTCTACCTTTAAAAATACCTCCCCATTGCCAGAATTAATGAAAGTTCTCGCTGCATGAACAGCTGCTTCACAACCTCCCTTAGTCCCGAAACCCAGCTGTTTAGGCTGGAACTGCTCCGTAAGCTTGGGTTTAATATTTTTGCAACATATTTTCGACACTAAGCGTCTCAAAGTTGTACCCACAGCTATAGGTCTAATGTCATCATTATTTTTCATTAAGGCGCACAAATTAGCACCATAAAATACTTCTTTTATGTCCTCCAAAATACCTCCTGATAACATGTGGTTAACCAGAGACACAAGGCTCTCCAACAAAGCTCTTCCAGAATCACCAGTCGTACTAGATATCAAATCTTTCAAATGTTGTGGAGATAACCCATCCAATCCACTTGCAGACCCATTACGAAAGCTCATAATAGCAACTTCAACATCTCTCGCAAGAATTTGTAGCCCAGGGTTTAATTCCTGGGATGGATTTGTTAGTTGTTCCTGAACAGATGCAGTTGGATGCTTGGTTATTAAGGAGATTGAGGTTTATGCACCTTTCCAATATGTATATTTAAACCCCTCTGTCCTCTAAAAAAACGTGGGTGTGCACAACTTGTGCATCGCTCATAACCATCAAATGACATTGTCCCCGCTGCGACATTATGGGAATCCGATACCTGACCTGAAGGGGTCGGCAGTGACATTGAAACCATTAGTCAAATAATGTCATTAAAAAAAAATAACAAATAAATTAATAAACAATTAATTAGACAAATCATAAAATATACAAACATTTCACTTATTCTATTTATAATAATGTCAACCTAATAATTCATACTCACATCTACATATACATATCGCTAGACAGTACAAATACATAAACAATATTCCATTAAAATCCAATTACATTAATAATTCATTATAAATTATTTATATCAGACAACAGCTATTACTATTATTATTAAACAATAAGGCAAAAAAAAAGAGAGAAAAAAAAACATATACAAAAAGTGAACTGTATTGGTAATCGAACTCGAGCCGCCGTCGTCATCGCCGTATTTTCAAATATGCTACATAAGTTACACCGTTAAGGAACTACCATTATGTGTGAATTCAGCTATAAGTATTATCATTCGTAATAGATCCGTTAACGATTTTAAATTACTGTTGGATGACGTGCACTTTTAATTTTCCGAATACCCACACCACAATAATTATAAAAACATATTGCAATAGTAACGTATAAAGTCAAATTAGTTTCATATATATACTTATATACACTTATATATACACTTACTAGTTATTGCACTTTTACTTTATATATTATAATTATCACTTCACTTCTGTGGTGAAGTTATTATCTGTATGTCTATGCCATCTCGCTACATGTATTTAACAAGTAAATTATAACACAACTTGCTTTTTCTTTCTCGAGTTTAATTTTTCACTCATTATATTATGTATATTATTAATACTGTTTAAGTGTCGATATATTTTTTCTTCTTACCACTTAACTGTCCGTAATAAATATTTCGTCAAGTATTTAAATATTTTGGATAAATAGTATTTCTTAACGAGATAACATACATATATACACATTTATCATCACTTATTCTTTAGTTTATAATCAAAATAATACTTGAAACAGGCATACATATTACATTAATACAAAACATATTGATTCCAGACAAATTATCATAATGAAGACTAGGCAGCATGGTCTCCGACCTTAGCCTGTTCCACAACGGAACAAACGTACTAAAAAAAGAAAATCACTGCAAAACTTGTAGTGCTGTAGCCTATGATACATTCCGAAAAATTAAAGAATGTTTTTTTCTTTAATTGCTTAAAAAAAATCCACGCGTTCGAAATATATAATTAAAAAAAAACATGGTAAAATTAAAATATGTACCTATACATACCGTGAAGAATTCGTTCTAACAAGAGGGAAATAAATAAAAAACAATAAATCTTATCTATGATTAATTACGGGGCAGGATTATTCTTGGCAATTTGCATTCATTGTTAGCTTCGAAATATGTGAGTATGAAGCTACAATTATATTATTACAATTAAATTGTTAATGCCCATGTAGATACGTAGTCAAAAATCATGAAGCGTAAAATAAATACAAATTATTAAATAGACTTGATTTGTGATTAACATATAAGGCATAGAGAAAATGTACACAACGGTCAAGCGGCTAGAGTCAAGCGCGTATATTTTGCTGCTTGTAGAACAAAGGTAGAGCAGCTCCATCTATGTCTTAAAACAAAAAACGCAATCTTAATCAAGTTTTTCAAGCACATTAAAATAAATAAATAAAAATTATTTCATTTTAATAAAAACAGATGTAAATTATAAATGTACATACTTCTCTTAGTAAGTACTTCATTTAATTTAAAACAAAGCCCAATGATACTTAGGTTTTTAGGAGAATAAAGGTCTCTGAAATGATGAAATAAAATAATTTTATAAAGTGTATAAATATCTGTCCTACTCGTGTTTTTATTATAAAGCGCCTGATTATTGCAGTTTCAGTTTGAATATGGTGGTGAAATTACAAGGTAAGAGTGGAAAGGGATTGTTAGTTATTGGGACTAGCAGCTCCAAGATAACATCAACAACATATGTCGTAACATCGTAATGTTAAGAAATGGTAACGCGTTAACTACCATAGGTATCACAGCGTATTTTGTGTTGCTGTATCTTTCAATTATTTTCATACAGACTACGTAGAGGGAGATTTTGTACAAAAGTCGTTTGCTTGGGCAGTTGTGTTTGCATGGCTGTGTTTCGGTTTGAAGGGTGGGATATGGCAGTAAATTTACAGGGTACAGAGGAATGAGTGTTTAGTAATGGCAACGCATGGGGTGTATCATGGGCGAAACAGTATAAGTACTCTGTTATGTCCATGATACTGCTCATGTCATGCGACGGTTACCACTTTCCAGCAAGGGGGCCGTCAACTTGTTTGCCATTCAAAGTTGTATAAAAAATACATTAATATATCCCGTCATTTAACTACAGGACAAAAAAGGACTTAAAATATCACTGCTAGAACCATATTTCCTTATGCTTATAATTATCTATATGTTCTAGTATTAGGTACATTTTTAACATGTCTGAGATTATATATTATATATAGTTAATCACTTTATTATTATTATTAATATATATTTTTTTTAATTTGACTATTATACTTATATATACTTACTATTTATAATTATTTTCTTTCTTGTTTTATTCTATTAATTTTCTTAATTATACAATATCTACTTGTACAACAATTAGTCCATTACCCTAAGGTTGTCTTGAAAAGATTGCTCTCAGCAATAAGACCGCCTTACTGTACTTATACAATTGTATCGTTATAATTATTAATTGTGTTGTTTTTCCCCTGTATTGTATAATGCAAATAAAGTATACTCATTCATTCATTCATTCAAATTTGCCTTCTGTAATAGACAAAAAGAAGCACAAGAATTACTAACTAATTGTAGTCTATGTAAATAGAAAGCATTCATTTTCAAATGATTCAATTCGTTGCCAACCAACTTTTCATTTAGTCGGTTTATCGTTCGGCATTAATCTTTTACCAACTTGGGGTGGACTTTTAACATTATAAGCTTTTTGTTTTAAGTGTCATGAATTAGACATGAATGTCTCGTAATTATCATAAATGGAATATAGATGCGTTCTGTTATATGAATATTTAATGATCAATATATCTACTATCTACTCATTTTAATTAAATTGTTACGTATCTATGGAAGTTTTTTTTTATATATATATTTTTTAATAAGTGCCACGTTGACTTTAATTTTATTTGTAGGATGTAAAAAAATGTCATAAGTATTTTAGGAGTTTTAACTGTGAAAAATCTGCATCGAGTGAGATTTTTGGTATCCAAACTAATCTAAAAATTATATAATAAGGGCGGCCATTATTTTCTCATTGTGATCTTTTCCTGTATTTTTTTTTTTACAAATTTATGATAAGTTTAAGTTCTGAATTTCTAATAAACCTTTAAGTTATATTTGGTTTTATATAATTTTAGTGACCTGTCACACGCATCATGATACAATGTGTAGAGTATGGTACCTATATATTCTTCCAAAGAGACAAAACATTTTTAAAGCAAAAACAACAATTACAAACAGCCAAAGGCAAATGTAATACAACCAAATATTACTGTTAACAAACCAAGCAAGTTTATTGCTTGATTTTTAACTAAACACCAATTCTGGAGTTCCTCGGGCCGAACCAAACACACCGAACGACGCTAATGATCGGCCAGACAGTGATACAAATCTCACCAACACGCGTTCTGAACGTAACCACTTAATTATTAGGCGACACCTAAGTTCGAGCAGGGTTGACACTGGCGGTCATTTAAATTTATCCTTTTTTCTGTTTCCTTAAACATTAATATCCTATATTTTTCATCTTCATCATCATATCAGCTTTTAAATGTCCACTGCCGAACACCAGCCTCCCCCTTGGAGGGTTTTGCCAGTAGTTGCCACACTTGGCGGATTGGCGACCGCAGTTAGGCTTTTGGAGATGTTTTAAGAGGGACGCTGCCCATCCCTCGTCCTCCCTTAATCGCCTCTTACGATACCAATGGGAAAGGAAGGGGTGGCCTATTCTATGGTGGAACCACACGGCCTATGAAATATTACTAATCAACTTTCATTCACTACTTTGTCCGCGTGACCGGGATAAATGGTATTTTTTTAATGTATGATAATGCAATGGTAACCCCGCTTGCGCTAACGGTATATCCTGGCCCCTGATATTGAGGGATTATAGGGAAGAATGAAAGGACAAGTCAATTAGCCCATCGGAATTAATACATTTGGAATTCGTCACGATGGTTTCCATGGGGATTAGGGGAAAGTTGACCTGATAGGATATATTGTTAGCAATGGGACTGGTTTTTAATGGGTTAAAATGGCATGGTAATCCCGCCGCGTTATCAGTATACACTGGCGGGGCACTAGTGAGAGGTGATAGGTGACGATGAAAAGGCAGGTCAAATAACCCATCGTGACGAATTCAAAGATAAATTAGTCACGATAGTTTCCAATGGGGAAACCGCGTGGAGGTCGACCTGATAGGGTATATTAATAGCAATAGGGACTAATCTTCCCATTATTAATAGATAGAGAACATAAATAGTAGCCTATGTCCTTCTCTATTCCATTAAGTTTCTATGTACTAAATTGTATAGTGATTGGTTAAGCGGTTAAGGCTTTAAGACGTAACAAATTCACTATCGTGTTTATAATACTAATAAGTATAAATACTACTTACTAATAAGTAAAGGTTTTCCTTGCGATTAAACTAAAATATCAGTCAGATTATTAGAAATCTTTGATATTTATCGATTCCTAATAAAAACCAAAAATAAATGTAATTACATTTAGCTTAAAAAAATATAATAAAATTATTATTATATGTAAACTATAATTTCTATGATTTATTGTATAAATTCACACTACAAATGGAGTTATGAAATTTGTAAATAAATAAATAATTTCCCTCAAATGCAACGCAAGGAGTCAGTGGATGCAAATAGCTCGGGACTACTCCTTATAACAATTTATGGGGGAGGCCTATGTCCAGCAGTGGACAGTTAACGACTGATATGATGGTGATGACAAATTATTATTATTTTAAATATTTCAACGCTTGCCTGCTATTATATCGCTAAGCAGACTTACAAAAACAAACATTATACTATAAAGATATATAATTTTTTTTTATATTTTTAATTTAGAGGCTTTTATCCTATAAAAATATGTCAGCCTCGTCATACCCTAATTTTAAAAAATACCTCACATACTTAAAATATTTAGCCTTAAATTGTAATGATTATATGTCATTATTTTTATGACCTTATATAAAATATACCCAACATACTTTGTACAACCCTAAAATTTCCTGGGGTACGTTAACCATGCTACTTTTTATTATATCAATTTGTGTCCATTGAAGACGCAGTTTTTGGGTTAATACCTTTATAATTGCGGGATTGACCGTTCCTACTCCTACTACCATGTGATCTAGCCCTTATCTGATTTTGACAGTGTAAGCACGGCATGGGCATTAGGGGAAAAGTTATACTTTAACGTCGCTTTATAATTAATGATACAATAACATAATTTTTAATACTTTTTTTTTTATTTAAAGACTTTTTGTTGTATGAGGACATCTAATCAAAAACATAGTTTTTAATGTTACCTATTATACTGCTACTGTTAACACTAAGTAGAAAACCAGAGGGAGACTTTGTACAAAAGTCGATTGCTTGGGTACCTCTGTCCCATTCGTGTTTCTACCGTGAAGCAATTGTGTTCGCATGGCTGTGTTTCGGTTTGAAAGGTGGAACATGGCGTGAATTTACAGGGTACAGAGGAATAACATTTGAGTCCTCAGGAATGGCAACGCATGAAGGGTATCATGGGCGAAACAGAAAACTCTGTTATATCCATGGTACTGCTCATGTCTATAGGCGACGGTTACCACTTTCCATCAGGTGGGCCATCAGCTTGTTTGCCATTCTAAGTTGTATAAAAAAAAATACAATAAAGAGAAAAAATATCAGTACATTTAGCTGGTAATAGGAGCCGCCCCAGCTGTTGCTATATATGCATACATCCAGCAATATGCACCTAATTTTCAGGCCCTAACTCATTTAACTTTAGTATACGTGCAGGTCGCTTTATTGCCTGATAAATTATGATTTAATTGTGCAATTGTCATAAATATTGTTACAGCTGTCTGTTTGCTTTAAATAAATTAATGAATTAATAATTACAGATATAGCAATTAACAATTTTATTAAGACACAGTTTAAAGAATTATTTTTGCAAATTTCTTAGTTAACTACTATTACCATATGGTATTTAGTTTTTGTTTTATAACTTGGAACGGCAAACAAGACGTTGGCCTGCCTGATAGAAAGTCGTAACCATCGCCTATATACGTAAATAGTTATATATAGGTTACAATTTAAATAGAATCTTTGTGAGAGATTGGTTCGGTACTAGGATTGCCTGTCTTACAGATCACCAGCCTCCCAAACTCAAGGACATCTATTTACTTGATCTATAAAGGTAAGAGTATACAAGTTAATAAATGAAATTAGAAAAATTTTATAATCTACGTATATGTACTAGTATGGGTGAGAGGACAAGCGAAAGGTGAGCAAGTGCGTGTGAGTAGGTGCATGAATGCGTACGTGTGTGAGTGTGTGTGTATGAGTGCGTGTGCGTGTGTGTACGTGTGTGTTTATGTGTACCTAATAAATAATATAATAGTATAATGGATATCCTCAGTACATTACGATTGCCATGGCATTTATCCTTCACATGTTGATTTCAAATATCCTCTCTATCTGTGGCCATAATTGTAGTTAAAAATCGGATCACATAACCAAGTTTATTTTCTACGTTCAGAGTTGCCAACACCCTTGTAATTTCTGTAAATAATCCCATTTCAGTTATCTTTATAACCACAATAGGCACCTATAATATTATACGTAGAAATAGTCTGAAATAATTAGTGTACTGAAATTCAGCTTTATCGCCTCGTACAATCATATTTGCTTCATAACGAGGCATAATTTTTCATAATTTTCATTTTGTTTTACTATAGCAAAGTGGGGTAACCATCATTAAGAATTTTCCGTTTTTAATGGATAAAAATATAATGGTAACCCCATCTACGCTATTGGTTTACGATTGCGGGGTTTAAATGAGATTGAAAAGGGAGAATGAAGTTAGGCCATTTGGCCTGTCGAGACCAACCTGTCGAGGCCAGGAATGAATCCCGATGGTTTCAAGGTGAATCGCATGGAGGTATACCTTACAAAGTATACTCATAGCTAGCAATAGAATTACTGGATAAACCCTACAGTATGTTCTTAAATTAGTGGAAGTTACCATAGTGGAAGCATAGTGTTCGATTCCTGGCTGGTCGCTGGCTTTGATGTTAACAAAGGTGGTTGTTATTAATGCAAGAAATTGCAAATAAAATTATAATGAAAATTATATGTCGTATATAGAAAACAAAAGAAAGAAAGAGTATTGTGCAAGGAACAAAAGAAAAACAAAAAAGAAACATATTTTATAATAATAACGAAATATTTCTTGTTTTAATATTTTTATTCATATTTTACACATTCAAAAAGTATGAAAGGAATAAATAATTCGATTAGATTTCGGAACATTGTAGACTGTTCTCGATTATATTTATTAATATGTTATAACTCGGTAACTTTGCCTATAATTAAGCAGTTATTGTATGTTCTTTTTTTCTATTGATGGATTTTTGAATTCGTATAATACTAATTTTAACAATAATTAGTTTATGTTAGTTCTCTAGCACAAGTAGATTTTGTTTCACAAAAAAAAACACTAACTTCAATCGTGGCAAAACCAGTTATTTCGATTTTAAAACTAAATTACTGAACCGATTTTAATAAAACTCTATGGGACCAATCTGAAATAATTATATATTATTTTTTTTAGATAAAAAGAAATTTCAAATTTGTTTATAATCCATGGAGTTCGGAGGTAAACATAGAAGAAAGAACAGAATTTGTAACCTCTTCCTTTTATTTTTGAATTTTGAAGTAAAAAGAAATATCAAGAATCTCTATAAATGACGTTCCACAAATGAGATGAGTTATGCAAATAAATGAAGCAAGAAGTGTACATATAAATAGAGGCCATACTCTAATAGAGGCTTGATACTTTCTACCTAACTTGTAACTCTACAAAGAACTTTGCATAAAGATAGATAAAAAATATTAAGAAAAAATTAATCGTAAAGTATGGTCACCATATTCAGGCCGGGGTTAGTAGCGGCGTGGTGTCGGCACAGTGAAGTGATTACGTCACCTCCCCGCCGTACAATTTTCACTCGCCATAAAAAAAGATTTCGTGCTAATGGAAATTATGTTAAGCGTAATGAAATTATACCCAAATCGCGGACGATTAGCCGGGCTATTTACAGATCAGAGAACTGAAACCTTCTCTCACGTGGTTGCATTGTTTTCTTTTATAAAACTGCCTGCGACCCGCCCCGACTTCACACGGCTGCAATTATCTATTTATCTATATTACTTATACAAAAGTTTAATTACAATACATTGTGTTACAATACATACAAGTGTTGGGTAAAAAAAAATTAATAACAATGCAGCCCATATAAAAAACCGTTGCGTCTGTATAAATGATAAAAGCACTTTAATCTTATTACAAAACGCAGCCTTAGGTAATAATACTATAAGTTCATCATATCAGCCTTTGAATATCCACTGCTGAACATTAGTCTCTCCTTGGGGGGTTTTGGGGGGTTTTGCCAGTAGTTGTCACGCTTGGCAGGCGGGTTGGCAACCGCAGTCAGGCTTTAAGGACGTTTTAAGAGGGGACGCTGCTCCCCATTCTTCGCTCTTCCTTAGTCGTCTCTTATGACACCTACGGGAAAGGAAGGGGCAGCTTTTTCTATACCGGGACCACACGGCCATAATACTATAGTTAGTACTGAAATAAACCACGGACTAAAGCAATCTAAAAAGAAATTTATCACTAAACCGTGGACCATCTTGGTTTAAAGACGAACCTCCAAAATGTTAAGTTTTACTGTGGTTTAAAACAAAATATTAATTTTTGAGGTTATGTTACTTATTTAGGAGATACTAGCGGAGTCAGCCCAGATAAACAAGCAGCACTCTACATATTTTAATTAAATTTAGTACATAGGTTGCTGGATGGTCTAGCTGATGTATCAGCTAGGCTATGCATCTATATATCTGCTTTTTTTTTATTTTATTATTCATACACAGTATAACCTATTGTTGCAATCAATAAAATTAAAAACATGTATGGAAAAACAATGGTATAGATTAAGATCCAAACTGGTGTATATACAGCATGGTTAAAGCAGTTGACAAACAGTGTTAAATTACTAATTATATACAAAAAGGGTATAAATATAGTAAACAACAATGAACAAGTAAATGCAAATAACATAAATATATAAAATATAGACATATGTACCAGACTCGACAGCAGTTTGTAAAACATTTTTGAAGGCGTTCAGACACGAGTTGAAGATATCAGATCAGATATTTGATAGCTATGTAGCGTTTATTTATTACAAAGAAATTGGGTTTATTCATTATTATAGAATAATTCTATAGAAAGATCTGATTCCATAAACCTACTATTAATAATATTTATTAATATTTATCACAGACCCTTTTATTGCTATAACTGCACTTGCATTCTGCAGTACATAATTTCTCATATAATAACTCAAGTTATATAGGTTTTGTAGTTTCATAGACTACAAAATCCCTCTTAAAAATCACCAAAGCCAAATTACAAAAGCAGTCGCTAAACTGCCAACTGCCTGCCAAGAGTAGCAACTACTGGAAAAACCTCCAAGGGGAAGGCTTATATTCTGCACTGGACTGTTATCGGCTGATATGGTGATTATTCAAATTCGTTCATCCATTTCAAGGTGATTGAATTTTTTTAAAGGAATGAAATTGGAATGGTAACTCCACCTGCGTTATTTCTATACGCTGGCGGGGTACCAGCGAGAGATAACGGGTGAGAATGAAAGCAGATCATATAGCGCATCCTGACGAATTCCACAAGAATTAACAATAGTTGTTTCCAGGAGGAACCGTATAGAGGTCGACCTCATAATGTACATTGTTAGCAATGAGATGTTAATATTACCCTATTACTAACTATCCCTTTCCCCCACTTGATTGAACACATTACAAACATTTGAATGTTGCTACAAATTTTCTCTATATCATCTCTACAACATCTCTACAAAAAGGACGCATTTGATAGAAACAATAAAAAAAAACAGGATCCACATGTATCAAATCATTGGATTGTTTGAAACAATTTTAGCTCGGCAGTCTGTATCCAAATAATTGTATCTAACGACTGCCCGCTATATAATCAAAAGCGTATCAGTCGAAATCAATTTTTCATCGTTGAGGTCGATTTAAAAATTATCATACAAACTGGACTTGGGCTGTCCAGTTTAAAATGATACCACACATTGCTCAATCTTCCTTTTTTACCGACCACTTTGTTTATGGTCGGGAGGGGAGGGGTGTCAAGTTATACCGGGCGGCAGGTAATTACTTAACAAGTATGCGGCGCTATACAGGGACCAATAAAATTGATTTAGATACACAGAGAGCAATCTATGTAATCACTGTACACACCTACGCTATATAACCGTGAGTCGATCCTATTTTTTTTTCAGATTATATTTAGAATTTCCTTGTTTTAATTAAATAAAATATTATACATACTTAAAACTGCACCTAACTAGACAATGTCTGTAGACGTGTCACGCAAAACTGCAGGACAGTTTTTGATAAAGTTTTATATGTTGCCGACCCTTGATGCTGAGCTGTCAAGAAGTGCCTGATCTCAGAAGAAAAAATATTATTTCATTACACTGCTGGTCTCGTGTTCTAAGTCTTTGACACTATCATCACTATGCTGTCAGCCTTTAACTGTCCACTGCTTAACATAAACCTCCCCTTGGAGGGTTTTGCCAGTAGTTGCCACGCTTGACAGGCGGATTGTCAGGCTTTAGAGACGTTTTAAGAGGGACGTTGCTGCCCATCTGTTGCTCTCCCTAAGTTGCCTCTTACAACGCCTACGGAAAAGGAAAAAGTTGCCTATTCTATGCCCGGACTACACGGCCAATTTTGTCTACGGGTAAGTTATACCATAACTTAGCACATAAAATTCTTTATCTACTGAGTCATGTGAGGGAAGCCACGGGATACAGCTAGGTTATAATGGTTGTATAAATTGTAAATTTTTACTTGTAAAGTTTAGCTGCTCTTGTAAGCTATAGCGGTATTATTAAGGATAAGTACTCTCTATATTTTGAACTTCATGTTACGAGTATGATAATCTAGCTATAATATCTAATAAATTGTGATGTAAAATGACGATGATCATTCCCAGTTTCCAGATAATTACCGAATATTATTCAATATCCTATACTTATTTGGAGTTAAACTATAGAAAAACAGATAAAGAGAAATGTTTATAACGACTTGAAAGGACACTGAAACAATTTCTGCTATTCTCGACTTTCATACAAATAATTTCATTAATTAAATGCAATGTAACTATTATTATGAAAGGCTCGACACTGAGGTCAAATAACATATCTAATATAATATTTGTACAATTTTCTATTATATCTTATTATAATTTCTACTACATATATTTATTGAACATCTTTTTAATTGTTTTTATATTAAATAAAAAACAAACAGCTAAAAAATGTTATAATAAAAAAAGATAGTAAAAACAAAAAAACAATTACAGTTTTTCACAAATAAAAATAAGATTTAACTAAATACATATGATATCTTTAATACTATACAACATAACATCATAATGCTTCCATGCAAATTCTCAGCCATCAAACTTTACTCACTATATACTTTATTGTATTGTCATAATATCACTATATTGTGTATTTCACGACACTGTTTCCCACATTTCGATACTAAACAAGTGTCATATTGTTTGACAGATTGAAACAGCCTCATGCATGATCCATGAAACTAGTTTCAAACTGGATGTCCAGCGGCTGCCTGGAGTCGCCGTGTCGCTCGCGTGCTGCGATGCAGTGTTCGCGCGCCAATTTTCACGTCGCGCGCCCGCCGATCGCACAATTTGCTTGTCAAGCGGCCAGCTGCAATTACTATTAAGACGTACAACCCTAACGTGCCGACCGACGCCATTAGAAATTAATTTACATTCGTATCTCACTCTCCGTCCACGCTCACAAGTATACGTGATAACATGCAACCACACAAAAACTAGCAGATCACAAACCAATTTACAGAGTCAACATACGAACTGCGCTCGCTACGTGACGGCGAACAGCTTAGATGCGAACGATTTGCCCACCATCACATTCAATCACCTCCACCTAACGATCGGCCGCAAAAAACTTACGACAGACGCGCTCAGGAAGTCGGGCGAACAATAAAAAAACAAATAAGTAACTCGAACAAATTAAGTTATAACCTAAAACACGTATGAAGCCATCATCCCAACGGTGTAATCATATTAACGACTACAAAAGGAGCGGCAAAAAACACAAAAATTAGAGGATCGGGAAATGTGGGCCAAACAAAAACGTAACGTATCGCCTAATTATAGCTGTTGCTCGAAAAAACAATTTTATGTTCAGCGGATCGGAGCACACGGGTTGCTTCCACGGCGCGGCCGACGGCCGACGGCCCACGGCCCACGGCTCACGGCTCACGGCCCACGGTCGGCGCCGTGTAATTTGTACGAAATAGCACTTACGAATACATTCTATAATCGTACATACCTAACGTAATTCTACTTATATCACAAACACCTATAATTTGTACCTCGAACTTTTTTCTGCATTTAAATGGATTATTTGCTCGTAGCTACCTATTATAACCGTAGAAATGCCACTGTTAATAACTTATTTTAAATTAGCTACTAGTAAAGTGTTTATACATTTATTCTAACACATTCCATGCAGTTCAATTATGGTGTTTTGGTGTAAATTTGGTGTACAAAAAAGTTATTCAATGAGTACCCAGATTATATTCATTCCCCGTTTAGTAAAATCGCTCCGTGTTAACCCGCGCTCGGGGCGAATCCTTTATTATTTCGACGTGTATAATATTTTTATTTTGTTTCTGCCACGATTATTATTTATGAATTATTATTATTTGAAAATTTATTATTAGCTCGGAGAACAAGCGCGTCCTTTTCAATTTGCCACAAGGTGCGGACCCGGGCAGGTAAATCTTCGCTTTTTTTTCTTAATACCTTTTTGACATTTGCTTTCTTGTGTATTGCTAATTAAATTTCTGTTCCCAGATACGATTAATTGATTTCGGGTATATTTTAATCTCGCATTTAATTATGTCTGCGGTCAGATATTAGCCGCTGTTATTCACTTTGATTTTGCGGAATTAGGGGTCAACAAATTTATATGCAATTTTATGTGTTAACATCTATTTCGATTAATACTGTTTTAATGCTTTGACATCGAACTGTTTGTTAACATTCTACAGCTGGCCATGAGTGGGCAGAGGGCTAAACACAATAATGACTTCTATGTGATTTCATAAAATAGGAGTCGTAATGAGAAATAATATACGTGTATAAAAATCGTTGATACACATTTCAAAACAATTTAGACTCTAGAAATATTTTACCATATAAATAGAGAAGGAGACCCGTGACTACTACGTGAGCCAGGGAGTCGGGCTAATTCTTTAGATTGTTAAACATAACAGATATGTTGTAACGTAAAACAATCATATATGATAAAATAATGTCAAATATCTCAAGAAGTTTGAAGGTTTCAAGGTTTGAAGGGATATGGCGTGAATTTATAATATTTGGGGGGGTATCATGGGCGAAACAGGATACTCTGTTACGTCCACGGTACTGCTCATGTCTATAGGTGACGATTACCATTTTCCATCAGGTAGGCCGTCAGCTTGTTTACCATTCTAAGTTCTAACTTGTATAAAATAAAAGAAATGGGCCACCTTTTCCTTTCTCGTGGGTGTCGTAAGAAGCAACTAAGGGTATTTAATGGTCGAGGGATTGGCATTGCTTATAAAACATCACCAATTCCCAACTACGGTTGCCAATGTGAATGTCAAGCGTGGCGAGTACTGGTAAAACCTCTCAAGGGGGAAGCCTATGTTTAATAGTGGGCAGTTAATGACTGATATGATGACGATATCAAGAAAATGATAAAGGGAGACGCTAGACTTAGTAGCTAATTTGACTTCCTTTAAAAAACCTACAAAGATATTAAATAAAATAGACTCCCCTATATTTATGAAGTTTTATACTCAATTAAACGTGATTTAATAATTATAGGACAGCTATGCAATAATATTGGACATAATTGCCAACAAGATCAAATTACCAAGTTGGAAGTAAAGCATACCGTTTGGAAATGACGACCATTTTAATAATATATTATACAGTTAAAGTAAGTAGGTAGTTTGACGATTAACATATTATTAAGATGTCAGCAGAGATTGCTTGCTACTCTCGCAATTTCCCGCGTAATAAGACTGGCTTGTCCACACAAATTTACACAAGTAAAATTGCACTTACAAGGTGTGAATAAAAAAGATCTTTTTTTATGGAAGAATATTCTATTCCGTGGCTTCGTCTACGTGAATCGTTATATATGTATCCTATGTTCTAAGCTTAGAGTTTTAAATTATATAACATACCCGTGTACAAAATTTCATTCAAATCCATAACAAATATCCTTACAAAATTTCGCATTTATTAGAACTGTACAACCTGCCACAAACTAAAGTTTCATCCCAATCATCTGGACTAGTGGCGGTCTTCCACCGTGCGTTTTTCAACGCACTTTCTTCCACGCACAACCATTCTTTGGAATCAATTTCCAGCAGCAGTATTTCCGAACCGATATGACAACATAACCTTCAAGAAAAGAGGATATTACTTTCTAAAAGGCGGCAGCACACCTGCAATGCCGCTGGTGTTGTAGGTGATCATGGGCGGCGGTAGTCACTTATCATCTGGTGAGCTACATGCTCGTTTGCCCCCTGTGTTGTAAAAAAAATTAGGGTAATGTAGTAGTAACACAGCCTATGCTGGTGTACGCTGACAGGATACCAGTAAAAGATGATTTCATCATCATCATTATATTAGCAATTAACTGTCCACTGTTGAACATACGCCTCCCCGTAAAGGAGGGTGTTGCCAATAATTGCCACGCTTAGCAGGTTGGCAACCGCAGCTAGGATTTGGTGATGTTTTAAGAGGAACGCTGTTACTTATCCCTCAACCATTAAGTTTCCTTAGTCACTTCCTACGACACTCGCAGGAAGAGAAGGAATGGGCTAATCTAAATCGGGACCACACGGCTACCAAGGCGAGGATGAAAGCGGATTAGTTAGCATAGTGAGAGATTCATCAAGAATTAACTACGATCGTTTCCAGAGATGACTGGCTATAGGTTAAGCTATTATTAGCAAGACATACTATTAACAATGGACCCATAAGATTCGGTGAAGGAAAGAGTATATTAATCTGAAATCTAATGATGTTATAGAAATATTGATATAGAAGCCGGTGGAAAAAGATTTTTTTTTTTATACAACTTAGAATGGCAAACAAGCTGACGGCCCACCTGATGGAAAGTGGTAACCGTCGCCTATATACATGAGCAGTACCATGGACATAACATAATATACTGCTAGTACTCGTAATGGGGTCTAACTGTCCCACTGTTAGCATTATACTCTATTAGGTAAACCTCCACGCGGTTCTCCCTAGAAACCGTCGTGGTTAATTCTTACTGAATCCGTCAGGATGGGCTCATTGACCTGCTATCATCCACATCTTTTATTACTCACTGATGCCCCTCACGTGTATACTGATAGCGCAGGCAGGGTTACTATTACATTTTCACCTACCTGGAGACCTATTTTATTATTTTTATATTTCTAGTAAATAATAGTAGTAGATCAAAAAATACAGTTTGGCATTCACCAATCGACTGAAACTGTAACGTGCAATATTAATATCGAAACAAATCAAAACAATGGACAACCACCTCATCAGGTTAAAACACATTAACCTTAGCATCCTTTAGCGTTAATAATAACAAGGCTTATCATTTAATAAGAGTGCGGGGCCTACCGCGATTGTTCGATGGACGGACCGACACACCAACTTCACTGTACATATTTAATTTGATAGCCGCTACGGGCGAGGTGTGCGTTTGAGATATTACCCATCGATACTACATACATTGTTATATTGCTTGTTATAAATTATTTCAGTTTATTGGATGGATAAATATCCCTCGAGCGGCAATACTAACAGAATGATTTATGCTAAATAGCGCACATAGAGAGCCGATTATTTTATTATCAATCAATGTTTTGGTCTAGCTCATTGTAATTGTTATGTGGGTACTGTGTTATTTGTGGGTGTGAAATTGTGGGTAAGTGTAAACCGGTGTTTAGATGTACGGTCGTATTATTACTACTCGTTGGTTATTGTTGAATATCTATAATAATTCCCTTTCCTTTCTTGAGGATGTCGTAGAAGGCGACTGAGGGAATTTAATGTGGTCAATAGAGAGGCAGCAGAGTGCCTCTTTAAACATCAGTTTTACCATAATAATAATATTTATTAAATCCAAAAATACATGTTTCAATTTTAGATGCAATTCTGCATATAATAAGTAACAGATTGGATTGGTGATTTGTATATATTGCTACGTAATTTTGGTAAATGTATATGTGAATGAGTATATATAATATATGTGAAATGTGAAGTACATATGTGACAAAATATGTATAAATCTAAATTGTTTATGTATCTAAAGTTTATATATTAGTTATTAACTTTTGTAATTAGAAGAGGGCCCAAGCCTTCACGACACAGGGAATCCTAGTGTGAAGTTTTGGGAACAAATGTAAAATAGAAACATGTATTTTTGGATTTATTAAATATTATTATTATTACCATAAAGGAGCCGTCCCTTTTTCTCCTTAGGTGTTCTAAGAAGAGACTAAAGAAAATAAACAGTCAAAGGATGAACAGCAGCGTCTCTCTTTAAACATCATGAAATCCTAACTTCAGCCAACCCGCCTGCCAAGCGTGGCGATTACTGGCAAAACTCACCTTATAGGAGAGGCTTATATTCAGCAATGGACAGTCAACGGCTGATATGATAAGAAAGACATATAATAATAAAACTGTAACTTACACGATGCTTATGCACGTATCATGCAAAAATTATTGGATAGATTTTATATAGGTAGAAAAAAAACCAAAGACTAGTCGAACATCTGCAATTTTCTGAAATAAAACCAAACCGACATTCTAGGGAATAAGAATTATTTCATCATCGTCAACATAAACGCTTCTGAGAGAATATATTAGCGGATGTAACGAATCCTATCAAATTATATCTTACTAATATATTATAATAAAATTGTAACTAGATAATAGTGAATGATGTTAAAGAAAAAATCGATGTAAGGAGTTTTGATAGAAGCGATAGAAGCATTTAGAAATTTTCTCTGCCTGTATGTTTATTTTTTTTATATAACTTAGAATGGCGAACAAGCTGACGGCCCACCTGATGGAAAGTGGTAACCGTCGCCTATAGACATGATCAGTACCACAGACATAACAGAGTATATGTTACTGAATACTGTTATATACTGTTTCGCCCATGATACTCCCCATGCGTTGCCATTCCTGAGGACTCAGGTGTTATTCCTCTGTACCCAGTAAATTCACGCCATATCCCACCCTTCAAACCGAAACACGGCCATGCAAACACAACTGCTTCACGGTAGAATCACGAATGGGATAGAGGTACCCAAGCAGTCGACTTTATGTCGACATCACACTAAAACTACTGCACCAAATTAAATAAGGTTTTCAATATTCCATTCCTGAAGGTCTAACTTAAAAACTGGTATATACTTCATCTTGACACGTCATACAGAAGTGTCCATTTCATTAGTTTTTCCTACTTCTAAAATCCTCGCGTAGTAAGATAATAAATTTATGATATAATTATATTATGTAACGAACGTCATAAAATATATTTCGATTCGCAAATAAAAAAAAATGTACCTAACAACGACCTATCCAACAGTTTTTGTTATCGTGAGAGTATATTTATTTCCATTTCAGATAATGAGAAGACATAACAAGTTATACCTAATTATAGATGCGTTTTTCTTATTTATAGGCAAAATAATTTTATAGTCTGATTTTATATTCGTGATGAGGAATAATGTAATTTATTTATCAAGCTGTCATATTCAATATCTTACACCTATTTATATATATAATATCAATATATTAATTTGGTACAAATAAAACAGTAACGTTTTCAACCGACTTCAAAAAGTAGGTTCTCAATTAGACTGTATATTTTTAGAATTATTTTGCAATCGTTTTTAACCGGAGTTCTTTTACCAGTCTATTTCAATGGCATATACAAAGCCATTAAGGTAGTATCTATTAATACAGAATATTATGAACGTATAATTATTCTGTATTAAGGTATTACGTTGATATAAAATATATATTTTTTTTATATGCGAAATTTCATTTAAACCCATATAGCAATATAAGTATGATTAGAGTAACAAATATCTAGATAAAGTTTCGCATAATACGTAGTGAAAAAATTACTCAAATTAAAACATATTAATAAATTTCCATATTTAAATTATTAGCAAAATGAAATACACTGCGATATAACTCTATCAATCTTTATTTTAATTCGCACCTAACAATTAACAGTAGCGCTACTCAATTTTGCCACGTCTACAGCAATAACTGGAAACGTTTCATGCATAAAATATTTTTTTATTTAAATTAATTATAATATTTTATAATATGTGCAGCGTTGGTAAACGTAACCGCAGGTTGTGTGAGCGTGCGCGCGCGCAGTATCTGTGCGCGGCGATCTTCGCACGGTTTTACGCCCCGCCATTTATTTCGCGCCCTTGTTGCACCGAGCCGGCTATTCGCATCCGAATATTTATTCCTTCATTTCGAAAATATTGCAATAAAACAATAAGGTGCAACAATAATGGATTGGTTGTAATAATTTATATTTTCTTTACAGGTTTGTGATATATATCGTTGAATACGCTTTGATTCGTTGATTGATAGAATCTGAGAGCCTACCATGAAATGTTTTCCGAAATTTCGGAGCCAAACGAAACACAAATTTGATGTTAGAATTACATAATACTATTTGGAAATATTAAAAATGTTAAAATATTGTTCCTTTGGACTTTTATGATAGGATGTATGACGAACGAAATGTTTAAACTCCATTTATTAGTCCGATTTTGGTATAAACAAAAACACGAAATAGAGTTCGAAATTTCGGAATTTCATTTCATGGTAGACCCGCTGATTATAGTAGTGTGATTATGTAGATTTGTAATAGAAATACTTTTAAAATATTATTATTTTAAATTATCAAGGCTTAGTTATCATCGCAAACTGCTTTTGCTTGTTTCCTAATGGGTTATACCCAAAATCAAAACGCATAAACCAACACATCTACCAATTACTGAGTTTAATTTTTCTTTTTTTTTTATTTATTTATTTCTGTATTGTAATAATTGAACCTGTTTCGCATCTGAGTAATTAAAATTATGTATTTAGGTACTTATTAAGTTATATTCTATGTTTATGGATGCAAGTTTTGACAATGTTGGATTTCGAGAGATGGGAGAAAAGAGTAAAATTTTAAAATTTATTAGTCGAATACATCCGATTCAAATTGTCACTTAATTTCGTCCAAAGCCTTTTCCAGACTCAGGTCTTCATCATCGTCATCCTATCAGCCATTATCTGTCTACGGCTAAACATAGAACTCCGTCATTGACTGCCATAAGGAATGATCCTGAACCACCTGCATCTACCGTTTTCCAGCAATATGACTAATTCAAGTCTCAAATATATATATATAAAATATATGGCCAAATATAGTTAAATATATACTAGTTTATTTGTTTATTATAAGCTTTATTATACATTCACAAATTTACAATTTTATATTAAGAAAAAAAAAATCAAGAAGATAAATGCCATTATTAAATGTCACTAACATATTTTATCGTTCTAATTAAATTAAAATTAGTCGACATATAATAAATCTTATCAGTGACACAACTCTTTTAATTATTTGAACCCATTTGGCTAATTTAAAATGGCTATTTAGGTATCGTGCCATATAGATAATATTGTGATACGATGTCACTGAAAATGTTTATTCCTTCAATAGTGGAATTTTATCACTCTCCTAGCAATGGAATAAAGATTTTTAAAATAAATTCTTTAGAGGTACATATAGTTTTATTTATTTATAATAACCTTATTGATTAACTATCGGATAGTTCAAAAACAAGACTTAAAATACGCTAAATAGCTTTCTTTCCCAAAGATAAAGATAAATTAATTTTTGCAAACATGTGTACATAGTAAGTGCAAAGACATACTTGTTGTTCATTGTAGGATTCGTATGGTTCTAACATCTAACAAGAAAGAATCTTATGTTAAAAGATAAATCATATGTGCTCTTAAAATTATGTAAAACAATTTTAAATATGTATGTTCTAATGTTGGCGATGTATTATTTATAAATTAGATGAGTTTAGGAAACACCATCAGAATGTCACCCCCTGACTCTATAACAACAATTTGGAATTGATTGCGTCATAGTTCTAAAGGGCACTCTTTATCTCTATATCAACAATTTAGAATTAATTACATCTTACTTCCAAATGTCAGTGTACACGGCGCTTTCAGAGATGTTTCCTCTCATGAATGCTTAGGTTATGAAATGAACTCCCTGAGGTTTTTCCAATAGGCTACAGCATGGGATTCTTCAAAAAAGGTGTAAAAAGGTTTCTTAAGGGTCGGCAACGCGCGCGTAATGAGCCTGGTATTGCAAACGTTCATCGGCTACGGTAACTGTTTACCATCAGGTGGGCCGTATGTTTGTTCGCCACCTAAGTGTTTACAATTTACTGGTAATATGTATATATTCAACTTAATCTTATGCCCCAATAATATAAGTCAATTTGTTCTTACACACCTATTTAAATAGATAACAACAAATTATTTTTTAATTTAATTTTCCTAAGGTTCCACTATATGTATATGGCAAACTAACAATAATTGCAAAAACAAAACAAGAAGAGGGCATCCAACATTTATTAATAGGGTTCCGTATACAGAAGTAACAATATAATAATAATAATAACTTTATTTCCTTAAACAAAATTAGCCTGTAGTACAATATAACTATGACCCCACACTAGGCAAAATCTGTCTCGCGGAAGTCAAAGCAGAAATTTAACAGTTATAGTGCGGCGAAGAGGGTTAATTTAAATATGTGACATTGAATGTGAGTTTGGATATGCATAGGTGGTTGTATGGGTGTGTCTGTGTGTGTGCGTGTGTGCGTGTGTATGTGTACATAATAATTTGGCAACATTATGTTAGGTAATATTATATATACATATGAATACATGCCCTGTACAATATAACATTCAATTAGTAAGTAAAAACCACAATGTTAATTTCATTTATTTCTCAAATGTAGGTAACTAAGTAATTATTACTATTGGCGTGTAATCTCGGCATAGAATAAGCCACCCCTTTTTATCCCGTGGGTGTCGTAAGAAGCGACTAAAAGAACTTAATGGTCGAGGAATGGGCAGCAGCGTCCCTCTTAAGACATCATCAAAATCCAACTGTGATTGGCAACCCGCCTGCTAAGTGTGGCAACTAATAGCAAACCCCCTTATGGGTGAGGCCTATATTCAGCAATGGACAGTTACTTACACACGTGACTTACATTTTGCAAAAGAAATATTAAAAAAAAAGCGTTCACTCTTGACAAGAATATGTAGTAGAAGACATTCTTTTTATTTTATTAAAAGAAAAATACCATAAAACAAAAAAAATATAGTTACTTAAAGCCACACCCATCATTTGGAAATAAGTACAATCAAACGACTGCTTTTGAAAAATTAAACTGTAAAAGTTCCGTTTTACTATTTCACTGCAGAACCCAAAAAATGTAGCGTAGCCATGAGGTCGCATCGCGGCAGTGGGGCGGCGCGCGCGGGGCAGAGTCGGTTATTATTTTTCACTGTTATTGTTATTACCGGCTGTGAGCTTATTACTCCGACGTTACGGCGCTTAACAAACTATTAAAGGCCCCACTTAATGCCTTATTATTTTGATAAATCCAGCCGATTGTCCGCAACTCGCCTCCACTCCTTTTTTGTTTAGGTTTTAATAAGCGACACAGTGTAGTCGAGTTTTGCACGCTCTTAACAATTGTACAGTTATTTTACTCGTTGTGACGTTGAATTGTTTTTATCTTTATATTAGAACATAAACATTAATAATAATAATAATTTATCTGCTCAAATATGGGTATTTTTTTTTTATACAACATAGAATGGCAAACTAGCTGACGGCCCACCTGATGGAAAGTGGTAACCGTCGCCTATAGACATAAGCAGTACCATGGACAGAACAGAGTATACTGTTACGCCCATGATACCTCCATGCGTTGCCATTCCTGAGGACTCAGGTGTTATTCCTCTGTACCCAGTAAATTCACGCCATATCCCACCCTTCAAACCGAAACACAGCCATGCAAACACAACTGCTTCACGGTTGAAACACGAATGGGACAGAGGTACCCAAGCAATCGACTTTTGTACAAAGTCTCCCTCGGGTATTACAGATGGTACATTATTAAATTATTATGCCTCCATATTTTATCGTAAATGGCGTATAAATCTACTTTTAATATAAATATAGTAAAATTCCATGATTATAGTCTCACATATCATAATGTCCTTATTATAAAAGATTATAGAAAAAAAGAAAACAAAAAAATTAAAGTTGCTACATTTATAGGGCCACTGTTTTTCTGTACTTACTCAAAAAGACTTTTTGTAAATAGATATATCTGTACTTATAAGACTTCCAAAAATGTAAACCAATAAATTATTCGGTAGATTATAAAACTGTTGATGTCCAATAGTATAGTACAAATAAAAACATCGATTGATTTTATTTTAATGTTGATTTATTTAATCTACAGGAAAACTGACAAAACCTTGATATTAATTAACTTATCAACGTCATCACTATCATCATATCATCCACTGCTGAACGTAGACTTTCCCATAGACTGCCATAAGAAACGGGGCCGTTCCTTATAGCAGTTTACCATTGTGAGGATTTTACCAGTAGTTACAACGCATGGCAGGCGGGTTGGCTATCGCAGTTAGGCTTTGGTGATGTTTTAAGAAGGACGCTGCTGCCCATTCCTTGACCATTAAGTTCCCTTATTCATCTGTTGCGACATCTACCGGAAAAAAATGGATGGTCCATTCTTTGCAGGGATCACATAGCATTATATCTAATATTCAAATTAATGTAATACTTTTTCGTAAAATCATGCACAGTTTCAGACACAAGTGCATTCTTGTTACCAGAGGGAGACTTTGTACAAAAGTCGATTGCTAGGGTACCTCTGTCCCGTTCGTGTTTCTACCGTGAAGCAGTTGTGTTTGCATGGCTGTGTTTCGGTTTGAAGGGTGGGATATGGCGTGAATTTACAGGGTACAGAGGAATAACACCTGAGTCCTCAGGAATGGCAACGCATGGGGGGTATCATGGGCGAAACCGTAACTCTGTTATGTCCATGGTACTGCTCATGTCTATAGGCGACGGTTACCACTTACCATCAGGTGGGTCGTCAGCTTGTTTGGCATTCTAAGTTGTATAAAAAAAACTTTTTTAATATATGACTAATGACAAATACGATGGCTTAATAGTTTTATTCTTATTGTCAGTGTAAAATGTGAGCATAAATAACAATGAACTATTGGACAGTAATAACTGTTAAACAGCAGTTAATCGCATTATAAAGTATTACTGTCGTATTAACTAATTACTTCGGTCCACAATGACGTGTTGAGTTAAATTCCAATTAAATTATATAGTCGACTGAATATCTAGATGATTTTATAAAAATATTATGTCAAAATTGCTAGTTAACTGTGACGGCTTCAGTAAAGATAGATTTTTATTTCTTTTTTCTTGCAATGACTTTTTTGATCTATTGTTAGCAATGGGACTAGTAGTCCACATTACTAATAATCCCTTCCCCTCTGGCCATGCCATTCCCATTTCTTGTCCATTAAGTTCCCTTAGTCGCCTCTTATGATCCACGGGAAAGGAAAGGGAGGCCCATTCTATGCCGGGACCACAGAACGATTATTCTTTATATTATCTCTTAATTTAGAGATTAAAATATATACCAAGAGAAAGATTTTAATATTCGATGTAATTTTATATGGAAACAATCAAATAACCTGAAGAGACATTTATTGAAATTAAGAAGTAAATAGTAAAGCAAGTAATAAATAGTATACGTATATAAGTACCCATTTACACGTATTTTATATAATACTTATTTATATGTAAGTAATTAGCTCCTTATTTATAAAAATGTTAAACCTCTTATTTACCTATTTTGACTATTGAACTGTTTTGTCCATTTCTTTTTCACTATTTTCTTAATTTGAAAGACAGTGACAAAACACTCTAAGTTTGTAGGTTGTTTTAGTTATTATGAATAAGGAGATTAATATATTACTGCTTGTTACTTTCACAACAAAACGTAATAATGTAATTTTGCAGCAAATAAATTTGCCTAACCTGTGAATACATCATACGAGTATAAAACAATGATCAATTAAGATAATATCAATGAAAATATAGTTGTACGACTTTTTTGTAATAAATATAAAATCTCGTATAAAATGTTTTTTAACAGATAATTAACACGGCAATTAATTAAGGAATTCATTTTTAAGCGACATCCGAAAGAAGTGCATTTTAAATATGTCTATATGTATATTTTTTACTTGATTACATCGGTATTTCTGAACATCAATAATACTGAATGACGTGAATTTACTGAGTACAGAGGAATAACACCTGAGTCCTCAGGAATGGCAACGCATGGGGGGTATCATTGACGAAACAGTATATAGTATATACTATAGGCGACGATTACCACTTTCCATCAGGTGGACCGTCAGCTTGTTTGCCATTCTAAGCTATATAAAAAAAAATTAACTTATCCGTTTACCGTATTAATCCTGTATACATTTTGTGAAGCTGTTATTTTGCGAAGCAAAATGTTGCTTTCTTCGAAGCAAGGTACATCACTTCGCTCGTACATGCAATGTTCTAGACGCATGTCTCATGCATCATTTATTTAATTAATTTTTTTATTAAATTTTACTTTATTTTATTGAATAGCGTAGTAGACCTAACATTCAACTGAAAATAAAATAATAAAATAGATACAAAAACCAATAACCATTACGCTTCCAGTCACGGCTGTTAACTTTGTCTCGGAACAAACACAATAGTTAACACCGCCATTGGAAAATTGTCCATTCGGTTTGTCAAATAAAAAATACAACAACATTTATGGCAACACATACATTTCCACATGTATGTTCACTTAAATATGGTCATTATAGCATAAACGGGCGAACAATGGCGACTCGCGCTTTACACTGTTCACAACGGCTACATTGTGTTTTGAAGATGTAAACAGCCAGACAGACAGACACGGCGCTATAATTAAATTACCAGCGGCTCACAACATAATTAACTGTTACAAGCAATTGAATATTTTAATTTATTACTAATTAACCTATGTTCTGTTTCGCTGTGCTACATAATGATGGGTTAGTTGCGTATATACCATATTATATATAGGCATACGTGGGAATCTGTACATATGAAGACTATTTTTCGCGTCTACTAATTTTAATTATTTTATTTTCATGGGAAGAAAATAAAATAATTACGGCCTAAATAGTAGCTTTCCATTAACGAAAAACTCTTTAGAATCGACCCTATGTGTTTTGTGATGCCCAAGGTGCAGTTCATGTTTATAGGCGACGTTTACCACTTTAGATCAGGTGGGCCTTGTGACCTTTGTGTCCATTCCAAATTGTATGTCTAATAAATAAATAATCTTCTTTCTTCTTTTCATTTAAGAGTTTTCTCTTGTCGGTGCAACTAATTCATGCATCTTCTTCCAGCAACTTCTATCTCAGGCCATATCCTTGACCTCCCTATATGACATAACACCTAGTGTTTCTTTTATCTCTCCCATGTAGTTATTCCTCGGTATTCCTCTTCCTCTTTTGCCTTCTATTGTTCCTTCTGCTATGCTCTTTCAAAAATCCTCATGTCGTGTAAGATGGCCCAGCATTTGGCCTCTTCTATTCTCTATTATTCTCTATAAGAAAGTAATACGATAAATTAATTCTTGCCTCAAACGAACTGAATTTTACCTACGTCATCATCATATCAGCCATTATCGGTCCACCTACATTCGAAGGCATTACAATTAGAATATATTCAATTATACTTGTTTATAAGATCTTCTAAATCATATTTTTTTTATAATTCTACTGCTAGATTCAGAATGTCGTTATCTGCTGAGAAGAAATCGCAAAAACTCATTCAACAGTTACTCGATTCATATTATTATGAATTTACAAGATTATTTTAAGATAATGTCATTACTGCTAAAAAGCCTATGTTTAAGATTTATATGCATGTATAGATAACACGAGTACTGCTTCCTACAGGACAGGCTCAGCCTAGTGTAGGAAGCAATGATAAATTCTGTGCTAATACAATACTTTGTTAAATAAATATATCTTTATCTTTATCTTATCTTTTACATTTATATGTGTACTGTAATTAGATTTAATAAAAATTACATTGCCTTCTTGCCGTGTAGTCCCGGCATAGAATAGGCCACCCCTTCCTTTCCCGTGGGCGTCGTAAGAGGCGTCTAAGGGGGAGCGAGAGATGGGCATTAGCGTTCTTCTTTAAACATCTCTAAAGCCTAACTACAGTTGCCAGTCCGCCTGTCAAGCGTAGCAATTACTGTCAAACCCCCTAAGTAGGAGGCTTATATTCAGCACTGGACAGTGAAAGGCTGATATGATGATGATGATGAAATCATCAACCATCGTTTAGAAAATCATATTCGCCTCCTGCCCTTTTGAAATAAAAAATATACTCGAAAAATTGCGGGTATATTGAGTCTTGATACTCGATACTCACATAAGTAGCAATGCATACTCCACTTAACATACTTAAACATACATTACGTAGGTTACTTTCGACCTAATCATTTACACATTAATCATACACATGGCTTGTAACACGTAATAGGCTCTTCATGTACTCCTAACGTCAGCATTTTGTTATTCACGCTTAACTAGTTTTTACTGATCTCCATACCTTACCTTGCTTTAACAACCTCGTTACCCATATCCACAGGTCTCTCCCCATAAAAAGAAGATATTAGCGTACTATTGTCATGCTGACCAGGTACAGAGCTTTTTTACTTTTATGTAACTTAAAGGGGCGAATGAGCTTATGGCCCACTTGATGGAAAGTAGTAACCCTTGACTATAGACACGAGCAGTACCATAGACATTACATAATAAATTATGCCAATTATGGTAGTGTTCATAAGTTGTCAATCTTGAGTCTGTACCCTGTAAAGATCAAATTCACTGTCACATCCAACCCTTCAAACGGAAACATAGGGAACAAAGGTATCAATGCAGACAAACTACCCTGTAAAGCCTCTCTCTGAGTTTTTAGTTCTTTTATACTAGTGTATTACCAGAGGGAGACTTTGTACAAAAGTCGATTGCAAGAGTACCTCTGTCCCATTCGTGTTTCAACCGTGAAGCAGTTGTGTTTGCAAAATTATGAACCTTTTGCTTTGTTTTTTTAAAAAAAATTACTTGTATTTATTTTATATCAGATATCTTATAACTTCATTGTTTGTAAACCGATTAAGAAAATTCTAACATACATACATATATATCACGCCTGTCTCCCATTAGGGTAGGCAGAAACAATGGAACGGAAATTGAATGGAAATTCTTTTTTATCTTAAAGAATATATTTTTAGATTAGTGTCACATAAATTTTCTCAAAATCGATAATTTTAGTATCGAGTAGTTTAGTTTTTAAACCAAGATAACTTTTTTTATGAAACAAAATCCATTGACATATTTAATATATAAAGTATTTAATATATATTTTATCTGTAATTACGATAAGAAAATCGCATTGACAGTCACTATTTTTTATCTAAGTGGATACATCGATTTCAACAAGAGTTGTTACTCGCGATTCAGGAATGGTTAATAAAATATTGATAAAGAACTTGTCGATGGAACACAATACGGTGTAATGATTGGTGATGCGGAGATAGCTCGCATCGAAATGTAGTGCCTTATTGATTCGGACAATCGAAGCGATTAGCCGCGTCACGAGTGCCGACTCCGCTTTGTAAGTTATCATTTCGGATAAGCTTTCTTTATAAACTGTTTTTATAACGTTTTTTAAAAAAAAAGTAATAGATACAAAATAAGTAACAGATTTTTACGAATCAAATTGTCGTTTTTTTTAAGAACACAAATACTATTCTGTTGTGTTATTATTACACTGTTTAAAAATAAATAAAACCGAAAAAAAATTGTTCGGTTTTCAAAGAAATCCGGTTTGAAAATGTAACCAGTATCGATAATCTGTAACCAAACGTTAATAATTGGTAATAGATAAACTCCACTTAGTGTCAATTATTTAGGATAATCTTTGATCCATTTAGACTTTCGTACATAACTATAATTTTTATCTAATCATTTGGATCAGTTAAAAAAACGGTAATTAAGCTATCAAAACGTACCTGACTTGAAAGATAAACTTTTCATTTCTGTAATAATAGTTAACTGAAATTAGATAACAAATGTCATCAATATAAAACCTTAATCATTGATTTATCTCCGTTACACAATCGCAAATGTTTCCTGCATCATTATGTTCGCATTGCGTTCAATAATAATTTATTAGTGCGCTATAACGATTTAGATTATCTCCGTGCATCGTGCTATGTTTAACACCTCACGATTAAGTCCTCGCCCGTCGCGGCAGGCGGCCGCTCTCACAAAGCCGCTCGTAAACCCAACACACAAATAAAAACACAAAAAGCAAGCCCGAGAGCATAATAAAGAGAGTCAATTCGCCCGTCCCGTCTCAAGGTGTGAAGCTGTCACGGGCAAATGATGACTCCATTATTAACCGGCTAAATAATAATTTCCCCCGGTCCCGTTGTACGGAGTTGATGTGTTAATAAGTTGTGCGCGCTCGTGTTGTTTGTGTGTGTGTGGTGTGTGTGTGTGTGTGTGTGTGTGTGTGTGTGTGTGTGTTTGCGTGCACTTGTGCGTACACATTCCTACTAACAATTAGGGTTGCCAATGACGCTAATAAAACTGCGATATCAACACGTCAGTTTGACGTAGATAATGAAAAACATAAAGAAACAGCAATTTACATTGTCATATAATTTATGCAAGTACAATAACTGAAGTAAATTTTTAGTTATTAGCGTCATCATATCAACCGTTAACTGTCCACTGCTGAATATAAGCCTTTTTTTTATACAACTTAGAATGGCAAACAAGCTGCCGGCCCACCTGATGGAAAGTGGTAACCGTCGCCTATAGACATGAGCAGTACCATGGGCATAACAGAGTATACTGTTTCGTCCATGATACCCCTCATGCGTTGCCATTCCTGAGGACTCGGGTGTTATTCCTCTGTACCCAGTAAATTCACGCCATTCAAACCGAAACACAACCATGCAAACACAACTGCTTCACAGTTGAAACACGAATAGGACAGAGGTACCCAAGCAATCGACTTTTGTACAAAGTCTCCCTCTGGTCTTCCAAAGTCTTCCCCATGAGGGGGGTTCTGGTCCAGTAGTTACCAGGCTTGGCAGACGGGTTGGCAACCGCATTTAATCTTTTGGTGATGTTTTAAGAGGGGCTACCTATCCCTTGAGCATAAGTTCCCTTAATCACCTCTAACGGCACTCACGAGAAAGTAAGGGATCACCCATTCTATGCCGGGACGAGACAATGATCTTGAGTAAAACTTATTAATTAAAAAAAAATCTAATATAAAATCGATTCAGATATCACTTAAACCTGCCTTACCTATTTGTACACCAAAAAATAGCCCTGAATTTTAAATGTAAACCATTTTTTTTATTTCTTTTAGTTGTAATTAAACCTATAAATACATATATAAGCAATGCCTTGTTGTCTTTAAAAACAATAATTACTTCATGATAATGATTATTTCCTCTTGTATATTATTACCTCATCAGGAACATGAATTTCGAAGATCAAACTCCCGCGATTCACATCACAATCAACAGAAGAGCAGTAATATTTTGTTAAATTAACAATGAATTAAGGTGGTTCTGCTCTGAATAATCTATTTTTAGAGAAAACATAAATAAACAAATATTATACAAAGTATAATTTTATTTTTTAAACAACTTCAAAAAGAACGCGGTTCTAAATTAAATTGTTTAGTAATATATAGCAATATCTATATATTTTAGTTACAATATTTATATACTGGTTCAATAATGAATATGTTAAAAGTCTGTTATCCAAAAAATAAAATTGGCTAACAGATTTTTAACATATTCGAAAATAACTCGTATGACTGCTTATTTTTATTTTTAAATAACAATTCAATTCACTTGAAAAGGTTTACTAGAAGAAAATATCTTATTAGAGATAATCTCGCCTTTGTACATGACTTTTAAAATTAATCGTTCTTAACAATATGTTTGTATACAATAAAGAATAAAAAAAATAAAGAATACATATCCGACCGATATGGGCGATATCGGAATCGGGTTAAGGTCTTTTTCCGCCATCAATGTCCAGAGGATCCCAATATATAGATCCGATATCTATATATTGGGATATCCATTATTATACATGCTTACTGTTTACTCCGTACGTACATAAATGAGAGAATCTATAAGCTAATCTAGAGCTATATACACTTGACGGCTTTATTTTTAATTAACCCTTACACCTTGTTTATGGAGTGTTGTTTCTGTAGGTAGTTATTAATACTTGGCATGCTACGAATATATCTGATTTCACACGATTTCAAAGTTAGGTAAAGAATTGGTTTTGTTTTGTAATGAAATGGAAACGTGACACAACCTAATACCTGCTATAGGGGGGGAAAGAAATTGTTAGTAATGGAGACTGAGAATCGCATTGCTAGCAATATACCCAACCAGGTCGACCTCCCCGCGGTTCTCTCTGGAAACTATTATGGTTAATTCTTGATGAATTCATCATGATGGGCTAACTGACCTGTTTTCATTCTCATCTATCACCCTTCACTGTATCTACAAGTCAATGCTGAACATGTGTTTTTTTTTTGATGGGTGAAAATAGTATGGTAACCCCGCCTGTGCTAACGGGATACGCTGGCGGAGCACCAGTGAAGAGTGATAGATAATCATGATGCATTCATCAGGAATTAACCATGATAGTTTCCAGGGAGAACCGCGGGGAGGTCGACCTGGTTGGGTATATTGCTAGCAATGGGATTCTCAGTCTCCATTACTAACAATCCCTTTCCCCCCAAACTGAATATGTGTTATCTATGTGTAGAGTTACGCCTATTTCATATATACAAAAATGAACAAATTTAACTACGAGCCCTGTTAGTTGTTTAATTAACTGTGAATAGAAAAATGTTACCTCATTGTTTTGAGGGTTCACACTCAATGATTGGGCGGGCTGGTGTGACGCGGTGGCCAATGAGAAACACGCATTTCACGGAAGCGACGCACGCGCATAATGGCGGGGGTAAGTACAGAAGTATTTGTCATTGTCTTGTTTACTGACTACAAAAAAAGAAGGCTATAAATTAGTTATTTGCAACGATGTTATTTTCCGCAACAATTATAGGTCCCCTGCGATTATAAAGGGCTTATTTAATAGATATACTTAATTTAAAATTGTATTTGTTTTTAATTGTGTCAAAAACACACATTTTGATTTTAAAAATAAACTATTAAACCAATTTTGACAAAATTTCCATAGGACCAATCTGGACTAAATATTTCCTTTTAGATATTGAAACAATATTCTAAATGTTTATAACTGACAGAGTTATAAGGTAACAAACACAAAAATACAACCGAATTGAGAACCTCTTTCTTTATAAAGTTGGTTAAAAATAATATACTTACCCCGCCGCATGAAAAATTTACTCATGGTATTAATTATCTTTTGAATTTCAGAAATAATTAAACAATAAATGATAGGTAAGATATCTCGTAATAATAGTCAAATAAACGGTAGTCTAAAATATATCTAGCAATTCTATTCATATTATTATAATTTTAGTAGCTCTGCATAACTATTTACTCCGCAAAAAATATCGATTTCAAGTGTTCGAATGTAGAACACAGAATCGTGTCTTCACATAAGTAGATTTTGCTTCACAACAAACAGAATTTTGCTCCCCAAGACGGTTTCAGAATCGTCACAAAATTAATGAGAACCCATTGACGTATTAAGAATTATTTTCCAGGGAAGGCCAGCGCCCTGAAAAAGACATAGGTATATTTGCTCTCCGACATATTTATAAGGATGACAAACACGCCTATTTACGAATCCAATACGGAAGTAAATCCCATCAATTACAAAAATAATTAAAGATTGTGATAAATATCAGAATTGACGCCTTCTTCTTCCTAGACTTAATCCCGGCTATAACTAGGGTTAGCATTCCTGCTGTCACTATTCCAATTTGCTCGATCTTGTATATTTTATTCTGAAAAAGCATTGGCTGCATGTCTTCGTTCACGACGTCCAGCCTGCGTTTCTTGAGCTAGCCATTAGGTCTACTGCCATCTATTTGTAGATTTAAATAGAATTGTCGACGTTATTCTATAACATACTCGAATTAAGAGCCCCCTTTTTTCACTTAAAAACATCTTGCGTGTAGGCAATATTATAAAATTATTAATTACTTTGGCAATTAGTGTGTAGGACGTATTTCGCCATCTCATCATATTGCAGCTGAATGTTTTATATTTTTCAACCGATAAGATCTTTAAGATCTTTGTAACAAATTGATGTTTGTACAAAAAATTTTCATCGCCCTCTGTTTCCTTTTTTTTTTTATAAATGGCAAACAAGCTGACGGGCCTGTTAATGAAAAGTGGCAACTGTCGCCTATAGACATGAACAGCATCATTCATTGCTATTCCTGGGGTTACCGTATAATTTTCACATATAAAAAATATCCTCCTCCCCACTTTCGGTTCTTCAAGCTAGGTCTATGTATAACTGCCCCGTTGCCACTAGAGTTTTCTGATCCTTCGGGTTACATATGCTCTTATGATTGCCCTGTTTAGACGTCTTAATATAAAACGAGTAAGTTGTAGAATATGGTGCCTATTGAGGTTTTTCCAAGAGACTACAGCATGGGGTTCTTTAAAAAAGGGATAAAGAGGTTCCTTCAGGGTCGGCAACCTGTAATGCAGGCGTATTGTGAGCGTTCATAGGCTACCGTAACCAATTATCATCAGATGGCGGTACGCTTGTTCACCACCTCAGCAGTATAAAAAAAGAGACCACCAGAAGGAGACTTTGTACAAAAGTCAATTGCTTGGGTATCTCTATCCCATTCGTGTTTCAACCGTGAAGCAGTTGTGTTTACATAGCTGTTTTCGGTTTGAAGGGTGGGATATGGCGTGAATTTACAGGGTACAGAGGAATAACACCTGAGTCCTCAGGAATGGCAACGCATGGGAGGTATCATGGGCGAAACAGTATACTCTGTTATGTCTATGGTACTGCTCATGTCTATAGGCGACGGTTACCACTTCCCATCAGGTGGGCCGTCAGCTTGTTTGCCATTCTAAGTTGGATATAAAAAAAAAAAGATAGACTATTATTTAGAGTTGTACTTCGATTGCGTTAAGGTCAAAAATTTACTTTTAATTACCCTTTAGGCATGACAGCAAACATCTCGAAAGTGCCAACAAAAATAAATAAAAAAAGATGAATATCAAACCGTTACATACTGATAGAAATTAAAATTATTTCACTTACTTAATTCGAGTTGACAGGCTGACAGATTGCGGCGCGAGAGACGCTGGTAAGGAGTGGGAGGTGGGGGGAATCCGCGGTGCTCTTTGTACCGCGAGGTGCTAATAACGAGGTGCCCCGCTGCGCGCGCGCCCCGCTGCGATAGGCATGCCGGGGTACCAGGGTACGAATGTTGGCACCTGTGAATCTATTTAATATTTTTTTACTCTTCAATAAAAATGGGGTGTTTTTTAAGGAAAATTTAATTTGCAAAGGTGTTTTACCATTCATTGGAGTTTATCAGTTTTTATTTTACAGTTATTCACAGTTATGTTTATTGAATGATCCAATATTTATTATCAAAAAGTAGTCATCTTTTTATAAAATTTTGGAGTATGAATGAAACAGTATTCAAAAAAAAGTATTTTAAATAGTAGTAAATATACATTCTTCTTAATTATCTTATTTTCAAAAGACATTAAAATATTTTTATGTAATTTTACCTCATAAATTCGTCATTAATAAACCGATTTGATTTTTTTTTAATACTACGAAGATAGCAAAGAAACATACAGTCCGTCTAATGGTAAATGGTTACTGTAACCTATGGATGCCTGCAAAACACAAAAGTTAGTTTTTTATTTGAAAAAAAAATATACGTTCCATAGGAATTTTATTAAAATCGATTTAGTAGTTTATCCGTATTTATGTTACTGTATTTCACTTGAATTATTCACTTGTCATTATATATTTTTATTTATGGTGCAATAAAGAGTTAAATAAATAAATAGTTTAGTTTTTAAATCCAAATAACAGATTTTACCATGACTGAAGTCGATGTTCTTTTTTTTTTGTGGAATAAAATCATAATAGATTTAGTACCGGGAATAAATAGACATTACCTCAATATTTCGACGGTCATTCGATCTTATTTTAATATGATCTCAACTCGATTGCATACTGTGAAAAAAAATACATGCAAGCCAGCGATAAGAACATTTACCTCCCCGCTCAAGTGAGATGTCTGTCCGGTCTCTATTAACTATAATCACTCCATCGCGCAGAGCACCTATCTACACAGCACGTTCTAACACTTACCGATTGAGATACGTACATCAATACCGTTGTTGTGACGTAGCGGAATCGATATATATAGAGAACGAGTATCGATTATCGATCGGTGCGATGTAACCAACTAGCCGACTAATTGCCTACGTATTAGTCTGGATATAAGAGAGTTTACTTGAAATGATGTTTGCGATTTAGTTTATCTATCGATTTAAAAAAGAAGGAGGTTCTCATTTCGGTTGATTTTTTTTTTTTTGTTAACTTACTAAATTTCATACCGATTGGTCGATCTTTTACAATGCCATGAGATAAAAATAAATAATATACTTAATATTGAAGAGCATTTTTAGTTACAGAGTCGTAACCTCAATTCTTAACCTATCAGGTCGACCTCCACAAAAGTCCTTCGCAAAAGTTGATTAATACTTACGTGATAAATTCATCATGATTCGCGAATCACGAATTGACATAACTTCATCCTCATGTGGGGATAGGATTATGAGTAAGTAATGAGGATCTAACATCTTCAACCTCCATAACATAAAATCAACCTCCATGCGATTACCCCTGGAAACTATCTTGGTTAATTGTTGTGGAATTCGTCACGTTAGGCTAACTGACCTGCTATCATCCTCACCTATCATTCTTCACTGGTACTCCACCAGCGTATATCAATAGCGCAGACGGGGTTACCATTCCATTATCACTCATTAAAAAAAAAACTCCATCCTCATCTATCACACCTCACATCCTATTTTTACGCTTTCGCTATTTCTCCCCGTCAGCGTAAAAATAGAGCAAGATGGGTTACCGTTACATTTCATTAAACCTGCCATACAAATGGCTTATTAATTAAACACCTACTATAACTGTCATCCGCACTACAAAATTAATTTGATATACTTGACACTGTATAATTTTGTACATTACCTATCTACCACTCGTTGTTGTTCATAATTGCCAACATTAATAATAAATATTTATTTTTATTTTACATAATAATTTTCATTGATATTTGTCATATAATTTTTAATACTGTCTAGTTCACCAGAGGGAGACTTTGTACAAAAGTCGATTGCTTGGGTACCTCTGTCCCATTCATGTTTCAACCGTGAAACAGTTGTGTTTGCATGGATGTGTTTCGGTGTGAAGGGTGGGATATGGCGTTAATTTACAGGGTACAGAGGAATAACATCTGAGTCCTCAGGAATGGCAACGCATGGGGAGTATCATGGGCGAAACAGTATACTCTGTTATATCCATGGTATTGCTCATGTCTATAGGCGATGGTTACCGCTTTCCATCAAGTGGGCTGTCAGCTTGTTTGCCATTCTAAGTTGTACAAAAAAAAAGTTTTTCATATACAATTTTTGTGTCATAAAATGATAGGAATTAATTATGGTTCAATTTAGTATACAAATATAAATAAAACCGGTCAGGTACGACTTGAACTCAGATACTTAGAGTTTCATACATAAATATAGACGACATAAAATGACCTATATTACACTTTTTTTACGAAATAGATACCTAATAATTATTATATGCCGTGTAAGTTCCGGCATAGAATGAGCCACCCCTTCCTTTCCCGTGGGTGTCGTAAGAGACGACTAATAGAGGACGAGGGATGGACAGCAGCGTCCCTCTTAAAACATCTCCAAAGCCTAACTACGATTGCCAATCCGCCTGCCAAACATGGCAACTACTGGTAAGTACACGTTTGACAGGCGGATTATTACTTGCGTTATTTTAATTTTACATCAGAAACTTCGGAGATAAGGCGCGTAGTTAATTTTTCTAACATGTTCGATTATAACCAAAAAGCTACAACACAAAAATAAATAAAAATCTATGTGAAAATGTACAAATTAAGCCCTTTCATTAGATACTTGAAGTATAGGTCGATTTCGAAATTTTGAGTATCTGCTTTAGAATCCCCAGCGAAGAAAATAAAAATATGTTTTTCTAAAAACTTACTAAATACAATTTGTTGCAGAGACATTTTTAAAATATGAAACCTATATACCCCACAATAAATACATACATCTGAAAAACATTACCCACCTTTATTTAGAGGTTGGGTAAGCTGTATCTTACGAAGGTACGCAGTAAAAGACGCAGGCACAGGCACTACTACTTGAATTGTTGTAAGGAATGCAGTTACACACACCTTTTGTCTGCGCATACAAAACAAATTGTTTCACAGAGCACTCACTTTGCTGAGACGCCTGCACTCCCTCCCCTTTGATTGAGCCATCGTTTGCGTCAGTGTTTCTCAAAGTATAACACACTGACAGGCTTTAATTTAAAATGTAAAAAAAATATTATTAATCTTTCAATTATTATATATTTTTATATATGTACCTTTGTCTACAATGAATCTATTTTAACAATATTTTGAATTAGATTATTTACTTAAGATGATTGTATGACTTAAGTATAATTAAATTGGTTGATGTAAAAGTTGTGCCCAATGAAAAAAAAACAACAAACTATACTTATATACATGTACTTACAATATTTCAATAAAATTTAGTTTTATGCAACTTAACTCAAATTAATTTTGTAGTGCGGATGACAGTTATAGTAGGTGTTTAATTAATAAGCCATTTGTATGGCAGGTTTAATGAAATGTAACGGTAGCCCTATCTTGCTTTATTTTTACGCTGACGGGGAGAAATAGCGTAAGCGTAAAAATAGAAAGTGATAATAGATGAGGATGGAGTTATTTTTAATGGATGATAATGGAATGGTAACCCCGCTTGCACTATCGGTATACGCTGGCGGGACACCAGTGAGGGACGATAGATGAGGATGAAAGCATGACAGTTAGCTCATCGTGATGAATTCCACAAGAATTTACCAAGATGGTTTCTAGGGGAAACCATATGAAAGTCAAACTGATAGGCTTAGAATATAAATATGGTAGACGATGCCGCGAGCCGTTTTTAAGGATCAACTTTTTGTCAGCTGACTCGCTTTTTATCATGGTCATGGGTATGGTCACCGGCATTCATATACATACTGGGCATAACTAGTGAATGATGATAGGTGAGGATAAGTCAGTTAGCCTATTGTAACGAATCCAACAACAAATCAATAATGATGGTTTTCAGGGAGAACCGCGTGGAGGTCGACCTGATAAGGTATATTGCTAGTAATAGGGCTATTGGTCCCTGTCCCTTTCGCCTACTGACGTATAATATCACATTGCAAGAGCATGACGCTGCACGCAAACATGTACATACATATGTATGTTCGTACTCTTTCATAATCGTACTCAGATTATTTTTTTAAAGTTTCTATACAATAGAAATACTTATTTATACTTATAAATATATTTATAGTTCTACATAAATACGTCTTTTCCACTTGGAGTTGACAGAGACCGCAGACCGCGATCAAATTTTTTTATATAAAACTAGTGTTTTATAATAAATATTTGAGAACAACTGGTCATTGTATGTCATTTCAGCTGCTTTACGCAATTGGTAAACTTACGTGGAGTGTAGAGATTAAATTTAGATCTTCACTTACTTTATGTTTAGGATGAAAATGCAGTAACAAGCTATTAGGGAAATATGAATTTACAATTTGCGACTTACAGTCGAAAAGTATAATTTGTGGTTTGAAAGTTTACATTGTTATTTGAGTTAAAAGCTTACAAGAGTGAGATAGTTTGTGATTATTTGTCATGAAAACCTTCCTTTCACACGAGAATATCTGTACTGGTAATTGGTACCTAAATACCTATAGACTACTCTTTTTTAACCGACTCCAAAAAGGAGGTTTTCAATACGATTGTATTTTTTTAAGTTTGTTTCCTCATATAAACTGATTTAGAAAATTCCTTTTTATTTGAAACGTGAATTTATACTTACAGATTGGCCTCATGGAAATTTTATCGAAATCGGTTCAGTAGTTTAATTGAAAACAAAATAACTGGTTTTGCCACAATTGAAGTCGGTTTTTTTGTTGAACACAATCTTAAATTATTTTAACGAGCTATTTTTATTTGTTTTATTGAAATAACAATGTATTAAATGAACACACAATAAAATGATTCTCTTGTAGTTTGTTTTGTTTTACTTATTTTATTTATTTATTTATTTATATGCTTTTGTACATTCACTTATATATATATATATATATATATATATATATATATATATATATATATATATATTAGGTTATACCAAAATGTACACAGGCAAACTTATCCCTTAAAGGGATTACTTCTAGTCAACTTTAAGAACCCAAAAGAAGAAAGCATTTATAAGTTTTATATAACAGATAATATATATGATGCAAAAATAATACTTTAAATAAGAAATATTATACATATTATCTATATGTATATATGTTTATTTTATCGAAAAAGGAATGTTGTGTTGGTTTGGTCATTTGGAGAGGATGGATGAAAGAAGAATTACGAAAGAGATTTATCGAGCAAGAATGAATGGAGATGTCGGTAGGGGCCGCCCTAGACGGACGTATGTCGACCAAATAGGCGACGTGCTGAAGAAGGGCCAAATTAAAAGTACCCGTAACGGACGAGCGTGTATGACAAGATTGATGAATGTGGAAGAAGCGAAAGAGGTTTGTTTGAATCGAAGCATTTGGCGTTCCATTGTTTCTGCCTACCCTAATGGGAGACAGGCGTGACAGATATGTATGTATGTATGTTTATTTTTTTATTTTTCTTTAAAATGTAAAGCAGATTAGACATATATAAGCACACTTATAGCACAAATAACATACATAATAACAATTTGTAGACATTAGTAAAAAAAATATATACCATTTTCTTTTAAATTATACTCTGTTAACTCTAATTTTATTATCATTTATTACCCATAATAATTACTCAACATACATCATAACCAAAGGAATGAAGATAATCGTGTATACATCATGCAGCGAACTTTAAAAAAGGGCGAATCATGGAAAAGTCTCAGTGTCACAGGTTTTTCTGCCTGGAAAAGCACGTCTTTCCATAATAATAATATATACATAATTATAAATATAAACACCTACATAAATAAATAAAGTGTTGTTTGTGAAATCAGTTCAGGGTACGATAGAACTGATATACCTGAAGAAGGTAAAAGCCCTTTAAATAATAATAAAAAAAAAAACCTTATTCTCTGGTACTCCAGAGAGAGATAATTTGTTATGAATTATTACTTCTCTCTCTGTATTCCTAATGGCAGTCTATGGGGGAGGCCTATGTAGGCAAATAATGGCCGAGATGATTATGATTATCTCTAAACCGTTCGATTTAACTGCTTTGACCTATAGCCTTAATATAGGTATTTATTATTAATTCTACGTCCATCATCAACCGTTAACTGTCCACTGTTGAACATAGGCCTCCCTCAAGGGACATTTTACCAGTAGTTGTCACGCTTGGTAGGCGAATTGGCAATTGCAGTTAGGCTTTGGTGATATTTTAAAAGGAACGCTGCTGCCTATCACTCGACCATTAAGTTCCCTTAGTCGCCTCTTACAACACGCACGGGAAAGGGAAGGAGTGGCCCATTCTATGCCCGGGCTCACGACATGGCATAATTCTATGCAATATTCTATAAGTATTATATGTGTAAAAGTTTTGAAGATGTTTAAGTGTTTGTTACTCAATCACGCTTAAATGGCTGAACAGATTTGGTACATAAGTAAATTATATCTTGATTTAAAACTTTATTTATCTACTGATTCGTAAGGGTAAAGCAATTTGTAATATTTCATTTTTTTATGGTAACCAGGCATAACGTCTGATGGTAAATTTATATTTCATGATAGGGTCATCGCCCTATGATCACATTGTATCGAATAGGGTGCAAAAACATTGTTGAATCGTGTAGATACGTCCATAACGTATCCATCGACATGTATGTATGTATGTACCAATAAAGTTACATTGTAAAACGAGCCGATGAAGACATCAAATTGAAAACCATCAGCAGTTACCGCTCCGTAATAACACTTTTATTACCTTGATATATTGCCTGTACAAATCGTGATTACACTAGTGAAAATGTCGTTTCAACAAAACACTGTATTAAAAAAATGAATAATGACTTCTTTGCCGGCGTCGTCATTATAACATGCGGTCACCCGCTTGCTCGGAGAGATTTCTATCTAACTTACACTCAGGCGGCGTACACACCAATTTATACCTTAAACTGTTTTGTTTTAAAGTCAACTTTTGTGTATGCGAATTTATACGAATCCCGTTGAAATGTCAGTTTTAAATTTTCACATTTAAAGTCCGTTTTCAATCGTAACAGAAGACGATCATAAATCGTAGTGTCTATTCAGAATTTCCACGTGATTGCGCCGTGGCGAATCAGATTGACAGCTAAGAAGGTTATTATTATCACATTTTACTTAGAGTACACGCATTTACATATAATAATGTGATGTAATTTGTACGCGTGTTTATGTTTTGTGGGTACGATTTGGACGTCGCGCGTCGCTCTATTGGAGCGGAAGTTAAGGCTTTTTTGTCGTTCACGTAAAACATCGATACTACGCCGCGATATCGTCTTTTTTTAGCGTTCTTAAATTGTCTAAATTGAAAATAAAGTAATATTTATTATTAGATTATTTAAAATTAAAAACACAAAAAAAAAATTCAGTTGCGACAAAATCAATTATTTTAATTTGAAAACTAAGCTGCTGAAGCAATTTTGATTAAATTTCTATGAGATTAGTCTGTAAATATATCCTTTCAGATAAAAAAAAAAGAATTTTCCAAATCGGTTTACAACTGACGGAGTTATGAGATAACAAACATATGAAAAATACAACCGAATTAAAAACCTCTTTTTTTGGAAGTCGGTTTGAAAATAGATATTTTTTTACAATTGATATTAATGTTAAAATATATATATGGGGAGTATCATGGGCGAAACAGTATACTGTTATGTCCATGGTACTGCTCATGTCTATAGGCGGTTACCACTTTCCATCAGGCGGGCCATCAGCTTGTTTGCCATTCTAAGGTGCATAAAAATGAACGAATACTTATAACAGAATAGATATTCTATGCTTACAATATTGATATAGGGCGAGGACAGCTCAGTCAGATAAGGGTTGACATGAACTAATGTCAGCCTAAACCTATGACTTATGATTCTAGAAGCTCTTAAGTACGACTTAGAACGTAAAAGGCTACTATCTTCCCACAAGTAATAGTAGAATTCTAGTTAAGTTAACAATACTAATGTGAAAACTAAAGCTTGTTTGATTATGTGGAAAAAAGTAAAATAATAACAATAATAAATACAACTGGAAACAGCGCCATCTAGTTCCAAACTAAGCAGTGATGGGGGAAAGGAGATTGTCAGTAATGGGTTTAAACAACCTTGTTGCTAACAAAATACCCTATAAGGTCGACCTCCACGCGATTCCCCCTGAGAACCATTGTCGTTACTACTTGTGGAATTCTTCACGTTGGGCCAATTGACCTGCCTTCATCCTCACCTATCATTCATCACTGGTGTCCCGCCAGCGTATACCGATAGCGCAGGCGGGACAATTAGCCATTCCATTTTCACCCATTAAAAAAAACTAAACAATGCTTGTATTACGGTTAAATAATTGATAGACGTATTTAAATATTTTTTGTACATACATATATATAAAACAGAAAATACTCTGACCAGTACACATAAACATAAATACAAATATTTTTCGCGAACGCGTTACGCGTTAGAAGGTGAGGCAGTATAGTAACCGCTACACCACCCAGGTCTTCATTACTATACCATATTATGTCAGCCATTAACTGCCTACTGCTGAGTACAGGTCTCCACGATAAGGGAGGTTTTGCCATTAGTAGCCACGCTTGGCAGGCCAGTAGGCAACCACAGTTAAGCCTTGATGATATTTTAAGAGAAACGCTGCTGCCCAACCCTGGACCATTGGGGGGAAAGGGATTGTTAGTAATGGAGACTGAGAATCCCATTGCTGGCAATATACCCAACCAGGTCGACTTCCACGCGGTTCCCCCTGGAAACTATCATGGTTAATTCCTTGTAAATTCGTCATGATGGGCTAACTGGCCTGTTTTCATTCTCATTGACCACCCTTCACTGGTGCTCCGCCAGCGTATCCCGTTAACACAGGCTACCATTCCATTTTCACACATCAAAAAAAACCCTAGCCCATTTAATGCCCTTAATCGCCTCTCACAACACGCACGTGAAAGGAAGAGGTAGCCCATTCTATGCCGCGCCTGTACAATTGCCCCGCCGGTGTATACTGATAGCGCAAGCGGGGCTACCATTCCATTATCATCCATTAAAAAAAAACTACACGACAACTTCATTACTACGCGAGTATAAAAAATAAATGATAATATTCTGTACGTATATACATGTAGTATATACATAATTTTCTTAATACATCCACATACCAAACGGACTGGTCTCCGTTATGGCCTCTAATGAAGACTAACGTTGGAGCTAATCAATCAATCAAGCAGTGACGTCACTGACATTTCTAGCGTGCTCGGAACAAATGGAAAACTGCCGCCGTACTGTTAGACCTCATGTCAATCACTCCATCTATGTAGTGATAATCACTATCAAATACATACTTCATCATCAGTCTCTTCGGTATCTGTATATTTTGATACTGTGATCTACGTGCTGTGATTATAAAATGTGAAATAAATATTCCAAAGTCAATTCATTTAAAAACTATTATTATTTATACATAGTTTTTTCAGCATCTCGTTGCAATTTCGTGGTACCTATATTTTATTTGTCGAAACATACAGGTACATATTCTTTTTTACTTTTTTTTATATCACTGTGAAGACAAAATAGCATTCTGCCCACCAGATGGTAAGCAGTTACCGTAGCCTATGAATGCCTGCAATACCAAGGGCATTATGCACGCATTGCCGACCCTGAAGAATCATTTTGTAAGTTTTGATCCATAAAAAAATGAAAGACCTTTTTACCCCTTTTTTAAAAATCCCATGCTATAGCCTCTTGGAAAAACCTCGATATAATTCCGTACCTAGAGCATTCGTGGGAGGAAACATCTCTGAAACTGCGCTGTACGCAACCATCTAGGCTCTAAGATACATTTTAATAAGGTATACTTTTATAAGACAGAATGACAAACCAACTGACGGACCACTTGATGAAAAGGGGTAACTATCGCGTATAGGCATGAACAGTACCATGAAAATAATATGTATACTGTGTCGCTCATGATACCCTTCATTTGTTACTTACTATTCCTGAAGACTAAGGTGTTTTGCCTACCGTTACAGCGTTTCTTAAGGCAATCTATGAGAAAGACAGAAGAATAGCTGATATGATAACGATAAATATCTAAATCGAAAGCGCCTACATATATAGCAGGATCCAATTATTTCAAATATACCAATTTCAATTAAATATATAATACATTATTAAACAAACGTTAGATTTTACAAAATTTATCGTCTGAAAACAATCTGAGAAGAATATTCACAGCAGAATCAACAATAAGGTAATGGCTTCATCAAGTGTAGAGGCAACGGACACGAAGCCCATTCCCCTAACCGGCCATCAGGCTCTATTCGTTAAACCTTCACATATAATTACGGAGGCGAACTCCTCCGGTTCACTAAAACACATAAATCATAATAATTTAATGCGAGTGGGTCTTTCTCGCGCCGCGCCGCCTTAGGACGGTTTTTTCTTGAGTTACGATCCTTCGCGCATCTGCGCTCCTTTCCACTTTAACCTGAAATGGTTTCGAAATTGACAGCTTTATAAATATAAGAAAGGGGTACTGGCTCGTGAACGTGCGATTTGTATGGAAACCACTGTAAATAACGACCAATGGACAGCACGAAGCGGCGCTCTTTCAATTTTATGAACACCTAGTATTATTTCTTCGGGTGTACATTAAATTGTGACGGGCAATCACTGGAAACAATGACCCGGCAAAGTATAACTTATAAACGGGTATTCGTGCTGTCAAATAATTGATACGTAAGTACAAGCAGAAACAAATGGAAGCGTGTCTTCGTTTTGACGCTTCCCAGTTCTTCCAGTAAAAATTTAATAACAGGTACAATTTCTGAATTTTTCATTTTTATTTTATCTAAAATGTCAAACAACCTGGCAATCTATTTATTGGAAATTAGAAACCGTCACCTATACACATGACTTCACAGAATAAGTATTCTGGGGGACCCACAGTGCCTACATGACATATATTTAATAACTTAAGTGCTAAAAACTATCCTAAAATGTACACTTTGAAAATAGATGAAAGACTCTCGATATACACGTATGTTTACTAAATATTCTACATTAAAAATGGGAACCTTGTATACTAAGGTCACAGTCTAAACAACTCTTTGCTACACTGTATTAAAATTAATGACTCTGACACCATATTTTAATTGTAAATTTATTGTTGTTATCAAAATTATTTCTAGAACGGATTCTACACTAATTGAAAAAGAGGAAAGAAACAAGTTCATGTAAAATAAAATACAATAACAAAACAATAACAACAATAGTAAAAAAAAAAAAACAAATAAATACTCATTCTTTTGAAATTAATAATATAGAATTCCAACAAAAAAATAGGAACCTGAGACCACGCTATATAAACCATCCCATTAGCCTGTCTAATTTAAAAGAATCTTAAGACAATAAACAAAAGGTATACATTTTTTTTTATTTAGTAATAGACTAGTGGTTCTCAATGTGCTACTTATGGGGGAAAGGGATTGTTAGTAATGGGGATCTAACAGCCCCATTGCTAGCAATATACCCTATCACATCGACCCCCGCGCGATTTCTCCAAGAAACTATCTTGATAAATTTTTGTAAAATTCGTCAGGATAAGGTTACTGACCTGCTTTCCTCACTTATCATTTCAGTGGTGTCCCGTTAACGTATACTATTAGTACAGACGGGGTTACCATTCTATTATCATCTATTAAAATAATATGCTAAGTATTTACATCTGGCGGGAATCGAAACGGGAAAAGTAAATTGTAAACAAGGCAAACCGCTATACAAAACTAGTTTAAATCAAAAATAACAAACACCGTCCGTCTTTAAGTCGGTCTGTACGATTAATATATCACTTTCAATATGAATACACGTGATTGTGTTATTATAATTGAGCCGCCGTACCCCGCGCGGCGGGTCACACCTTGAGGTGATTTAGAGCATTTTTTTTTTATTTTATAAAAGAAAACACTCACAAAGTCATGTAAGTCAGATGGTCAAGACATTTAACTCTTTCATAGATTAGAATAAACAGAATTCCGGCACAAAATATTTACCATACTATTTTTTTTTTATTCAACTTAAAATGGCAAACAAGCTGACGGCCCACCTGATAGAAAGTGGTCCCCGTCGCCTATAGACATGAGCAGTACCATGGACATAACAAAGTATACTGTTTCGTCCATGATACCCCCCATGCGTTGCCATTCCTGAGGACTCAGGCGTTATTCTTATACTATATCCCACCCTTCAAACCGAAACACAGCCACGCAAACACAACTGCTTCACGGTTGAAACATGAATGGGACAGAGGTACCCAAGCAATCGACTTTTGTACAAAGTCTCCCTCTGGTACCATATCAGCCATTAATTGTCTACCGCTGAATATGTCCCCCTATTAGGAGGTTTTACTAGTAGTTGCCACGCTTTGCAAGCAAGTTGGCAACCGCAATTAGGCTTTGATGACGTTTTCAGAGGGACACTGCTGCACATCTCTCGACCATTAGGTAACTTCCTTTAATCACCTATTAAGACACCCACGGAAAAGGAAGGGATGACCTATTCTGTCGGAACCACGCGACAAAGTGTTTCTTTCTTCTTAAATACAAATAATTAAGAACTTATGCAAATTAGAATTTTAAAGAAAAATGTAAGTAAAAATAAAAATTGTACGATAATCAAATATTATAAAAGACATTTCAGACATATAACTAAAAAGTATATTTTTCAATAGGCTTCATTTATTTGTCTGAAATTGAATCTTTCATCATAAATAACTAAAGGTTGTCTGTAAGAGATTGCCCTAGCGATAAGACCGCCTTTTGTACCTTTATGTGTATATTTCAATCTGTATTTATGTTACTGTATTTCATTTGAATTATTCACTTGTCATTGTATATTTTTATTTATGGTGCAATAAAGAGTTAAATAAATAAATAAATAAATAAATAAAATAGTAGAAGATTTATGTGTATATATAAAGTATAAAACTGGTACAGCAAACAAGCTGCCGACCCATAATCCGTTGCTACTCCTGAGAACTAGTATCATGTGTAACGTAGTAATCACTTGCTAGTAACGTAGTTGTTAACGTAATAATTTATTCATTATTTATTACATATCCTATATCCACTGGTCACCATAAATCTCTCCCATATTATGTCACAAAGTATAATCCTGCTCCACTTACAGCCAGCAACTCTCTGCAACAGTCTTGAGATCGTCACTAGATTTCGCGTGAGGTCACTATACTTTCCTGTACGGAATCGCCACTCAAGAACCTTTCTTCCTCATCAGTTGTCAGTTACTCGAATTATATTGTCGATTCATTACCATTTCAGCATTAATTTAAATAAATATGATTACGGGACATCCAAGGTGAGTGATGCCCCCAGAGTTGTTTATGCTTTCCTTCCTTTCAATCCTTTCGAGTCATCAAAACATCTAATGCAGTGGTAAAAAGTTTTATAGATATAAAGTCATCCTGTCATTGACTGCTTTGTACTTGGATCATTTTCGTGCTCTTATTGTGTTCTCGAACAATCATCAGACTTGTTAAATTAGTTATACAAAATTCTTAAAGATTGAAACAATTCCATATATGGCGAAGTATCTTACTTATACTTTCTCAAAAGTCTTGGTACACATACCTGTACATCCATCTTTTTTTCTTTGTAAGTGTGTCCACAGATAAAGTATTTAATTAATAGATAAATTAAAATGTTCGAATGAATACAAAAAAAATGTTATATCTATTTTCCTCTTTCATTTACAGTAAATCACGCAGTAAATTCTATTTTAATTAAGCATAGGTATCTAAACGAGTCCGGGCGTAACGAAGACAAATCGATACGTGTTGGGGCTCATTATGGCGGCGCGTTAAAATTCATAATGAGACTATAGAATATTCAATTAATTAATAACGCTATCGATACTTGTCTACTCTGTGTTTTCCGTATAGTTTTTTTTTTTTTTTTTTATCAAGCTCTTTCCCGCCAATATATGTTTTTTTTTACTATTAGGGAGGCAAACGATCAAATCCAACTGATGGGAAGTGAAGTTTAAAAATCTTCTTTTAAAGATCTAAAGGCACATTTTTAAATAGATAGATCTTTATTGTTTCCTCCGTAAGTTTACAATAGTAAACTTATTATAGATATAAACAATTATAAGAATTTTTAATCTTTTTTAATCTATCATATTCTTTATTCCAGCCATTCAATGATAACTTCATTGACCTTATGGCTGCAACAAGAAACAGCCCCAGACTACCTGCTTACTGATCTACTCAAAAATGAATGCTGCATCAGAAAGTATCGACTTTCTGATGCAGCATTCATTGTCACACACAAGTTGATACTCAAGAACTAATAAAATTTTGTATACATATCACAGTATTTATATCACAGGAACGGAAGAATCGGAAATCGCGCTTATGAAGCCGCGTAATTATATGAATATGAAAACTTTTTTTACAACCGACTTTATAAAGAAGGAGGTTCTTAAGTCAGTTTTATTTTTTTACGTTTGTTGCCTCATAACTCCGTTACTTCTACTTACTGATTGCTCCTATAAAAAAAAAATTATTAAAATAGGATCAATAGTTTGCTATTTAAAGTTTTAGGTCAAATTGACTGGTTTTGACACAACTGAAGTTGTTTTTTTATGAGTTCACACACAATCTGTAATTATCAGTACTGACATAAGTAATAGGCAATGCGAGTACCTACTTGCGTGACGTGCATCTAATATCTATAATTCCAATACAATAAATCGATATCAATCTATAAAATACCTAATTGTTTATAATCATAAGCAATTTATTTGAATAACACCAAAAACCAACGCTGCTATTTGATACGGAATACGGTTAGAAACCCATTTTCCCATGCCACAGTTGAACAAGATTTAAATCTCAAAAGATCGTATAAAAATATTCGTTGCCAATAAACAATCGTGCTACTCTCAAACCAATTCAAACTTTATGTTAACTTAATTGAAAAATTTAAATAGCAACAGTTAAACAACTCAATTCACGCATTAAGGTGCGGTTTAATTAATGCGATTGAAAATTGCTATGTTAATGTCATATAGCGGTTACCGCGCTAACTAGGGCTCATAACGATGCAATTTCAGTGATATATTGATGACTTGTCGTTTTATATGAGCTACAAATAATTACGTCTGTCGTAACGTAATAGGTAAATACGGCGTATCCAATTTGTGATTTATCCATAATACAGATACGTATCTACATAAAGCCAGAATAGTTAAGATATTTATAATTAATATAATCCAATAAAAACATTATTAAAATTATGCAGTTATAGATGTTCATAAAGTGAAAATATTGGAAAAGAAATTGTCGCCCATTACACCCCTCAAGTATTGCCAATCCTTGGTTTAAAAACTTCAAAAAGCACTATTTAGTATCACAATCATTACAGTTGATTCATATGGTCTCTTCTCTACTAATTGACTTGCATATTGACAAATTACCTAGTCAGGGGAAGGGACTGTTATTAATGGGGAAGTTAGTCCTCGTTGTCATCAATATCCCACCCCTATCAGGTCGACCTCTACGCGGTTCATCCTGAAAATCATCGTGACTAACTTACCTTTAAATTCAACACGATGGGCTAACGGACCTGCCTTTTCATCCTTACCAATTAACCCTCACTGATGTCCCACCAGTGTATAATTGTATGTCAATAGCGCAAGCGGGGTGACCATTCCATTATCATCCATAAAAAAAATTAATCAGTCGTCTTCATATAAAGACCGATCGACTACCAAACGCGGCCTAAATTGGATTGTCCAAGATCGAATATTAAAAATAATATCTGAAACCAAATAATCGAGTCGTATTAATGAAACTACAGGTTAACTAGACACAAAAATAAATACATAACAAAAATATAGCTAACGATAATTAGACACGCGAACAGGCAATAAAGCAAATTCTAATCTGTTTGTAAACGACTATAAAAAAATATAAAAAAAAGTAACCAAACGGACTTGCTTCCGTGGAGATAAGGCGACGAGATTTTATCTAAATAGCGTGAGATGTTTCCCTTTTCACGTATAAATAAATCGACTACCTACTCCTAAATCCGTATTAATTATTGGCTGGTGATTTCATTAACAGTTCTAATTAAAATCATTCATTCCATTCATTCATCTTCTAGTTACATTTAAGATTTACTTTGACGTTAATAACATTAAAATAGTTTTGTAGCACGATAACGACGCGTTAAGATACAAAGATATGTCTTTTTTTTAATGAGTGATAATGAAATGGTGTCTGTGTCCGTTGACAGGGACGATAGGTAAGGATGAAACCAAGTGGTCTACCATGAAATGAAATTCCGATTTTTCGGACTCAATTTCGTGTTTTTGTTCATAGATACCATTAAAGTGTAATATTGTAACATTTTTAAACGGCAAAACGTTATGTTTTATATAATTTTAACATCGATTTTGTGTTTCGTTTAATACCGAAATTTCGGAAAATATTTCATTTTAGGCTCTGAGATCAGTTGACCCATTTTATATAGATTTATATAGATATATTAAATAAAATATTATATTTGTAATTGTTATAATGTTTAAAATTAATTGCAAAGTTTATAAGATAAAAATACAAAATATAATATTGTTATAAATATATAATATAAATATATATTCCTTTTTAAAAGGCCGGCAGCACACCTGCAATGCCTTTGGTGTTGTGGGTGACCATGGGCGGCGATAGTCACTTACCATCAGGTGAGCCGCATGCTCGTTTGCCCCCTGTGTTGTAAAAAAAAAAAGAAAAAAAATTAAAATAAATTGATGAGCATTACTTTTATTTAAACTACAAAATGTTATATATGCTTATTATATATATGCTGCAAGAAAAAAAATAATTTTTACTTACTTATTTTATATCTATATATTTGGCAGTAAGCAGAATATATGACATTTCAGACAAACTTCTGTGGTTTTTGATGTGCTTGTTTGTTATTTAGGTTTTTATTATATAAATAAATAAATAAAATTGTTATCCCTGTTGCCCTTTCTGTTACACTTTGTATAATACAAAGCTAGACGAAGGCCAATAAATAAATGTAAAGAATCCTTTTAAAATTAATCATCATATTTGTCCCTTTGACTAAATATTTTAAATACCATAGGACACCATAAATTTTGTCGGTAGCCTTTCTTGTTTGACATGAGAAAATAAAGTGTAATTCTCTTCAGTGATTACTCGAATACTACTCGTGTATAGATCGTTAAACCTAATGCTATCTCAGGATGAAATAATTTTCTCACTAATCCTAAAAATATATCGACCATAAATAATCACTCATATTGCCGTCTGTCCAAACCCTTTAATAGTGATGTCAAATTGTTATCGATATACTTACACCTAATTTAATATTGATCTAAAACTTACACGTATCAATTATCGTAATCATTATGAAACTAATAATATTTTATGAGATATTTTTATGTCACAAAATGTTTTTTCTATTTTTACAACGGTAAGGGTTACCATTGCCTGTTGGTATACAAACAAATAATTGAAAATTAAATATAATTAATTATTTAATAAATAAAAATAACTTTAAAAATGTAACTTATTTACTCTTTATTACACCACACATTTTTGGCAATTTCATATATCATAAAACAAAATAAACTCGTGTTTTATTTCATAAGTAAATTAGGAAAGGAAAACTATAAATGTTAACATAAAAAAAAAGAATTACTTTTTATTACGTATATCTAGATTTAGCAAAAACAACATAGACAAACATTAATTTTTTTATCCAAAAAACAATATTTAAAATTGAAGTTTGCGAAAATTTATCGACAACTCAAGTCACATCACTAAAGCTTAAAATCGGTAACATCTACAGATGGGCAAAGCACCGGGTTTAAACCCGGTGCTTTGGTAAAAACCCAATAAACACCCATAAACTCCCATAATCACCCAAAAAAATAGGTTTTTACGTATTTTTTTGAAAATATGTAAGTAATACCAATAAATTATTTTTATAAATTGTATTGATCAATTCTACAATATTAAATAAAACGTTAACTAATAATATTTCAGGAAATTTTAAAAATCTATATATAATAAAATGAAAGTAATTAATTTTCAGTGTTTTCATGTTGCAGTTGATCAACATGTTGGCCTTTTGCTTCCCGTAGATACTTTAAAATTTCTTCATAACACCTCGTTCGCACACATGGCCGTATATATTTAAATTCTTGAGCCACTAACAGTCCGAAATACTCATTTCTTTTATCCTCTTCTCCATAAATTAAGCATTTAGAACAGTTTGTTTCTTCTTTCAGTAAATTTTCTTTTACTTTATCCTCGTTTTTTTCTTTGTTGCGACGACGCTGGGTAAATCATCTGGACACTGGGTCTCACTATCGCCAAATATATTTGGAGATCGGCTTCGGCTACGGCTTGGCAGACATTTTTTTCTTTCTACAATTTTAAATTAAATTTATTAGAATAAATGCTTCGAACACACGCGATCTAAGTACCTTTTGTGTTTATTATACCTTACCTACCTAGGTATAAAAAGAGTACTTACGTAGATTTTCTTTTATTAACTGTTTTATACGAAGATCTTGATCTCTCAAATTAGCATCCATTTTACTTCCAGTGATTATCAACTAAATTAATAATCCACAAAGTATTAAATAACGTTTTTATGAAATATTTAGCACAAAAACAATACCCTTTAAATATCGATCGTCAGTAACTGTGGCTGACTTACCTATATTCTAGCAAGCAGGACTGCCAGATGTGAAGGGGAAATCCCCAATAAATTGTTGCATGTGACTGATGATGTGAGCATGTTCGTTTCATAATAAAAATGTTGCCAGGTAACCAAAAAGTCGTATGTTTTTGTGCGAATTACGATCATAATCTTTACGATCGTACATTAAAAAATAGACAAATAATAGTATGAGTACGATTTAAATCGTATATCTGTCAACCCTGCTAGCAAGACAGCGACAAAATCACGTTGCATAACAATGTAGCCCAAGCTTATATCTTATGAAATATACGGAAGAGATACGGACTTAGAAAAAACAGAAATGTTGTTCTTTGTGGAAGTCATTGATGAAATTCTATGTATTTTAGCCCGCAAACTTTCTTCAAACAAAAACAGCGCCATCTAGTATCGAGTTCTGTAATTATCTCTTTGTTTATGGATTTGAAGTAAGACCGCCACGCATGCAATACATTATGACTGGGGATTCCCCTATTCGTCGACGCTGAATATGAGGCGACGACAATCACTGTCAAACGTGTTCACTATTACTCTGACTCTGGTAACGTGACTTCCTGGTAACGTGTTAGGTAGGAAAAGCAGTAAAAAAGTGCATATTAAGGGAGCAGATTTGAAATAATATTTATACTTAACAAGAAATAATTAAAGGTAAGTGGATTTTTGAATGATACAATTATATCATGATCACTTAACAATTTTAACTTAAAATTAGATGTATTATTACAAGCTTTTATTTAGCTTGCGTTATGTAAATAAAAGTATGTAGGTATGTTCGTATGTTGATGCAATTATCCTCAATCCTCAACCGACTGGGATAAAATTTTCCATACACGTTTATTTTGGATGATAGTGCATAGTTAGCTGAGAGTCGTCATTGGATAATAATGGTGGATAGCCTAAGATGTGTACTAGATATTTATTTTTAACATAATATGCGTAAGTACCTAATCGAATTAAAGAAGTTGCTGAGAAAAATACAGAACAATACGATAATAAACTAGCGTCTGCGTTTAATCCTCCGAGGAGATGTAATTTTACAAAGGTTTTTTGTATTTATTTTATTATTTTTTTAATAAATTTATTGTAAATAACAAGAAATAATCATTGTAAAAAAATAGGCACTCTATTGTTGAATTTTCGTCAGACCAACTAATCATCGTTCATTTTTTTAGGTTCAATGGGGAGACCTAAAGATTTACGCATATGGGAGCACTACCGTACTTTACCAAACAAGTCTGTTTCTTGCAAGCTTTGTAATAAGGTCTACAAATTCAGTAATGCTGCCAAAATGCTTCAACATCTTATCACTTGTCCAAAATCTCCAGAAACATTAAAAGACTCTATGAAACTTATAAAAGATAGCTCGTCCAAAACCAAAATGTCTGGACTGTCAGAGATAGAGACAAATGATTCTTTTATAAGCCCCTCGTCGTCTGCTAACACTACAATAAATGCTGAGTTTCAAGACACCGATGATCATATAAAAACAGAATTAGCGAGAGCTATATTTGTAACAGGGACGCCATTATCGATGGTGCAACATCCTTTATGGATACAATTTTTCGAAAAATTGCAACCAAAATTTAAAATACCTTCACGTAAAGCTTTAGCGACAAAATACTTAGATAAAATATATAGAGAAATGCGTTTTGAGTTAAATGAGGAACTAAATGCTTGTAGTTACTTACACCTTCAGTGCGATGGCTGGTCTAATTTAAGAAATGAAGGAATAATAAACTTTCTTATATCAAAACCTCAACCTGCATACGTTAAAAGTTTGAATACAGAAAGTAATCCTCACACTAGTGAATACCTTAGCCAAGAAGTTGAAAAAGTAATGAAAGTGTATGGAGCAAATAAGTTTCTTGTACTTATTGGCGATAACGCTAGAAATATACAAAAGGCATTCGAATTAACAAAACTCAAATATCCACATGTTGTTCCTCTCGGTTGCTGTGCACATATCCTTAACTTGTTGTGCCAAGATATTGTAAAGATACAAGAAGTAACTGTGTTTATTATGCAAGCCATAAATATAATAAAAACTGTTAAAAGGAGTCAACGATTAAGTTCCTTGTTGATAAAATCAAGGCAGGGTGAAGATTCTACACAAACACTAAAATTGCCTTGTGCTACAAGATGGGGAAGTCATGTTACTTCGTTAAAAAGTTTGAAAGCAAATAAGATAGCTTTGCAAATATTAACAGTTAGAGAAGATGTGGTAATTTCAAGAGATATTAAAGATTTAATTCTAAGTGATGATTTCTGGACGAAGACAGGGGAATGTATAAGTATTTTGGAACCAGTCACTGAAAGCATATTTTACTTAGAGAGCGACCAGAATCGTTTGCATCGCACATACATTACATTTAGAGATGTACAAGCTAAGATACGTTTTGCATTAAATGAGATTTCGACATTGAGCGAAGAAAGCAAACAGCAGATTCTAACATCAGTATCTTCAAGATGCAATATGGCAATGAGGCCAATACATTTTGCAGCATATATTCTAGACCCCAGGACTCTAGGAGTCGAACTTACTCAAGAGGAAGAACTTAAGGGTATGGAGTTTATCTACAATTTAAGCCAACACTTAAGTTTGTCAAATGTAATGGCAGATTTGGCGTGTTATAAAGCTAAAGAAAACTTTTGGGCCAGAGGATTTGTATGGAGCTCATTAGATAGCATTGAGCCCCTAATATGGTGGAAAGGTATTTGTGGTTCCACTGAGTTAAGCAAAGTAGCGATTCGTATTCTATCAGCTCCCTGTACTTCGGCAGCCACTGAGCGTTCCTTTAGTATCCAAGGCTACATACATAATAACAAAAGAAATCGACTTACAACTGAAAGAACTGAAAAAATTTCATTCATTTGTTATAACTGGAATCTTAAACATAAAGCTGAATGCGAGGACATTCAGTTTAATGAAGAAAATACCTTAGAAGCTTTCATTGAGCAAGTAAATGAACATAACAGTTTAGACGAAATAGAGCCTATCGAACCTATACAATTCATCGCTTGTAATAACTCTGAATCTGACAGTGATTGACTGTAGTTTTACATTTTACTTTCATCTCTTTCTTAATAAACTCAAAATCAAATTAAAAGTTTTTTATTCTGTAGGCTGCATAATAATATTGTCTATGTCCAGTATAGTGGACGTCTTGCGGCTGAGATGACGATGATGAAGTACAAAATCATAAACACCCAAAAATTTGGGTGTTTATGGGGTTTAAACCCAATAAACCCAAAACACCCGGTTTTTACCCACCAGACTTTAAACCCACCCAGGTGGATTGCCCATCTCTAGTAACATCCGATTGGTTATAGAGACATCTGTGTAGATTAAAATATATATCGGTTAATAATATTAGTTGTTATTAAAATATTCGTTTTATTGTCGCCGATCCGATGCCGTCGCTTTCACGACCTAAAAGTCATCGTTAAACTGTTTTTATGTCGGATATTTTTCCTGATTTCTTTACTTACGGCCTTTTGTAATCCTTTTTAATAACGTCAAGAATTTATATTTGTACAAATTAAACAGATTATGATGTACCTACCTACCTTATATAAATGATAATTTAATATTTAGTTATTTTATTCGATGAATTCGGTCATAAATTTTAATTAAAGAGAAAAAAATGTCTCATATGGTGTAACATTTATTTCTAAAGCGCAGAATATCTAACAGAGTAATGTCTGCCTAGAATTATTTTATACAGAGAAAATAATTTCAATTAAAATGACAATTACCTACAATAAATATATTTAAAAGACAGTAGTATCTACTTTTTTAATCTTATAAAAGTAACGATTTTTGCAAACTTATACAAACATTTTTTTATTATTTAACCATAGACATAATATCTATATATACAAGTAAGGTTCTTAAGTGGCGACCCCGTATAGGCAAACGCAGTGTCGGACGACCCCCCATTAAATGGAGCGACGACCTCAAAAGCATTGCAGGGAGTCACTGGATGCACGTGGCTCAGAACCGTTCCTTATGGCAGTCTATGGGGGAGGCCTATGTCGAGCAGTGGAAGGATAATAGCTGAGATGATGATGATGATGATGATGATGATGATAACAATGATATACTCACACTTTATTTCAGATAGTTGATTTTACCCTACACGTAATACTTAATAGAAGCTTTTCTATAAACCAGGACTTCAAAAGAAACTTTCACAATAATCAGAAAATAATAATAGGTAGATAACAAAGAGAAACGTTTCGTATCTATTTATAAACAGGGCCAAACATGTCCTATTCTATTCTATGGACGGTTAATTGAGCTATATAATTTGACACCTCACGGCGTAGTGAATAGCCAATTATTAATATAGGCCCTTGATTAATTGTGATATCAGCATTTAATTTTCGTGTTAACACTCTCGCCTCGCACTGCGCCGCCATTGTGCGCCGCGCGCCTTTGTGTGCCGTGACGTTTCAATTTTGAATAAATTAAATTTCGAACGCTTCATTTTTTCCAAACCTTTTGGCTTTACAGAGAAAGGAATGAGCTTGCGGCCAGTGTGATAATTTATTGTCGTAATAACTAAGAATAGATTTAGCTTGTTTATATTATACACTGTGATAGAGAATAGATACGTCGCTATGAATAGAATACCAACATTGTTTATATTAATGTACCGGCATTCAATGCTCAAGTTAAACAATTGTTAATAATTAAGTCGGTATAAAGAAATCGCCGTTTAATCAATCATATCGTACAGTTTTATATTTATACGCCTACCAGGGTTAATGCCTACACTATCATTTCTAAGTAAGTATATAAGATTGAACTAGATCAATCTATCAATATCAATGTAGGTATATAGGTGATGGCACATTTTTAATAAGTATTGTTGATGCAATATTTTGTAAAGATGTAAAATATTCTAAAGTAAATCCGATGAGATTACTTTTGGTTATTATCCTGAATTTATAACTCTATAAGATCCTTCCTACTCCTAGGCTTATAAATTCATTAATTTCTTAATTCATTAGTTCTGGAAAATTAAATAATAAAATAAGAGACGTAGATAATAAAATAAGAAATTTTGTACTCTACTATAAGGAATATAAAACAATTGTTTACTAACATTACTTTTCAATTAGGTATATTATTTTGATGTTTAAGTAAAATTAATGAAAAATCTATTACGTTTCTATATTTACGTATACCTAATTAAAATAATCTCTATTGTCCTTAAATTATATGATAGAGTATCTGTAGATATGATTGTATTAAATATGTATATCTAAGTATGACAAAGATAGATTGTGTGAAAAAATAGTTCCAAAATCAAATTTAAAAAAAACTGACCCAATCTGAGAAAACTTCTATCCAGTTACTTGCAACACGAAAGAAAAGCGCGATTCGTTTTGATTTAAAAGAATTTAGTCAGCCAGACGTCAATCAGCTAACCAAAATTTCATACGTTTTTAATACTCGTTTTATACAACCTAAACTATTATCTATTAATTTTTAGTATTATTAAAACACATAATGTGTTACAAAGTTAATTTTAAGTTTTAAAAATAAATCTACTTATTTAATCACTAACTACTACAATATGATTACTAGGCGTGTAAAATAAACGGCGCTTATCCACTTACTACAGTTTAGCCAAACCAATTCCAAAATCAAATACGTTTACGGCAGCAATTTATAAAATCGCTACCGCGATCCATATTTAAAAATTCAAAACTCGCGTTCGAATCAATGACTTAATCCAAATTTTATTACGGCGCTGTTAAGTTATTAATTTATGTGGCCAATCGAGTTAACTAATTCACATTTTTTTTAATAATATACCTGTTACTTAACTAAATAACTTTATCATAATATTAAAGACTCTTATTTACGTTACAATGTACTTATTGTCTGTGTGATGTCCTTAGTAATCATAACTAAGTATATTGGTAATTATCTAAATAAGATCGTAGTCTAAATAGTAATAAAACCTCATAAAATAATATATTGTACATACTTCTACAATAAAGACCTCAAACCTTGGTCTTCATAGATTTTCTAACACCCCAAAAACATGGCAAAAAAAATTGTTTTTATACAACTTAGAACGGCAAAAAAGCTGACGGCCCTCCTGATGGAAAATGGTAACCGTCGCCTATAGACATGAGTAGTACCATGGACATAACAGAGTATACTATTTTACCCATGATACCCCCCATGTAAATTCACTGCCATATCCCATCCTTCAAACTGAAACACATTTGGGCAAACACAACTGCTTCACGGTTGAAACATGAATAGGGCAGAGGTACCGAAGCAAACGACTTTTGTACAAAGTCTCCCTCTGGTATATAAAATATTTTCATTTGCAGCGTAGGTTCACAAGACAGAATAAAACGCTAGGCATTGCTATCGCGTTCTATCTTAAATCAACATACAATAGCGAAAACGTATCAACTGGTTGATTTCTTAGTTATTTGCATCATTAATTATCATCATCATCATCTTCACATCAGCCGATAACTGTCCACTGCTCTAAGTATTATACATCCCTTCCTCTATATCTCTCCTATAAACTGCCATAAGAAAAGGTCCCGAGCTACCTGCATCCACGGACTCCCTGCAATACATTTAAAGTCGTCGCTGCATCTAGTGAGGACCATACTACACTGCGATAGCCTGTATGAAATTTAAAAAAGACAAGAAATTAATTTATATAGAATACACCAACAATATGTTTACAATAATTAAAGAGAATAGGTACAATGCTATAAGTAAGCTTAAGGCTAGATGAGCATATCAATTAAAGGCGTATACAGCTCTTACACATAAGTGTTAATTTATACTAAGCTAACAATCATACAATTATAAAAGATTTAATCAATACATATTATAAAATCGTAACTGGTCGCTGTCTGTACATGGAAGATATATAAGAAAAAATATTATAGGGGGGTTTTATGAACAAAATAGAACCCAAAACAATGTACGTTTGTGCACACTAATCTCAGAAACGGCTTAACCGATTTGAATGCAGTTTTCAATAATGTATTGCGGTAAGCTCGGCTTAACATTTAGTGTTTGTTTTATTTCAATCGGTTCATAAATAAAAAAATTATATTAATTTAAAGAATCACAAATAAAATGCTATAAAAATAACCGATCAATAAATTTGTTGAAACTTTATAAAGGTATTAGGTACGTAATTATCATTTAAGTATGAAATACAATATAAGACCGAATTTATGAAGAGTCCCAATGGGAATGATATACGGGAACTATATAATTAAAGCCAGGTAACGCCGCGGGAAACGGCTAGTTACGAGTATTAATATATACTATTAATAAGCTTAATAAATTGCATTAAGGAATTTCCAGATTTATTCCAAAGAGATAAGAAACAAACTCGCTTTCACAAACTCACTAGTAAGGTAAGGATTAATTCCATTAATATCAAAATATTGTACTATGAACCTTCATCATCACTAGACTAGACATCAAGAATGTCGCGTACACTAGTTAAATCCGCTTATCTAATGCATTTTTAATCACTTGACGCCCTGCGCCGGCGCACCTCACGCAGTCTAATTACACCACCGTTCGCCACCTGCCCGCCATGATTGAGTCATTCCCACCTCTACCCATCGTTCTAGTAACTAATGACTGTTTTTAATATAAAACTTCGCCATATGTGATAAAGGTTTCATTTTGATAAATTTATGTTTTGATATATTACTCAACGCCATCTAGTATCAAACTAAGCAGTGCTTGTATTACAGGTGCACGTTTTTTCTTTGTAAATACATTCATATTATAGAATAGAATAGAATAGAATAGAATAGAATAGAATAGAATAGAATAGAATAGAATAGAATAGAATAGAATAGAATAGAATAGAATAGAATAGAATAGAATAGAATAGAATAGAATAGAATAGAATAGAATAGAACAGAACAGAATAGAACAGAATAGAATAGAATAGAATAGAACAGAACAGAAGAATAGAATAGAACAACAAATAGAATAGAATAGAACAGAACAGAACAGAATAGAACAGAACAGAATAGAACAGAATAGAACAGAACAGAATAGAACAGAACAGAACAGAACAGAACAGAATAGAACAGAACAAAACATAAATAGAATAGAACAGAACAGAATAGAACAGAACAGAATAGAACAGAATAGAATAGAACAGAACAGAATAGAACAGAGAATAGAAGAGAACAGAACAGAACAGCATAGAATAGAATAGAACAGAACAGAATAGAACAGAACAGAACAGCATAGAATAGAATAGAACAGAACAGAATGGAACAGAACAGAACAGAACAGAATAGAACAGAATAGAATAAAATAGAACAGAATAGAATAGAATAGAACAGTACAGAATATAACAGAATAGAATAGAATAGAACAGAACAGAACAGAACAGAACAGAACAGAACAGAACAGAACAGAACAGAACAGAACAGAACAGAACATAACAGAACAGAACAGAACAGAACAGAACAGAACAGAACAGAACAGAACAGAACAGAACAGAACAGAACAGAACAGAACAGAACAGAACAGAACAGAACAGAACAGAACAGAACAGAACAGAACAGAACAGAACAGAACAGAACAGAAATAGAACAGAACAGAATAGAACCGAATAAAACAGAACAGAATAGAACAGAACAGAACAGAATAGAATAGAATAGAATAGAACAGAACAGAATAGAATAGAATAGAATAGAACAGAACAGAATAGAACAGAATAGAACAGAACAGAATAGAATAGAATAGAACAGAACAGAACAGAACAGAACAGAACAGAACAGAACAGAACAGAACAGAACAGAACAGAACAGAACAGAACAGAACAGAACAGAACAGAACAGAACAGAACAGAACAGAACAGAACAGAACAGAACAGAACAGAACAGAACAGAACAGAACAGAACAGAACAGAACAGAACAGAACAGAACAGAACAGAACAGAACAGAACAGAACAGAACAGAACAGAACAGAACAGAACAGAACAGAACAGAACAGAACAGAACAGAACAGAACAGAACAGAACAGAACAGAACAGAACAGAACAGAACAGAACAGAACAGAACAGAACAGAACAGAACAGAACAGAACAGAACAGAACAGAACAGAACAGAACAGAACAGAACAGAACAGAACAGAACAGAACAGAACAGAACAGAACAGAACAGAACAGAACAGAACAGAACAGAACAGAACAGAACAGAACAGAACAGAACAGAACAGAACAGAACAGAACAGAACAGAACAGAACAGAACAGAACAGAACAGAACAGAACAGAACAGAACAGAACAGAACAGAACAGAACAGAACAGAACAGAACAGAACAGAACAGAACAGAACAGAACAGAACAGAACAGAACAGAACAGAACAGAACAGAACAGAACAGAACAGAACAGAACAGAACAGAACAGAACAGAACAGAACAGAACAGAACAGAACAGAACAGAACAGAACAGAACAGAACAGAACAGAACAGAACAGAACAGAACAGAACAGAACAGAACAGAACAGAACAGAACAGAACAGAACAGAACAGAACAGAACAGAACAGAACAGAACAGAACAGAACAGAACAGAACAGAACAGAACAGAACAGAACAGAACAGAACAGAACAGAACAGAACAGAACAGAACAGAACAGAACAGAACAGAACAGAACAGAACAGAACAGAACAGAACAGAACAGAACAGAACAGAACAGAACAGAACAGAACAGAACAGAACAGAACAGAACAGAACAGAACAGAACAGAACAGAACAGAACAGAACAGAACAGAACAGAACAGAACAGAACAGAACAGAACAGAACAGAACAGAACAGAACAGAACAGAACAGAACAGAACAGAACAGAACAGAACAGAACAGAACAGAACAGAACAGAACAGAATAGAACAGAACAGAATAGAATAGAATAGAACAGAACAGAATAGAATAGAATAGAATAGAACAGAATAGAATAGAATAGAATAGAATAGAACAGAATAGAACAGAATAGAATAGAACAGAATAGAATAGAATAGAATAGAATAGAATAGAATAGAATAGAATAGAATAGAATAGAATAGAATAGAATAGAATAGAATAGAATAGAATAGAATAGAATAGAATAGAATAGAATAGAATAGAATAGAATAGAATAGAATAGAATAGAATAGAATAGAATAGAATAGAATAGAATAGAATAGAATAGAATAGAATAGAATAGAATAGAACAGAACAGAACAGAACAGAACAGAACAGAACAGAACAGAACAGAACAGAACAGAACAGAACAGAACAGAACAGAACAGAACAGAACAGAACAGAACAGAACAGAACAGAACAGAACAGAACAGAACAGAACAGAACAGAACAGAACAGAACAGAACAGAACAGAACAGAACAGAACAGAACAGAACAGAACAGAACAGAACAGAACAGAACAGAACAGAACAGAACAGAACAGAACAGAACAGAACAGAACAGAACAGAACAGAACAGAACAGAACAGAACAGAACAGAACAGAACAGAACAGAACAGAACAGAACAGAACAGAACAGAACAGAACAGAACAGAACAGAACAGAACAGAACAGAACAGAACAGAACAGAACAGAACAGAACAGAACAGAACAGAACAGAACAGAACAGAACAGAACAGAACAGAACAGAACAGAACAGAACAGAACAGAACAGAACAGAACAGAACAGAACAGAACAGAACAGAACAGAACAGAACAGAACAGAACAGAACAGAACAGAACAGAACAGAACAGAACAGAACAGAACAGAACAGAACAGAACAGAACAGAACAGAACAGAACAGAACAGAACAGAACAGAACAGAACAGAACAGAACAGAACAGAACAGAACAGAACAGAACAGAACAGAACAGAACAGAACAGAACAGAACAGAACAGAACAGAACAGAACAGAACAGAACAGAACAGAACAGAACAGAACAGAACAGAACAGAACAGAACAGAACAGAACAGAACAGAACAGAACAGAACAGAACAGAACAGAACAGAACAGAACAGAACAGAACAGAACAGAACAGAACAGAACAGAACAGAACAGAACAGAACAGAACAGAACAGAACAGAACAGAACAGAACAGAACAGAACAGAACAGAACAGAACAGAACAGAACAGAACAGAACAGAACAGAACAGAACAGAACAGAACAGAACATAACAGAACAGAACAGAACAGAACAGAACAGAACAGAACAGAACAGAACAGAACAGAACAGAACAGAACAGAACAGAACAGAACAGAACAGAACAGAACAGAACAGAACAGAACAGAACAGAATAGAATAGAATAGAATAGAATAGAATAGAATAGAATAGAATAGAATAGAATAGAATAGAATAGAATAGAATAGAATAGAATTTTATTGCTAACTGTGTACATACATATAGCAGTAACTATTGCTTTGAATTTGACATCAGTATCAACAGTTATACCCTATCGGGCATGCAACAATTTAAGAACAGGTAATTATATTAACATCGAAACATTCAATACTATTACCATTACTTGATTACAAATAAATATGAAATATTATACAATACAATTAACAAGACAAAGAATAATCATAACCGAATTAAAATAAAATAAACATAATTTCGCTTACATGTCAATTATTATTAATTATTAATTTAATTAGTTTTAAGATTGAAGTATTCATTTAAATTATAAAAAACATTATCAAAAAGCCAGGCTTTGAGTTTAATTTTAAACATATGCTTATCCTGACATTTAATGTTTAAGGGAAGATGATTCAATACTTTAATACCCATTACAATTGCACTCCTTTCATATGTATAACTGTTTATTGTTGGTAGACAAATATCATATTTGTATTTATTACGTAAATTATTTCGAATATCAGATTTATTAACAAAATATGTCATATTATTATTAACAAAAACACACAATTCCATAATATATATGTTAGTCAGGCTGAGATATTTTTCATTTTTAAATATATTTCTTAAAGTCTCATCTGAATACATATTATAAATAATACGTAGACATTTCTTTTGAAGTAGAAAAGTCGATGCAACATCTACAGAATTTCCCCAATATATAATTCCGTATGTTAGTAAAGGGTACACATTACCAAAATAAGCGGACCGAGCAACAGTAGGCGAAGAGTTTTCCACGAGTATAGAAAGAGCATAACAATAACTTGATATCTTTTTATTTACTTTATCTATATGCGATTTCCAGTTTAGATGACAATCTATGGTAACACCTAAAAAGTTATGTTAGTTAACTTCCTCGACTGTTGTATTTGAATGATGGATTTTCAATTTTAAAGAATTATTTTTATAGTTGCGAAATTGAATAAATTTTGTTTTCTTAAAATTTATTTTAAGGTTAATAGTTCTGAGCCACTTAACCATTGTTTGTAATGTTTCATTTATTTCATTTTCAAACACGTCATTATCACTGCTATTATCTGTAATAAAAATGGTCGCATCATCTGCAAACATCACACAGAGATGTTTTGTGATTTTAGGTAAGTCGTTTACACTTACCAGAAAAAGAAGTGGACCCAGAACACTACCTTGAGGGACTCCTACAATTGTTTCTGCTTTAGTAGATTTAATTTCCTCAACAGTATTATTGTTTTTATTATATTTATCAATAACTGTGTATTGTTTTCTATTCATTAAGTATGATTCAACAAGTTTTAATGCTATACTATGCTATACATACACAACACCTAAATAAATAAAAAAAATATCTATACTCTTAAGTTTCTTTTTTATGCAACTTAGAATGGCATGTTTGCCATTCAACTGACGGCCCACCTGATGGAAAATGGTAACCGTCGCCTATAGACATGAGTAGTACCATGGACATAACAGAGTATACTGCTTCGCCCATGAGACCCCCCATACGTTGCTATTCCTGAGGACTCAGGTGTTATTCCTCCGTACCCAGTAAATTCACGCCATATCCCACCGTTCAAACCGAAACACAGCCATGCAAACACAACTACTTTACGGTTGAAACACGAATGGGACAGAGGTACCCAAGCAATCGACTTTTGTACAAAGTCTCCCTCTGGTACAACTACTAAGTACAACTGTTTGCATTGTCTAGATATCGAACTCGCAACTGTTCGACGATAAGGCAAACCGCTTTATTTATACCATATCGTTAAACCACTAAAGTCAGTAAGGTTTTTAAATTTTTCAGGTAATTACTATTAATTCGAAAATTTTAAAATGGATCTAAGCTGCAAACTGTTTGTCATCATTTGCTTTAGTTATTAATAATTTATAGAAACTTAGAAATATACTTACTTTTACCAATAATCACATAAATAATATTAAAGAAATCTGTCATAGTTTATAAAGGTATAAGATTTTTTTTTAATACTAGACTATATAGTCTATGGTCATAGCACGATTAACGTAGTGCGTGTTAAAGATCACAAAAAAAAATTAAAAACATCAGCTATACGATACGCCAAATACCTAAAATAAAATGTCCATACCTATTCAAGTTATACGCAAATTACAAGATACACACCGACCGCTCTATCGACACGTCACTATTATCATTCTAACAATATAATCTTGTGCAAGTTAAGAAAGTCACAACACAACGCTGTCAAATCAATTTCATTCACGCGAACAGATCATTAGAGTTGAAATAAAGCTATTTGTAAGACGCTCTCCGTGAGAACGCCGCTCATTCGTTCATTCGAATCGCGGGTTTGTATACATTTGATTATTGGCAGGATAATAAAAAATAATAACACCTATTTTATATTTAAAAAAAAAATTACATATTTAAAGTTTAGTGCACATCACATTTAAAATTTATAAATAAACTAGATAGATAGATAATTTATTTGCATTACTTACAGCACACAAATTACAACATATATATATATTTTTTTTTTATGGGTGAAAATGGTATGGTAACCCCACCTGCGCTAACGGGATACGCTAGCGGAGCACCAGTGAAGGGTGATCGATGAGAACGAAAACAGGCCAGTTAGCCCATCATGATGAATTCATCAGGAATTAACCATGATAGTTTCCAGGGGGAACCGCGAAGAGGTCGACCTGATTGGGTATATTGCTAGCAATGAGATTCTCAGTCTCCAACAATCCCTTTCCCCCCTACAACATATATTGATATACATAAAAAGCGAGATAACCTTCCTGACGGCCATCAATAAATATGATCGGTACCGTGAACATCCTGGAACAAACTATGACGTACACGGTATCCTTCATATGCTGCCATGCCTCAGAACATAGATTTTACACTTCCATAGTCTCGTACCCGGTAATTTCACTGACACATATTTGCAAACCGAAACAAAGTCGCGCAAACGAATCTGCTTAATGGCAGAAACACAGTCGTCACAGAACACTCAAGAAGATATTTATACAAAGCTCTTCCAGATTCTGATAAAAAAAATATATTAAATCACTGTTGTGACACTTTGTACAAAAGTCGTCTATTTTATATAGGTAGGTACTTTTTTCCCCACTTGAATTTCTGCTAAAAAAATTGCTTACAGGGATGTTTCGGTTTGAAAAGTGAGATACGGTAGTAAAATCACAGGTTACGAAAACATAACACTATAGTCTTCAGGAAATGCATTGCATGATTCTGTTGCTGTTCGGTTCATGTCTATAGGCTACGGTTATTATTTTCCATTATATACCACTGGATTGTTTACCACTCTAAGTTGTATAAAAAAATAAAAATAAAATCCGAGATAATCAGAACGCATGGCACCCCCAAGCCTTATTCTTTCAAGTGTCAATCGACACTTGAATGAAACGTTCCCATATTAATTTAGAGTTCTGTCACACACTGACAGTCCGTAATGTGCAGCAATTTGTCGGCCGACTGTGCTCGATATAGCTGACTCGTCATTACATGACAATGACTGAAATTGAGACGTCTGCTCTATTGTGATTACGTTTTAATTTAGGTGACAAAATAGATTATTTTCTTTTTTTTTTCTCACCGATTTAGTGTAACCAGGCATTCATATTATAGATGCGCCTTTTGTAAAATATTACTGACAAATATAAATATGTATTTTAAAAAAAAATATGGCAACGTCTATATTTTCTGTTAATTGTCAAAGACAATTGAATAATAATAAACAAAGTCGATTGCTTGGGTACCTCTGTCCCATTCGTGTTTCTACCGTAAAGCAGTTGTGTTTGCATGGCTGTATTTCGGTTTGAAGGGTTAGATATTGCGTGAATTTACAGGGTACAGAGGAATAACACCTGAGTCCTCAGGAATGGCAAAGTATGGGGAGTATCATGGGCGAAACAGTATACTCTGTTATGTCCATGGTACTGCTCACGTCTATAGGCGACGGTTACCACTTTCCTTCAAAGCACTTTTTAAATGGTCAATCAAAGAACTGAAAATTGTTCAAATATTGTTTGTTGCTAAAATAAGCTTAGTTTTTTTTTTTTTAATTGATTTGTTAACTATTTTTAACGTGTAATATAATATATATTTATCTTCAATTATATACCTGTATGCACTACAAAATTTCTCAGTATATGTTAATAATTTAATATACTATCAAATAAAAAAGACAAAAGCATTCACTTGTAAGAAGTATGGGCTGCGAGGACCAGTCGTCCAGTAGCTACATTATAGACAATATAACCATAAACAAATCGAGCCATCCTTCAAGATCCATAGACAAGCGTTAACAACTCTATAGAGAAAACAATGGAGGCTTTGTGATCTCGCGCTCAAGAAGCCGAGACCCGTTTAGCTCTGTCCCCCTCCCACTTGTGACATGTTTATAACACCTCCTCTTTTATATTGACATGTTAATAGCTTTTTGCTGCGCCCCGCCCATTCTCTATATTATATCTATTGTGATTACAAAATTATAGTTTTATATTTACAGAAATAATGCTGAAGAGTCATGATTTGATAGCATTATCATTTCTCTTCCTTAACTTATTTTAATCGAAATAAAAAAAAAAGGAATAGCCTACTCTATAATCTAACTGTACTTTTTTGTATCAAAATTGATACAGGATTGCTAATAACAACTATTATTATATTCTGTGGTAATATACCCATTTTTACTTCCGTCCCCAGAATATCTTGTTTGACAAATTTAAGTAGATATAGCAAGTAAAAAATTTAATTATTACGTACTTATAAAATTATATTTGTATAACATTTTAGTGAAATTAAAGAATAGAGCGAAGGATGGGCAGTAACGTGCCTCTTAAAACATCTCTAAAAGCCTAACTGCGGTTGCCAACTCGCCTGCCAAGCGTGGCAATTACTGTCAGCTTGTTTGCCATTCTAAGTTGCATAAAAAATATCCTAAAATATAATAGGTAGGTATATAGGAAATTCTTTATTGTAATTGAAGCAGATAGAGCCACTGCTAGCTGGTGTCTAGAATTAAAAAATCCTAAACACAACACATATTTTTCTGAGCCTTAAAATAATGAACATGCTGACGGCCCATCTGATGGAAATTAGTTACCGTAGTTCAGCGTTGATAAACCTGAGGACTTAGGTTTAATGCCTCCTTCAAACGAAACACAGCCATACCTACAAGTAAAGCTACTTGACAATAAAAACACGAGTAAGTCAAGCTATGTAATACCTAATCCCTAATATCCCTATCCCTAATAACAATCCCTTTCCCCCCTGTGTTACAAACACAGGGGGGAAAGGGATTGTTATTAGGTTGTATTGTTAGTATTGGGGATATAATAGCCTCATTGCTAACAATATAGTATATCAGGTCAACCTCCACGCGGTTCCTCTTGGAAACCATCTTGATTAATTCATTATGAATTCAACGCTATGGGTCAACTAATCTGCTTTCATCCTCGTCTATTATCTCTCACTGGTACCCCATCAGTGTATGGTATACCGATACCGTAAGCGAGGTTACCATTACATTGCTATCCATTAAAAAAACATGTACCCAAGCAGACAACTTTTGCACTAACTTTCCCCCCAGATACAAACAGGTGAATAATTAAAAATAAAAACATAAATTGAAATAGAGCTTTGACTCATTAACACCTTTATTTTCTTTATTTTGTTAGTACCTATACACAACAACAAACTTAATAAAAAAGTTCTGGCAAACATAAGAACATAATTTGTTGCCATCAATCATATATTAGCCTATAAAAACGTGATATGTAATACCATATTCGTTATTAATGTACCTAATCATCTGGTATACATATATCTATTAATGTGATTCGAGGCCGCTCTAACTATGTTTTAATTACAGGCCATAGGCGAAAGAGCTGTATGTTAATAATAATTATAGGGATCATACTGGCGGTGCTTCGTTTAGACATTAGATTTTATTTAGTTAATTATTTAGTGTCTCTATCAACTTTTGCGCATACGTATTAAGTGCATAAAAATATACATGCGAATGAGGAAACTTTTACTTAAGGTTCTTAAAAATATATACGATAAATGAGTAAAATTATATGATTTAAGAATAAGGAAATAAACAGAAAAGTTGATCTCAGATTGTCCGGACTCTATTGCCTCTACCGGTAAAACAATTTATTGTTATTTTACTTGCGCTTTCGTGCAGGGTGTGATCACTAACTGAAGTAAATACTTATATCCTTTTCAATAACCTATAATACATGTATACCAAAATTTCATAATTATAAGTTAATCCGTTAATGTATTAAGAGACAATAAACAAATGCACTTTCACATAATAAAAATTGGCATAACGCTGCCTATTATATTATATAAATTGTAGTTTAACTAAAAATAAAAAAGCTACAGATATAATACCTATAATGTCTAATATTTTCAGACAATAAAGTGGTTCTGAGGCGCCATTTCTTTAAACCTACTGCTAAAATTTGAATTTGATATAGCTAAATGTTTACATGCCAAATACCAATATATACAAAATTTTTAAAAGATTTAAGTCAAAATTAATATAAATTTAATTTACGATGATCTATAAAATAGTAATTTTGTAAAACTATCAAACTAATATATTAGGTAAGAAATAGATTTAAATAAGTGGTGCCTCAGGACCGATCATAATTTATATATTTTATAGGTCGAAGTTTACACAATAGGTTAAATATAAGAAATAATATAAGAATTCTATCCTATATATTCCTCCTGAAATATAAGAATTATTATGAAAATTCTCTATTACAATTAAATATAACCTAAAACTACAAATAACTAATCACTTGCCTACACGAACGGAGAGTAGCTGGCTTGTTGTAAACGCAACACAACAGGGGCTGACTGACACCTCCGCTCCGACCGCTGATTCCTAGTTGTAGTCGTAATTAGACGAAATTAAACCCTCAAGATGTGTTCAGCGTTTTAATTACGTATTAAATACCCAAGAACATAACACGTACCGTGACACCTTGTATTAAGACACTCTTTTGATTTATGTATGAAAAATCTAACTTTCTAATACCCGAGGGAGACTCGGGACGAAATAGTTTGTATTGAAGCACAACATACAATATCGTTATATGGTTACCGGAACTTACCGTTACGTTTTGTAAATACTTCTATACAAATAGTAAAATTTACATTAGTAAAATGCGATTAGGTACCTAAAGGTAGGCACCAAGATCTTTTTGTGGCCTAAGATCCCGGCATAAAATGGGCCACCCCCGTAGAGGGACAATGACGAAGTTAAATTTGACATTCTAAGTTGCATATATATATGAGTTTACAAATAAATCTATATAAATATGTATATATGATGTATATGTATATGTCGAAATGAATATTATTATATGTATTTTCGTTTCGATGAAAATTAAAGTGGCATATGTTCTTAGTGTTCCTGTTATTTTTGCAATGGTTCTATCAACGCACAATACTGTTTTAGTGTCATGCAACTAATGCATAGATCCTGTCTATACCTACCTATCGATCACAGCAGATAGATCCCTGCAGTACCACCTAGCTGAGTTGATAATTCAGTATGAAATTCTTTTTTTATGAGTGAAAATGGTAAGTAATTTTTATAGGCTGGTGGAGCACTAATGAGAGATGATAAGTGAGGATGAAACCAGTTCAGTTGGCCCGTCAATGAATTTTAGGGAACCGCATATAATTTTGTTATATTAAAGTAAGGATGAAGTTAGGTCAATTGACCAGTCATAACAAATTTCTCTTCTTCCCTTCCTGCCCTTTAAATCTTTCGAGCGCCATAAATCTATAAATGAAAAGGCGAAACAAGTATCCTAACCGGTGACTTTTCACCGATATTTCTAAGCGTGGCATTTCCACCTTGACAAATACCTATGCATTATCAAATAACTCAAAACGCACAACAGCCTGCAATTTGACGGTCTCACGAGCGCGCGAAATGGAGATATTAGCGCAATTTATGACGACTAACAACGGCCGCATAGCTTCGCTAGTAAACTAATAACACCTACCCTATATCAATAAAAGCTATTAGCATCGATCAGCGTAAGTATCTGTCCGGGAGTATTACCTAAAATTAAGTTAAACGCCCCGCCTGGCGCGATTCGCCCGCGACAGTAATAACAGTACGCACAGCCGCGAGCGACTGCAATATGGCCGTCCGTAGTCCGTACACGCTACAGAAGTGATCGTCAGGATTCAGAGAAGGCAGGGTGCGAAATAAGCAGCCATAATGTTCCATCTTTCACTTACGTTTAAAAATTCAAATTGAGAATATTCTATATTTTTTTTTTATTATTTTAAACATAGAACGTTATGAAAACATAGGTAAATTGGCGAATGTATTTGTAGCCACGACCGGCCAAATAACACCCCGTAAGGTGGTCTCGCTCGCACTAATTGGTTGTTCGGGCCCGTGAATCCAATTAGTAGTGAGCGGGAGCGGGGTATCCTGAATTTATTACGTGGCTCTTGTTTAGTTTGCTGGTCTTTTTAATTGAAACGTAGTGCGTAACTCGCGGCCGCCCGGCTAATGAGCACAGTTGCTTTGGGATCGTTTCACTTTAGCCAGATAAAACTGAATCGTTCCTTTTATTCTATAGGTATACGAAATACCTTCTGGCATAATAATAAGTACCCCTATAGGTACCCTTGAACATAGAAGAGATTCCCCTTAGAAATCATCTTGATTATTTTTATGTGAATTTGTCACTATGTTTCATCCTCTCCTAACATCTCTCACTGGTGCCAGCGTATACCGATAGGTCAACTTTATCCATTTTACGTGAATAGGGTTACCATAATATATAGGTATTTATGACTAAGTATATGGTATAAATTGTGTTATAAGGTTAAATTGAAAAATGATAACGATATTTTTTTTTTTATTAATAATAAAAATGTAAAAGAACTAGATAAAGAGTCCATAATGATTCGTAATGATGCTTATATAAAATATATTTTTACATACAATATATTTTCGCTTTTAAACCTAATTGAAAATGGACGTCTTCTAATTAATACATGTATATTAATTTGTAAGTAATACCTACGTACATGTGTATATTTATATTATAGCAGAAAAATACTTCCCAGTTGTAATTTAAAAATTGACTAAAATAAAACTAAAATTATTAAAAACGTGATTGTAATCTGTAATATTAGGTACGATTAAAATTTAATATTGGAATGTATAATAAAAATGGATAATATAATATAATATATAGTAATATAGATAATTAGAAAAACAGCTAAAAATTAGTCCACCAGAGTAGAAGCTTGATAAGCAATATTATTTAATGCTTTAAATATAAGTACCGCCATCTAGTAAACAATTATTTTAACGAGCAGTGCTCTTCTTTTATTTGCTTTGCCATCTATTGGCCAGTAGTAAATAACTATACATATCTGCTCATAATGTTTGATATCTGCTATTATAATCTTTGTGCTCTAAAATCATTCACTCACTTGAATAATATAATTTCACGTAGCTGTCAAATTGACATTGACAATTAAGTCAACTGAACGAGCAAGCGATAATTTAGTGATGTAAGTGATTTTTTTCATTCGAGTCACTCGGTACTGATAACTTTCTCACACGAATGCCACTCGAGTGAAGATAACACTCTAGTGATTTTTAATTGATTCGAGTCACTCGAAATATAAAACTCGAGTGACTAAAATTTTAAAACAAATAAAACAATAATAATTTTACATAGAAAATGTGTATTCATTTTCTCAAAAAAAATCTAAACAAAATGTAAAAATATAGACCAAACGGTTTCTTCATTGAATACACATCAGCGCATGCACACATTTTGCATCAAAATGGTCCCATAAATCATTCATGTCCTTATTTTCTGGTTGCAGTTTGACGATGAAGACTCCGATTCTGTTCTGATATTATTTGAATTTGTGGATACAGAGGTAGATTCAATTTCACCAATAACGGATTGCATAGGCCTATCAGCATTAGATTCTACGCCAAAACAAAATTTTCTTAAATCTCGGATCCAAGTAGGTAAATTTAGCTGCAGTTTTGTTTGAGTCTAAAATACTTAACCGTTTATCAACAGCATCTAATAGACTTTTTAGTTCTTGAACATTTCTAATCAAAGGAATCACTGAAGACAATGTTGGACATTTCTCTCCGGATAAGGCTGTAGTAAGGTTTTTCAAGAGGTCTTAAAAAGTCTACGCATTCTTGGACCACTTCCCATTCAAAGTTTTGTAAATTATTTGATGAACCAGCCATATCGGACATAATTGCTGATAAAACAGTTTTAATTTTGAGCATTCTATCTAGCATTAAATATGTAGAATTCCAGCGTGTTGGGACATCTTGCTTTAATTTGATACATTTCCATTGTACGTTGCATTTCCATAAGTTTGTAAGACGCTTTGTTGCTTTGTTTGAAATATGTGACTATGGATTGGCATTATTTTATAATTTCCATAAATTAAGGGTTAGTTTTCTTACAGTCAATGATTGCCAAGTTCAAAGTGTGAGCTACACAGTAGCGGTTCCTCTTACTTAAATATTCAGAAATAACTTTCTTTATATTCGGAGCATTATCGAATACTATTGTCACAATTTTTTTCTGTAATTTGCCACTCATCAAATATCGACTTCAGCACTTGTTAAAATAATAGAAGAATGTTCCTCCGTAACCTCTCTAGTAGTAATAGTTTGCGAAAAAAGTTTTGAATTATAAATGAAATGTATTGTAATAGTTAGGTACGCTTTATTACTGTCAGAAGTCCATAAATCTGTTGTAGCAGCCGTATATTCAACTAAAAGAAGAATATCTACAATTACAGTGCGTGCGACATGATAAGCATCAGGAAGAATTTTCTCTCTTAAAAGTTTCCTGCTACAGCGAGTAAACTTGTCACAATTTTAATTTCTTACTCGGTTCGGTATAAACCCTTCGAGTGGTAAGAGTCAACTCGAGTCACTAGAAATTCGAATAGACTCGAGTCACTCGAAACTCGAGTCATCGAATATTTAACTCGAGTGCAAGTAATATAAATACTACCTGAGTCACTCGAGTGAAAAACAACTCGAATCCCATCACTACGATAATTGTTTGGTGTCTAATCAGACACTAGTAATCACTAGACATCAGCGAAATTTTTAAACTTTATTGTCTGTGTTAAAACTTTATTTTACACAAAAAAACAATTTTATCCTCATCGGATAAAGTTGACAAAATCAAACAAAAATGTAAGTGACCTTCTTTTGTAATATTTGCATAATTTGCACATGTATGTAATAAAATATTTTTTCCTTTTACAATTGAATACTTAACTATGTCAGCATTTCACAATTTCGTTTTAGGAGTTTCGTAGATCTTGCAACCTTAACTTTTCACCGACGAAATGAATTAGAAGCAAGGATCAATATCTTTGTAGAAAAAAGCGAACATGCAATTAGTGAAATAAAGAAATTGCAAGTGCAGGTAAGTTTTTTTTTTAATTATGAGAAGTACCCACCAAAACGGGCACCACCTTTTCATATCAGTTTTGTTTCTTTGTTAAATACTTAATTATCATTAATATTTGTATGTATAAATAACTAGTTTTTATCAGTTAATTTGACTAGTTTGTGACTAACATTTTCTTATTCTCTGGGACAAAAGTGCCCTAAATCCTTCTTCAGGGAGAAAGGGATTGTTAGTAATTGTTCATAATGTATCCTATTATATTAAACACCACATGGCATGCCTTAGAATCCACCATGTTTAATTCCTGTTGAAATTACCATGATGGGTCAAATTACCTGCCTGTGTTTACTATTTAGTTTACATTCATTAAAAAAATGTACTTCATCCCAAATACTATGTATATGTCAATTTGCTTACCATTTAAAGCATCCAAAAAGAACCATCTTTGTATAACAAAAGACATTAATGTTATACAAGTAAACTTAGTTATAACTTATTACTTACAAATAATGCAGTAAGCACTGCATTTTGTCATTTTTTATGAATCTACTTCTAATATCCTATAGTGTACAAGTTAAGCTGAGAAGTGTAGACAAGTTATTGTATAAAATCTGCTAATAACATAATCCCCTCAGACACAAGGCAGGGCTTACTTATTGTTAATAGCAATATTTTCAAGGCAATCTTTGAGCAAATTTGATTGTCTTACAAGTGGATATTTTTATTACATAAAAATAAAATGTACACCCATCTTTGCTAATGCTGTGTAAGAAGAATAAAATGAAAAAGTCAGGTTAATTGTCCCATTGTGGCTAAATCACCATGTCTTAATTACAACATATCCTTATTTTACTGTTTTAACAGTATTAATATGTCATTTATCTATATATTTTTACCTTCCATATCTATTAGTATGTCTTTCTCACATTTCTCATGTACTACAGTTGTACAGTACATCCTTTATTGCTGTATTTGGCTTTGTCAGAAAATATTTCCAAGATAAGGCCACCCATGGCTTAAAATATTTATAAACTCCCTCTGTAATTTATAATGCAATAATATATATCTTTTTAGGCTCAGGAGTTTGTACAAAAGTTAAATTGTGAACCAGCAGAGTTGAAGGAACGCTTCCTGTCATGCATGAAACAGCTTGATGAATATACATATCTCATAACAGACTTCAATTTGTGTGTTAAAAAGCTTGGTAAGTGGCTACTTCTATCATTCTCCCCATACAAACATGTTTTTTTATGCAACTTTAAATGGCAGACAAACTACCTGTCCACCTGATGGATAGTGATAACTGTAATCTGTTCAATTCAATTCAATCATTTATTGCTATTTCATGTTGTAACAATATAGGTCTTAAGTTATTAAAGGTAAAGAATCACCATGAGCCCTTGAAGAGCACAGCAATCACATTAATAAATATTTCATAAAGTATATAACTAAATTTTTATATTATATATATGTACATAAACAACAATATGGATATGATTGAATAAACTGGTGCACTTCAAGCATTGCTATTAGGGCTTGCATTTGAATATTTGATTATTATTTCCACTTAAATAGTAAAGATTATATTAAGTATTTGAATATATTCAAATTATTTTGTACCCATATTTTTTTTTATTAAATAAAAAATAAACTTAAAATTAATTTCAACCGAACATTGTTCTTTTTGTTACACTATGTCCTTGATTTTCAGTTTTTAGAAAAATAATAATTGTAAGTTCTTTCATTACCTTCTAGTTTACAATATTTTGACTTTTTTTTATGACATGAGCCATACCATGGACATAACAGAGTATACAGTTTCGCCCATGATATCCCCCATGCGCTGCCATTCCTGAGGACTCAGATGTTATTCCTCTGTACCCTGTAAATTCACGCCATATCCCACCCTTCAAACCTAAACATTTCATTAGTATTCTAATAGCCCTTTACACCATACAATCATTGAATTTCAATTAATATTAATATGTTTTCAACAGAAGAGAACAGCATTGTGGAGTACACACCAGTGCTAGATACGATGAGGAGCTCGCTACCGACTCCAACGCCCCAGGCTCTCAATCTGATGGACGTTCTCAGTGAGCCGATGCCTTCTACATCTACAGCTTGCCCAAACCTCTGCCCCTCAGAGAAACCGGCGCAAGAGAACCGACGTAAAGGGGAGCAACCCCTCATTGAGTTCTCTAGCACTTCATGCTCTTCTGAGAGTGTGCCCGTACACAAGAACGAGGACAAGGAAGTACAGTGCGAAGTGGCGACAGAGTTAAATAAATTATCTCTAAATGGTGAGTGTATGCTTCTCTATAATGTATTTCCAAAAAAGAACAAGAGAAAAAAAAATCTTCAACTAAAGAGTAATACTCCTTCTTAAAAGACTAGCAACACACTTGCAATTTCCATGATGTTATGTGTGCTTATGTACAGTACAGTAATAATTTACACAATTTATCCTAAAAAGAGAATTTTAGATTTTTACGAAAAGTACAATAATGTATCAAAAATTTGCCTATTAAAGATAATAAAAAATATAAGTTTATCTTTCCATCTACCTGTGTAAAGCCAGGACGAATCGCTAGTATGATATAAAAATTATTTTTGCGTGAATTTACTGGATACGTAGGAGTCCCGAGTCTTCAGGAATGGCAACGCATGGGGGGTATCACGGGCGAAACAGTATACTCTGTTATGTCCATGGTACTGCTCATGTCTATAGGCGACGGTTACCACTTTCCATCAGGTGGGCCGTCAGCTTGTTTGCCATTCTAAGTTGTATAAGTTTATAAAAAAAAAGCCTAAAAAATGCAGATTGCACTGTGAAAACATTTTATGACATTTAACATTGTCGTCTATTTTCCATTTATTCCAATTATATTTGTTGATAGAAAGAGATGCACATAATTATTATATTTTACCTTCTACCTTACTAATATCATAAAATTGTAATTAAACGTTCTTTGTACGTGGGAGATATTTATGAAAAATTAATGTGAGGTATTTTAATAAGAGCAATACATGGCAAAATATTTTTTTTTGTTTGTCTATCTGTCACGTTGTTCCTGTATTACGCAAAAACTACTGCACGAAATTGAAGTCGATTTTCACAGTTGTATACCTGAAGGTCCAACTTACAATTTTGTCTTGATAGCCTATCTAGAAATGATCTTTTTCATTGGATTTCGATCTTCTGAAATCTACGCGTACTTGTATTGTAAATATTTTCTCCCTTATTCACAAAAACTAAAGCCTACAATCCTATTTTAATTATTACACTGTTTTGTTACTTTCTTTCAAATTGGGAGTTTAGTATAAAAGAAGGAGACGAAACAGTTCTACAGTCTATAACTATAATAAATTTATGAGAGGTTTGACGTTATTATAAATAAGGGGTTTTATCTATAACTCTATAGTTCTCATCGGTCATTTATTGTTCACATAGCAACACCGTTCAGCGGCGAGCAGTACAACTTGCCGGCGCAGACGGTGCTGCAGTGTGATGTCTTGTACTCATCGTGCACCATCATATCGGTCGACGGCCTCGCGCTATGGATCATCACCGATGACATCGACGAAGTCTGCACGTAAGCAAATACATCATAAAAGTATATTTAAAACTAGCTGTTTCCCGTGTCTTGACTAGCGTGGATCACTATATAAAATATATGCTAAGTTACGATATAACCTATCCTCTGTCCCATTCGTGTTTCAACCGTGAAGCAGCTGTGTTTGCATGGCTGTGTTTCGGTTTGAAGGGTGGGATATGGCGTGAATTTACTGGGTACAGAGGAATAACACCTGAGTCCTCAGGAATGGCAACGCATGGGGGATATCATGGGCGAAACAGTATACTCTGTTATGTCCATGGTACTGCTCATATCTTTAGGCGACGGTTACCACTTTCCATCAGGTGGGCCGTTAGCTTGTTTGCCATTCTAAGATGTATAAAAAAAAGTCGTAATATTTTAATTTCGCTATAACTTCAAAACAAAACGCCAATTTTAATCATTCAAAGACTAAATATTATCTACATAAACTGTACTTAGTGATGAAATAATTTATTTTGATAAGGATTCATAGCATGAGTAAAATAAATACGTTTAAATATAGACCAAAAAAATTCAAGATATTAAAATAAAAAAATTGTTGTTGTGCCTCACTCGACATAGATAGGTATAGTGTGTCGCGGACTTTTTTGTAGATATTTATAAGATCTACAATTAATTAGAACATTTTATGGTTCTATCTTTTATAGTTTAGGCAGCGTACGCAAAATAAGTAACTTTCCTGGTTGGTTTTTTTACACCTTGTGTCCAAAAAACCCAAATATTTTACGGAACCCTATTTTTTTCCAAAATAAAATTTAGCCTATGTTCCTCGTGGATAATGTAGCTTTCGAATGGTGAAAGAATTTTTAAAAACGGTCCAGGAGTTTTTGAGCCTATTCATTACAACCAAACAAAGTTTTCCTCTTTATAATATTAGTGTAGATATATAATAACTATATAATAGTGCACAACTTACCCTTTTTTTTTCAATGTCCTGTACCCAAAGATTAATTAATTAAAATTTACTATATTTATATAAATGGTGCAATAAAGTGTAAATAAATAAATAATTAAAACCGCAGCCTAATGAATGAAATGACGGATTACTACAAGAAGCAACGCGTGGTGCTAACACCGGACCAGATACGCACACTGCACTACTGCGCGTTCTACGACGAGGAGAGCAACGGATACTATAGAGGGTTCTTCATTAAACTTACTGAGGTATGGATATCTAGATTTCTTTTTTTTTTAACTTAAGGCCTACGCTGATTTCAATTTGTCAATTTGTCAGCGGACAAATTCTCCACTCGGCCTTAAAAGTCATTGTATATCTATACTTATAATAAATCTGTAGAGAGGTCAATTCTGTACATGAAATGTATTTTCAAAATAACTATCAGGGGGTGATTAGTGATCGATACTGATGCTAAAAATGCAATCAGTAAAATTTTTGTCTGTCTGTATGTTCGTTGTAGAAACAAAAACTACTTGACCACCCTTCAAGGGTGGGATATGACGTGAATTTACTAAGTACAGAGCAATAACACCTGAGTCCTCAGGAATGGCAATGCATAGGGGGTATCATGGGCGAAACAGTATACTCTGTCCATGGTACTGCACATGTCTATAGGCGACGGTTACCACTTTCCATCAGGTGGGCCGTCAGCTTATTTGCCATTCTAAGTTGTATAATAAAGATTTATGTTAATGATCAATATAATTGTAACTTTCGCAGAATATGGTGGAGGTGTTTTTAGTGGATACGGGCGAGATGCGAACAGCCTCGATCGCTTGTATACAGCCGCTGATGGCGCAGTTTTGCGACAAGCCGCCGTACGCGCGCTGCTGCCATCTAGCGGGGGTTAGTTGCGACGTCATTATATCAGTCATTCCTTATTGTATTTAACTTGACCTCACTCATTATGATCAGTCTACGTAGCTTCATTTCTTAATAAATTCAATAATGAGTTTCACAAATCTATTATTTTTTTTATTATATTTATTTATTACTTAGTTTATATAGATTTTTGTCTCTCGTTTTTTATTAATGTTCTATATACTTACGCATACAATGTATCTTGAAGTATTTATATTTAATTATTTAATAATTAAAACTAAATTTTGCACGATTGCAATTAAAAAGGTGCATAATTTATAAGACAAAATAAATATAGAAGTTACAAAGGAATCACTCATAACTATTTATCATGCAATATATGATGAAAAAAATTGACCCGCTTTTCTCGAAGCATTTGTATGGAGACACTCTATCTATGTAATCTAAGATTTAATTTTTATTTTGTTGCTTGTTATTTGTGCATAATGTCATAGCTTCGTACCATATTTTTTCATCGAAATTAATATAATCAAATTATGATTGAATACAAAGAGTGAACGTTGATAACACAGATGAAGTTAATTCGCCAATAAAAAAAAAGTAAAGTGATCTCCAACAATTTTTAAGCCTCCCATAAATAACTTATCATTTTTCAACTTATATTTCTTTGGAAAAATGTTCAATTTAATTGAGTTGACTCGTTTAACATATAGTTGGACCTATTGGGCAACGAGGATGAGGAGCTGATGATTAAACAAGAGGAGTTTTTGAAGAAATACATCGGACAGCAGTGCCAAATTGAAGTGGACGACAAGTACGTACATATATTGTGCTTTTTTTATTTTATTTTACTTTGAAAGGGAAACATACAATATCTAAGACATATAAAGTAGTATACACAACCATAACATAAATCAGTAAAGTTTCTACAATAAACTAAACCAAATAATCGAGAGCAGATGATTATTGATATTATATATGATATTGATGAACATAAAAATATATATAATAGTATATACATGCACATACATATATATGAATGTGCGTATGCATACACACACACGCACACACACACACACACACACACACACACACACACACACACACACATACGCACGCACGCACGCACGCACGCACGCACGCACGCACGCACGCACGCACGCACGCACGCACGCACGCACGCACGCACGCACGCACACACACACACACACACACACACACACACACACACACATACATACATATACATACATACATATACATATACATATACTTGACAATAAAAAAAAAGTTTTACCATAATACTCTAAACGGCACTCCTTAATAATATTGTAAACTAGTCTGTGTGGTCCCCGGCATAGAATAAGCCACTCCTTCCTTTCCTGTGGGTGTCGTAAGAGGCGACTAAGGGTACTTAATGGTAAAGGGTAGGGCAGTAGCATCCCTCTTCAAATATCACCGAAGCCTATCTGCGGTTGCCAAGCGTGGCAACTACTGGCAAAACTCCCATTATAGGGAAGACTTATGTTCACCAGTGGACAGTTAACAGCTGAAATGTAATGTAAACTAGCATTAGCTCGCTACTTCACACTCATGGCTATGAGAAATAACATGCAGCAGATTTCAAAGAAGATAGCGCATGTTGTCATCTCATTCTATCTCATAGACTGGTTAGCGATAACAATTCTATCAATAGATTCGTTTCTACTTTGTCTTAGGAAGCTATAATATTAGAATTATAATCAAACTTAACTATTAACTATAATAACTTAAATTTGTCCAGCACTTCCGAGTCCCTGGGCGTGTACGTAATCCTCTCGTCTAACAAGACCATAAACGAGCTCATGGTGAAGCAGGGACTCGCCAGCATGAGTAAGTATATCAATATTAAAAAAAAAACTTTATAAACGTAATATTAAGCAGAGTTTTACATACCACGAAAATTGCCACTTTCGACCGTGACAAAATGTTTTTATTTATTTATTTAACTCTTTATTGCACCAGAAACATGAAAATAAACAATTTAAATGAAATACCAGAGGGAGACTTTGTACAAAAGTCGATTGCTTCGGTGCCTCTGTTCCATTCGTGTTTCTGCCGTGAAGCAGTTGTGTTTGCATGGCTGTGTTTCGGTTTGTAGGGTGGGATATGGCGTGAATTTACAGGGTACAGAGAAATAACATCTGAGTCCTCAGGAATGGCAACGCATGGGGGGTATCATGGGCGAAACAGTACACTCTGTTATGTCCATATTACTGCTCATGTCTATAGGCGACGGTTACCCCTTTCCATCAGGTGGACCGTCAGCTTGTTTGCCATTCTAAGTTGTATAAAAATAAAAAATAAAAAAATCACTAGGGGTACTAGAAATTCTGAAGTTCTTTTTTTTATACTACAAAGGTGGCAAACAAGCATACAGCCCGTCTGATGGTAAACGATCACTATAGACTATGGATGCCTGCAACACTAGGAGTATCACGTGTGCTTTGCCGACTCCAAAAAACCTTAATATGTGGTTTATGAAGAACATACTGTTTTATTAATATGTAATATTATATAAAAAAAAACGGCCAGTTCGAATAAACAATCACGAAAAAATATTTAGCATTCAATACTAAAAACATATGTTTGTAATTTTTGTAATATCCTGGTTGGGTCACTTTTCTATTTTTTTAGTTATACTAATTATAAACGACTAAACCGTCTTACAAAAAAAGCGTTCACGCTCACTTTTTATCTTTATCCGAGCAGTAGGTGCTTCATATTATTCTCAATTTCGTGTATAATATAGTATATATCATATATGTGTAAGTATATTTGTTATTCATATATATGTTTATTCGTTTATATATGTAATTTTAGTATGTATGTATATCAATAATTAGTAGTACCGCATTCGAGTATTCTGACACTTCTCTATAGTTGACTGGGAGAGAATGCTTTTAGCATTAAGTCCGCCATGTACACATATCTGTACTAATGAATAAATAAAAATATAATAAATAATTATAAATCCGATCACATGTTCGTCTTATTCAAGATTAATAAATTTATTTTATTTTATACAGTAGATAAACGTACCGTTTCCCAAGCGAACGATGGTGCCCCGCGATCGGTGGACAGTGAGCTCGACATCACCCAGTGCCCAGAGTACGAGGACGCTGTGGAAGCTGTTACGGTAATTAAATGATTTTTATGGCCACAAATATTAATTGGCCACATATAGGGAGAGACTTTACATGACGATAAAACAAAATCAGTTGATCCATCACGACGGATATTACAGCAATTAACTGTGTAAGTTTCAAGGTCCATATTGCTAGCAATAGGGTTTACAATTTTTTTTTTTTATGGATGATAATGTATACGCTGGTGGGGTGCTACCGTTTGAAGGATATTAGGTGAGGATATAAGGCAGGTCAGTTGTGCCATCGTGATGACACCTGGAATTCAGAACGATGGTTTCCAAATAGCACCTAACCTAACCTAATATAACAGGGTATTGCTAGCAATGGTCTTATTAACAATCCTGAGGGTTGCCAGTTTCCTAATATATTGTTCCCCTATATTTGGTCATATGATAATATTTGACAGATTAAAATACAAATCTGCATAGCCCTTAATTTTCAAAATTCTTAAATCAATCTTTATGACAAATCCCTTGACGGTTAGGTAAAGAATACCAAGTGACATATGCCTCTATCTCTGTATACATTTTAGGCTATCCACTGTCATAACTCCCCTCATGCATATATGGTACATCTATTTTATAGGGCTACCATAATCGCGACGAAGCGGACATCTGCAAACACTACAAAGGAGGGCCTGAAAAAACGTGCTTCAAAGGATCGCGCTGCAATAAGAGACACATAATGAAACATCCAGGCAAATATTGTTTAATATAACTAATTAACTTGCACGAAATACTGAAAATGCATGTATTTTTTTTATAATAATTTAATTATAATCCTAATAATGGTAACCCATTTATGAGAATGGCAACTCTTAAAAAGTACCATGAACATCACAATACTATGATGTTTAAGTTGCTATTCATATTTGTAAGCGACGATTGCCACTTTTCATCAGAGGGTTTACCATAAAATGTTTTCCGGAATTTCGGAGCCGAACGAAACAAAAATTTTAAGTCAATATTACATAATACGGACCATTTAAAAATGCCACAAATGTTAAAATATTGGACTTTTATAGGTAGGATTTTTGACAAACAAAATCTTGAGCTTAATATACTAGTTCGATTATGAACAAAAACACGAAATTGAATCCATAAATTTTGAATTTTATTTCATAATAGTCTGTTGACAAAAATACATATAAATCGCCATCTTGTGGCGGATACCATTTTGAAGATATTACAATATTGAGAATTGATTATTGTATTGTCACTAGAACTACTAACTTTATGTGTTCTACCGCTTGTATGACGGATTGTGTTTCGAGGAATTGTTCGAAATGATTCCCACATCAACCTTTTATCATTTCACCCCTCGCCATCGATAGAGAATTCATCCTCACACACTTGAACCTAAATGATCGCGTGCAGCAAGATTACAGAGGAGTTTTCTCCCGCGAACACTCAGACTGTGGATAGAACTATCTACCGAGGTTTTTCCTAAAGTCTACAGTATGGGATTCTTTAAAAAAGTTATATTAAGGTTTCTTCAGTGACACCACTAATGTTACAGACGTTCATAGGCTATAGTGACCGTTTACCATCAAACGAGTTGTATGCTTGTTTGTTCCTTTTTGTGTTTTAAAAAATAAACTAAAGATTAAGAAAATTTTTGCTCAATTGGATGCCAAAAAGTGATTCTTATTTAGCTTACAATATTTAACCTAAACAAACTAATATACACACCGCAACAACGTCTAGGGATATTTCATATAAAGTTCTTGAATTCTAAAAATATTGGCCGTTTTTTTTTTTTTTTTTAAGATATTGTATAGGTCCTTTTTAACGATTCTAAATTTGAATTTCAAAAAATAATTAATGACAATAGATACGCGCGGCATTACTAAGGTGAAATTCGAATGTTTCAATTTACCTATCATAGTTTTTTTTTTTTATTTAAGTTTGTTTTTAATTACAAAAGTTTTAATTAATAAGTTTACTTATTTATTTATACAACTAGAATAAGTATGTACAACTGGAATATCCTCTAACATCAGCTATATTCACAAAATATTGAAAATTAAAATATTAATCACCAATCCATATTACACATATCCACTCCCTATTACAGACGGGTGGACCCTGGACCGCGTGCAGGTGTTCACACACAAGCCATGCCCACTGCCGCCACCGGGCACCTGGCATAAGGTGCTGGTTACATATGTCTGCCATTTCAACCGCTTCTATGTACAGTTTATAAATGAGAAGAAAAAAGGTAATATATACAAACATTTGAAAGAAATGAGTTTTTTTTTTTTTATTTAACTTAGAATGGCAAACAAGCTGACGGCCCACCTGATGGAAAGTGATAACCGTCGCCTATAGACATGAGCAGTACCATGGACATAACAGAGTATACTCTTTCGCCCGTGATACTCCCCATGCGTTACCATTCCTGAGGACTCAGGTGTTATTCCTCTGTACCCTGTAAATTAGTCATTAACATAATCATTAATTAATCATTGTATATAAAATCTTTTAATGTGTCCAATCTAAATTATGTCAAATAAACATTTTACAATACAATACAATAATAACCTGACCATACACAATCTAAGGAAGGCCAATGGTATTTACAAATAAAAAATCGATTATTAAATTTTAAATTTTTTGAATTGGGATTCTACTATATTGTTATACTCCAATTTGAATATGATAATATGGTTGACACATCATAATAGACTATTTTTAAAACTTACAGACCCAGCAAAGGCTTCAGTCGTTACCGCCACCTGCCGGGTTCATTTTTTAACAATATACTCGTAAATTACGAAAATTAATTGAGCCGTTCCAGAGATTTTTTTTTTAATGGATGATAATGAAATGCTCTGTTAGCACATCATAATGAATAGACCTGGAATTCAGCACGATGGTTTCCATGGGGTATCACGTGGAGGTCGACCTAACAGAGTATATTGCTAACAATGGGACTGGTAGTTTGCATTACTAACAATCCCTTCTCCTCCAAGTTTTTGACAGCTGATTGTCAAATTACCTGACTCGTTTTTTTTTTTTTTATCAGCGTTCAATATACTTATGCACGCAATGCACCTTGACATACCTATATTTAATTATTTAATAAATAAAATAAGTTTATAAGCATTAAAAAGATGCAAAAATTATAAAACAAAATAAATATAGAAGTTATAAAGGAATCACTTATAACTTTTTATCGTGCAAAATTGTATGAAAAAGTTGTTCTCGAAGCATTTGTATGGAGACACTCTATCTATGTAGTCTAAGTATATATGTAACATTATTACTATTTGTCGGCCAGAGGAGCCGCTGCCCGAGTTCGGCATAGTGCTGCCGCCGACGTCGCTGGAGGCTCTCGTGCGCGACATGAACAGCCCCGCCACCAGGATGGCGTACAAACGTCCCAAGGTTAGTTCCATGTCAACGCTACACCAATAACATTATGGCCAGAGCTGGATTCAGTCGTATTGGTATTAGTAGGAAAATTGAATTTGCTATACCTTATAAATTACAGACAATACTTCTTTATTTATAATTGTTAGAGGTTTTTTTTATTGAATATCTGTATGTATGTGTGGAGCTATTTAATAACATTGTAAATATATTTGTTATTCATACCCATAATATTCGAGTCTATTATTTCAATTTGTGTACTCCTTATTGAGAGAAAGATAGAAATATATATATTTTTTTAATTTAAGTAAACTTAGATTTAAGCATTTTTAAGTAAATTTATCCCCATTACCGTCCATTCGGAATGCAATTTTAGCGTAGAAGAACGAACAAGAAATTCAGCTGTTGCTATTTCTATTTATAAATGTTTTTAGGACTTTATGTTAGGACTATCTTAGTACTTATTTAAATATTATAGCTATTTGTATTCTCGCTTGTAGTTTCTGTTAATTGTAACATTTTAGCCTAATAGCTTACTAACCAATGTATTGACAAAATAAAAAAAAAATATATGGTCTTTCAGACGACGCCGGCGCCTGGCGAACTAGTGGCAGCCCTATACCCACCCGACGATCAGTGGTACCGAGCACGTGTACGCTTCTCATCGCGAGCCGACCAGAATGTAGAGGTGATTGGCCGACGATTCCAATTTTAATTTTAAATTAAGTAATGACGATAAAGATTCCGACATAGACAATTTAGTTAGTATATCTATTGCCGAAATTCATGCTATATGACTACTGGCATATCATTTTTATTTATATATAAATTTTTGACTTGAATACAGCAAATTACAAATTATACGTAGCACAATAATAGAAGTGAGGTATTATAAACAGGTAACAGTCAAATATGTTCGCTGAGATGTATAACTTCCCAGTTTATATAGATAGTGAGCAATTTATAATTTCAAATTAATATACTTTTTTTAAAAACGTTGTTTCTTAATCTAGTGTAACCGAAAGCCGAGCTTCGTTTAGTGTTGCGGACTCTAATGTTTAGTTGAACGTTGTTTTTTTTTAAAAAAATTATTCATGTTCACCAGAGGGAGACTTTGTACAAAAGTCGATTGCTTGGGTACCTCTGTCCCATTCGTGTTTTAACCGTGAAGCAGTTGTGTTTGCATGGCTGTGTTTCGGTTTGAAGGGTGGGATATGGCGTCAATTTACTGGGTACAGAGGAATAACACCCGAGTCCTCAGGAATGGCAACGCATGGGGGGTATCATGCGCAAAACAGTATACTCTGTTATGTCCACGGTACTGCTCATGTCTATAGGCGACGGTTACCACTTTCCATCAGGTGGGCCGTCAGCTTGTTTGCCATTCTAAGTTGTATAAATAAAAATGTTATACTTTTGTAATGTAGGTGATGTACGTGGACTACGGTAACATGGTATGGGTGAAGGAGGACTGCGTGCGCATGCTGGACCCGCGGTTCGTGGCGCTGCCCGCGCAGGCGGCGCGCTGCTCGCTGGCGGGCGTGGTGGCGCGCGAGCAGACGTCGCGGCAGTGGGCCGCCACCAAGACCGCGCTCGCCAACCTCGTGCAGGACCGCACGTTCGACGCGCACGTCATGTGAGTAAGCCCGCGAGCAGACGTCGTACCATTGTCACGTGAGTAAGCCGTAAGCACACGCGTGCGTATGGCAACAGGAGCCTGACAACTTATAGAGGACAATCCTATAAACTCCTGTACGGCTACCTTTTTCTCAACGTCTTTTATAGGGTAGGCAGAGAAGCATATACTAAATTAGATAAATTTAAGACACCCATAATTTATTAAATATGAACCATCTCGGCACGACGATAAAAAGGAATCGTTATAAATTAAACTTCAAGTTTAAGTAAAACAATTACAGTTACGGTTTTTACTCTTGTACATTCTACAGTTTTCTTTCAGCTTCTCAAAGGTTGACTCTAAGAGATCCCTTTATGGGATAAATCCGCCATTGTATATTAAATCTTTTAATGTATTCAGTATGAATTATGTACAATAAAGATTTTTTTACAACACAATTATTTCCACCCTCAGCTCCCGGGACTACGACGAGATAACAGTAGAATTGTACGATGAGGACGACTACAGCGTCGCAGAGCACCTGGCTGCTCTCAATATGGTGACCTTAGAAGAGTACACGGTCTTCGACGACACAAATGTCACGCAAAAACTTGTCGTACCATAGACTCACAAACTCGTCGTATCATAGACTCACAAACGCCATACCACAGACTCGCAAACTTGTACCATAGACTTACTAACTAATACCATAGACGAACACGTTTAACACTATGATTACTTTGCGATTGGTAATCGAGAAGCTTAAACTAAATGGAAATTTCCTACTTAAATTGAAGTAAGTAGATGTAATGTCATATGTTCTGATTGAGTGGATTTTTTTTTTTTTGTATAATAGAATACTTAGTATAAACCTTTTGCGTTTCGTTCGTCTCGCTTACTCTCCAATTGTTAAGTAACTAGTCGAATAAGACTAAACAGAGATTAATTCGCTATCCCGCTTGCACTAACTAGCGTTATAGAGATAGATGAATATCAGTTCTGTTCACAGTTCACATAGATTACATAGTTACAAATGCGACGCGGATTTAAGATTCGATTCAGTTACATCTTGGATACAAATTTATATTCTTGTTCGTAAAATAATATCATTGTTATATATATATATATACACTATTATAAAATGAAATTAACTCAATTTGTGATTTTTTAAATGGCAACAAATTATTTACAAAATGTAACACGAATAATATCGTGTTTATTTCTGAATTCTGCGTACACTGGACGCTATACTTGCCATTTTCAATTGTTATTTTACGTTACGAATTATATTTTGTTACATTATTACTTTACAGTATACTAACTGTTTATAGTTTATTTTATACCGTCTGTATTGCCTGTCAAATTTCAAATATTTTTATTATTTCTCATCTTTTTTTTTTTGCACTAATTAAAATTTTTTATAATAAAAAGTAATATCGATGTAATTTCCTAGCAACTGTTAAATTAGGCAAATGTATGTCTACAAATTGATTTCATATTTTGTTATTAAAGTTTCTATTTTCTTTTTAATTTCTTTCCAAAATATCTATGATAGTTAATATGTAATTTTTTTTTTTTTTTTTTATAAATGTGTAATTCTTTTTTGTTTACATTTGAATTTTGATGGGTGATAATATAGTATGTTATGTTAATTAAGATTTACTTTTTATACAAAAGTCTAATGACTGCCACTAATGTAAATTAATATGAGCAGTTTTATTTTTTATTTTAAATGTTAAAAATCTCGAATTAGATAGATAGATAAACACTTTATTTGAGCCATTTATGACACACGTAAATTAATAAATAAATTTATACAATCTGATTATTTACATTTTTTCAAATATAAAACAAAAGATTAATATTGGAGATATGTTTTCACCAAGTGTGTCGCAGTGACCCAAAAAGTGAATTAGTATTAATAAGTTCCTATATGTTTGCTTATTTTATAGATCGCTACGAAGATTGTGAGAATGATTAACAAACGTACTTAGTATGCATGAAGGTTACCTTTAAGAAGTAATATATTATTATCTGTGTTGTATAGATATTGGATCACCTAAGTCCTCAGGAATGGCAACGCATGGGGAGTATCATGGGCAAAACAGTATACTCTGTTATGTCCACGGTACTGCTCATGTCTATAGGCGACGGTTACCATTTTCTATCAGATGATACGTCAGCTTGTTTGCCATTCTAAGTTGCATAAAAAAATAACCCCAAACTCAATTATACCATTAGGTGGTCACTGTGGTAGTTTTGCATTATAAGGCTCAATGGTTGTCGTATTAATCGATAATGATGGCCCAAAAAAATCGAACTATACCGATATATCTATTGATTACATTAATAGTATTGATGATAAGTGTTTACGCAATTCTATCGGTTGTAATCGATGTCAACGGTATCGATTATTCGATCGATATTAGAATTGATGTTTGATTAAATTGTACACGTTAATTGACGTTATCCGTCCCTTGAAAGTGCTGTTAGTATTCATTAGTGGAGCCGTGGAGCGATCGGCTTTAGGTTACCTGTCTACACTCACTGCGTCACCGATTTTTGAAATTACCAAATTTCGGTTATGGATAAATGGATTTATTATATACATAAATTTAAGGAAAACGACGCTGCAAATTCGAGTTATGCAACAGACGCTGTTGCATTAACGCGCAGTGCCACATTTTTGTTCGGTACAGTGTATAATGCATAAACGCTTGAGGAGTTAATAGGATTTAAAAAAATTTACTTTTTTTTTCTGAAACAAAAATTTTTATTACCAAAAAAATAAAATAGGGTCTCGAAAAAGAAAGCAATGTGTATTTTTATAATCGGCACTACATAATAATAGGTGTGTAATACCTTGTACAGTCTTTTGTACAGATTGCTACTAACACCAATTTAAGGAATGGTTTACGTTAATTAACATAGGTACTATTATTATTGTCGATAGTATATCGTTGCATTAACTATTATCGATTAATCAACAAAATCTTAAATATATTTGATAATATAATAATCCATTACACAATCAATTGTTGGATTATTCCCAAATTTTATATGAGTTTAAAGAATAACCTCCGAATCTACCGTAATATATAGAATAGTTGCATTTACGATTCCTTTCTGGATTTATGAATTACTATATATAAGTATTTATAACTGTACTGCAGTAGTCACTTGAGAAGTTGAGAAAAGTTTTGACGTTTCATCTCAGACGGAAGTTTGAATCCAAAAATCATTTCGATACAAACTTATGAATTCTTTAAACACATGTTTGATTAATTTATAATATAAATATCACTTGCTTCTCGCTTCAGAAGGCGCGTACAGATGTCCAGTAAGCTACGACAACTGGCTTTCTAAAATGGAAAAATATTAGAAACGCCAGAGGGCGCCACTCTCGTAATTGTACTAAAACTGACAATTCGATTTTGTGGCGCCATTTCTCGTAAATTAAATTCGATTCTGTGGCGCCATTTCTTTAATCTCTTAAATTAATATTTCAAATTGATATCACAATGAAATCTTTAGTGGAAATTTAATTTGTAATGGTCTATAAAACAATAATTTCGCGAAACTAACAAAAAAAAAATATATATAGGATAAGAGGTAAGTGTAGAGAAATAGTACCTCAGAACCGAGCCTAAATGTGTGCGTCTTAACAATATCAATTATATAGCTGATTCTGGTATTATTCTCCAACCTTCTAAATACTACAGAGAATATCATTTCACGTCACAAATATACACAAACGAATCCTTACGTGTAATTTAAAATTTATTCTTGTGTCGCATAGGAATAAACAATCATTAAACGTTTATTTCACTGCCATAGAATAATTCTACAAACAAATGTGATATAAATATTAGTTATATTCCAGCTGTTTTATATAAATAGTTGTAGATTTTAAACGAGCTTGAAAGTCAGTACCACTGCACAATTTTGTATCGTTTGAAACGTGTAATTCATAAGATTAAAAATAGAAAATATTAATAATTTTTACTAAGTTTAAAAAAATGCTTTAAATTCGTTTGTAAATTCTAAATTTTAATTTTGCATATAGGCTCTCTTTAAAGGAATTTTATTCCTGATTCGAAATTATACCCGCCATACTTTTACATATTTTTCTTTTTAATAACCTACTTACCTTACCTACCTATGAATTATAAAAAATCATTCCCGAAATGACGAAGATACTGGGATAGAAGATCATGTGTGTTTGAATTCAAAGATAGCCTTTTCAAATAAGATAAATTTCTCGAATATTTCGAATCAAAAGTTTATTTAAATATATCTTTTTTTTTTATATTGTAATTTCTTATTTTCTACACCACGACAAGACTGACACTAAATGCTCCATTTTGATGAAAAGTAGTTCTAATTACCTGATACCACTATTCCGGGAGCATGAAACTTCGAAATCAAGTATAAAATCTGGAATGCTTTTACTGAGACCTTGTATAATGTATTAAAATACTAATACTGAAATACATACATCAAAACATACATATTGCATTTTTTTCCTATTATATGTGCACTTCCGTACGCTTACAAATTTATAAAAAATAACATTGTTAACATGTAAGACATGTAAATGTAACAAAATTTGATAATTGACTGATTTAAAAATTAGCTGTCTATTTTGTATTAGGTAACAAATGAATAAACGATATTTGATTATGATTTTAGTTTCAATTTGGAACCTAAATAGATATCTGTGCCTTCGATCAACAATCGTCCTGTCAAAGCGTCAAAAAAAGCTGAGCGAATGTCACAGAGAGGGTTAGTTTATTTTAAATTGCTCCTTATTACTGTTACCTATAGACATGAAATTCTATGAATATAACAAAATAGGCGGTATTTTATGAGTACATAAAAAATATTTTTAAAAAATTCTTATAATTAAGTTTATTTGCTGTCTGGCTTAGGCATAGAATGGGCTTTCCCGGGGTTGTCGTAAAAGGTGACTAAGAAAGCTCAATGGTCGAAAAATGGACAGCAGCATCCCTCTTAAAACGTTACCAAAGCCTAAGCCATTGCGAACCGCATTTCACGAGAGCCAACTAGTAGCAAAAACCCACTTTTATGGGAGGGGCTTGTTCTACAGCGGACAGTTAACAGCTGATTGGAGGGAAAGGGATTATTAGTAATGGAGACTGAGAATCCCATTGCTAGCAATATACTTAACCAGGTCGATCTCCTCGCGGTTCTCCCTGGAAACTATCATGGTTATTACCTGATGAATTCATCATGATGGGCTAACTAGCCTGTTTTTATTCATATCTATTACCTTTCACTGGTGCTCCGCAAGCGTATACCGTTAGTGCAGACGGGGTTACCATACCATTTGCACCCATCAAAAAAAAAGTTAACAGCTGATATGATGATAGTAATACCACATCTTTCATCCGTAAATATTATGGGGAAAAGTGGTTTCATATTAGTGACAAAATGCCGCGAACGCGTATGTAATGTCTACCTAAATCTCGCGGTTTTAGCCGCGTGAATTAATCTAGACAGAAACATTCTACCTTTCATACCAAATTTCTTTCAAATTAGTTCAACTGTGTAAGAATCAAAACTTTTACTTTATAATATTAGTAGAATAGTGCATTTTCTTTTCTACCGTGAGGCAGTTGTGTTTGCATGGCTGTTTCGGTTTGAAGAGTGGGATATGGCAAACAATTTACAGGATAGAGAGGTGTAACACCTTAGTTCGGGGGGAAAGGGATTGTTAGTAATGGAGATTGAGAATCCCATTACTAGCAATATACCCAACCAGGTTGACCTCCTCGCGGTTCCCCCTGGAAACTATCATGATGAATTCCTAATGAATTCATCATGATGGAATAACTGGCCTGTTTTCATCCTCATCGATCACCCTTCACTGTTGCCCCGCCAGCGTATCCCGTTAACGTAGGCGGGTATTTCCATTTTCTACCAATAAAAAACACCTTTGTTCTCAGGAATAGCAACGCATGAAGGGTACCCTCAGGTGGGTCATCTTTTTATATGCCATTGTAAGTTACATAAAAACAATTGCTATAACTATTGTAATTTGGGATAATAGAAAAACTTTGTAGTATCAACTGTAATTCTGTATTGATATAAATAATCAGACTCCAATATATATTTAAATTGAAATACATTATAAATAACATTTACACTATAACGAAAACACTTTCAAATGGAACACTCCAGGTGAAACAAGGGTCTATATACACAAATTTGTTCATACACTTAATGAACAATCACCTTGTTCCACAATGCACTGGGTAAAATTGTTAGAGCATTTACATTAGATATCACACTATAATAGAAATAATTGTTACCATTTTCTTAAAAGGATCCATATAAATATATTAAAATTTTAATAATGTAAAATTTAATGAAAGTATCTATAAAACTTTAATTAAGGAACACCAAATGTATAAATTATTATTTATGAATCTGATGTTACTTATTATAGAATCTTTCACTATGAAAGATATAATGATAATTATATTTAGAAAATAGTTTTGACATATAAACACAGAAAATATAAAGGCTCTATTTTTGCTTTGGAACCCTAAAAAGTATATTAAGTTTTACATATGAAATATTTTTTTCAAATATGACTTCTTATTTGTAAAATCATATTGTAAGATATTTTGTGCCTTAGTTAAAAAAAAAAACTATCTTCTAATTATCCTTCCCATGTTTTCTATTGTAAATACTCTAAACTCTTTAAACCTATCATAATAATACATTATTAATTAATTACAATAATAATACCAATCATGGTGACTAGACAAAGTTATCACTAACTCCATACAGCAAAATAGCAGATCATTTGGCAAATTGTGACTCGCTATAAAACAAATATGAATACAAAGCTCTTATTGACATTACACATCAGAAACAAATAATTTTGGCAACTCAGATTCTAACCGAATAACTCTGACTATTGATGTTAAACGCCAGTTATCAACGGGATTTGTATTTTTTGGACTGTATGACTCTGGTGCAATGAAGGTACTGTAATATGAGATTAATTCATGCGACTTATCACCATCTAGATCTGCAATCATTAATGATTGCTCCTGATATGCCAAATCAGGCTGACATATTGGTAGTGGCACATCACTGTTGATGGGTCCACGCACACATATTTGGAGTATATCAGTTTGACTTACATTAACATTGTGGGTCTGCATGTTATCGAAAGATACCAACACAATCCTTTCGGATATATCATGTGCAGTGAAATTTGCATACTTAATAAATGAGGATATAGATGCAACATTTATAGTAGGCCGATAGTAAAATATATCATAATTCTTTGGGCTTTGATTTTGTACATTATATTTGACTTCGTCTATTTTAAGTGCACCCTTGGCCAGGTGTGCACTGTTCCACTGTCATAATTTCAAAACAAATCCACGTATGGAATTTGCAAATGCAAAGGTACTTGGTTTCATGGCGAACACATGGTTGGCTGAGTACTGCCAGCTGACATTGGTAGTTCCATTTCTATCAAGCAATAATTTTAAAGTAACCCTACATGAATATGGGCATTCACCTGAATTCTCCACAATTAGCCTGCCTGGACCATTAGTGTACATGTCTCTTGTATTACCAATATTTTTTTTTAAACTGAGATTAACTTTCTTTGTAATTGAAGCTGCTATTGTATGATTCACAGTTTGCTCCGATTTAAATGCCTTTCTGTTGATAGTACGGAGTGACAGCAATCTCACAGCTTCCGTTGTACTGTTCTTGCACAGATAAGGCAAGTTTATATGAAGAGTTTCCGATTCTGAAAGCAACTTTACTGACAAGCAATCATCCATAGTTACTGGTTCCCCAATTATATTCCCTGTTGCACCAGATATCATTAACAATGAGTTGTGATTTGTGTTAGGATAAACTGTTGCAACTGTTAAAAGATCATTTACTTTATCCCTATCCATATCCCTCACAAGAGTAGGGAAATCTATTGCAGCTATATTACTGAAAACTTTTCCATGCTTATGAATATACCAATAATAAGTGCCTGATAAAGGATTCAATGCAGCAAGCAAACCGTCGGACCCAGAAACCAAGCAATCCATCTGATTATCATGATTAACATCCAGGAGGTGACATTTTATTTCTGTGGGGATTCTACTCTCTCTAGTGTACCAACCAACTTTACCAGAGTTCCCAACTATAAGCAACACACCATTAACATTATCATTATTGCCACTGTTTTGCTTCATATGGTTGCCACGATATATAAATATCAAATTCTTTGTGTTTGGTATAGCACCTTCTACAACTTGAACGGCGCCGGATAACTCTATTTCATCATACGGCAATTCCCAACTGGTGGTTTTATCTTGCCACTCACTATTTGTGCAACTACCTACTTCAGAGCAAGGAATGCCCCACAGAAATATGACGACAGTAAAGATACAAACTAGTATCGAGGTGATGAAGGCACAACAACGTGGGAACGACATTTTATTGGATGCGTCCGATTGTAAGAAACTTACGTTATCCATTGTGCTTTCAACAGTGTTGACGTTTGTGTTAAACTCGTCCATATCACTCATGCTGTAGTTCTTTGAAGACTGTAAACCACTGTTAAAGTCTAGATTATTACAACTATCTGTTGTTCTAATGTGAACATTATTTTCCAACTTGTGATCGTCATCCGAATCAGAGTCCGATAAAACTTGCTTCAGCGGTGCATAATTACCGCCGTTACCATTAGCAGACATGGCGTTTGCAGTTTTAATTATATTTAACCATCACATTCTTTGGATTATAAATATACTTTAATTTTAAGTAACAAATATTTCTAACCAAATCAATAAATAAAAATGTTAACAATCCAATATATAAATTTTGACAGAACAGTGTTGTCAGCTTTGTTTCAAATTGTCGAACTAGATCAAATAAAATAAAAAAAAGACGATTCGTCCAAATATTTAAAAATTGTACAAAACACTAATTAATATATATTGGTGATTCTTTTCAATATTATTGGTTAATAACCTGTCATTTAATCTTCTTTTTAAACAAAAAACTGAATGTATGTGCAATATTATTTTGAAAAACTAATACAAAATTCATTATTCTAATACTACCCTTACAATTTTAATCCGACAACTGATACAGTAGTCAAAGACATTTGTAAACTGCTACCATATTCATTAATATAAAAGTATTTAGATAGAAGAAATTATTGATTTGGGCATTTTTGGTGGTTTTTTTTTTTTTTGGAAATAAAAACATCTTTTATATTCGTAACGCCTTGTATAATATATATGTATTCTATACCTCTGTCATAAAATATAAAATTTGAATGATTAAACAAATAGCCAAGAAAGTTACATCTATGAAGGCAACACTTATAAAAAAGGAAAAAAGCAAAAGTCCTCGCCTTCTGCAGACATAATTTTCAATAATTTTGACAAAAAGGAAAAGACGAAAAAGAGAGGTTATTACTTTATAGTTATTTGCAATGCAAGTAGGGACTGCTTTTTGAGTTAAATGATGTTTGTAAAAAAGGCCAAAAACAAGAACATTAAGTGAAAGAAAATTGGGACAGTGAATATCCTTAGAGGCGGTTATTGTCCTTGGAGCGTGGCTCTTATTATCTAGTTTATTCTGTTGCTGTTACCGATGTATGCATATTTAGAGAAAGTTTATTTCTTCCTGACACTAGACATTCAGATACTCGGACACCTAGACACTCAGACACTAAGACACTCATACACTAGACACTCAGACACTAGACAATCAGACACTAGACACTCAGACACTGGACACTCAGACACTGGACACTTAGAAACTGGACACTCAGATACTAGACACTCAGACACTAGATACTCAGATACTGGACACTCAGGCACTAGATACACAGACACTCAGACACTAGACAATCAGACACTAGACACTCAGACACTGGACACTCAGACACTGGACACTTAGACACTGACTAGACACTCAGACACTGGACACTAGACACTCAGACACTGGACACTCAGACACTGGACACTTAGACACTGGACACTCAGACACTAAGACACTAGACACTCAGACACTAGATACTCAGATACTTGACACTCAGGCACTAGATACACAGACACTGGACACTCACTGACACTCAGATAATCGAAAAGCTAAACACTCAAACATTAGACACAGAGACTAGACACGGACACTTACACGCAGACACTCAGACACTTTATACTCAGCAACTCAAATACTTGGATACTAGACACTCGGACACTAGTCACTTAGACACCCAGACACTTACATTCAGATAATCAGACACTAGACGCTCAGACACTGGACACTCAGACACTGAACACTCAGACACAAGACACTCAGATAATCGGACACCTAGACGCTCAGACATAGACACTCAGACACCGACACTAGAAACTCGGCAACCCATAAACTTACACGCAGTCACTCAGAAACTAGACACTCAGACACTTGACACTCAGCAACTCAGACACTAGACACTCAGACACAGACACTAGACACTCGACACTAGTCATTCAGACACCCAGACACTCAAACACTAGATAATTATATAGATTAGATATTTAGACACTTGACACTCAGACTATTGCTAGCAATGTCCTGTAAGGTCGACCTCCACGTGGTGTTCCCTGGAAACCATTGTGCTGAATACCAGGTGTATTTATCACGATGGGCTAACTGGCCTTTTCATTCTCACCTGTCATCCCCATTGGTGCCCCGCTAGCGTATATCGTTAACGTAGGTGGGATTGCTATTTCATTGTCATCCATTAAAAAAAAACCATTTAGGTACATATTTGACCATTCCATATGATTTAATAGTGCAATATATTGCCTCACCTTTCGATGCTTATGAAATCTCTCCCCTAGATATATTCTCTATACCCCGGACTATTCACTTTAGTAGGTACATAGAATTGCATTACATAAAACAGTATCACGAACTAACCCCTTAAAAACCCCGCCAGCGTAAACTGACAGCGCAGGCGGGGTTACTATTCCATTTCCACCAATAAAAAAACCCCTTAAAAAAGGTATATATTATCATATAAGTATTTTACTTATAGTTGAAAACTTCGCTCCTTATTCTCGCATATATTAATACAAACATTTTATATAAATGTCCGTTTGTATTCATCGGGATCTATTTACGTATTAGGTATTCACGAAAAAAGTACTAGTTTAATACTCATAGTACAAGCTTTATTTAAGTGTTGATGTTCAGTGGTACAAGTAAAAATTTCGGAATTCCTTGTTCTTAGGATACAAGCGAAGCTGCTAATATAATTTAGACAAGTAGATATTTATCAGAAAAAAAAAGACAGCAGAATAACTCATTTCATTGAAAAACAAAAACCAATGAACCGACTTTGACGAAATTTCTATGGGGTCAATCTAAAACTATCATTTCAGATAAAAAAATAATTTTTAAATCAATTTATAAACGAGCTCTGCGGTAACAAATAAAAAGGAAAAACAAATCAGAACCTTCGCCTTCTTTTGAACTCGGTTGAAAATTAAACAAAAACTTTTCAAGACAGATTGTATATTTTGTTTTTTTATAATAAATTATTTGCAGTTCTTTTTATACATTATTTTATAAACATTGAAACACGAGTTTCCTTCTATTATGTCACACTTATTTAGTTGGTGCTTTCCCTTACAAAATTGTATAAAAATAATCTTGTTTTAAATTAAATAACATTTTATATGTTCGGCGATATAAACGAGGACTATTACGATCCGACATTATCTCGTGATTACATAATGCAGGTTAAATAATAATTTATGGATGTAAATATTGACACCTATATGAAATTGGTGAAACTTAAATACATTCTAATTGAGATTATTAAGGTACAATTAAGTCTACATTAGTAAACATCACTAGCCAAACCTGCCTTCTACTCACCACGACATAGTATACCGAAAAACCATTATATGGTTACAATTTATGTGACAGCATTTCTTTACTTAACTAACTAAAGTAATGAAATAAATAGAAAACAAAAACAAAAGTTATTTACACGTTCAGCCTCAAAAATACTTCCACTGGGTGATTGTTGCGGCCAATTCACGTTTGTGTTTACTAAATGTTCGATGGCACTTCATTTTATAGCTAACAGATTGATACAATCGGTGCCCGGTATCGAATGTCAATGGATTTAAGACTTAACAGAAATATAGGAACAAAGATAAAAAATATCAGCTTTTACCTACAATTTAGGGAACAAGTAAATCTACGCTTAACCAAGAAATAAATTAATAGAAATATAATTATATAAAATAGTGTGATGATTTCTTAACACGATGGACAAGATTAGGCATTAGTGAACAATTTACTAAAATAACAATATCAGTAGTCAAGTGTGGGCTGCGATGTTTTACGGCTGCGCATACAGAGTGCGACACTTTTGTCGCACTTAGTACATAATAAGGAACGACACTCAACAGTTAAACAGTTTTACAAATAGACATTCATGATCAGTCTTGCGTTATTTGCACAAATCTCTATATACAGATACAGATTTGACTTATAAAGAAATAATAATTTGCGTAAAAATTCCACTAAATACCATAGTTGAGTCCCATATTGAATACTTATAAATAATACAATTCATTAATTATTATAAATTAATAGTCTGTTAGTTTGCTATTAAAAATAAAAGGTCCAGCCCTTTATTACTAGCATCCTGTACTAGATACAGTGTAAATATATTGCATTTGTACAAATTAAATACAATAGTATGATAACAGGCGTACGATACTCACAATATAGCTATTATTCACTTATACGCCTTTACTCACACATTTCTCAATTTCATATACTAGATACATCTATAAACATCGTTCAGATATTAGATGCTATTGACTAAATAATTACACAGATTCTAGTGTTAGATCGAGTATGGATATTTACCGAGATAGTCTATTAGAGTGGGGGGTAGAGGTAATAATCTATGTTTGGGGGCGCACCAAAGTTTTGGCTTCAAGGGATTTGAGTCTAAAGCTTTATGTATAGCGAGCCGGGCAGCTTCTTTTAACGTCGGCGGGTTTTTCCTGAAGGGGCTGGTGAGCAGGACGGGCGAATGTGGGCAGCCCTCCCTGTTGACCCATACGGTGCCAGCGGCGCCCCTCTCACCGACGAGGATGTAGTGTTGCACCATCTCGACTACGCATCTGAACCGCGGCATGTACTTTACTAATGATGTATCACAGTCTAACCTGTAATAAAAAATAATTGACATTAATTACAAAATCTTTAAGTAAAAGTTTTCGACTCCATTAGATTTCTTTTATTTGTTCATCTAAAAAAAAAATTGCTGTGTGGTTCCGATATAGAATAGGCCACCCCTTCTTTTCGGGTAAGTGTCGTAAGAGGCGATTAAGGGAGGGTGAAGGATGGGTACTGAGTAGCAACATCCCTCTTAAAATATCTCTAAAAGCCTAACTGCAGTTGCCAATCTGACTGCCAAACATGGCAACTACTGGCAAAACTTCCCATATGGGGAAGGCTTATGTGCAGCAGTAGACTGAAATGATGCTAATAGTACACCATTCCATTATCAGCCACTAATAAAATAAAACTATATTGTAGTAAATATGACAATGTAAGAGTATTTCTGTCCACAGCAAAGACGGGACATGAGGTGTTTTATACCATGGGTATTTTAGTGTATATTCCTCTCATAAAATTACTCACCTAAAGAATCCATCCTCGAAATGTATCCGAACCGATGTGGGCCCCCGATCCGTTTGTACTGAGAGGGAGAAAATAAAATTCTTATCGCCAGACCGCCGTATTAGGAATGCGCCTATGCTCGCATCTTTCAATAAATTCTGGGCACCCTGGAAGGAGACAACACTATTGTTAGATACGGATACTTTAATAAACTCCCTAGCATATGATAATTTAAATAATAAATGTCTAATTATATTAACATTAATTTTTACTCCCGACTTGACGGGGATAAAAAGTAGTCTATGTTCTTCTCCATTTTAAGTTTGGAAGATGAAGATAAGAAGACATGGCCATTAAGTAACAAACAAACAAATACTAAAGGGTCAGTGGGAAGTTTAAATTTATATGCAGAATGCTTAAAAAGGGGTAAACTATTAGAATGTATATATCATAATAGTCATAGAATACTGACAGATCTTTGTTTGTAATCTTTGTAAGATCTGTCAGTATTCTACGACTATGACAATATTATTAGTATTAGATATTCAATGTGACAGTCACAATGTATAGTTATATAATACAGAGACAAAATGATGTTTAATAAACATTAAATTCAATTATTATAACCAGGAAAACCAAACAAGTTACATAACACAGAAATAGATTTTAACTTGAATAAGAATATGGCATGAAGGTCACAAAGGAATAATTTCATTTTATCATGGTCAATCAATATAAAATCTAACATACAAAATCGTGGGTTAGAACTAATATTACATATTTAACCTATGACTCTATTGAATGAAAATTTTAACATATATTATTCCTACAATCACTGATGACTGACATATCACTGATTACCGATTTGGAATTTTTTTTTTATCAAAAAGGACAAAGACGTAAGAAAAAATAAAAAAGAAAGGAAGAAATAAATGTTTTTGTTCAAGTAAACTTAGATTTAAGCATTTTTGAATAGTCATTTTTCAGTACTTACTAATAACATAGTACAGTCTGTTTAATTATTGTGAACATATTGTTGGTGTATCTTTTATAAAAAAAAAAAAATTAAATCTATTATATAATGATTATAAAATTACTATCTACAATAAAAGAGTCTTGTTTACTTTGGAATAATGTAGAGCTTGTCTTTTATCATAACGTACAGTCTTGGCACAGAATTACAAGTTTCCTAGTATCATAAAGTAGGAAGAATTTGTTCCTAGAACTCGATTGGTTAATGTCTGAGGTCACATTATAGTTCAATGTTGGTGTTTTCGTATTATTTATTATGAATAACCAAGTTAATGATAGATAGTCATAAACAAGTCTTGGTATCTCATACATATTGGGCTTCTATGTGCTATTTTAGTAAATGCGTAATTCCTCTGTCTATAAATACTTAGACATAATTAAAGAGACAATAGTTGACTTTAAACATGTATTATATTTCAAATAATAAATTTTAGCAGTTCATGATAATAGGACTGACTGACTTGTTATAATAGCTTATTATAATGATAAAGAAGATTTTATCAATTTATGTATGATAAAAAAAAAATGTATCTTATAATTAAATCATGAGCAACAATTAAAACATTATACAAACATAATATTGTTGATTTTTGTTGAAATGTTTGGTAAATTAAATAAACATGAAGGATACATCTTGAATATATAAAGTTGCTAATATATATTACTTCATCCATGTGATTAGAACTTATTTATTAACTGAGATAAAAAGATGTAACTTTCCATACAAAAAGTAAATGTCAAATAAGACAATTGGTTGAGCCTAGTTATAATAAAAAAAAAAAGTAATAATTACAATGAACATACCTGTAAATCTAATCGCTCGTAGAACCATCCTGACAGGTTTAAAACTTCAAATGTATCATTTAGCCTTTTGATTTCATCTTTGAATTGTGGCAGGTAGAATGGTGAACATGTGGCGGCATAAAGTGGAGAGTGTGGTGAGTATGCTGGCCGGGTAGTGAACGGTGAGGTGGCAGGTGTGTGGGCGTGCACTGGCCACTTGCCAGTGATAGGGCCCAGGCTGAGCAGGAACTCGTTCCTGCAGGTTGGACAGCTGGCGGCAATGCCGACCCCTGGTACACCTACATTTAGACATGGATCTGCAACAAGGGAGAATTTAATTTTAGTATTTAGGAAACACACAACAGGAAAAGAACAAAAATATAATACTATTAACATTTATACCTCTGCAAAAAGACTATAAATAAATAACTTGTAATACAGCAATTTAACTAGGTACCTATCTAGGCACATAATATCTTTTTAAAGATAACTACTTAAAAAAAAAAATTAGGAAATGGTAAATAGAAGCTTGATATGACCTCACAATATAAAAAAAAAAAATATTTATACATTGTGATTCCCTAACATAAATTAGGATAAATGTATTTTTTTATGTTCAATTATGATGTGTGTGTCTGAAGTTTTAATCAACTTTTTCAGTGTTGATTACCAAAACTCTATAAAGAAAAACTTCCAAATTTCTTATATTAATAAGATTATAATGAAATACTAAAATATCTCTCAAAAGAGAAATAAAAATTACCTATTCTGAGCTACTTACTCTGAGCATGTGTATTTCTGTGTGATAATCTGTATTTTTAGAGTAACAAAAAGAATTAATTTTAATAAATTATCAACTTTTGTACTAAGATTATTATAACATTGTGTCTTAGATTAAAAGTAAAGAAAATGAATAGAAAAAATAAAAATAATAGGTCATCTATTATTATAATTATATATTACTGCTTTTGCTACTCAAAATATGTGTGACTGATGTGGTAATCTTGGAACAATGAATAAGGATTTATTGTGCCATGCACATCAAAAGAGCTGAAATAAAGGCACAGGCATTTTGTTATTTCTTTAACAATCAATTTAATATTTCTTTAATAACCAATAAAATCATTAGTCAATCAATTATTAAAATTGATAATAAAAGAATTTTTTTATCACCATCATAATTTCAGCCATTATATGTCCACTGCTGGACATAGGCCTCCCTCACAGATTGCCGTAAGGAACGGTCCTAAACTACCTGCATCCACTGACTCCTGTAATTTAGGTTATCACAATTTTTTTTTATTATTGTGATTAAATAACATTTTTTTATATTATTTAATAATATTGAATTATTTATTCCAGGCTGTATCAGGCAACTGATTGAACAGAAACTTATTTTAAGTTTACACTATACATACATATATATATATATATATATATATATATATATATTATAAACACAGTAAATACCTGTTTTTGATATGATATGCATGATATTAAATCAGTTTGTGTACCATAAATGAAATCTGAGGTTGGTTTATACCATTTAATACTTTTTATTATACAACAGGATTTAAAAAAAAGATCAATTTGGAATTGAAACTATCAAGGACCTTGACTACACAATTTTTTACATTTTTGAATATGATTTAAGAAATAAAATTAGTTTTTTTCCCCCTCAAAATGAAAAAAGTTTGGCACATCATAAAACATCCAATACACTATAAATTATTAAGTTATTTAAATGTTCAGCTACTTACCATGTTTGTATAAGATAAATTTTAAGTCACAATTAAATCGTACTTAATTTATCATGACTTCTAATATTTAAAGTAAATAATTTTAATTAGTGAATGAAGATAAGAATTATAACCTAACTTATTGTTTGAAGTTTACACGAGTCGATATAATAATGTTTAGTTTAATTTTACTATTTTAAATACTTTATAAACATAATTAATATAGTAGTTTAGTGCTTTGTGCCTATATAAAAAAATAACTTACTATGTGGAGACAACCTCGCAGCCAGAGTCATATTTAAAAGATTTTTTTTCGACGCTAATACTTGTATCACGCACATTTGGTTTTCACAGTGCTCACTTACAGGCCTATTCTGATGCACTGTTGAATCCACTAGTGTCTTTCCAGAGGCCACGATCCGTAATTTACACAAAACATAAATCACATCACAATATTGTTTTATTTTTTCTATACGAACACATTATTCTGCACGAAAGGTATATTGAATCCTTTGTATTAATAATATACTTGATTCAGATAATTTTTTTTTTTTCTATATACAAAACGAAAACTCGTTAATAAAAATTTCACTAGAAATAAAAATTTGATGTAATATATTTTTTTATGATAAAGACCACATTTATTTCACTTCACGTCAAGTCTATGACACTAAAAAATCATGAAATGTCATCTGTATGGAAACACAGAGTAGTACTAAACAATGTTTTTTAGTAGATTGATTTTAAATGACACATTTGTAAAATTATAAATTATTACACAAAAACGGAATGATGAACAGATTTCGACACAATCATAATAATATAAATTATTTGTATGCTAGTCACTATAATACACACGACTCGTAGCTAACTAATGCGACGAGCGTTTGAACTCGGCAACGCCACACGACACGCACGTTGGTTGCTTTGCGCTTGTTCACTCAAATGTAGCCGAAGAGGGGATTGAGCGAGGACGACTGAACGGCGAGGCTATACAAAATTGAACATTCACGAAGTTCTGAGAATTCATTCACAATTAATCAACCAGTTATTTATAAGAAATTTTGTTTTTCAGTGTATTTCGTACTTTGGTCATAATTCGTAGTCATTATTGAAATTAAATTTATCTTTGATAACTGGCTGGTAAACTGAAAACAAAAATAGTTGGATACCGTAATTTATTAAGTAAGGTACTCATTAATTGTTGCCAATAGATATGAACAGTATTGCGGGCATATACATTTCGTCCATGGTAGCCCTTACATTTCTGAGAATTACGGTGTTATGCCTTGACACCTACCATATAATTTACTTATAATTTACTACCGTATCCCAACTTTCAAACAGAAACAATTATTGTGGCATAAATATCTGCTTATATTTTTGGCACCCATTGAAATTTTCTATTTATTGTAATTTATAGACTGTAAATAAAAAAAAAAAAAAAAACAGAGATTAAAATAGTATGTTTATAAATTTATAAATGTAGATAGAGAGGTCGTAATGTATTTACGTAACTCGTTGGTATGTATTGTTTACTAAAGGACATTTATAACATGTAACGAGATGAGAAACACACAACTAATGTCAATACATTCTTACATTATACATTACAATAGATGCAATCATCTACATATATATATATGACAATAAAAGGGCAATTACCAGCTATACATAAGTAAACATGAATAATATGCCTTGTAACTATTAGAAAATAATATATTCCAATAAATAAACATTAAATGTACTGAACGTACGGCATAGAAATATTCCAACTTTCCAGCATAATATACGATGTATCAGATAACTTTATATTATGTAGCTAAAAATAGGTACGAGTATAAATTGTTACCACGAAAAGTAATAACGTGCTGCATTCACAAGAACTAAGTTATCGCTTGAACGATAAGATTCCCTATAATGGTATTATTCAGAAAATCACTATCTCTGAAAGTACCTACCTTTTGAATAACAAATCCTAGAAATATTTATTATAATTTTCCTATTTATCATAATCCTAGAATTATGTTCGCTTTTCTGTTGCAGTTATCAATCTTCAGTGTTATATTGTCAGATAGAATTTACAAGTTACAGAAGCATAACACTTTAGCCCTTAAGAATGGCAACGTATGAAGAGTATCATGGACGAAACAGTATACTCTGTTATGTTCATGGTACTGCTCATGTCTATAGGCGACGGTTACCACTTTCCATCAGGCAGACCGTCATTTTGTTTGTCATTCTAAGTTGTATAAAGAAAAAAAAACTTTATTGTTTCCTCCAAAAGATTACAATAGTTAACTTGTACTTAACAAACAATTACAAGAAAATCTTACACTGAGAAAACAATGAGCCATACTAAAAGCTAAAAGCGTACACTTCTTGGTAACCTTTGAATAGAAACATTATATTAATAAAGTAATTATAAACAGTTTGTCCGGAGGCACGAAAATCTGTTCTTTTTTTTATTACATAATTGTTCATTCATGCCAAACTCCAAAACTGCTCAATCTATTTTAATGAAATTTTGTGAATGTGTATTGTTTGCTTTAACATAGATTTATTTTTAGCTTTTATCTTGATGCCTAGTAAGCCTCGAGCAGACCTTGTAGTGGCGATAGGGTGTAAATAACGTTTGTCGGTAAAACTAATGAAGTATTAAATCAGTGATATTTTAATAAAAACTAAGAAATATTAGTAAAACAAATACATACTTATATAAGAATATTATAATTCTTTTTTAAAAATCTTGCATAATTACCTGAAAGCTTTTCACAATATACGAATAAACAGTGAAATACTTATAGATTATATCTTATACAAAAATAAAAATTACTTTTTATAACTATCTATATAATTAACTTGTTATTATCTTAAAGTTATTAAAATAGCAGTTAAACACATTGATGTTCATATGAAGAACTAAACTAGATAAGCATATTCCTGGTAACGCGTGACCCGGTTAGCCAAGTGACTTTCCATGACAACACTTATGCTTATGTAGTGTTCCCATCACTAGACAAACGGATGTAACTTTTAGTTTATATTGTCCAATAGCGTTACTTTTAATTTTCACATTATTAAAATCTATTCAGAATTGGCAAAGTTTATTCATATAACATATATATAAAAATACATATCTTCGTTGTTTTTTTTTTATATTTGTTTGTTGTTTATTTTTTAAAAACATACCCATATATTAAAATTTTAATACATTAGAATAATACTTAACTGACCCGCAGTTGGTATGTTGATTTAGTGGTTTACGCCTAATTTCCGAGCACTAGTTACTAAGTTGATAAGTCATTAAAATAAGGGGGAAAGGAATTTTTGATAATAAGGTCAACTTCATTGCTAGTAAATCCTATCAGGTTGACAAGGTTCCATTTGGAAATTAAACGTTAACTCCAGGTGAATTAATCACGATGGGCTGACTTGCCTTCATCTCCATGTGTCATCCCTCACTGGTGCCCCACCAGCGTACAAGTATAGTGATAGTACAAACATGGTTATCATTCCATTATCATAAAAAAAAAGTAAAATACTAGTAGGTAAGAGGTACCTATACTACTTTGTAAAAGTATTGATATGTTTATCGAAAATCATTCATATTTTTCTAGAAATATTAGAACTAGGTTACATTGATCAGTTTACATAGATTTTGCGAATAATGTTGTAGTCTGAACGACCTTATATAGTTCTAAAAGTCTAGTATATTTTATAATAATAATAAATTATAGTGTCTTCTCTTTTACCGGCAACTCGTTGACTCTACAATAATAATTATTAATGTAATGACTATTACAAAGGACACGCGTGAAAAGTGAATCACGTTTTTCTTAGAGCAACTTATTGCATACTTCAATTGATAACGTGGAAATCAATCAGTCATAATTTGGAGTTTGAACGTGATGTTTAAATTGATCGTAGTATAGCAACATGGCACTGTACCAGGCACGCAGGTGTGCGCATGCGATTCGAGAGCCACTTCCCCGTATTGCGATTATATTCGGCGTTCTTGGAATCCCTTACCTGCGCCCGCGCAGCTTTCACAACCATCTGCCGTCTGTCGTTCGTAGTGATGTGCCGAATGGACCATTATGTAGTATTCGATTATATTGGCACTCGTTAAAAAATCGAATCTTAATTCGAGTTTGAGAATTCGGACAAATACTCGAATTATTTATATAGCCGTCCGAGTTATTTATGAAGTTTAATTAATTCTTCAACTAAATCTTACTTGTTAAACTAATTACTATTTTTTATACCACAAAGGTAGCAAACAAGCATATTATAAAACTATACGAGACTAGTATTAATAAATTATAGTAAACTATCTTTTACCAGCATTTTTGTCCATGTGACTAAGATAATAATATATTATATTAACTGACCGGGATAAAAGTAACCTATGTACTTTTTTCTATTTCGTATAATAAGTACGTCAAATATATATCAAATTTTATAGTAATTGGTAAAACGCTGAGAAGTAACAAACTCACTTCTAAATTTATAATATTAGTAAGAATGTTGAATCATTTAATAATTTTACTCTAGTAATTAAAAAGAATGTAATGAATCAAAATATAAATAATTAACATGAAGAAATGATAAACACGCGACTAGTATACGAGTACTACAAGTAGGTGCTTATATGATACCTTCTAGATATTCGTGTCATTACTCGAGTCACAGATAATATAATACTATACTAGTACTCGAGTTAAATTTACTCAGCACAACACTAATCATTGGTACGTTCGCAATACGCACCAGACGCAGCTGTGTAGAATTCGTTTGAATAGCTCCCTATATCATTTATTTAGATTGCTGTAATATGAATGATTTACGTGGATTTGGTTAGGTACTTCATTCCCCATGACAAATTTACCATTATTATATATATTTTTTAATACTGTTATCAAGAATATTACATACACACGTATCTGTCACGCCTGTTTAAGAATGTCTTCCTTGTCATAAAATAATTTTATCGCAATTATATTTTCATATTATTTTTAAATGGAAAATAAAAAACGGGGATTCCGAAGAATGTTGTAATTAAAAGATTTTTAGGAATAGGTATTTAATTGAGTCGACCGATTATAGATATAAAAAGTAATTGTGTTGAAAAATAATATTTACGTATTTCTCGGTTTGCACAATGGCTGACTGGTAGAGAACACCACCCGGTGTTAAGTCCGCCAAATGTGTTTTTTAAATTTTACTGTGCATTAAAGTTTAAATAAATAAAATATAATAATATAAAGAAATAAAAATATCTGTTATACATTTTGCTAATTTTTTCTTTCTTTCTTTCAGCTTAGATTGACTGTAAGAGATCTTATGTATGAAAAATTCGGCTATTGTATGTTAAATAATTATCAAGTATCCAATCCTATTAGGTATGATAATAAGCAAAAGTTTGTAATGATAATTGAATGAATGTTTGTTACTCTTTTACGCAAAAACTGGGTTCTAACAAAATTTGGTACACGAATAGCTTATATCCTAATTTATCGCATAGGTAACTTAATATACTTACTAATTGCTGCAAGGCAGAGCTGCAAGATAGCGGCTGCTAATGTAAAATACGAGGTCTGTCCGGAAAGTTCGTATAAAAGTGTTCTGGAATGCGAGAAAGAGGAGTGGGGAGGCCAGGTAAGCGCAGGACCCCTTCCTTATGTCCCTAACAATGCTTCAGTTCTGGTCTGACCGCCGTGCGGTGCGAACTGGCTTGTCACGCCATCTGTGAAGTTACCTCTTAACGAAACCCCGTCGGCATGGAGCCCGCTTCCGTTGAAGAGCAGCGCGTCGTAATCAAGTTTCTCTCGAAACTCGGCAAGAATGGCCGTGAAATTTTTGCCGATCTCAGAACAGTTCATGGGGATGATGCTGTGAAGGAACCAACCGTCCACAAGTGGCTAAAAAGATTCAGAGAGGGCCGAGAAAGCGTTCAAGATGACCCACGTTCAGGACGTCCTTCCACTTCACATTCCGACGAAAACGTGGAAAGAATTCGAACTTGTGTTAATGGGGACCGTCGTTTAACGGTCAGACAGGTGGCTGAAGAGCTTAATTTGGGCAAAACCGTGGTCCACGAAATTCTAAGAAACGAACTTCAAATGAAAAAAATTTGCGCCAAGATCGTTCCGTGAGTTTTTGAGTAAAAATTCCATTACGGTGACCGAACACCCCCCTATTCGCCGGATTTGGCCCCGTGTGACTTCTTCTTGTTCCCAAAAACCAAATTGGTACTTCGGGGGCGGCATTTGGGGGACATAAATGAGATAAAAAAAGCTACGACGGGGCAGCTGAGAAACCTACAACCAGAGGACTTTCAAGGAGCCTTCTCACAGTGGAAACGGCGTTGGCACAAGTGCATTATGTCACAGGGGGAGTACTTTGAAGGGGATAAAATTGATTTACCTGAATAATTGTAAAATAAAATTTTTAAAAAACTTTTATACGTACTTTCCGGACAAACCTCGTATGTACGGTAAAGACTTACAAACGACAATCTATAACTCAATTAAGTAATAGTTAAATAATTATTTCTGAGCACCATTGAATGAATAAACGCTTCAGTTTAAATTAAATCGGCTCTTTTAAAAGCAGATCGCTCGTCGAGCTATAAATGTTAGAATACTATTCAGTCTACGTCATTGGACACTCGCAACATGTGATCATAAGCACGAGTATGATAGCATGTATCTACGACAGCGTTGTAAATGTAAACACATCACATTCACGACTTTATACAAACATAAATTTGATTGTGAACGTTGGAAGGTATTACGCGATACAGATTATGTAGCTAATCGTCTTTTAGCGACTTGAAAAATGAGAAATGTGCATGTTGTTACGCGTTATAATCTGTTTCAATAGAAATTAATAATAATATTAAAAAAAAAAAAAAAAACTAATGAGACCATAAGACAAGCTACTGATGTCCTAGTACAAATCAAAAGTGATGAATTAATTTCATGTAACATAACATGTGACATGAATGTGTCTTAATACGCCGTGTCGGTCCCGGCACAGAATTGGCCACCCCTTCTTTCCCATACATGCAAACACAGTGTAGAAGGACCCCCAATCTAGATTACGCATTAGGGCACTAGATTGAGGGACGACCTCAAATAAATTACAAGGAATATACATATAATAATTAGATAGTTTCGCGGAATTACTGCTTTAAACTAAATTTATAATAATTTTGACTTTATTAGAAATTATGTACATATTCGAACTTAGAATAAAGATGTCGCTGTGATATCAATTTAAAATTCGAATTTTAGAGATAAGTTTAGAGTAGAGAATGGATGACTCAGAATTGACCCCAATGTCTGTCCATTGTTGTTATTTTATCAGCCGTTAACTGTCCACTGCCGTACATAGCCTCCCCCATAAAGGGAAGTTTGCCAGTAGTTGCCACGCTTGGCAGGCGAGTAGGCAACTGCAGTTTGGCTATTGCTGACGTTTTTAGAGGGACGCTGCTGCCCTTCCCTCCACTATACACTCCCTTAGTTACCTCTTACGACAGCCATGGGAAAGGAATGGATGGCCTATTCTATGCCGGGACTCACACGGCCAATGTCTCTCCATGCAGACATTTAATATCCGTATTCTTTGAAATGTCTAATAAACATACCCATAAAAATACCATACATTACCAGAGGGAGACTTTGTACAAAAGTCGATTGCTTGGGTACCTCTGTCCCATTCGTGTTTCAACCGTGAAGCAATTGTGTTTGCATGACTGTGTTTCGGTGTGAAGGGTGGGATATGGCGTGAATTTACTGGGTACAGAGGAATAACATCTGAGTCCTCAGGAATAGCAACGCATGGGGGATCATGGGCGAAACAGTATACTCTGTTATGTCCAGGGTACTGCTCATGTCTATAGGCGACGGTTACCACTTTCCATCAGGTGGGCCGTCAGCTTGTTTGCCATTCTAAGTTGTATAAAAAAAACATAACTGTATAATCAATAGTCATAATTAGCGAACAGTATATTTTAACGGTATATGAGATTTCCGTGTCGGCACCACTTTTACTGTTGAATCAATACATGCGATTTTTAGGGAGGTCAAACCATTTCGAAGAAGTTGGCACACTCCTATTTCAGTTTAGCGTCGAATACCGTTGTTCTCGGTATCTCTTTTGAAGAGTTTGAATCTGAGTAAACATTTACAGAGAAACAGCGCCGATAATGTTATATGCGAACCGCCTATTGGCACGTTAAACATGTACCCAACACATACTTTCTATGTTAGTCAAATACTTATTGTACGTATGTAAATTGACAAATATAGAGATGACTTTACACTGTGCAAATGATATCCCGGGTTGTTTGTTCTAATTATAAATTTGGCGTGTAATTTTAGACAAAGAATTGTGTAAAATGTAATTAATACTTATTTATGTTCAGGCCTGGAGTTTGTGTTCTAGATTTATTCAAACTTGTGGTCGCCCCGTGGTCGAAATTAGACCACAACATATATTGTAATAAATAAATTTATTATGATTATGTTTGACATTCAGTAAGACTAATAATAATATAATAATAGTACGATAAATAATATTAAAGGCAAAGCAATATTAATCTTTTCTCAATTTGACTACAAACTTTAACAATAAACAAAAGAGTATATATGTATGTGTGTGTCAAATACATAGTAATGTGTGTCCAATATGTACTTGGTATTGTGTGTAAAGTTTTTTTTTATTGATGTAATGTATTTTTATGCATAATAAAAAATATTAGCATTTAAAAAGAGTCAAAATGCTAATATTATTTTTTATATATTTAAGTGTGCGAATTTTCATACTTCTCTGTCCGCGCAATTTTTTTAAAAAGAGGTAATAATTTTTACTTTACGTATTTATGTATATGTACACTACTTTTTAATCATAACATTTTTAAATTTATATATTAACCCCCTTATAAAAAAAAAAAAACTAAACCGTTCTACGAACCTAATTTAACTATTACACTGTTTTGTCATTTTTTTGAGAATTTTTTTAGAGAAAATTGAGAATTCAACGCAAAAGTAAAAAGACAAAATACATATTTCAATAACTAAAACAGGTTTATAAGACTTTTAGCATTTTTATGAATAAAGGAATAAATGTATTACTTAAAGAATTTCTTCTTAAAGACGTTCTTCACAGATATTATACATAATATAGGATTGCAGAGATACTATCAGAATCCAGTATTTTGTGGGATGATAAATAAAATATGCCTACATTCGAATAAAAAATTAGAAACCATGCAATAACAAATCAATATCGATAGAGAAAAAATGTATGACTGTATGTGGGATAATTAAATATCGTGCTTTACGCAATTTCAATAGTGCTGCGTCCTTGTTATGTACTTACACATTGTTAAACCCACACGCGGCCGCTACTTAAGAAATCGCTGGGTAAACAATTATCCGACATTTAATCTATTATCTGTAATAGATAAAGGCATTGTCCTAATTCAATAATTTCATAATAATAACATTTGCCGCCCTTTTTTGTGGTCGTATCTCTTTTTTTGATAACTTTCTCTCCTAGATGTGATATACCAATTAAAATAAACAGTTATTATATAAAACAAGTTTTAAAATATAAAAATATGTATTTAAAATTCTCAATCTACGGGAACAATTAATAATCGGATCTAATTTCAATTTTTCAATCCAATTTATTCATAACAATATTACATCGTGATGGATCTTTTTTTTTATGTTATCAGTTTTTGAAGTTATCAAAAACCGCCTAATCCTTAAACTAAGCGATTTAACTGAAAGATTGTTATAATGTTTTACATAATCGTAGTAAATGTTTTTACTATAATAACTATTTGAATTGAGCTATTACGTAAGTACTTGAACATTATAATTGCGTGCAGGTGCTAAGAACAATTAGATTCGTATCAAATTACGTTGCACATAAAATGAAGTAAATAAAGTACTTTATAAGATAATAAATAGCTTGTAAGAAACACAAGTAGATTCTATTTGTTATATAAAATAAAAATTATTATAATATATTATAATAAGAAACAAAGGTAGTTTTTAACCGCATATACTTACTTATAATTAATAAATAATTCCTTTGATTATATCATACATATGATCATAAAAACGTTTAACGTCTCATAAATTATATTTCAGCTATTATTTTGTCCTATTCTTTGACATTAAATTAGAAATTTACAATACAAAAACAGCGACAAAATACTTGAATAATTAAATATTTATAGGGGGTTGTAATTTTATGAATGAGAGAGTAAATATTTAAAAGAGACTATTATTTATTTATTTATTATATACGTATATAAAATTATAAGTGCATATACATAACTTCCTCTCTTGTTTTATCTATACTAAATATATTTATTTTAAGCTAAGTCTTGCGAGGTGGACAAAGAGAATCGAGTGCTAAATCTCTATCAGTACATATAGTATATCTTGCTTCATGCACTTTTATAATATAATTTTCGTTATATTCCTGAGACTTGACTCCCTCTGAGATATAACTATTTTGTTTTAATATTACAAAAGTTAATTTTATATATATATATATATATATATATATATATATATATATATATATATATATATATATATATATATATATATATATATATATATATATATATATATATATATATATATAAATCGTACGTATATTATCATATTAATAAGAAATATCATGTATCAATGTGTTGTATTATTTGCTCTGTATGAGTATGTATGTTAATGTATGTATATGAGTATGTGTGTTGAGTGTTCGTGGAATAACGCGTTTACTTGGAACCACTAACACATTATTTACACTTAAAATATTCTTGTAAAATTATGTAGGAACAATAATATTTGTTTAGTTGCATGTAAGTAGCGAATTGGACGAGCAGTTTTTTTAAAGTTACGACCTCTATATCTACCTAAAGACGTGGAACGGAATTTTGTTTTCCGTCTGTGTATCTGTCTCAAACGACTTTTTCAATATACTTTAAAAAGGAGAATGGATATGTGTATGTCTACCTATATTACACGATATGGGCAATCCTGATTCGATTTTAATTACACTTTTCTTCACTGAAAGAGTTCACTCACGTAAGAGGAACTACATAGTCTATGGATAGATCCTTAGATTCATAGTATCTGGATAGAGTGTACCTAAAAAGACTACTTTAAAAAACTTTACCACATAAACTGTCATTTTATTCTTTTATATTTATTATTATATATTCACTTTGAGACATTCGTATTATGTTAAAATAAACAATTATGCATAACGTAAAATTTATTATCAATATGGTATTGTTAAAACAATATGAGTATTATTCTATTGAAATAGGTACATCGTAAATCTTTGTTTCAAATGCACACAATAGAATTCGAGTATTTTATCATTTCCCAGTAGCACTTTTAATAATGAATTTATGAGTAGTTATCAGCAAACGTTTTATTTTCTGAATAGTTCATTCGAGTTCAAGACATATTCTAGGAATTTGGTATAATAAAGCGAGGGCGTGCCGCGGACGAATGCACTTAGCATACCCACAAACTGTTCACATAAAAAATAATGGTTGTTTTTCATTAAAAATCAATTAAATTCAATCATTTATATTATTTTTTTTTTTTTTTACTTAAATTGTTATTTTAAACACTAAAGTACTATCAATAAATACCAACTTAAAATATACAAAGCCTCTTTATATAGATACGTATCTGTGTAATTACTTACATATATTATCTCTAAATTATTATTTATTTAGTATTAATTAAACGCGAAATTCTCTGTACGGAATATAATGAGAATTACGCTAGATTGTATCGAAAAATACATATTAAACAATTGGTATATTCAATCTAGCAATTTAAGAACGAATTCTGATAAAATATTAGTTGTATCGTATTTCTCTAAATAATTCTATCTACTTACTGGGGAAAAATAATGTGTTAATTTATCATTTTTCATAAGACAAGCATCGTATTGTGACATCATGCATATTCGTATTCAGGACTTTTAGTACAGCATTGACGTAGAAGCGCAAGGTTATCGCATGTTTTTAATGGCTTAAAAATATTTTTACGTACTGTAACAATATCTAGTGACTCGACATTAATTAAATGTCCAATTTAATACAACGGCATACTGGCTGAAATTAATAATAGATAATAATAATATGCATTATTAAATATTATTATTAATTACTACCCTAATAATGAAGTACCGCGTTCGTGATTCATCGGCAGACAATGCTACTAGCATTAGGTCCACTTTTTTTTTATACAACTTAGAATAGAAAACAAGCTGACGGCCCATCTAATGGAAAGTGGTAACCGTCGCCTATAGACATGAGCAGTACCATGGACATAAAAGAGTATACTGTTTCGCCCATGATTTTTTTTTATTTTTTTTTTTATACTACTTAGAATGGCAAACAAGCTGACGGCCCACCTGATAGAAAGTGGTAACCGTCGCCTATAGACATGACCAGTACCATGGACATAACAGAGTATACTGTTTCGCCCATGATGCCCCCCATGCGTTGCCATTCCTGAAGACTCAGATGTTATTGCTCTGTACCCAGTAAATTCACACCATATCCCACCCTTCAAACCGAAACACAGCCATGCAAACACAACTGCTTCACGGTTGATACCCGAATGGGACAGAGGTACCCAAGCAATCGACTTTTGTACAAAGTCTCCCTCTGGTAAATAACTTCTTATACCATATTTTCTTTTAATAAATAGAATTATTAAAAAATAATAACTACAAACTTATTACTTCAATTTCATCTTTTAATTTCTGTGATCGAATGAAAAGTAGCAAATTTAAAATTAGGTAAAATAAGTGCATCAAATTATATATGTTAATGGCTAGGTAGGTAATTATTAAACATTCTTGCTAGAATAATCCAAAGTGACATGGTTGTTCCATGTTCCTGTACGTTTTCAAGTGACTTCAAAACAAAGGAGGATATCAATTCGGTTGTATTTTGTTTATGTTTGGTACCACATAGCTGCGTCATTTCTAAACTGACTTGGAAAACATTTAGTCACATTTGTTCCTATGGAAATTTTAACAAAATCGGTTTACTTTTTAAATCAAAATATCTAATTACGTCACAATTGAAACTGATTATTGTTTGAGGAACACAATTTTATAAATAATTTATATTGATAGAGTCTGTTTATCCTGACTATCAATATTGGAACATATTATAGATTTATTTTGTAATGTGTGCTTTCGCAAAGAAAGCTTTTTTGAATTTTTTCAACATAAAAAAGAAATACGACACCACGTGTGCAAAGCTACGGTCATCAGCTAGAATATATAATCGTTTTTCCCCGTTTTTCAGAACATTATTAGGCAATTATTACTGCTTTAGCTGTTACTGCTTTCAAATTTGTTGACACTAAACTTAACCGACTTTAAAAACGAGGTTAAGTATGTACTATCAATTCGATTGTGTTAGGAGTATGTTTCGTAATGTTTCTATCAACATAAACCTATTTTTATTACTGTTTTTAGTTGAAAAGGTTTATTTCGTTGGTTGGAAAGTGAAATCTATTTTTTGTAAAAGAAAATCTTTAAATTATTATTAAATAGTAAATCAACATAGTTTTGAATCTGTCCGTCAAGATACAACCAATTACATACAACGGCAATGTTTTAGTACGCTGTTGGTAGTATTTATTACTATTATACTGTGTGCTTTTGTACAATGATAAATTTACATGTCTTATCTTATCTAAATAAATAATATAAAAATAATAAATGCAATGTAATCTGTAAATATAATAATAAAAATAAAAATTTGTCGAAATACATGGGAACTGGAAAATTCTACATTTATTTTTAGAATATAATAATATAAAAATAGGTAGCTTGTTATTCAAATTTTAAATTTTACCATAGGGAGACTTTGTACTACCAGAGGGAGACTTTGTACAAAAGTCGATTGCTTGGGTACCTCTGTCCCATTCGTGTTTCTACCCTGAAGCAGTTGTGTTTGCATGGCTGTGTTCCGGTTTGAAGGGTGAGATATGGCGTGAATTTACAGGGTACAGAGGAATAACACCTGAGTCCTCAGGAATGGCAACGCATGGGTGGTATCATGGGCGAAATAGTATACTCTGTTATGTCCATGGTATTGCTCATGTCTATAGGCGACGATTATCACTTTCCATCAGGTGGGCCGTCAGCTTGTTTGCCAATCTAAGTTGTATAAAAAATATCTAAAGGTACAATAAATTTATTTAGTTAGTCACTTCAAACAAAACAGATTTGTAAAAAATTTATGTAACTATGAATTAGAAAATTTTACACTATAAAATAGCTTGATCTTTTATGGTATCTATCGATATTGATATTTTGGATAGAGGTATATTATATTATATATACTTTGTTGCATAATGATATGAATAATTATTTATTTTAATGTGTTCATATTTCTAGATGGTTGCATAGATTCATTGTTGAGTTTTCTCAACACGAGGACAGTGCAGTCTCTTAAATAACGTAGAGATAAAAAAAAGTTGCTCTGTGGTAGGTATTAATATTTGATTAAATAGAACATATTTCTTATTGTCTATGTTTTTATCAAATAGTAATTATAAATTTATAATTGTGTATTCATTTGCCAACTGAACAAGATAAATCTCTAATTATTATTGTAATTAAACGTTATCTATAAATAACATTTAAAAAACATCGATATTTTTTATTAATTTAATCCTTCAGATTTATAAGTCATACTTGATGCAATTCACAATGACGATATCTTTCCAAGAATAACTGGCAATCTTGATCTGTTCTGTTTAGATTATATTGAATAGGTATATGTTGTAATTATGTTAGTTTAATACTTTACAAGGAAACTGAACAATACCTCCTTATAGGATTTGTATTGTGAGTAATATAAATTTAAGTCTCCGAAATGATTAGAAATTCAGCTCACACGATTGTTTAGCGGCCATTCTGTAATCGTTGTGATAATGCATAGCTACTGTCTAACCGCAAAAGTGCGGTTGTATAATATTATCAAATTCGATATCTTGGACGATGATTGTTCAGTCGGATAACGTTTACCTGCGGACTAGGGATCCCAAAATTGAATCCCAGTCTAAACCCCGGAATTTTTGTAAGTTATAATTGGATAAAAGATTAAAAAATTATTGTCACTTGCTTCTTGCTTTATAAACGTAAAATCATCAGGACGTTGAATAGTGGGCCCCAATGTTAGCAATATAGGGTATATCAGATCGACCACCACGCGGTTCCTTTGGAAATTATTGTGAATAATTCTTCTTTAATTCTTCATAATGGACAAACTGACCTGCTTTCATTTTCACCTGTCATCTCTCACATATAGGTGCCCCCTAACATATATTGATAACGAGGGCGGGGTTACTATTGCATTATCATTAATAAAGTCATCGTCATTAGTAAGATACGTCAGAAGTTTTCATATACAACTAAGTCGGTCTAGAAACTCTTGCCACTAGAGGGCGTCATCCTCGCACGAATAAGTACATAGTATTGTAGTAATACATAGCTACCGTCTGACCGCAAAGGTGCGGTTTCGCGTCGGGCGTGGATTATTTTATTGAATGCGACATTTTTGTTTACGTTATTCCAGGAGCATTGTCATGCAATCCGCGACTGTAGTGGCGAAAGTAGCCAAGTGGAACGAACTATAAAGCCAGTTCGTAGTAAATGTTGCAACTCGTAACTCACATCACGCATTCACGTGTCCGTGTATAGGGTTGTCACGCATTTATTTTTCTTTTTTTGCAAATGTAAAAAGTTTGTCTATTTTTTTTTTGTCTGATTTGATAATTCATACTAAAGTCGCTGTCTCTTGTTGTGAAGCAGAATTTTTTATTATTTATGTTTGCAAACATAAAACGTGGCCAATAAAGAATATAATATAATAACATCTACATAGTATGAGTATTCCGTAAATCAATAACCGAGTAACTACATTAAACGGATTACTCTGTGATCGATTCAAGGCTAGTGACGGCCCTACGTATTACACGTACAATGCCGTCACAAGCTGCCTCTGTTTGCTTTGTGTATTGTGTTCAAAGAGACTGGTAGTGTATGCGTTACGAAAAAGCCTTCTCTGTAGTAGAGCTATGACAACATTGCCAAACACAAGTATAGGTATATTTTGCTCCAAAAAAAAGATAATTCAATCGTGAATAACACACATACACACGCACTCGCACATACACATATACGAATACATATTTCATAGACATATTACATTTAATTTGAATATAGAACGCGGAATCGTGTATTTAAATTTTGTAAGTATTTATATATATTTTGGTTTTTTACTCCGCAAAGAAAATGACAACTTGAAACCAACACGGTAGTGAAACATATCGGTTGCAAAGACTCGTGCAAAGTAAAATGATTTAGAATTGTCAGAGTCATATGGTTTAGCCAAAAAATTCAACTCTTTCCTTTGGTATTTACTTAAAAAACAATAACGGTTACAAGCTAAGTATTTTAACAGATAAATATGGAATGATAACTGGCGGAGCATTAGTGAGTAATGATATGTGAGGATAAAAACAAGTCAGTTGGCTCATCGTAATGAATTTAACAAGAATCAACGACGATGGTTTCTAGTAAGAACTGTGTGGAGGTCGACCTGTAAGGGTATATTGCTAATAATTAATAATAATAATAATAAATAAAGATTTATTCCACATAAAAATATACAGTCATGGGCTTACAGAAATTTCAAAGTGAATTATATGTGTATAAAATGTAGCATTATGCCCAGTACATTAGTGTCTAAACTAGGCCTAGCCTGTATCTTAGACACCAATGCCTTCAATTAGATACATATTTTCGTGCAGTTTCGCTATATTATAATAGTACAAGAATCAGTAAACAACATGTATAAAATAGGGTATCTGTAAAATAAATTACAATGTATCAAGAAATGTGCCTATAAGTACCCATTATTAACAATCCCTTATCCACCCACTAGTTAGCTATTATATTATCCTCTTGTCAGTGACCATTGACTTAGATATTGATTTTCCTTAGAAAACGGTTTAGTGAGATACGAATAGGTATGCGTAGGTTTAAGTTCGGAGCTGAGCGCTGAGCATTTCTATTTAGCTTTTAAGGATGGTTTAAATTAGATACTTTCGGTATTTATATAAAAGTAATTACTGTTCATTTTATTTATAAAGACTAGACTTTTAATAAAGCATTTTGATATAAAATAGCACTTTTATGTTAAAAAAATTGAGTATTTTTAATGTTACTAAATCGTTTTAATCTAGTGAAAGTTGTCTCAAAATAGACAAAGATATTGCGTTCTATACCTACTTTGATATATACTTATTAATATTATAAATGTAAAAGTAAAATTTAGTACGTATCGCTATTAAGGACGCCAAAGAACATAAGATATTTTTCAATCGACTTCAAATAGAAGGAGATTCTCAATATGTTTTTTTTATTATTTTTGTTACCTCATAACGCCGTCAGCTGTAAACTTATTTGGATAATTCTCTATCTGAAAGAATATACCTGCAGATTGAATTTATAGAAATATTATTAAAATCGGTTCAAGAGTTTAGTTTTAAATAAAAATAACTGGTTTTGCCAAAAGGCGGTTTTTTAATTATAAAATAAATTAATCCTAAATCTATATCTCGGTCAGACGATCTCTTCGATTGGGTAGAAAACGGAACCCTATAAAAAATCGCCAAGTCTCGAAGTTGTTCTTGCACTATAAAAAGTTGTAAGATCTCATGATCTAAGTCGGTTGTTTTAGAAGCAACAAACAGAGAGACTGACTTTCGCATTTTTAACATTAGTAAGGTTTATTTGGAAACCGTCGTGGTAAATTTGACTTCATTTTCACTTAATGGTAAGTACCCTGCCAGCGTATACTGATAGCGCAGACGGGAATACCAGTCTGTTTTCTTTCAATAAAATCGACACACTGCCTTTCAAATTTATATCACTTTTCCAGAAAGTTCAATAAAGTTAACAAAATCAAATGCATTATATTATTTTTATACGCTAAAAGCAATAGTTCAATATCAGATGAAATCAAGCTGTAGCATCCGTATAGGTATTAAATCCTTTGATTGAATTGGTTTCAACACAAAGCTTTCGATCTCATATATGTTTATTAAACACGGCAATTGATACTATACGGGTATACTACTAAAACCTATTATTCAATGTCCCTTAACCCGTGCATTTAATTTTGCTCTGATCCGAGAGATAATTTATTTATTATATTATAAATTATTTGGTTATTCTTTGTTCCGTTCTAGAAGGCAAACATCTTTTCTCGAGTCAGCTACCTCTGCTAATGACGTTTATAAAGACAATTCGAAGTTTGTTCAATCATGGCTGAATACACTTGAATTAAATTTGGTACATGGGTAGACTATATTTTATTACATAAGATACTTTATATACTGTTCACGCGGGCGAAGAAAACGCTTAAAAAGAAAACATATTTAATTTATATCTCGTCCAAAAAATATAATGTAAAAAAAATGACAAGTCCCGCAACCCAATTCTGCCACTAGAAAAAGTTGTGGAAATTTATGTAAAACTAACCAAGTCAGTTATTTTAGTTAGTTTTTATAAAAGTTCTTATTCAACAACTTTGTTATAAATTTATTACTTATCTAGTTAACTACCTATCAATATTTATAATAATCGTATCAATATTAGATATCTTAATATTATTATATGTATCACATCTCCCATATTTAGAACTAACAAAATTTTTCATCGTGCCTCCCACCAAATTGTTTATAATTACTCCTCTCCATCCAAAGGTTGCCTGGAAGAGATCGCTCTTAGCGATAAGGTCGCCCATTGTTTTCTCATTGTGATTATTTCCTATAATTTATATTTATAATAAGTTTACTATTGTAATCTTTTGGAGGAAACAATAAAGAGTATCTATCTCTTATCTATCTTAAATTACACATTAAATGACTTAATATACAATGGCTTTATAATGACTTGGTAATGCTAACTGACTATGGTCCCTTGCAACTATTTGATATTTGTAGAATGTGGTCAAATATAGCCACTATTATATACATAAACTTCATATAAATAGTAAAACGTTGAGCTATAAAAAGTGCTTTAGATGTGAAACCTAAAAATATGTCCGTTCTCAGAATTATATCTTTATTCGCGTATCGATGTCCGGTCGGCGACTGGTGACGTATTAACACAATTATGAAGGCATCACTTCACCCACTCGGAGAATCCGTGACTGGCGATTTCATTATCATTGATCATCAAAATCGTCATTAAATTAATATTTGATCATTTAAAATACCTACGCTTACGTAATGTAATAATTTTACGGTGAAAACAGAGAAGATTGAAACTGCATTAAAAATCGTCATACGTACACGGTGTTGTATGGTAAATTTTGTTAAAAATTTGTAAAATACTTAGACGAAATCAACACGTGTTACTGTTTGTTTACATTAAAATTATTATCTATATTTATTTGTAAACAAGCTAACAAAATAATGGTCCGTGTGGTCCCGGCATATATAATAGGCCACCCCTTTCTATTCTGTGGGTGTCGTATGAGGTGACTAAACGAACCTATTGGTCATGAGATAGACAGCAGCGTCTCTCTTAGAACATCTCTAAAAGCCTAACTGTGATTGCCAACCCGCCTGTCAAACGCGGCAACTAACAAACTTCCCTTATGAGGATGGCTTATGTTCAGCAGCGGACAGTTAACGGCTGGAATGATATCAAAATAACGTTGAAGTTAATTAAATAAGTTTAGTCTCTATAATTTGATGGAGAGATTAAGAGATGTATAAAGGACATGCCTATAGATAGAGAGAATGTTACATAAGTCTTACTACAGGGCTGTAGCTAGACCCAAGTTTAAGGTAGGACAAAAACCTTTTTGGTAGGGCAGAAGCCATAATTAAGTGACTTTAAAAAAGAGAATCTGTCTAATTTTCTTAGGGCCTTTAATGCCTTTTCAAGGTAGGGCAATAAAAATGAGTTTGTTTATTACCCTTTAGCTCTTAACAACTCAATTAATCGTCATGAAATTTCGTATATTTTTATGCAACTTAGTATGGCAAACAAGCTGACGGCCTGCCATATGGAAGATAGTAACTGATGCCTAGACATGTTTCCAATTTAAATAAAAATATAAAATATAGATACTAAGACTTAATTTGGTTAATTTGGGGTTGAAAGGGATTGGAAAAGGGATGGGATTTAATAGCCTTATTGCTAGCAATACACCTGGTCGAACTCCTCGCAGTTCTCAGTAGAAACCATCGTAATGGATTTATTACTGAATTCGTCACGATGGGCCAACTAACCTGCTTCATCATCTTCTATCATCGCCCCATCATTTCTTATAAATAACAAGTAACCGAACATAATTAAGAAATGCAAAGTGAAATGTGACCAACATCTATTTTATCAGTTTTTTTTTAATAATATTCTGGCCAATGACATAAACAGTAGATGTACGCGAATTAGGCATACACAAAAAAGTTGCAATTTGATAATTCTGTAAATTATACGTATATAAATAAGGCTGTAGAGTAAAAGTAGTTATAAGTAAAATTATTTGTAAATCGCTATTGAATATTATTTTAATGATTCGATACCTACATAGCATAGCAATTACCACGTTGTAGCGCTCGCCAAGCGCAATCTGGGTACCTATGTTGAAATGTGACACGAAATTTCGTAGAAAGCGCTGGCCTGCCTATATACAGAACAATACTAGGAAAGGTGCGTCACAGTATTAAAATATTGTTAGATTTCTAGAAATAACCAACCGTATACCTTTACACTTAAACTATTTGAGTCATGGTGCGAAGGGCAACGATCCTACGTATTCAAGGCCCTATAAAACATAATGAACTATTTATAATTATTATAATTGGGAATTTTTGTATAGAAATTTGAATTTTCGTTACTCAATCACTTTTAAACAGTTAAATGGATTCGAATTAAAGTTTGTACACATAAATGAACTTGTTCTGACAATATGATACTTATATCTTATTTCATTTTATTACAAAAAAACTGTTACTTAATTATTCATTTTTTCATAGCTCTATTTAGAATAACTACGCCTTAGTCCTTGCTAGTAGATCGCAAGTTAATTAATGTAAAAAAAAAACTTTAAATTACACACAAACATTCTAATTGTTTTCCCGTATGGTCCCGGCGTAGAATAGACCCCTTCCTTTCCCGTGAATAAGAAGCGATTATGGGAGGGCGAAGGATGGATAACAGCGTTCCCTCTTAAAACATCTCCAAGCCTAACTACGGTTGCCAATTGGCTTGCCAAACGTGGCAACTACTGGCATCACCCCTCGATAAGGGGAGGCTTAAGTTCAGCAGCGGACAGTTAAGGCTGATATCCTGTGTTATGAGAAACTAGGTAACTAACATCTGGGGACATGGCCAAGAATATCCAAATAAGAGCCAATTTAGATAAATTCCTTTTCCTAAATTAACTCAGCTGAGAATCAAAACAAATAAACAAATAATCGCTAACTCAATATATATGTAGTTTTTATATTATTTAAAATACGACGTTGCATATAATTATTTACAATTCTAGAGCAATCCACTGCTCACTATTGGTTGTACTTGACTATGCCGCTATTGTCGGTAATTATTTATTATTACAGATATGTAATCCATGACTTATGAAATTTATTGATGCAAATTTAATTGTCTAATGGATGTCTAATTACAGGTAACTAATACATGGTGGCGGTAAGAAAAGCGTCACAACTACTAGGTAGTCGTGTAAGGGTGGCGCCCTCTGGAGTGTCCCCAGTTTATAGATTCGAAGTATTTTTAATTCTTATAATAGTAACCTAATAATTTATAATAAATATACAAATTACAATTGCATAAAACAATAAATACGGTTATTAATTTTACAAATATTAGATTCATCATATCCGCCATAAACTGTCCATTGTTGAACAATGGCCTGCCACTTGGGGGTTATTGCCAATAGTTGTTCACCAGAGGGAGACTTTGTACAAAAGTCGTTTGCTTAGGTATCTCTGCCCCATTCGTGTTTCAACCATGAAGCAGTTGTGTTTGCATGGCTGTGTTTCGGTTTGAAGGGTGGGATATGGCGTGAATTTACTGGGTACAGAGGAATAACACCTGAGTCCTCAGGAATGACAGCGCATGGCGGGGGGGGGGGGGTGTCATGGGCGAGACAGTGTACTCTGTTATGTCCATGATACTGCTCATGTCTATAGGCGACGGTTACCACTTTCCATCAGGTGGGCCGTCAGCTTGTTTGTCATTCTAAGTATTATAAAAAAAAACGCTTGGCAGGCGGGTTGGCAACCGTAGTTAAGGTTTGGTGATGTTAAAGAAGAACGCTGCTGCCCTTTGCTCAATCATTAACTTCCCTTAGTCGCTTCTAACGAGATCTAGGAATAGGAAGTGGTGGCTCATTATATGCCGGGGCTCGGCATTTATTATATTATTTATTAGAGTATTATATAATTATAAATAGAGGGCAAAAGAGGAAGGGAAAGACCGAAGAGTAACTACATGGGACAGATAAAGGAAACACTAGGTATATAGGTCATTTCATATAGGGAGGTCAAAGGTATGACATGAGATAGAGCTGGCTGGAAGAAATCGTATAAATTAGTTGCACCGACATACTATATATATATATATATATATATATATATATATATATATATATATATATATATATATATGTGTGTGTGTGTGTGTGTGTGTGTGTGTGTGTGTGTGTGTGTGTGTGTCATATCTTGTTTTTTTTTATATTACTGATCTTCAATAACATTATATATATATATATATATATATATATATATATATATATATATATATATATATATATATATATATATATATATATATATATATATATATGTGTGTGTGTGTGTGTGTGTGTGTGTGTCAGTTTATAGACATATTATAGTTTTACATTCTCGCTATTTTGTAAGACACGATCATTTAGGTAAACTATAATAATTTACTATATATTATATGTCAAATCGTGCCACAGAGCCGGTGTAACGGTTGAAACGTCGAGATAATTCAGGTTAATGGTCATAGTTTACTTAAATGATCGTGTTAATTCCCGCCTCTTGTAAAACATAATATCAAAGTATCTATAATAGACAATCACTCTGCATTTTTTTTTAATTGCATATTACGTAACATAAATATATTTACAATTACAATTTAATAAAAAAAATTATAGATATGTATAGGTTAAAACGATTTGAAATGTTAAATAACTTACGCTGTAGAATCCTAATGAGCAATTCTAACGGAATTAAAAAAAATTACTCGTGAACGAAGTCATAAACAATAGTTCACGAATTAAATACAAACTCTCGAACACTTTTATAAATAAATTATAAGCTTTGAAATTTAAGGAGCTTTAATTACATTATAACAGAAACTCGAAAATAATTACATTTAAATGGAATAATAATAAATCCTAGTGGAGGAAAATATAAGCCTGATAGCATAAGGAGAAACAGTTTAATATCTTTTGATTTTGAAAGGGAGAAAAGGAAGACGTAAAATGTACCATAATTCTAATTTTAAAATTATAATATTAAATAAATATCTCTATGTTAAAACTATCCAATTTTGAAATCTTATTACACTGGAAAATTGTCATTTCAACTCTTTTAAATGAATTCACTTAAGACATGTACATGAATAATTAATAAGGTAATATGTTAGTTCTATTTATGCGAAACTATCATGATTATTGACTGTGAATTTCGACTAATATTGTTCCATAGATCTTCCAGCTCGAACGGAAAGGATCTTCGAATAAAATTTTTAATCAAATTATACCTTAAATTTATCTCGACCTTCATATAAATTTTTCCATTAAATTATTTCTCAAATATTTACCAAGCCCCATTCCATAGATGCTCCACCTACGCAGCTGCTGTTTGTCAATAAGTATTTTTAGTATCTAAATATGGCGCTTCTCCCTTCATTTACTTTGAATTTGTATTGCTTTGTCAATTACCAATCAGAGGCTCAAACTATATTTAAAAATTTGAAACACACATTATAGTTGTCTACATAGATTAACTGATTTTCATATAAATTTATGCTTTTCCCATCTATCTACTACCGTATCGTATATGGGAGTCGACACCCTGAGATCGATTTCAGGTGCAAAATTTTTCTAAGCCGTATTCGATCACAAAGACCTTGTTATATAAAAGGAAATACTTTCTAAAATATTTAAGCCGAAAAAAATAGACGACGTCAAGTTTGAACAAAAGGCCGATGAAATGAATGGAGCCGATGTTGAATTAAAAAAGGCAACTCTGAGGCTTCAGCTTACACCTTCATCGAAAGATGAAGAAGTCCCGGACATCAAAGGCCTTTGAATTTAATTCATTAATTGAATAAGTTAAGACAATAATGTAGAGGACGAAATATGGATTGGACATTGCGTCTCTTAAAACTAAGGACAACCTCTATTTGAAAGCTCCAAAGCGATTGAGCAATCACCAGATTACAGTTCTTTATCTATCCTTGTTAAAAGTGTAATTAGGAATTTCAACGAACGACATAGTATTTCTATTGCGACGGCCATTAAATTCAATGTCGTTTGTGACCCCATAAATTCTCTAGGAAACATATTAACATAGTAACATTTAATAGTATATTTAGTTGAAAATGTAAATTATATGTTATGAACTACTTCGAACCTGTCAAGTGTCTTTATTTACTGCTAATTGACTTTGCGAAATAGACATTAGATCCCGTTTTTAATTTGAATACGGGTAGTTTTAACGGTAAATAGATATTTGTACCTATTTGAATACATAAATAAAGCCATAGTTGATATAAAAAAATTTTTTTTCCTTTAATTGTGTTTATAAATAAAAGCTTATACAAGTAATCAAATAAACAATTTTAGTTTATTGTTTAAGATTTCTTTTTTTTTTTTGTTATAACTAAAGATTTTCATTCACAAAAACAATTGATTTCGAGAGTAATAAAATTAACGTTACATTGACGCGAGATATTATAAAATCATTATATAATATATAAATCGCTAAAAAAAAAGTCAACGTTAATAGTGTAGTTTATCTATGTTCAAAATACAAGAAAAATGTTGATTTTGTAAAAGTTATTGATTATAAACATGTAAAGATGCAATTACACATAATGATAAAATGCGTAGAACAAGTAATAGGAGCAGAAGAAAAGAAAATTTGAAAGACATTGTGAAATTTGATAATAACGACTAAGAATACCAATATAAAGCTATTCATTGGCTTAATCACAAATAAATTCAGTCATAGTAATGACTGAGTATGTGGAAAAATTATTAATTAACAGGAATTTTATCTGATAACAACCGAAAAAAAAAACTACATATTAATAGGCTATAAACAATGAATTACGAGTCATATATTACTTTTTTACTCTGCAAACTAATGATTATGAAACGGCAAACAAACTGACAGCCAACCTGATGAAAAATGATAATCATCGCTTACAGATAAGGATTATTCTATCACAAACGTAGGATTATATCTATATTAATGTATGAAGTCATTTAATCACTTTCATTATCAACAGTAAAAATTTAAAGAAAGAAAGAATGAAATATATTCAAGTAAAATAAAAAAAAAATCTTACTTTTACTATAAATAAGGGCTAGAAAGTAACTAGTTTTTATCTATAGCCAATTTAACTTAAGATCTTATATTCATATATACATATTAGATATGTGTGTGTGTGTGTGTATACAATAGACGTCATATATAATGTAATAATGTATCAGAGACAACATTATAGATGTTACAGACAATAATGTAAGTAGAAACTGCACAAGTCGTGTACTTCCTTTCTTTTAAAATTCTTTTAAAAACTAAAATATTAATCCTTTGGCAGAAAGAACATAAAGTCTTACAAATTCGAAATCATACATAATATTAGCGCTCAACAATGTCGTGAGAATGTACTTTTTACAAGAGACAGACGGCGGAGATAAAACATTTTTATAACTCCATCAACCACACAAAAGCAGCTGTTTATTATCATTTCTAATAGCTATGCGTTGTTCCATTAAAAGATGTTTTTTGCGGAGTACAATATTAAAATTAAACTTGTTTCATTTCAAATACACTGTCACTGGTATTTAATTTATTATAGCTCTTTTGTTCACATATTGTGTATTTTCTTTTATTTGTGATACGTTAATCTTATTTTTATCGAGATAGACTCTTATGTACTGGAGATGTACTGATATCTACAAATCGATTAAATTAATTAATTCAATAACTCCAAGCTTAATTTTTATCTTGAGGCTTGTTCTCTCATTTCTCTCATTTTGTCATAACTCAGCTAGAGTATAAGCAAAAAAGGAATGTTGCGTTGGTTTGGTCATTTGGAGAGGATGGATGAAGGAAGAATTACGAAAGAGATTTATCGAGCATGAATGTATGGAGATGTTGGTAGGGGCCGCCTTAGACGGACGTATGTCGACCAAATAGGCGACGTGCTGAAGAAGGGCCAAATTAAAAGTACCCGTAACCGGCGAGCGTGTATGAAAAGATTGATGAATGTGGAAGAAGCGAAAGAGGTTTGTTTGAATCGAAGCATTTGGCGTTCCATTGTTTCTGCCTACCCTAATGGGAGACAGGCGAGACAGATATGTATGTGTGTAGTATAAGCATTAACGCACTGTAATATATACGAATGAAATAACATACTTGTATATTTATCAGTAAACTCATGTAGATTAAGTGAAACGGTATCCCCAAAACATTTTCCCCGAGCTTATTACCTATATTTACCAATCACTTTCATATCACAAATTTAACCATATTCAATTCGAATACAAGTAGCTTTAATAATGAAATGGATTTAGTTACTTTCATATTACTACAGTTGGTTCTATATTATTCATTTTTCAAGTCATCGCTTTTAATTTTCTAATACATATTTATATATGTATTACTGATTAGAGAAAGTACAGGCTGGTTGAATTCAATTTTTCAAAATTTAAGAATCTTTCGACAACATTTCCAAGATAGACAACCCTAAACCCAATATTAATAGAGCGCAAGCTCAGATTAATTATTAATCGATCAATAATAATACGCCCAAGGTTTATATTACTCAATAAATTATTTAATCACTGTCTGACAAAAAATATTCATCTGTTCGTGTTCATCTCGTTAGAACAAGAAACAATCAATGTCCTGCTTTAGATAACGTTCCTAGAAATATTCAAAGCATGAAAGAAGGCTATAAAACCACATCGCGTAACTTAGTTGTAAACTCGAGATTACTTCGAACCTAGAGTATATATTTGCAACATTGCAGTTGCTATCTCCTGGGATATAAATTACCTACGTGTACTACGTAGACATTATACGAGATAATACAAAGCGGAACAATCATTTATGTAATTGAAAACGACATTGAGAGATCCTTACACAATATTGGACCTTTATATACTTATCTAATAAATAAATCAATAATACAATGGACGTTGAAGCTCAACGTTCATTGGTGAATACAAATTTTAAATGTAGAACCAGTTTATGTAAAATGGGGCACTTAGCCCCTATTGAACAGTACCATTTCGGCTTCATATATAGTTGGTAAAATTCTTTACAATAAAATCTTTAATACTGTTAACTTCGTATCTACCAAATTGAAAAGATATATTAACAAACTAATAGAAATGTTTTACCTATTTATATTCTTAACTATACCCGCGACTTTTAAGAAACAGTACAAAATCTTTATGGCATTTCTGTCTAGATAGGTATGACACAAAAACGCACGACGTGCGCGTCTTACTTTGAATTTATCTTAGGTTTCTTAATCTTACAAAATATTTCCTCCGAATCTTCTTCTCTTTAAATAATTATAAGACAAATATCTAACGTTTTTAAATATAGACAAATATTCGAGTTTCAAAATAACAAAAATATTAACATATTTTTAGCAAGTTACAATGGACGATAGGATCATAATAATCTCTCAATAAATTCATAACGTCATGGAGGAATGCATATCTATATATCTTCTCTATGGTAAAGTTCCGTGGTCAAATAACTCTTGAATATAAGTACTATTATGTTATAAATAATACCGTTGCATATCGTCATTAAAAATTGCCCACGGTTGAAAAATTTTAGTAGTTTTAACATTAGATCGTGAATATATTCAAAAGCTACGATGTAGGTAGGTACAACGCGGCGGATTCTCGGAACTGTAATTCTGACAGCTATAAATAAAATACACTCTAGATATTTGGCGGTAGTCGGTGTTAAAATGCGTGGTGTGTATGCTTAAATTTTATCGCGATTATACAATACAAACCTTTACCATTACATCCTCTTTATTATCAGTCAGACGAGAGAAAGGCTGAATGAATGTGGTCATGAATCATGATAATGAATGTCTCTCGCAGTGTTCGCGACCTCTGACACTCGGAGACAGAGGCACGCTCTCGCCCGACCAACACTGATTTCCATCACGACCACAACCGACAATCCACGACTGCATTTCGTCCGTGGAATTTCTTAATGATCCTACGTAGAAAGCTCAAAGATTATAGATATCGCCTTACACGACATAAACGTTACATTACGCTAAGTATTTTGTAGATGAAGCCGGAACGATTGCGGGCTTTCGCATGATTAAATTGGCCCCATTCTCTTTATATTGATAGCAAGTAATAAATGTTCAATTGCAGGCTCTCATACAAAGTCTTCGACAATAATCGTTTCGATTCAATGTAAAGAGTTTAGCTGGGCAACCTTCGCGTGTTCCAAGAAGCTCGTCGACCGGTTGGTTTGTCCGTTGCCGCTGCTCGCGGCCATGGTTCCCGGAACGTCGACCCGTGGTGTTTCGATTTTTAAAATAGATGCGTTCCGTTATACGTGAGCCGATATAGAAGCACCGATTTATGGGCAGTCAATTAGCCGTTGTGTAATCTGTAAATGAGCGTAACTATTTTTATACACAGCGAGACACGTTTCCGAGTGAAAGGGGTTTCCTACTGCGAACTTGTAACTGTTGAACAGGTTATGGCGTTACGAACTTTCCTCCTCTCTCTTCGACAATCACAATATTTTGTATTTTAAATTTATCAATTTTATGAATAAAGAATCAAATAGTCCGCATCCGAAACGAAGATTGTTCAATAGCCATATTCAGAATTGACGTTCTCTTGTCTCATGGTGTATTTATAATACAGGGTGACGTCAACTGTAGGTACACGCCCACCGACCGTTTGAGTAGGTCTGGGTGACCTAATAGTTTGCCTTCACCTTATTTACGTATTTATTATGGAGTTCACTAGTATATATATATTATTTCATAGTTCGTGTTTTGATAGGTAAGTAACCGTCTGATGACATCTGGCATTTTGATAGTGATATAATCATTATACTTATTATATTGCAGAGTATGAAAACATGTTGATTATTGTAGAAACTTAGGAGGAACCTATTCGTTGCAAATCATACCTAAGTATAATGGCGTATGTGCCATAACATTTTAAAGTCAAATATAAACTTGGAATAAGAAGTTGTATGATGTTGCACGCATATGATTAGAGCCAATTAAGTATCACTTCTGTTTCTTTGTACTGATTTTGAGTCTTGACTTATGATGAACGCTCCAAACAAGAGATAATCACAATTTTAACTTTCATGAAGTAGGCATTCAAACAGTATCTTTTTGTACGTACTGAGATCGTAAAGTAAACCAAATACCCATTTCAAAAAACCAACATACGAACGCCCGAACCCAAAGGGAACGAATTAAAGAGCAGCAACGAAGAATCCACTGTGGACCTTCAGAACAGGAGAATAACGGTGGAATTCTAATGGCAATGATACAGATCAAACGCAGTATTTCAATCAGTTCGTTAGACAGTTCGGTCGAGGCAGTTCGCAGTAGTCCGCCATTGAAATTTAAACAACCTAGCCGCTTTTCTGAGAAAGCCATACCAGCGGTGGTCTTTTTACTTCGTTTTCCTTTAGCCCTAGCCTAGCCCAACAAGGCAAGATTTGCCCACTGCGCGTACTAAATCGGGAATTTTGTTGGCGAAACCTTTTTCTTTGTGATCCTTGATTTATGTCCACTTTGAAATCTTAAACGAAGACGCGTTAATAGAATGTAATGGATATCTTCTTGTCACTTGCAAAAATATTCAACACAATGCAATATTGTAACGAATAAAATAAATTGAAAATAAATTGAATTGAATATGTATGTTAAAAGTTGGATTTTAAATACAGTTGTTTGACTAGGGAATATAATTATAATAATCTTTAAATATGTTGGCAATTATAATACATACTATATCATAGTATTGTTATCAATGTAACGTATTAAGTAGATAATATCAAGTAGGTGCTTTTTTACGTTTTATATAATGATATATCGTCATAATACGTACTTGAAATTACACGAAATAAATACCTAAGTCTTAAATAAAGGTAAACTGCTCATACCAACGATCTCTACATACACGTATTTATCTGTAAAATAATAAATGATAAATACAAAAAATCTTTCTTCTAAAAAAGTAATAAACTTCAGTTATTACATTGGAGCATAAAATGTGATGGATTCTTGGACGCGCATTTATATTTAACAGTTTCCTAACAAAGGTCAGAGGCCAACTCTACATAAAATTTAATCACCGCACATCATCATTATGCACGGCATTGTCCGCCCTTCTGCGAACAATACGTATCCATATGCAATTTTCAAAATGAGACAATGCAGAAAAAAGGATATAAATAAAAAATAAAGTTATAATGTTGGCGATTTCTCATAACTACCCTCGGGTCGGAGGCTTCCAAGGATTAATTACGAGTTCCGAGTAGGGCCACCACCGGGCCATTCGATTCTCGGTAAACTCGAATCGAAAAAGGAGCAAAAACGGACGCGCGCGTTCTCAGAACACGCATACCTGCGCCGGCGCAACCATCCTACCTTGTTCCGACATATGAATGTTTTGAAGATCGCATTTTCCTAGTAGTTACGCTCTCATGCAAACTATGTTCTTCTTTTAAAAACAGTCTCGATGTTATCAACTATTTATAAAGTATAATTTCCACAGATAACCTACTTCGACAGAGGTCTTTATACCCAAATAGGTACACTTTATGATCATATAGCAGTCATACAAAACCATTTTACTCGATAATTTAGGGTCACACACATGATCACACGATTCTGAGCAAGTACAGGAACGTGGTCGATGAATTTGGTCAACCGAAAAGAGGAAGTCCTTTCCTCAACGGTTGACCGCACTATGCCGAATCATTTTTTTTTTTTTTTTTTTGTTAATTACCTATTAGTAATGTTTCAGTGTTTTTGATAAATTTTGTATACCGTAATCACATATTCACATTGAAGTAGAATATTTATTGACTGAAAATTCAAACTAGAGACAGAAACAATATACAAGATAAATTATATACATATTACAAAAGGTACCTACATATATATATTATGTAGATTGCAAATTAATAATACTAGACATTAGACTTACGTTATAACATTAAATTCTAATATACTTGAAAGTTATAATACAAGGTCTTGATATCGATGACTAGATTCTAGGAAACTTCATATTCCACATGCCACATCGCTAAAGTTAATTAGCTACGTACCAATGTATGGAAATTTAACAGGCTTTTAACAGGAATAATTTTATCGTATGAAAATTGTTTATATGTAATATAAGAAATATTCAAAATTAATGGACCTTTTCTGCTTTCAAATCAATCAATACATGTAATAAAATCGTAACTGGTCGCTGTATATATATGTAAGATATCTAACATGCATGTATCGTGCGAAACCGGGTCGGATCACTAGTACAAAATAAATTTAAAATAACGAGGTTACTTAATTTTTTATGACATTCTTAATTCAAATTACGAATTATATTAAAAAAAAAATATGAACTTTGTCGGTATCTAATTAGTGATAAAAGGTTGAATAAATTCATGTCACTCCAAAAATGTCAAACAAAATGGGTTAATGTAAACAACAAGTAGACAGCCAGGTCAAACTATCACGTAGGTAGATAACCAAATAAATTCTATTTTTCCAAGTCAACTTTTACGAGCCATCAAAATGATTCGAAGTGTTTCTAAGAATCGTATCAACGTCATAGAACATTAACTACTAACAATGGAGCGGCTCCTTTCAGGCTTAAAATAACGGCAAAAAATGTCAATTGTCTCCCTTATTGTATAAACAAAGGAAGGTCCTCGTGCACTATTTACTCGTTTGTTCATTCCTGGTAACCACTGAACAATGTATGATTGTAATTCGAAGAATATCATAGATATATAGATAGGTGTAGTTTATGTACTTTGTCTTCAATTTTACACACTAAATATAACTTGTGGGTGGCGAGATGATGTAAATATTGAAGATGTAATGTAAAGTTCAGCCTACTCTCAGATCCGAGGAAACTCTATTGTTCACACTTGCAATAAATGCAAAGTTTAGTGTAAAGACTTGCTGCATTATTTACTTATTTTTCAGAGTATTTTTTTTTTGATGGTTGAAAATGGTATGGTAACCCCGCCTGTGCTAACGGGATACGCTGGCGGAGCACCAGTGAAAGGTAATAGATGAGAATGAAAACGGGCCAGTTAGCCCATCATGATGAATTCATCAGGAATTAACCATGATAGTTTCCAGGGGGAACCGAGAGGAGGTCGACGTGGTTGGGTATATTGCTAGCAATGGCATTCTCAGATTCCATTACTAACAATCCCTTTCCCCCCTTTTCAGAGTATTGTATCCCAAGCGATGTAATTTTTCTAACATTATCCCATTGATCGTCCGTCTATCTATAGGTTAAGTTCTTTTTTCTCCAGATCAGCTAAAAGTATTAAGTACTCCTGTAATAAATTCAAGTTTTTTTTATGTTTAAGAAAAAATATTACTTGTTTACACTTATTTCTATATTAAATGCCCGTGATCAGAAACTTAAATATTTAGGTCGTTCTAGAATCTAGAATATTTGACACGAGGAAAAATTAAAGAACTTAAAATCGTATATATATATTTTTTGTTTAATTTGTAACACTCCAATGGTTTCTCTTAAAACGACAATTGTGCTCCCACTTATCTTTTTTTTTTTTAATATTCTTTTTTTTGAGAAGTGAGTCTTATTGGAGCGATGAGGGTTGACATTGGCATTTCGTACAAAACAATCTTATCCCGTTTGTTGGTTATTGGAAGTTTCTTTTTTCAAAATCATTTATCTATTAGTACTGTTTAACATCTATCAATAGACGCAAAATATCTGTTCCTTTTTAACGTCTTTATGTTAATTACCTCATATCGAAGCTCTAGGTTGTATTATTTGAAACAGTAGACTACATTACATATAGACTCCATTTTTGAAAATACTCTATTAATTTTATTATCCACTATCTAAAGTATACAAATTATTATTGATTTTTGTTGAAAATTATATTAACTTGTTCTGTTTTGCGTTTTATATTGTCTATTTTTTTATTATCTAGTTGTAACGGCACTTCGTCAGCAAGCTTTTTATCTTAATCTTTCTTTCCTCTTCTATATTATTCCAAATAATGTATACAGAAAGAACAGATTTATGGTTAAATCTATCTAATAACATCTACTGCTTCACATATTACTGTCATCATTTACGCTGTATACAATTTGTTAAATTTGACTAAGTATGTAGTTGTTGTTGACAAACTAGATATTCAACTATAAATGGTAATTTAATTAGAATTAAATTAATGATTATGTTTATAATGTGCAAAAATAACAACTACATTAATACTGGTGTTATTAATTAATAATTCTAACCGTTCAGTGTTTTCAGGAAATGATTGTATTATCGCGTGATAAAGTCGCTAATTGTTTTCAAAGGAAGTGAATTGCAATGTAGTGCAGTCTACTATGTTGACACCAGTTACCAGTATAGTAACACGGTCGCCAAGGGAGAAAAGGATTGTTAGCAATGGAGTTTGACAGCCCCATTGCTAGCAATATACCCTATTAGGTCGGCCTCCACGTGGTTCCCTCTGGAAACCATCGTGAATAATTCTTGTTGAATTCGTCACGATGGGCCAACTGACCTGCTTCATCCTCACCTATCATTCTGCACTGGTGCCCCGCCGGTGTATACCGATAGCGCGGGTGGGGTTACAATTCCATTATCATCCATTAAAAAAAAAAATGAAAAAAAACACGACCGCCACAAAATTCATCAGCAGATGAATACTATGCACCAACCAATATAAATATATGCAGTCTTATCATTCTTATATAAAAACTATAATGTAAAGAAAATTACTGAAACAATAGTTACATAAAATGAGCTCAATAATTCATAATTTTATGGTAACTTTAAAGTGTTTCGTGGAATATAAATGGCTGCCTATTATCTACATAAAATAATAAAATATTTTACGGTAAAACTACTTATTTGTTGTTCTTGATATATTTCGTGCTTAAATTAATTTTGTTTCAAATATGTATAATTTCATTTCAATATGGATAATTTTATTTAATTTCAAATTAAATAAATTACAAGTTAAATTATTTTCTAATAGTAAAAGATTATCATTTGTAATATCATAATATGCAGTATGAAATTGAAATAATTTGCATCCTTTTAAAGTATTATTTTATTTGTAAGACTGAATCTGTATTTTTGATAAAAAAAAATATTAATCCACAAAAATGTACCTAATCAAATCTTTGTTTTTAACTTTTATTGTGGTAAATTGTTTAGTCTTCTAACATTAGATTAGAAAATTCTTTATAATTTTTTCAATTTCCAAATTGTCCTTAAAAATATTTAATGATTTCATATTCATCCTGTATAATGTTTTCTTGATTATCAATGACTAACAAAACTACACTTGTTCACATAACAAGACAATCAGTGTTTTATTATCATATGCAAGTGAGGACGTAGGTAGTTCACTTGAACCCAAGTGACCTAACGCCGGCGCCACTTGTTGGTCATCATCATTATTATTATTAATATTCAGTCTTCACTCGTCCGTAAACAATATCGTTAGTCTTATTGGGCTTTCGTTTGTAATAGACTTTTGTAAATATAAATAAGTTTTATGTTCATTTTTTAATTTACTAATACGGTTCGTGTTGTAAGTGTTTGTGTCTAGTCTATGTCACCAGTTAATAAGTGTCTATTTACTTTATCTATTATTCTAAATTATTAGTAATTTGTAAAGTCAGTGGTAGGACAAAATCAAAATTGTCCACATTCTAAGTAATATTTATAAAATATTTTCTTACCTGGTAGTTTAACCACCATTGGAGGCCTAAGTGGGTGATTGGGATCCAACGTAAACGCCTTATTTAACAACAGAACACGGAAACACTAAGGATCACTTATAATTACTTATATTTCCTCAAATCCACTTTACGGCCGTTTCGCTTCTCGGTAAACTCTTTATAAACAGTTTCGTAGAAACCGAGTGCACTGGAGAAATTAATTTGCAGAAATCGACGACGCCGGCGGGCGTCCGTCCGCGTGCCGTAACAGAAACGCTTTCTAAGAACGCGCACATTCAATTTCACTCAATGTTGGTGTATTTATCACAGATAACCATATCGCAACTGGAGGTGAAAGTTCGGCGAGCAACCGCCGCAGCGTTAACACTCCTCTCTCGTATACAGAAGTCGACTGAGTTCAGTTCGGTTGGGCAACAGCGCAGCGCGAGGCCAAACCAACTAACTCGGCGTAAACACGCCGGCGCGCCGCGACGTGACGGCTACGAAGCGGGGGACGAAATCAAGAATTGTGTGCGATGCCGCGATGTGTGCGATCAGTACAAGTACAGCTGAGAGCGCACACCGCTCGTGTACGACCCGCTCGTCGACTTCACTCTGTTTCTGCCTCGCCGCCAATAACGACGCGGCGCTATCGCTTCCAAGAACCGCCAACCTTGGCACTTCCACGAAACTCGAAGCATTGTCACTAATTTATAAAACTTATGTTCTTCCGTCCAAGGCTAGCACGTTTGCCACCACGCCATGGTCGCACCTCATGACACCATCCACTTTAAACGAATGAACACGTTCCACGGGGTGACGACCTCTGTGACCGACAACTATGTTAAATTCGGTAACTTGTAGTGTCTATCCATCAATCATTGCTAGAGCCCGCCCCACAGTCTGATATGGAGGTAATAAATGATGGAGAGTTCATTCACTTCTTAATCTATTTTGTACGATGGGAGCGGGGCTACACCAAGCGAGCCATAGGCGGCTAGGTAACATAATATTCACATTATCAAAAAGGGAACCAGAAACATTAATGAGGGTGTTACGGTTAACATTATGTAGAACAATGTTACCTACAGACATTTCAAGCTTAACTTAACGTGCTATCTAGGATTTAGAACAATCCAACCTACAGTAAATATTTTATGCTTAATTACACCTTGCTCATACAGTATAGATTTTTGATTTGATCCTCAATCAGGTCCATGTAACATACGTCCATGTAGTCCAAAAATATGTATTATGAATGTAAAATTTTCATGATTATTTCAATTTAATATTTGAAACCTATTTACAACACACGCATGTAACTAACTTTGTACATAAACAAAGTACTTACAACGTTACAATAAACAATTAAAAATAAATTTAAGGTATTTAAAACAACTAAATGATAGAAAATGAAAAGGAATGATGATGTACTGTAATCTATTCCCATGTACTTACTGGGAATATAAGAATAAGTACGAAGCAACTAAAGGAACAAAGGACAATAGAAGGCCAGTAATAAAAGGTGAAAGAGTTTTTTATAGATAGTTATATAATTTATTTGCATTACTTACAGCACATAAATAACAACAGACATGCACAGTTGAAAGAGATAAAAGAGTTCATATAGAAAAATTGCAAAATATATAAAACAAGTATCAATTTTCTTCTTTCATGCGTGTGCTTCGTTCAAAATGATTAAAACTCAATTTAATAGTTTGCCCCCAAAAGAGCAAAACACTGATATTCTGTTGCGGCTAAGAGCCAGTTAGCCAGCTAGTTTTTACGGCAAACAAACGATTGTTTGTATATAAAAGTGGAAAGAAAGAAGAAAGTTTTTATCAGGACCAAAATAGAAAAGTCTGAAAAATGATGATATACAAACACTTTTGGGTCTATTTTAATGTAACTTTATTGTCAAAAGTTTTTTAAGTATATATTATACTTATTTCAAGAATAATAGAATTGATTTACGTGTTTAGTAGAAAGATTACTGATAATTTATAAATGCATAGTCAGATTTTTTTCTACATTTTATATTGCACAATATAAACTAACAATTGCAATAAATTTGATACAATGTAAGTAGAATATACATAAGGTCGACCAAAATTTTTCGTTGTCAACTAAGTACCACTCTGACTGAAAGCCTTTCTAAGAATCCGAGAATCAATACACGTAAATATTCTCCATTAACGCAAGCATTATCTTATCTTTATTTATTTATTACATACTGCAATCTGCTTGTATTGCTATGGGTAAGTATAAAAGTAAATAGATAAATATTTAGTAAGTAGTAACTTCACCATAAGTTTCTGGAAAGCTTGAAGCGGAAACCCATCCAAAAAAAGAAATAGATTGCTTAGATCGAATAACCTAAATTCAAATTTTAATTGTACTATCTACCGATAATAAACTTCTTATCGACAAAAAGATAAGATATTTCATGTAAATTTAAACCAGTAATCATTGTACAAGTAACTAGATTAATCAAACGATTGCCCTGTGAATATTTTTTTCACACTAGCAACCGTGTTCCTTCCCATATGTCCAAAATTGCTTTATGTACTTGTCAAACATTCCGATATGCCTTGATACAATCTTTAATAAAGATTACACTTATTTGGCCGTGTAGGTTTCGGCATAGAATATGCCACCTTACCTTTCCTGTGGGTGTCGTAAGAAGAGACTAAGGGAGCTTATGGTAGAGGGATGGGCAGCAGCGCCCTCTTAAAACATTATCAAAAGTTAAACTGCGGTTGCCAAACCGCCTGTGGATGTCTACTGCCTGCCAAGCTACTACTAGCAAAACCCCTCTTATAGGGGAGGTTATGTTGCATATTTAGACTGGAGTTTACGTGAATACAAAAACGGTATGCTGTATTCGGCGTGCAGTGGAAAAAGACTTTTAAACAAAATAATCGTGATTCATCCAGTAACATCTTAATGCACTGATGTGTATCCTACCTGTGATGACATATGTGGATACTAATGATAAGACTAGTTCACCTATGTTTGGAGTTTTTCCAAGGGATCGAATCTGATACAAAGTAATTCACCAGAGGACCAAAATTACCGAAATAGCTTTATGAATTTGCAAGCTGAAGTGGCGGTAGACTGATAGAACCCATAACCGTCGGAATAGACGTGTTCAAGAGTGGAGACCGCGACTCGGCAATCGTAGTGTTGGACGACTTGCAGCTGGGTGGAGTGATGATATACGTAGGGTTGCTGGTAATAACTGACAGTGAAGAGCGTGGAGTGGATGATATCTGTGGATGATACTGGAGTGGATGGTGTCTGTACATAAGAGACATTTACGAAAATTTTATGCAAGGGGTTTTAATAAAAGCAATAGAGAGGCCAAACCAATATTTTTAGAATTTCTGACTATCTGTATATTTATTCTGAAGTCAGTCAAAAACTACTGCAACAAATTGAATGCGGTTTTCAGAGATGTGTTTCTGAAGATCTAACTCAGAAACTGGTGTATGATTTATCTTTATACGCTACAGATTTTATCTATTTCCTTGATTTTCCTACTTTTAAAATCTACATATACGAAGTTTTGGATTAGGTAGAATGATAACTCCACTTAAACAATCTGTTAATGCTTACGAAATACCGGTAAGGATAAAACTAAGTCGGTTTGGCCCATTACCATGAATTTACCAAAAATCAATCACGTTGTATTCCAGAGGGAACCGCATGTAAGTCAACAAAGTTTTGCCAGCAATAAATCTAAAAGATGCTATTACTAACAATCCACTTACCCCACTTACCTCAAGTTTGACATACCTACATCAACATTGTTCTTTAATTTACATATTCGTAGTTTTATCCAGCATTTTTTTATCAAACGAAATAGATAATCTTTACTGTTTCCTCCAAAAGATTAACCTCCAAGGGTCACGACCCCCCGATCGAGAAACGATGGTATAGTGTATCGTTAGCAACGGATCGAATGCAATTGTACATTCTATCAACTAAGATAGTATAGACGGTTGGTAACCATAAAACGTTTAGGTCTTAGTTGCTTCATTAACATTCAGGAATGCTTCGCCAGCCCATTTCGGATGCCATAGGCAAATAGTAGGCACCCAGTACATACAATGTGTGTGCAACAGGTGTTACCAGTTGTAATAAGTAAAATTTCATGCGAAAATGAACGTTGTTTTGTTATGTTTTCTTTATAAATATTCATTGAATATTGTAGTGCGAAAGTGAAAATGGTGTATTTATTATGATTATAAATATTACGTTATTATTTTTTGTTTCTTTAATCTGTGTTACTATTTATTTATAAGCATATTAGATTCTCTGATAAATATCAGTTATTGTTAGTTTTTATACGAGTGCATTAGATGGAATTCATTACAAAACAGAATGTTTTATAGCTTCTGCATTTAATTACACCGGCTTCATTATATTGTGGTCCGAATACCGGAAATCATTGTCAATTTCATCATCATGTCATTTAGTAATCTAATGTTTAAAAAAATTTAAACTGGACGATATCTGTACATAGGAGATATTAAAAAAAAAACGATAGATAGATATAAGGAGTCTTAATAAGAACAACAAAAAACAAAATAATATTAGATTTTTGTCGGATCGTCTGCCTGTTTGTATATTTATTTAGGCATCACGCAGAAACTACATCAAATCGAATGTGCTTTTTATAATTGTGTTCCTAAAGATTTAACTTAAAATGTGGTATATGCCTTATCTTGATACGCAATATGTGAAAATGTGTAAAAGTGATTATGTAAGTACTTCAGTACCTAATCCATACGTACGAAGTTGCAAGCAAAATCAAATAAAGAATATATGTATAAATATATTCTTTATTTGATTCTGTGTATTTGAATATGTGTATATTGTACATGCGTACGTAACAAAATTACTTCAATGATATAAATAGATTACTTACGCTCTAGCAATCTACCTATTTATATTCTCGTGCCCTTTCTGAGCGTCGTATGAATGAATACCTAATTACATTTTTATGGGCGCGAAAAAATGTAACGTTATTTGACTTCGCAAGCATTCTTGTTTTGGTACGAGATAAAAATAAATTGGAAGTGTCTTTTTCTTTAGCAATTCGAAAAGGTCAGCGGTTATTTACCTACGTACTGTCTCGATTCTCATCACATCATACTTCGATATAGATACAAGTAATTATTCTCCGCAAAAAAATGGTTTTAGTCGTGAACATATACCTTGATAAACTATGAGATGTGTCATAGATATCTTACATTGAAAATATTTAAATTTAGAACGTGGCATCCTGTTTATTCACTTATGTAATATAGAAACCATTCGGAACGAAGCCACAATTTTAATGGTATATTTATATTATTAACATTTTAATTTGCTATCAAAGGACTTTTTAAATAATGAAAAATACTAAAAACTTCGTATGCTTGGATTAAAGAAGTAGTAAACCATTTCTAGGTGGCGTATTAAGATATTTTTTTTTATACAACTTAGAATGGCAAACAAGCTGGCGGCCCACCTGATGGAAAGTGGTAACCGTCGTAATTATACACCAAATTTTAAATTATACCTACAGAAAGGCAACTTTGCATCCAATTTGTGCAGTAGTTTACATGTGATACTGGAACAAATATGCAGATAATATACTGTATTGGATTCTATTACTCTTACGAAGACCCCTCATAGCAATTTTCCTTTATTATATTATTATTATACATATTAGCACAGATACTAGTATTTTTTTTAAAATTAACTGATAATTCCAATGTTGTCACGATTCGGCAAACATTACTATCAATGCTCAAAAAATTACTTGAAAAAGATAGATATACCGAGTCGAAACTAAATCAATAAACGTAATTTAAACGAACGCATATCCACAAAAGATATTACCCAGTAAAATTCGTTCACTCATGCCTTTCCGTCGAACAAATAACAATGGACTATTTCTCACCCGCATAGGAACGAATCGATATGAATCGAGATAATCGAGTGTTCCCCGAAGCGGCGACGCGTGTGACATGCGCCATACCACGCTTCCCCGAAACATTTCTTCATTACGGGTACTGTTGACGCCATATTTTCATGTTTTATTTTTTAAATCAAATTTATTTATTACTAGCGACCTGATAGAAAAATATGTAAGATAAAATACAGCCCATGTTATTAATTGATGATGTAGCTGTCTATAGGTAAAAGAATTTTTAAAATCGGTTGAGAACTTTTTGACTTAATGCTCTACAAACAAAATACAATCTTTCCTCTTTATAATATTAGTTTACTACTATTAACCTGCGACTTTGTTCAAATAAATGGGAACAAAAAGTACCTAAATTCTTAAAATAAAACCACCCCTTTACGAAATTTCATTTGTACCTATTAGTCAGCTATTAATATATGATGAAGTACCAAACAATCGATCATGACATGAGAACTATGACGTTATGCCTTTGTACTCTATAATTTCAAAGGTACCTTGATCCAACTCGTGTTTCTGACGTGACGTGAAGCGTGCTTGCATGCCTGTATGTTCGATTTGAAGGGCAGTATATGACAGAGAATTTACGTTAGTTAAGAGTATGAAAGCAAGCAAGTACTTAGCAGACGACTTTTATATGAAGACTCCCTTTCAAAGCATTATTTTCTACTAATTATACTCTCAGATTATTTTATTTCTTAGTAATAAAAAAAAAATTATTGTCCGATCGCATTTGGAATTCACCTATCCATACATACATTCAGCTATATGTCCATATTTTGTAAAACTAACCTATTTTTGTTCTTTTCATACAAACGTACCTAATACTTCTAAAATCTTTTGTTCTGTAATCTAAGTAAAATATAATACATGTATTAGTAGGGACTTGAGATATTGGTTTTCTGTGAACACATAAGCTTTCTGTATTTAATTGTTTAGCTGGGTATAAAAAACAAAAAAAGATATATTTTCAAGAAATTGAGGTAGCCTTAATTTCTTGAAAATATATCAGTTTTAAAATATGATATGACATACGAACAAGTAATTATTATAACATAAATAGTTATTATACTCAGTAGCTATGAAACAAAAACTTTATTAATGGGATATTAGCATTTAGCAGAAAGGATTCAACCCACAAAATTGTCAGAAATAAGATAATGGTACCAAAATTGTATAAGATTATCAACTTCCTGTGGTCTGTTTATAGAGAACTTAAATTTTATCTAAGGAATAACTGACGATCTATCTGTTATTGATCAAGTAGTACTTAGTACAAATAAAAAATATTTCGGTTTGTTATAAATTTATTTTAAAGAGTATTTCTGTAAAAATTACAGCAAAACAGTAATTTTTTATTATGTCCTGTATGTTCTATTAACACAGACATATACCATTTATCACCATTTAGTACAATTATCTTATTTTTGATAATTTTATGTGTTTAGTCCTTTTTTGCTAAGCTCATGTAAATAATAATGGCTAAACTACGCCCAGAGTTTCTTATATTGTTATATTTTCGTCGACAACTGTACGCGACAGATGGCGTACACGTGTACCAGCTGGCACCTATGCCACAGTACATTGCCTACATAATAATCCAATAAAATTGAGAGCTCTGTTGCCCAATTCTCGTTAGATTTGAAGATTTACTCGTGTGTTGTAAAAATATATATGTATATGTAGAGTTAAAGAATATTAAGTATTTTTCATGGAAAAACATCCTTATTCTTTTATATTTTATAAATGTGAAAATAAGTTTGTTTACCTGTTTTTATATGTATCATGTGTTAGTATCATCTTGACGTTTCAACTGCTCAATAAGGGGAAAGGAAATAACAACCCTATTACGGGTAATATACCACGTGGAGGGGGGGGGGGGGCATGTTAATAATGGAGACTAAAGACCTTATTACTAGCAATATACCCAAACAGGTCGATCTCCACATGGTCCCCCCTGGAAACCATCGTGCTGAATTCCAAGTGTATTCAACACGATAGGATCATTTTCATCTATCATCCCTCACTGGTGCCCCGCCAGCGTAAACCGATAGCGCAGGCGGGGTTACTATTCCATCATCACCCATTAAAAAATATATACCACGTGGTCCTACACGGAAACCATCGTTATTTTATAATGTATTTATCTTGATAAGCCAACTATGGTAACCTAACTTCATGTTCATGTTAATAATATTAGTAGGATGAGAAAATCTGTAACAAATTTGATAATCCATCATACTTAAACGGCTGGATAGATTTGAATGAAATTTGTTACACGGATAGGTTACATCCTAATTTAACACACTGGATACGTATTAACCCACGTATTAGTAGAAAGAAGATTTTGTCAAGATTTTGATTAAAATAAATAGAATAAAAACAATAATCTTTATTAATATACAGTGTGGTCCCGGCTACCCCTTCCTTTACCGAGGGTGTCGTAGGAGACGATTAAGAGAGGGCGAGGGATGGGCTGCAGCATCCCTCTTAAAACATCTCTAAAAGCCTATCTGTGGTTGCCAACCCGCCTACCAAGCGTGGCAAGTACTGGCAAAACTCCTTTTACAAGGATGGTTTATGTCCAGCGGTAGCCAGTTAACGGCTGAAATAATAATTAATATTTTTATAATTTTAATTTAATATATTATATATTAGAAGTATTATAAATTGGAAAATAAATTTGTTTGTTTGTTACCTCTTTTGCGCCTAAACGGAATAACCAAATATTATTAAATTTGGTACACAAATACTATATTGGATAGGAAAGGACATAAACGTTTATTTCCGATCAGTGAATCCCGGTCAAGGGGGCAGTTTTTTAAATCGTCACAAATTTATGATTCGGATTATTCAGAATTTATTTTGTAGAACAATTCTTATTTTAAATAAAATTTGATTGTCGCGTGTTAATTTCCAAATATATAACTTATGTTACACGTTGGTAATGTGATTTATTATAGTTGAAAGAATTTTTAAAATCGGTTTTTGAGTTAAAATAGTTTTTGAGTCTATCTATTATTATTGACAAACAAATTTTTTCTCTTTAGTATAGATTAAAGGTTTTCTCATTTTTAACAGAGATCTTAAAAATAACAGTTAACTGGAATGCCTACATCATATGATAATATACATATATAATATAATCTCTCAAACCTTACAGAGTGTAATGCAAATAAGAATGATATTTTTATTTTATTTTTCATATACTCTTTTTTATTTTTAATTTATACCAAGTTTTAATAGTACTTCCTTTTAAGAATTTTTATATCATAATAATAATATGCGTTAAAATTATATTGTTCACTTTTCTCGGAAACGTATTAATTTGAATGTTTATTATTTCTTGGAAATAATTGGATCCAATTCAAGCGGCCTCGACACTGGTGGCTACGAGTATATACATTTTTTATTTAATGGTTAAAATTTAACAAACAACTATTTACAAAATCCTATACCAGATCACCTGGTCAGTATAACAACAGTAAACTAATATCGTACATTTAGGACTTGCGCCCAGCAACGGGACGTTAATGGGTTGTTAATTTTTGGTTAAACGTTAATTATTAGAATAATATCTGGGTCAACAGATTTAATTTAATGATTCTTTTATGACTATATTATTAAATATTAATTATTATTAAAATTTGTAAATAAAACTTAAGGATGTGTGTTGAAAACTATTTTCTGTATTAAAATTATAACAGAGGGAGTCGCTCTCAGCTTGTCCAGGCGACTTTTTTAATTGTTTTCAAAAAAGGAAGAGGTTCTACGTTCCACTGTATATTTTTTATATTATTCTTTGACATCCTTTTTAGTTATTTTACACAAAGCTAGTAGTCACTACGTTATAAGAGTTGGTAGCGACCTTTATATTCACGAAACCTAGCAAATGAAATGCATGTTACCTTTTCGTAGAAACAATACAATGAAATAAATGAATATTCATAGTGTTGTACCACTATCTATATAAGCCTCCATCCAATATCCGATTCCGATATGGAATGAAGTCGTAAAATACCTAGCTATTTCATAATGTAAAATTTTAAAATTTTATGCAAATTGTCCACTATAAAACAAGTACTTACTAATTTTATTTTGTTCTACTTCAATTTTAATATATTTTATATATATATATATATATATATATATATATATATATATATATATATATATATATATATAGGCTGAGCCTAAGGCGACAGTTTTAAAGGGTGGCAAATTTAGAGTAATTTTTTTTATAACAATACAATATAAAATTACAATTTCATTCATTAAAACAATAATTAATATGACTAGGGTATCGAATTATAGAGGTCGGTAGGAGCGACAAAATTTAAATAGTATATATATATATATATATTATATATTATAAAATATATATATATATATGAAAATCCATATATGTCATGTTTTGCGGTCAGATAAATTACTATGTAAACTCATATCTGTTCTATAATTTAAAAATGGAATGACCTTTTACTTCGAAACATATATATATATATATAAATAAAGCTGTTTATAGAAAAAAAAATATATATAAAGGAACATTACGGTGCGTGAAAAATTATTATTGTTCGTTATTCGTCACTTGACCTAAAAAGTAAAATTGTGTTTTTGATTTCCACGCATTGTTTGAGAAAAGTACTATACAAGCCTTGGCCACAACTAGGCAATAATGGACTCACGTATGTGTGCCTCGGCTACGCCTCGGCCCACATTTGAACGTTCGTCCATCAATGCCTCAGTTGCTAGCCGCTGCAGTAATGTACTATATTCTTATACATATTTTTTTCTTATATGTATGTATAAGTTTATAATTATGTCTATGCACAGGTGTATGTACAATTAAATATAATCATCATCATCATCATCCATTATCTGTCCACTGCTGAACATAAATCTCCCCCATAGACTGCCGTAAGGAACGGTCCTGAGCCACCTGCATCCACTGACTTCCTGCAATGCATTAAATGTAATATAATGGGTACAAACTTAAGTTTGTCTAGTTGTTTTTGTTTGTAAATTGCCACAGTATTGTACATTGATGTGCCTTTCCACTTTGTGTTTGCTGTAAGAGAATTCTTGTAGAGTTAAACTCGCCTTTGTACATTTGCTTTCGACCGTTATATTTCTTTATATATATATATATATATATATATATATATATATATATATATATATATATATATATATATATATATATATATATATATATATATATATATATATATTTATTTATTCCTCTGTACCCTGTAAATTCACGCCATGTCCCACCCTTCAAACCGAAACACAGCCATGCAAACACAACTGCTTCACGGTAGAAACACGAATGGGACAGAGGTACCCAAGCAATCGACTTTTGTACAAAGTCTCCCCCTGGTAAAATGAATTTATTCAATTCAGATTTCAGGTTACACGAGAACGATACTGATCTTATTGATATTCAACAGGATATGTTACAGATGCTGTACCTAGCTGTACTATTGTTTGTTAATCTTTGATACAAGTTTACAAATCACCAGTCATTGAGCCATTGTCGTTCAATTCACTAAAAGTAATCACTTCTTGTTTTGTTGTCTACATATAATTGTATAATCATAAAGCCCAGTGTACACTACATTGACATCATCATTATACGGGGTAACCGTAATACTTATCTGTAAATAAACTATTGTTATATATTCATAACATCTGCATGTTTTTGTTAGTAATGCAAACTACCAATCTCATTGCTAGCAATCTTCCCTGTTAAGTCGACCTCCCTCCCTGGAAACTATTGTGATGAATTCCAGGTATATTAATCACGATAGGTTAACTGACCTGCCTTTTCATTCTCACCTATCATTCCTCACTGGTGCCTCATCAGCGTATACCGTTAGCGTGAGCGGGGCTACTACTACCATAAACAACCTTAAAAAAAACATCTTCATGTTTTAAGAGGGACGCTACTGCCCAGCCCTCGCCCTCAGGAGGAAAGGGATTGTTAGTGATGGAGACTGAGAATCCCATTACTAGCAATATACCCAACCAGGTCGACCTCCTCGCGGTTCCCCCTGGAAACTATCATGGTTAATTCCTGATGAATTCATCATGATGGGCTAACTGGTCTGTTTTCATTCTCATCTATCACCCTTCACTGGTGCTCCGCCAGCGTATCCCATTAGTGCAGGCTACCATTCCATTTTCACCCATAAAAAAAATCTCTCGCCCTCCCTTAGTCGTCTCTTACGACACCCACAGGAAAGCAGGAGATGACCTATTCTATGCCGGGACCACAAGTGATAATATACGCCATCCCTTTCTATTTAAGTATTAAAGATACTTATATCTTAATACATTATTAACTTTACAGTTTTTAAAAATATGACAATTATTCCTACCTTATACACGTTTGTATATGTCTACATTTGTATAATATTTCTTATTTATTTTTGAAAACTATCTACGTGTTTTCCTAAAAATTAGAATAATAAATGCTACGTAAACATTTGCAAGCGTTACAGAGAAATTCTAAAATTATGCTGAAGAATACTTGCTCCAAATACTTAGATACATCTTACAGTTTTAGCCGGAATAGTGTATGTATACATGTTGTTTAGACTCGTTCGACTTTAGTTTTGTTTACAGTTAGCTATACTGTTTATAAGTGGGCTTTGGAATTTTGTTCTCCCTACCTTCCCCGTCAGCGATCTAGCGTGAACTTCATATAGTGATATTTAAATTAGCATGTTTAATTAATTAATTTGGAAAAAAATTAAACTCTCATAGTAACAAAGCTTGTCCAACAGTCAAGTTAATGTGGCGGGACACAACATTTTTGTTCCACCAAATTAACTTGACCAATGCGAGGAAATACATCCATGTTGAGGAAAATACATCGTTGCCAAATTGCACTAGATTATCATCATCATCATCATTACATCAGCCATTAACTGTCCAATGCCAGGGGGGAAAGGGATTGTTAGCAATGGAGTTTGACAGCCCCATTGCTACCAATATACCCTATCAAGTCGACTTCCACGTGGTTCCCCACGGAAACCATCGTGAACAATTCTTGTTGAATTCGTCACGATGGGCTAACTGACCTGCTTGATCTTCACCTATCATTCTTCACTGGTGCCCCGCCGGTGTATACTGACAGCGCGGGTGTGGTTACCATTACATTATCACCCACTAAAAAAAACAAACCAATGCTGTACATAAATATGCCTCTTCCATAAGGTGCGTTTTGTTTGTGTTTGTGCTGCCATACTGCGGCTGGGCAACTGCAGTTAGGTTTCGGTGATTGATGTTGCTAGAGGGACGCAACTGCCCATTAAGATCCATTAATTCGCCTTATGACATCCACAGGAAAGGAAAGGAGAGTTCTTCATTTCGATATTATATATTAGATAACCGATAGTTTATATATCTATCATCAGGTGAATATATGTATAGATATTGTAACTACAATATATAGATATTACTATACATATATTATTCACGCTTATTAGAAAGAAACTAAGAATTAATATTTAATAAGGATAGACACCTACGGGAAAGGAAGGGGTGACCTATTCTATGCCGGGACCACACGGCAAATAAGAGTCGACTAAGGAAGGGCGAGGGATGTACAGCAACGTTCCTCTTAAAACATCTCTAAAAGCCTAACTATGGTCGCCAACCCGCCTGCCAAGCGTGGTAACTACTGGCAAAACTCCCCTTACGTGGAAGGCTTATGTTCAGCAGTGGACAGTTAACGACTGGAATAATAATAATAATAATAACAGAGAAAAAGAGAAAATATCTCGACCTGGCTCACGAGGTGACCGAAATGTGGGGGTGACATTCACCGAAATCATTCCAATGGTTATGTCGATGAACGGTCTTATCCCAACCAGTCTGGAACAACATCTCAGACGGTTGGGATTCCGAGGCGGCTCAGTTCCGGGAAAGATGCAGAAAGCGGTGTTCTTAGATTCTGCCCGCATTGTACGCCGGTTTCTCTCCCCGGGGCCCTGAACCCCGGCCGACTGTGCTTTTGCCGGGGGTTAGTTTACCATCTCCTCTCCTTAAGAGGGGAGATGTGAATTTTCTAAAAATTTAAAAAATAATAATAAGGTTAGACAATTTGATTGGGAACCCTGATACCCTATCGCAATTGTTAAGGTCGATTGCACGCCAAGTAATTTCGTTAATGCAGTTTTAATCGGCATGTAATTAGTGCTCATTGGGGACACGGAATGGACATACACACACACAAATTACAGATCATTTTTTCCCAGAATCTGGTAATGACACTACAATAAACAGACGCTTAATGCATACATGATAAAATGTTAAGCGGAAAAAATGTGTCGGAACACCATCGTCATTCATCCAAACGTCGTTCTCAGAATATTTATTGTGTCCATTCATTTTAAACGACACTATAATCTCTTTCTCGGTAGATAACAAGCTTCCAAAAATCCAGCAAATCCATGAAAATACGACCATAAGTAAGGTTATTTAAAAATCCTTTACTACTTTAATCTTGACAAAAGTATGAAACTAACAAAAGAGTTAATCTGTTAAAATAATCATTTAAACGCATTCAAAAATAATGCAAAACATGTAAAATAATTTTTTTTTTTATGCAACTTAGAATGGCAAACAAACTGACGGCCCACCTGATGGAAAGTGGTAACCGTCACCTATAGACATGAGCAATACCATGGACATAACAGAGTATACTGTTTTGCCAATAAAACCCCTCATACCTTGCCATTCTTGAGAACTCAGGTGTTATTCCTCTGTATCCTGTAAATTCACTACTATATCCCATCCTTAAAATCGAAACACAGCCATGCAAACATAACTGCTTCACGGTAGAAACACGAATGGGACAGAGGTGCCCAAGCAAACAACTTTTGTACAAAGTCTCCCTCTAGTAGTAACACATAAATAATAACGGTGAACTATAAGAGTTATAAAACCTGAAAATACTTGTATTTTAAAAACACGTTCTCTTTTTTTAAGTGAATAGGTTGTAATATGTTGTAGTAATTATATATATAATTACGGATATAATCAAATATTTTAATAATAATCCAAAACCAATGTGGAAGTTTATGAAAAAAAAAGTTGAGAATAATATTTATTTCTGGTGACATTTTTTCACAGATGATTGTTTTATGGATTCACATGCCTACTAAGGATGCAGTTAAGCATATAAAATTTTTTAAATATTATTACAATTAATATTATAAATACAAAAGTTTTAAAATATATTTAAATGTTTGTTAAATGTAATTTAAATAACATTTGGTAACATAGATAGACGATTCTTCTATCCACACTTTTTTTCCACAAATTTATCCTAACCACAGATAATATAATACTATACTAGTGTTCTAACTCAAGCAGACAGGGAGGAAAGGGATTGTTATTAATGGGGTTTTATAGCCCCTTGGCTAGTAATATACCTTATCAGGACGACCTCCAAGCGGTTTCCCCTGGAAATTGCCGTGACTAATTTATAATTGACTTCGTCACGATGGGCTAATTGACCTGCCTTTTCATCCTCACCTATCACACCTCTCACTGGTGCCCCGCCAGTGTATACCGATAGCGCAGGCGGGATTGCCATGCCATTTTCACTCATTAAAAAAAAACTCAAGCAAACAAGGCCGGGACTTGCTGTTAGTAATAGATAAAACTGTAACAAGGTCGTACTGTACGTTGTTGCAGTTCTATTCTGCGAATAGATTAAAATATAGGAAGTAGTCAGTCACGCCGTTAAATTGCTGGAGTCAATAAAATACTGGCTCCAATAAAAAATATGACAATATTACCAATTTGGTGTATGTCAGGGCCGTAAAAACGGAACCGGGTGGTACTTAACCATTCTAGAACATTAACATACTCGTATGCATCTGTCCTTTTTATTTTAACCGACATCAAAAAGAAGGAGATTCTCAATTCGGTTGTATTTTTTTTATGTTTATCTCATTACTCATTACTTTTGTACCTTTATGTGTATATTTTAATCTGTATTTATGTTACTGTATTTCACTTGAATTATTCACTTGTCATTGTATATTTTTATTTATGGTGCAATAAAGAGTTAAATAAATAAATACTCCGCTAGTTATTCTCGTAAAAAATTAGGATTTTTTTTATTTGAAAGTATATACTTACAGATTGGTCCCATGTAAGTGTTATCAAAATCGGTTCAATAGTTTTAGTTTTTAAATCAAAACAACTGGTTTTGCCATAATTGAAGTCGGTTTTTTTTTTATAAAACAATCTTAATATTTTTTTTACTTTTTAACGATCCCGTGTGCCTTTGATCACAATGTCACCTGGCAGATAATAAAGTCGAAGATGGAACTGCGCGGACCTAAAATCAGCCTATTCACTTTTGCTTTGAAGAGATATTTTTTGAAACATAATAGAAAATTTTCATGTATTTTTTAATACCTTTTTTAGGTAGTATTATGTATCTAAACAAAATGCTATCAAAAAAAAATATATAAATACACAAAGTTGTAAAAAAAAGCATATTGGATATTCTACAACATTATAGAGAACAAAAAGTTAGCTCGTATCCACTTATGGTAACTGTAGGGATTAAATAAATTTATGTAAATAAGGATAGAAAGAATCCTTAGAAATTCGATTCTCTAGACCAGCGTTTTTCAAAGTGTAAGTCGCAATCGCTTGGGGGTCCCAAAGTCTTTATAAGGAAGCCGAGGCAGGTCCCGAAACTAACAGCAACAGTTTCGCAGTATAATCGATGTCTGTTTTAGGTACTTAAGTATGTATTATTTATTTATTTATTCAAATAAAGAAAATAAATAAAAATATATGGATTTGATATCAATACATATAATAAAATTGTAACAGGTCACTGTCTGAACATTGAAGATATAAGATATAAGAAAAACAATTATAAGGGCTTTATGAACGCAATAGAACCTAAATCAATGCTTTTTTATAAATTTTGCCTATTTGTCTGTAAATTGTGCACGGTAATTTCAGAAACGGCTTAAACGATTTGAATGCGGTTTTCACTAATGCGTTGTGGTTTGCTTCACTTGACATTTAGTGTTTTGTTTAATTTCAATCGGTTTATAATTAAAAAAAGAATATCAATCGAAAGAATTAAGCTATAAAATGATGGATGAATAGATATTTATTATTCTTTCACTGTCAAAAACTACTTAGAAAAGATTTGGCAAACGGATTGATTATATCCTAACTTAGGATACTTTATATACTTACGCGAGTAAAATCGCGGGATACAGCTAGTTTGTAATATATTGCAATATATACAAGTTAGGAATTGCAGAGGATAAAGTGTCGCAAATTATTTTTACATACTAAGGGGGTCGCACTGTGTTAAAGTTTGATAAACACTGCTCTAGACCATCTCATTACCGCGGTACGTCTCGATGGACCCTTTGAAACTCGGCTCTGCTGTATTCCACCCGGTTACCCCAACGCCTCCCGATTTAATTAGATTTGTTGACAGAGTTGAAACTCACTGGAAAATAGACAACTAAGTTATCTACAATACTTAGATTATATAGATAAAATGTCTCCATACAAATGCTTCGAGACAAGCGGGTCAACTTTTTCATACAATTTGCGTAATAAATAATTATGTTTCCTTTATAACTTCAGTTCTTTATGGCAGTGAAATTACAGGGTACGGAGGCATAACATTATCATCATCAGATCAGCTGTTAATTGTCCGCTACTAAATATAGGCCTTACCCATAAGGGGGGGTTTTTGAGTAATTGTCACTCTGCAGGCACAGTTGAGCACCACAGGCAGGCGGGTTGACATCTGCTGTTAAGCTTTAGGTAATATTTTAAAAGAGATGCTGTTGCCCAATCATCAATCAATCAATTGCCTAATGATCGACATTAATTTCCTTTAGTCAATTTTTACAACACCCACGAAAAGAAGAGCTAGTCTATTTTACACCGGGACTACACGGCAAATACATAACACCGTTGTTATCAGAAATAACAACGCATGAGAGGTAGACATGAGTAATATCAGTATCGATCTATATATTGGGTTCCTCTGGACACAGATAGAGGAAAAAAGGTCATCGCCCATTTCGATATCGCCTACATCAGTCGGATATTTGCATTCGTTTCGATTGGGTACTTCATTTTAATATTACGTACGTATATACTGAACAACCGATATTTAACATATCTTTATTGGGCCAATATATAGATATTGCAACTACAATATATAGTTATTCATATATATTAATGAGTGGTATTAATGGTCTTTGGTATTAGTGTCACAATGTATTCTGTGATCTCTGTAGTGTTGTTCATGTTTATAGGTTATACCAATTTTGTTCAAATGCAGTGTCAGTTGGTTTGTCATTCAAGGTATCATAAAAATAACAAAAAGACGACACATATTGCAATGAGTCGCGTAGTCTAATGAATCATTAAATTAAACAAGGCTCTCGTATATCTTTCATTCACGTATTATTATTTTAAATTCTCTGGTTGCACACCTAAATATAAAACAATGACTCAATCTTACCTCCTTATTCATAAAAACTAAAATCTTCTACAAATTTACTTTATCTATTACACTGCTTTATCACTTTTTTCAAATTTGGAATTTAATGTAAAAGAAAGAGATAAACAGTGCAATAGTTAAGATAGGTTCATGACAGGTTTGACATTTTTATGAATTATGACGTTAGTTAAAGACGCAATTTATGTCATTATGCTCTTTGTCGTTACATAGAGTGATGACCTTAAATGTGTTGCAGGCAGTTAATGAATGAAAATATTTTGACACTGACAGTTTTTTAAGCAACTTTGAAAAGGTGCAGTTTCAAAACTCACCTGTATTTTATATTTAGATCTTTTTTTATTCCACTGAGGTGGCAAACAAGCATACGGCCCACCTGATGGTAAGCGGTTACCGTAGCCTATGAACACCTGCAATATCAGAGGTATTACGCGCGCGTTGCCGACCCTGAAAAAATTTCTTTACCTCCCTTTTGAATTATTAAGTATTACCATATATGAACAAAAATACTCAAGTCGAAGCTTATACATATTAAGGAAAATTGTCTCGAACTTTCACTTCTGGCGACAAGGAATACTTGGTGATTGTTTTAATAGATGATTATGGAATGTTAACCCCGCTTGCACTATCCATATAAACTGACGGGGCACCAGTAAGAGATGATAGATGAGGAAAAAAGCAGTTCCGTTAGCCAATCTCGTGAATTTTACATAAGTTAACCATCACAGAGGTTTCCAGAAAGATCGACGTGGAATTCGACCTAATAAAGTATATTACTAGAATACATAATGGTTATACATTTCGACGCAAAAGAAGCAGACAAGATATTACGATTTCTTGAGATATCATATCTTTCATCCATGTTTTTTGAAGGGTGAAATGAATTCGTATAATATAAAGGTTGCTAGGAAACTATTAAATCCAGATATAGTTTGGTTTGAGCACAACCAATAAACGGCATAAATTCGTACCGAGAATAAATGAAAACCCCTTTTCTTCGAAATGAATTGAATACGTTTTTACCTTCCACTTTCCTTTTATGATAAAATTTCTCAGAATATTTCCCTTAATTTTCCATCGAATTTATTTTATACTAGTGGCCCGTACCGGCGTCGCACGGGTGGATATTTTTACATTTTAAAAAGTGGTCATTAAGGCTGCACACGCGACGGAAGCTTAAAAATGGAGTAATTTCTCCCGTTTTCCCAACATTTTCCTTCACTGCTTTGCTCCTGATCGTAGCGAGATGAAAGTATACTATAACCTGCCCAGGAGTATGAAGAATAATTGTACTAATTTTCTTTAAAATCCATCGAGTAGTTTTTGTTTCTATAACGAACATACAAACAGACAGAAAAAAATTTTACTGATTGCATTTTTGGCATCAGTATCGATCACTAATCACCCCCTGATAGTTATTTTGTAAATATATTTCATGTACAGAATTGACCTCTCTACAGATTTATTATACCATAAGTATAGATATCAAGTAAAATATGAATAATTTAGCTGAGGGTTATCTTATTAAGTTTCCGGGTTACAGCAGCTCAAAATATCTTTCCAATTGAAAATATCTTTATTCTTTATCCATGTAGGTCTATTACAGACTCTTATGACCTGCCCTTTTCTATCTGTTCTCCCTTAACTAAAGGTTGTCTGTAAGAGATTGCCCTAGCGATAAGACCGCCTTTTGTACCTTTATGGGTATATTTCAATCTGTATTTATGTTACTGTATTTCATTTGAATTATTCACTTGTCATTGTATATTTTTATTTATGGTGCAATAAAGATAAATATGATATGTTAAATCTGCCGTCAGCTTTATAAATTTACCGCGGACAGTGTAACATGATCGAAATGTCAATAAAATATCACTATTATTATCATCATCATCATATTAGCCACCCTCTGACCGCGTATTTTTTTCATCGCTTCATTTTCGTACATCGCTTTGACAACAAATAGCAGTACGAGTACTTAGCCATTTAGCGAGATTCTAAGAAACAATATCAATCTACCAAAACAAAAATCGCTGGATAACAACGTCAATAAACATAAAAATGCGAGCACGTCGAAATCGCGGGATACGTAAAATTACTAGCAGATAAAAACAAATTAAAAACTAGCAGACACTGCTTAACTGCTGGAGGGTTAACAGTCAACTGTTGAATATATTTCTCTCCCATAAAGTGTCATAAGAAATGGTCCTGAATCACCTGGCCAGCCAGCCAATCGTGGCTGGCTAGTTATAAAATATTATATTATATTTTATCTAAATGATTATATTATTTCCAGTTTCTTATAAATCTTACATTGTGAATATTATATACTTTCTTTACTCTTGTATTGAAAAATTTTATTAAAAAAACATTTATTCTCATAAGAAAATTGTACAATACAAAAATCGTTGTTGTGACCTTCTAGTAAGTAATACCACCTGAATGCCTGCATGAATATGCGTGAGTGCGTGTGTGCGCGGGCGTGACTCTTTATTAATAAGTTAAATATCTTTATTTTATGTATTTGAAAAGTTATTTTGTTTCATCGTAAATTGTCTTTAACCATTTAGTGATTACTCTTTTACAAAGTTGCTAAAGTAATTTATACGAGTATAAATGCGTGGAAATAGTTACTATATTAGTATATTTCCTAATATTACTTTCCATCACAATTATGTTTTATTCACGTTTCTGTAAATAGAAAAGGTCTTATACTTTTATGGACTTTTTGTGCTATAATGTCCATGTAATCCTATCCCACTGGGGGAAAAGGGATTGTTATTGATGTAATATGGCGTGAATTTACAGGGTACAGAGTAATAACACCTGCGTCCTCAGGAATGGCAACGCATGGGGGGTATCATGGGCGAAACAGTATACTCTGTTATGTCCATGGTACTGCTCATGTCTATAGGCGACGGTTACCACTTTCCATCAGATGGGCCGTCAGCTTGTTTGCCATTCTAAGTTGTATAAAAAAATAAATTTAATTCATTATAATGAATAATCCTATTAGTAAATGCCCACTAGCAAATGCCCGCGACATTGTCCGCGTGGTATTTGTTATTACTGTTTAGTAAGTATCAATATTAGTAAGTACCTATCTATTTATTATGCCTGGGAATACTGGACCAAAATTAACAAATGGCGTGTCGTTCTTACACTTTGCCTTAGGTCAAAATGACTTTACTTAAGTAGGCTGTGTATTAAGCTGTATAAGTTACCTACTATAATTTTTTAACTAGTTCACAGGAACTATTTAGATTTTCGCGATTAAAAGTATCTGAAATGTAGACCGGGTATGTAAGGTACCAAATGCAAAATTTCATTTTAATCGGTCCAACAGTTTTAGAGATTAGACCGTATAAACACACAAATAGACAGAAAAACAAAAAATTTCAAAATAATCTGGATATGTTCTATTTTACTTCTAACTTCTCCTAACTTGGTTATTAGCGTTTTTTTTTTTCTATGTACTGCCGACCTCTACAGTTTTATTATATGTATAAATTATGTAATCATTACAATTGCCCAAGCGATGGTAACCAATTATGTAAATATCGAGTGGTAGACTAATCCAATGCTATGTAATCCCTAAATTTAATGAATATGTCGACTCGACACCGGTCATATGGTAGATGAATGGCGACATCCGCTCCCCATACAAAAAGCTCAACATTATCCATCTTTATTTATTTATTTATTTATACTTTATTGTACAGATTAATTATACATAAAAATTATGACAGAGATAAACAAATGTATAAAGGCGAGCTTAACTCTACAAGAGTTCTCTCCTAGTGAACTCAAAGTGGAAAGGATCAATGTCAGCAAGTCGAGTGGATTCTTAAGATACCACCAGAGGGAGACTTTGTACAAAAGTCATTTGCTTGAGCTCCTCATTCCCATTTGTATTTCAACCGTGAAGCAGTTGTGTTTGCATGATTGTGTTTCGATTTGAAGGGTGGGGTATTTGACAGTGAATTTACAAGGTACAAAGGAATAACACCTGAGTCCTCAGGAATGGCAAAGCATGGGGGTTATCATGATCGAAACAGTATACTCGAAACAGTAAACTCTGTTATGTGCATGGTACTGCTCATGTCTATAGGCGACGGTTACCACATTCCATCAGGTGAGGCGTCAGCTTGTTTGCCATTCTAAGATGAAATCCTACATGTTTAGCAAATTTAATAGCAATATTTAAGCCAAGAACAAACAAACAAACTCACTTTCGCATCTATATTATTAGTAAAGGTTAGAGGCAGAAGAAGAAAGTAACTTCTGATAATATTAGGTAAAGGGGGGAAAGGGATTGTTTACTAATAATGGGATTCTCAGTCTCCATTACTATGGAGACTGAGAATCCCATTGCTAGCAATATACCCAACCAGGTCGACCTCCTCGCGGTTCCCCCTGGAAACTATCATGGTTATCATGGTAAAAAATTGTGATTGTATAACTTTTGCAAATCCAAGAATATTATTGATATTTTTATATTTATTTTTAATGTTGTATAAGAAACTTAATAATTGTGTTTCGTCGAATTAATATACGACTGTAATAAAGCGTTGTGCACATGTACTTATAGCGTAAGGAACAATCAGTAGTCCAACGCCTTAAGTATGTCCTAACTACTAGTATAGTATCATAATATTGATTATGATTATAGCCTGAGCTATTGCAAGTGTTACATGGCACCTTCGGGATGCATTGCTAAATAATACCTAACTGTGCCCGTTGGACCACTGGAAGGAATATTTTAAACTGTGCAAATACTTATTATGAACCTCTTAGTATATTATTATTATTAATAAGTGAATCAGTAATCATTGACATACCTATAATGTAACTGTAGTTAGCCCATCGTGATGAATACACCTAGAATTCAGAATGATGATTTTCAGGAGGGATACCGTGGAGGTTAACCTAATGATCATGGATGGAGAAGGGTTTGTTAGTAATGGATATTAATCATCAGGATTCATGAGAATTAGGAGAAGGAGGATCAGAAGAAGAAGGATCAGAAGATTAATCAGAATATTTCGATTAAGCAGGGTATTTCAATTAGGGTATCAGCAATGAGATTTCTAGCAAAATACCCTATCAGATCCGCGTGGTTCCCCATAAAAACCATCGTTAAAACCATCATAGATTTGTTGAATTCGTCATGATGGACTAACTGACCTGCTTACCATTATTTATCATCCCTCACTGATACCCCGACAGTGTAAACCAAAAGCACAGGCGGGCTAACAATTCCATTATCATCCGTTAAAAAAAACTGTCCCATAGCTGAGCATAGAACTTTCCTTGAAGAGGACATTAAGCTACAAATAGCTACAAATTGGGCCAGTGACGCGGTATTTATTCATTTCTAGTTTACAGACGACGGTTACCACTTTCCATTAAGTAGACCACTAGCTTGATCACCATTTCATACATACATACATACATATCTGTCACGCCTGTCTCCCATTAGGGTTGGCAGAAACAATTGATCGCCAAATGCTTCGATTCAAATAAACCTCTTTCGCTTCTTCCACATTCATCAATATTTTCATACACGCTCGCCGGTTACGGGTACATTTAATTTGGCCCTTCTCTACCTTCACCATTTCGATTTCTATAAAAAAGTACCGTGTGCACGCAGCCTAATACATAGCATCATCCGTTCTGAGTAACATCGTAATCAGGGTGTAATTACATGTTCGCGGTACGGGAGTTGTCCGCCAATTACTAGCGTTTCGAATGTGCTTCGCCGAATTCGCTATTACATAAGCCGACATTAAGATTACTCGGTACCGTCAGTGTTGTTTGTATATGTAATTAATGCAATCGCTTATATACAATACTAGCTGCCCGCCCCGGCTTCGCACGGGTATACTAATGAAGAGTTGTTAGAACAAATCTTCTCTGTCACTCAATTTTATAGAGCTTTGGTAATTTTTTTTTTTTTTTGCTTTTTTCCACGCCTTTTCAAACATTTTCTCTTATACAAACCTTATCTAATAAAACAAAAATGTATTTGTCAAATATGTGCAGCCGTTCTGAAATTATGCACTTACATACATCCGGCAATTGATTTTTATTTATTGGAGAGGAAAGGATTACTAGCAATGCAGGCTGCCAGTCCCATTGCTAGCAATACAGCCTATCAGATCGACCTCCCTCTGAAAAACTATCGTGTTGAATTCCAGGTGTCTTCATCACGATAGGCTAACTGACCTGCCTTTTCATTGTCACCTCTCATCCCTCCCTGGTGTCCTGCCAGCATATACTGTCAGCGCAGGCGGAGCTACCATTAAATAAAACTTTTATACATATATCTATAAAAAAATTAAAACGTAATCATATAAAAGGTGTAATTTCGTCTGTCCGTCTATTTCTCACGAAGCTATATTTTAGCAACTACTACGTATATATACTGTTTTATAAATCGATGGCTCAATATTATTGCAAAAATATTGTTTTTGAAAAGTCCAAACGGGTGCTTATAATTTCAATATTAAGTTAGCAAGTTTAAATGAGAAATGTATGGACTTCATTTGCGCAATTCAAATACGATTATTTTTATGCCATATAGTTTTTTATTCGATGGAGATCTTTTTGGTGGGTGAAAATGGAATGGTAACCCCGCCTGCGCTAACGGGATACGCTGGCGGGGCACCAGTGAGGGTTGATCGATGAGAATGAAAACAGGCCAGTTAGCCTATCATGATGAATTCATACGGAATTGACCATGATAGTTTCCAGGGGGAACCACGAGGAGGTCGACCTGGTTGGGTATATTGCTAGCAATGGGATTTTTAGTTTCCGTTACTAACAATCCCTTTCCCCCTCGATGGAGATCTATGAAAAGGTAGATCTCTCTATCTATCGCTATCTAACTGTAGAGATCGTAAAATAAAAATAATTTTAAAATTGACCCTGCCCATTTTCATTTAAAGCGAAGACAGTTCATGAAACAGAAAATTATGATTTTAGTATAAAATGTATAATATATATATATATATATATAAATATATATATATATATATATATGTATATATCTTATACATAAAGTCCACGCTTTTGTATTGTAATGTGAATGTAATATAGAATACCTATAACAGATAATACAGATGAAAAATCTCCGATTTCAAATCGGAATACAAAATGAAAGGCACCGGCGAGATTCGAACTCACGATCTCCTGTTTACTAGACAGGCGCTTTAACCAACTAAGCCACGGCGCCGAGGCGTTGAAGAATACAAAAATAATATAGGTAACATAAATATACAAACGTGTATTTCATTGTTTAAAGTTTTCCATTGAATATTTTTTGTAATATTATTATCTTTAGTGTACTAACATATTTTTTTTAATTATTACACAAGTAATGCATTTTTTATAATGACCTTGATAGCGCATAGTGTAGTAACATACTATATCACCTTCCAATAGTCACGGATTCAATATAAGTACAATACAAATATATGTATTAATGAATTTCTGTTTATTTTTTTAGTCTGAGTATTTATAATATGTATGGACTTTATTCTGTTCAAATATCATAAAAGATATAAAGAAAATTTAAGGTAAATAAAAAGGTTTTTTATTAATTTTCCAACGTACTTAAAAACATATATAATATGTTTGTGTATTCATCATCATCATCATATCAGCCATTATCTATCGCCGAACATGGGCCTCAAAGGAAGGAGCTTTGCCAGTATTTGCCACGCTTGACAGGCGGCTTGGCAACCGCAGTTAGCCTTCAGTGATATTTTAAGAGAGACGCTACTACCTATCCCTTGACCTTAAGTTCCTTTAGTCACCTCTTACGACACTCACGGGAAAGGAAGGGGTAGCTCATTCGATGCAGGGACCACACGACAATGTATGTGTATTTGTATATGTATATATTATAATACTGAAAGTACTTACTCTCTTATTGATATTACACTAAGGTAGTTGCGTTAAAATTTTAATGGAATGTTTGAATTAAAAGTTAGGAACAGCCTGTATAGAAATAAAAAAATATTTTCATAAGAACTTCTTCGGACCTATGTAAATGTATATTTAAAAAAAAATGCCGTATTGGTCAGACCGTTCTCAAGTTTTGCGCTTAACGACACCTTTAATCGATTTACTTTTATTTACACACAATAGATATAACATAAGTATCTACTTACATATGTTTTTTCAATAGCTACGTAACGATAATTTTTTCTCAGAATCTCAGACTCTATTAGAAGCAACCCAATCGGATCTATCTAACAATATGGTAAGATTGTATCGCGCTATAAAACGAAAAGGCACCTTTCCGAAAAAAGTATTATATATTGATTTATTACAGATATTAATCATTACATTTGATTTATTTATTTTGCGCTCTTATCAATATCTTGAGAGTATAATAACACTTTTTTTTTATAAATATTTTATTGCTTGGTTGTAGGAGCTTCAAGCCAAATGATATTTTCACATTACACACAAGTTTGAAGGGCACTAATAATTATTTATATTTACACAAACAGGTACCAGTTAAAACTTTTATTCGAGAATCTTTAATTTTAATGAATTTAAGGAATTTGTATAATATAAGATCAAGATAGAGTAAGATGGAGTATCTCCCTAAAAAAACGTTTCAAAAAAAAACAAACTAATTTTAAAGAAGTGGTGCGCTTGTTAAATTTTATTAATATTTTAATTGATGATCATCATTCAATCAAGCACATTGTCATCTTATTTCTATACTAGTGTTTACCTGCGATTCCGCCTGCATAACCAGGACTGAAAGCCTATATCCATACAATTGATTGATCTGATTGTACATAGAGTACTTACACGAATTGTCGTATGTCAAATTTCATGAAGATTGTTTGAGTGGTTACCCTAACCACTCAAAAAATCAACCTACTAGGAAGTAACAAACAAACACACTTTCACATTTTTATTAGAAATGAAATTGTAACTAGACGATGTCATATAAGTAAAATCGCTACGAGGGGATGAATAAGAGAAAGTTTGGTTTTGGTGATGTTTTAAAAAGAATGCTACTGTCCATCCCCCGTCCTAATAGTTACTTTAATCGACTCTTACAGCAGCCACGAAAAAGGAAAGGATAGCCCATTCTATACCGTGAGCACACGACCAGTATACTATAATTTAATATAACAGTCGTGATTTAACAACAGATATATTTGTATGAATAAATTTACGTATGATAAATTTAATATAAGGTCATACAGATAACTCCAATACATAAAGTTATCGTTCCGAGAAACGCCATCAAGAACTAAACAATATACCTCACATGTTATCGTTGCCACAAATGTATTTAGATAGGTCATAGATCATACATCTAGATGGAACGGCAAGTGAGAGAAAACGCTCAAAAATCGAACGGCCAGCGCGCGTTTTTATAATTTACAGGAAAGTAATTATACTGTAACTGAATGATTGAATAGTGAATGAAAAAAAAAACGAAGAATGGAAAGCAGAATGTAATTAAATGAAGAGGTTTATGATATCATATCATATTACGATAATGTTATCCGCCACAAAATCATAGTATGATAATGTCGTCGCGCCACAAAATCAGTATGCTACAGTACCTAAACTATGAAACGACAGTTAACCGCCAATATATTCAATCGAATACAGAGAAAATTTTACGTGAGACAGAAACCATCCTAATTCTGAATTTATTTTAAATATGATAAAAACAAAAAATTAAATAGAATAGTTGATTTTAAGATAAATTTTCAATATATTGAAGGTATTTCGCTCTATAACATAGAAAGAAAAAAAAAATGTCCCTGTTTACAAATATCTGAAAATAATATAACATTGACGACTAAAACGACGTTTGATATAATAAAAGGATATATCCATTATACTATTTAATATACATTATATATTTAATATATTTTTCGAAAAGTTCGCCATAAATAAGGGTGTCGAAGGGCTTATAATAAGACAGTCTATCTAGATGCTTTTAATCAATGACATAAAAATTCATTGCCCCGCTTTAATATTTGACGCTTCGTAATTTAAATCGCTTCTACTGTATTTATGTATTTAATTTAGTACTCTATCTAGAGGGGCCAGCTAGGCAAATACCAATGCGACAAAATGCTGGAAGCTAATTAAAAATGATTGCACAATTTGGTTGTATGTACTCTATTTTCAATTGCTTTTTCATTTTTTGTATATGATATTCTAAAATTGTCCCGATTTTTTTATTACACCTATATATATATATATATATATATATATATATATATATATATATATATATATATATATATATATATATATATATATCACGTAATATAACTGGTAAATATTTCTTGCTAAAATATCAATCAGTAGTTATTAGTATACATACGAGTATACAATCACGTGTATAAATACTAGTATGTACTTACTTTTATCACAGTGACGTCACGACCGTGACAAGTCATTAAGCGGGCATATTTACAATACCTCCAAATGAGGGGGAAAGGGATTGTTAGTAATGGGGTCAAAATAGCACTATTACTAGCAATATCTCATCTATCGACCTCCACGTGGTTCCCCAGGAAACCATCGTGACTAATACCATTTTAATTCGTCAAAAAAAAACTGACCTACCTTCATCTTCATCTGTCATCCCTCACTGGTGCCCCGCCAGTGTATATCAATAGCGCAGACGGGGTTACCATACCATTATCACCCATTAAAAAAATACCTCCAAATGATCGTATCTCAAAAAACCGTTAATCCAATCAATACAATTCGTTACTGTGTAAAGCAGTTTTTAACCTTTCTCTAACGTAAAACAATTGATTATATTTAAACACTGGATTTACTAATTGCAAATTGATATAAAAATATAATTTTATAAAAATAAGTTAAAAACTAGACGATGCTGTACATTTTCTGTGATTTTTGGAAATTAATATAAAAAATCGAGGAGAATTAATACAAGGGTTCTTAATGGTGGGAATTTACAGGGTACAGAGGAATAACACCTGAGTCCTCAGGAATGGCAACGCATGGGGGGTATCATGGGCGAAATAGTATACTCTGTTATGTCCATGGTACTGCTCACGTCTATAGGCGACGGTTACCACTTTCCATCAGGTGGGCCGTCAGCTTGTTTGCCATTCTAAGTTGTATAAAAAAAAAAGACATAGCTTTCCTTCTCACTCTTCTTCTTGAATATAATCCAGGGTTTTTTTTATGGATGATAATGGAATGGTAGCCCCGCCTACGCTATCGGTATGCACTGGAGGTCACCAGTGATAGATGATAAGTAAAGATGAAAACAGGTCAGTTAGCCCATAACGAATTCCACAAGAGCTAACCACGACGGTTCCCAGAAGGTAGCATGTGGAGATCGACCTGATAGGGTGTATTGATAGCAATAAGCCTGTTAGACGCCATTACTAACAATCTCTTTCCTGGTATAATCCTGGATTATGTCCTTGCACATTGCATGTGTGTACAAAGTACCTACAAACAGAAATTGAAATCTACTTCCTTGTTTAAATCCATCTTATCTCCCTATCAGCAATGCCATTACATTGGAAATCTTTTGGTTCGCATTATAGATATAGATAATTGTTATCGGTTACGTACAAATACAAGCACCTTTGAGTTGCTATGCGCAGAACAATCCTTTTTATCAGCAGTGGATTTACCAACAGGCTGCGTGTGTTGGAGCCTTAGATTATATAGAGTGTCTCCATACAAATGCTTCGAGAAAAACGGGTCAACCTTTTCATACAATTGTGCGTGATAGTTATGAATGATTCCTTTATAACTTCTATATTTATTTTGTCTTATAATTTCTGCATCATTTTAATACGTAATAACTCATTTTTAATCATATCACCACCATAAGTTCCCTTAGTCGCCTCTTACGACGTCCACGGCAAAGGAAGGGGTGGCCTATTTAATGCCGGGACCAACACGGCTATAACATAAGTTTTTATTATTTTTTTTTTTATTAGCTTATTTGGTTATAGTGGATAGTACAAATAAAAATATTGACTTGCTATTTTTTTAATGGGTGAAAATGGAATGGTAACCCCGCCTGCGCTAACGGTATACACTGGCGGGGCACCAGTGAAGGATGACAGGTGAGAATGATAATGCAGGTCAGTTAGAACATCGTGATAAATACATCTGGGATTCAGCACGATGGTTTCCAGGGGGGACCACGTGGAGGTCAATCCGACAGGGTATATTGCTAGCAATGGGATTTTTATTCCATATTACTAACAATCCCTTCCTCCCCCCTACCCTATTGACTTGCATTCGACATAAATAGAAATTTCGAGAATATGTTAATCACCTATTTACCTTCCCAGAATGTACAATAAAAAAACACATTATTCGCTGAACTTTATAAATTTCCGATTACTTTTATCAATACCCGTACTTACACGTTCCATGGAATTTATATTATCTTAATTTTATCAGTTATTAACTATGATTAGGTACAAGACTGCTAAAGATGGCGCTAGCAACTGCAAAATAGATAAAACAAAATAAGAACATTACAGTGTGAGTTACTGAAAGTTTCTTCATATGATAACTAAGAAGGATATAAGATCTGGTGATGAAAAGAAGCGGTAATATTATTACGAGAACTTTACGTACCCAAGACGTCGTTTGAAATAAAAAGGGAAATAATTACATTGTATTTCACAAAAAAACAAAACCGACTTCATTTGTGGCAAAACCAAATTAAACCAAATAGTCGATTTTGAGAAAATTTCTTCTAAAAAAGAGTCCAATCTTTTCAATAAAAAAAATATCCAAATCTGTTTACAACTAACAGAGTTATGGGGTAACAAAAAAATACAATCAAACTGAAATATCTACCTTGTTTTTGAAGTCGATTGAAAAAAAAAAAAAATTGTTTTATCTATCTTTTAGCCTCTGGCTTATTCGACCGCCTTTATTCGAAACGTACAGGAAATAAGAGTATTTTCTCAGTACATTTATTTCTCTTATCATAACGATTATCATTTTCCTTATTTGTGTACGTTTGTAGTTTCTATTATATGTTAAGCAGTATTTACTACTTACTAATTCCGTATCCCTTATCGTTACTATCACATCAACTACTGTGATAAGTTAGTTGTTTGTTTAAACATTATATATATATTTATGTAGACAAATGGAAGAATTAGAAAATTGTCGAAATTCTTGGGAACAAAACCATGTTTTTGCGTTTACAGCTACTAATATTTTATATTTTCTTTAATAATTCAACAAATTCAAAGCAGACAACGGTTCTTGGAAAAGCTTTTATAAAATAAATCATAACATGAAAAAGACTTGCGAACAAGTAAATATTTTTTTTTTCCGAAGAACCATTTTCTCTTTGGTATTTTTTAAATATATTCTGATTGATATTTTTGTTATGAAAAGTATTCACGTTTAGAGAACAAGTGGAATTGTATGTGAGCGTAATTGTATTTTTAATCACAGCGTGGTCCCATCTCTTTCTTACCCGTGGACCTCGTAAGAGGCAACTAAGGGAACTTGATAGTTGAAGGATGACAAAAGCCTAACTGCCTGCCAACTAAGCGTGTCAACTACTGACAAAATTCTCCTTGTGGGGGAGACCTGTCTTCAGCAGTGGACAGTGAACGGCTGATCTGATAATAATGATGACAATAATTGTATTTGCTATTTTTAAATAGCAGAAATTTGTAATAAATATTACTATCTATCTATCGTATTTAAGAGCTGCGCTCTTGTCGGTGGAGCTCTTGCCACTCACTACGATTTTCAGCGAGTCTCTTCACCTCTTGATACGACACGACACCAACTCCTTCCTTGATCTGTCTGATGTAAATATTACATACTATTAATATTGTAAACTAGGATAACTGTATAAAAGAAATTATAAAAAAAATACTGACGATTTTTTTCTAAAACAACTTTGTAAGTTTTCCTACAATTATTAGAAAATCATTCAAATTGAATAAAATTTAAACATGCTTTTTTAAGTGACAATATTTTAAAGATGTACATACATGAAACATTTAGGAGTTTAGTAACTTTATTAATAAGTACCCATTATTTTATTTTTTATATTTCATAGTTCGTGTTTGTACTCGCATTGTTATTAATATTATAAGTATAAAAGTGAGTTCGTTCATTTGTTTGTTACCTCTTAGCGCTATAAATAAATATTCTTTACAATCCAAAAGTTCGAAACACTGAGAAAACAATGGGCGATAAGGCCGCCTATTGTTTTCTCAGTGTAATAATTTCTTGTAATTATTTGTATAGTAATGTAATCTTTTGGAGGAAACAATAAAGAGTATCTATCTATCTACCATTACCACGTGTGTATATGTACCAGTTTACACGTGTGTGTGTATATATATATATATATATATATATATATATATATATATATATATATATATATATATATATATATATATATATATATATATATATATATATAATATAATTATAATATAATTAAAAAGATATTGCCAAGTTCATTACTTGGCAATATTTTTTATAAACAAAATATTTCAATTACATTCTATGTCGCCCATTATAAGTACGTGGGAACTCACAGGTGATAATCAAAACAATTTTGTGTTTACACAAAAATATTGTATTTAAGTTGTTTTCTGCGTCCCCTGACAAGCTCGTAAAAGAAAATCCAATTATTTCATACCTACCCGAACCTCAAGTTAGCAGAAATTGTATTAGTAAAGTCCTTTCATCCACCTACGTACATTTCTACATAAATAACCTTTTACGGTTTAATAAATACGTACCTATTCGTTATACAGTTTCTTTGTGGGTGTAAGCATAGGAATAAGGACCTTAGAATTATTTATTACATTATTATTATCATTCGTTCTTATGTATATAGGTATAGAGTAAGTATTCTTACTAATAAAAGTGAAAGTGAATTTATTTGTTAACTCCTGAGGTGATAAGGGGATCAGAGGGAGACTTTGTACAAAAGTCGATTGCTCTGTCCATCACCTCTACCCCATTCGTGTTTCTACCGTGAAGCAGTTGTTTGCATGGCTGTGTTTCGGTTTGAAGGGTGGGATATAGCATGAATTTACAGGGTACAGAGGAATAACATCTAAGTCCTCAGGAATGGCAACGCATGGGGAGTATCATAGGCGAAACAGTATACTCTATTATGTCCATGGTACTGCTCATGTCTATAGGCGACGGTTACCACTTTCCATCAGGTGGGCCGTCAGCTTGTTTGCCATTGTAAGTTGTATAAAAAAAACCAGTCATGATAAAACTTGATATGTGCTCGTTTTTAATATGTTGGATAAAGAAGGACATAATACTTTTTTTCACAACAATTAATCTACCCTATTTGCTTTTAACAATAAGAGCGCCTTATTAATGTAACTTTATAGGTACATTTATTAATTGTTTTGCTTACTCCCTATATTATATAATGAATATAGATAGATAGATAGATAGATAATTTATTTACATTACTTACAGCACACAAATTACAATAAAAAAACATACACATAATACACAGTAAAAGAGATAAAAAAAATGAAAATAAAAAAGCAACAAAACAAAACAAAAAAACAAAATATATAAACTAACAATTTCCTTTCTTTTCTTTCTACATATATTTTTTTTAATTATAAAGAATTTTATATAAAGACTACTCATTTATTCATTAAATCAAAAGTTTTTTTTATATAATGAATTGAGGTGAGATTATTAATAAACAGCGATTTCAATTATGAAAAAAAAAATTAAGGGAGTGTGGTATGCCTATCCTGGAATTGTCTGATGCCCACCCCAGGATTTGCGCAATGACATGTCTCGTAAGCATGAGTAAAATCGGTACAGATCCTAAATCTATATATAAGGTTTCTCTGGACATTAATGGTGAAAAAAATAACATTACCTATTTCAAATCGCGCGTACAGTCGAATTTATATTTACTTCAATCGAGTTTTTCATTACGATATATATATATATATATATATATATATATATATATATATATATATATATATATATATATATATATATATATATATATTGGATTTCGACATAATCGATATTTATCTGTTATTGGGCCAATATACAGATATTGTAGCTACAATATACAGATACAGTAACTACAATATATGTTTATTAACTGTAACTAGTAACTGTTATTTACATGATTGTTATTATGATTGACTTTACCGTTTTATTATAAATTTTTTTATATTTCCATTTTTATATATCCATTTTAAACAAACAATCAAATCTTTTCTCTTTATAAAGTTATTATAGGTAAATTTATTCGTTCTTTTGAAAAATCTTAAATAGCTATATATCTAAGCAATAACTTGACGAGTACTGAACGGTTTCTGATGATTGTTTTTTTTTTTTTACTAAAAAAGATTTTTTTTTTATGTTTGTCCAATAATGTTAAATTACTACATCATAGTAATAGTACGTAACTTTAAGAAATCAATAATACAGTCTAGGAGTAATTGCAAAATTGTTTCAATAATATAGGACTTTCTAAACAAACTCAGCCAAGTTGACACAGACTGTGGATATTGGCCGTTTGGAAATTGTTAATATCGGAATAAGAATAATAAAGTAAATAAAGTTAAAGAACAAAAGATTCGAATAAATTGCGCCTTAAAAATAAAAACCTACTTTTTTTAGGTCAGTCAATAAAATATGAAAAATCACATTCATCCCTTCACCCATTTAAGGGAATCTGCAGGCTGACTTTATAAATTTCAAAATAAGAATTAACTCGAATTCACATTGAAAAAACGTCATATGGACAGTACTGTTATACCAGCTGACGTCTATTCGACGTGATTTCAATTTAATCCCAATTCGATTACTCAACGTCAGCCCGCATAGCTGTATCGTCGGTTGCTCTTGCGCCATTTAGAAAAAAAAAAAGTAGTTGACAATTTCAAAACCAGTTCTGAGGCATTCCATAAAACAGGCACGCAATATAACGTGTGAGCGAACATAATTTGTGAATGGGCCAAATCCGTGGGATTACCGACATTGGTGTAGATGTTGTAGGTAGGTAGGTACATAATGGACTGACGCCACTGGGAAACGTCTAGGTATTTCATTCATGCATTTAGAATTTCCTGTTAGTTACGTTAAATAATTGTTTTATAATACAGTCCTATTGTTGTTTATTAGAAGTGATCAATCTGACACTTGTTTATTATTACATACATAATGTATTTTGAAAAGCTTTTCCGTTTACTCAGCTGACAAACGGTAAACAACGCAAACGTAACAAAGCTGATGATTATGATCCTTATCATGTAAAAATTTATAAATTTACAACCATTTTTGTCTTCATTATTTTAACAAAATTTTCTGATATTTTTTTTTTATACAACTTTGATTGGCAAACAAGCTGACGGCCCACCTGATGGAAAGTGGTAACCGTCGCCTATAGACATGAGCAGCACCATGGACATAACAGAATATACTGTTTCGTCCATGATACCTCCCATGCGTTACCATTCCTGAGAACTCAGATGTTATTCCTCTGTACCCAGTAAATTCACGCCATATCCCACCCTTCAAACCGATATTTAACCGATTAGATTGATATTACAACAAACATCAATTTAACAAACAAATTGTCAAAGTTTAACTTAAATCTTTATTAAAACAAGAGGAAACTATTACATATATATAACATTACCTGAAATGACTATACACTTGAGTTTTATTACGTAAATAGGTGTTTATTAACTTGCATAATTTATAAATGTGTAAGCACGTATCTACATTTAACGGGAAGGAAGGAAGTGTCTTTGTAGTAATTTTGTATGAATGAAATTATAAATCAATTAAATATTACTCACAAGTTAATTTACACAAACGTCACTGATTTTTCAAATGAAACTGCACTATAATAATATTAACCAATAAGATAATGGAATTAGGGATGCGTAATATATAGCAATATCTATATATTTAGATACAATATCTATATACTGGTTCAATAACGAATATATTAAAAGTTTGTTATCCAAAAAATTATAATGGATAACACTTTTTCTCATTCATGCTTAGAAATGTGAGCATTATTTTGACAATCTTCTTCGAGATAAATCAAAATTGCCGTACTGACCAGATACATGTGGGCAGCGGCCGGCAAAAGTTGTATGAAAATGCATATCTGTCGCGTTTTGCGGCCAGATAAATTACTATGTAAACTCATATCTGTCCTGTAATTTAAAAATGGAAAGACCTTTAACTTGAAACATGGCTACCAATGAGGCAACTAATAAAAGGTTTTATTTAAATTTCGAATTGGCTTGCAAATAGAAAGCTGTTTATTGAAAAAAAAAAACAAAGAAACATTATGGCGCGTGAAAAAATATTATTGTTCGTTATTCGTTATTGAACTTAAAAAGTAAAATTGTGTTTTTGATTTCCGCGCATTGTTTGAGAAAAGTACTATACAAGCCTTGGCCACAACTAGGCATTGATGGACTCACGTATGTGTGCCTCGGCTGCGTCTCGGCCCACATTTGCACGTTCGTCCATCAATGCCACAGTTGCTGGCCGCTGCAGTAATCTACTATTAACATATTCAAAAATAGATATTCGACCGAAATGGGCGATATTGAAATAGGTAATTACCTTTATTCTGCATTAACGTCCAGAGGAATCCAATATATAGATATCGCATCGGTATCCATATTACCCATGCCTAAATGAAAAACGACGGTTACTGCTTTCCGTCAAGTGGATCTACAACTTGTTTACTATTTTAAGTATCCTAAAAATAACTAAAAAAAAAATATTTAATAATAATAATAAAAAAAAATAATTAAGCAAATTACACTTCAAGGTTATCCTATGAATTGTCAACTGAATAATGTTCTCAATTTTTGCCAAATAATCTTTTTAAACGGTGTTTATTGGACAGTAAATAACTAATAATAATTTTTATATCACAAAAGTAACAAACAAACTTAAAGTCCCATCTAATTGTGTACGGTAATCGTTGCCTATGGGCGTGTAATGTGCGTATTTCTGACCCTGAAAAATTTTCAATACCTACTTTTTTGAAAAACCACATACTGTTTAACTTGCCTCACATATTACATATTTTTATATTATATTGCATATTTTTGCAATTGCCTTGCACGACATAAGTCATTCTTTAACAGTTAATATTGTTATAACAAAAATTGTATGGACAAGTACATTAAAATAAAAAACAAGAGATCTAACCACACAAAGCTAACAAATAAATAAACACTATTAGCGCCATCTAGTTCTAAACTAAGCAGATCTTGTTCTATGGATACTAGGAAAATATTGGACATATTAATTTTTATTTAAACACATACATGTTATTATATTTAATGCTCAAGGGATGGACCGCAGCGTCCCTCTTAAAATATCACCAAATGCTAACTGTGGTTGCCAAACCACCTGCCAAGCATGGCACTTACTAGAAAAACTCCCCTTATGGGGAATTGTATTATATGGGGACCGAACCCGTGGCCATCGATGAAGCAGAATGTCAGACTGCTAAACCTCCAATATTTTCCTTTTTGAATAAGGAATTATAAACGATGATATCTTATGAATGAGGACAGATAAAAAAATCCTCATCAAGAAGCAATCCGAATTGACGTCACTCTCTCAGTATAAAGAGAGATTTACCCATCGGCCTATTAATTTCCTGTGTGATCATAGATGAAGGATATAGGATGCGTCAGTGACCGTCCAATTACGACATGGGTAAATACTAACGGCGACATATTCAAGACAGTTTTTCCTCACCTGTTGCGTCTAATTCTTTCCAACATGTAAAAATTATGTTGCGCGCAGAACCTGTAATTTCCTGTAATTTGCCCGCTCATTGTACTACTGTGTAATTTGTGGTTCCGTTAGTACATAGAAATGGAAAACGTTACGGGTTGCGGTTAGTAATAACTGGATACGCAGGTATACAGTTGCAACAGGGAATTATTTTAAAACGCAATATGCAATAGAACACTCTTCTTTATTTAAAAAAAGAAATAGCTTCGTTTTTTGCTCGTTCTTTTTTTTTTTTTTTTTTACAACACAGGGGGCAAACGAGCATGCGGCTCACCTGATGGTAAGTGACTACCGCCGCCCATGATCACCCACAACACCAGCGGCATTGCAGGTGTGCTGCCGGCCTTTTAAAAAGGAATATACTCTTTTCTTGAAGGTTATGTTGTCGTATCGGTTCGGAAATACTGCTGCTGGAAGTTGATTCCAAAGAATGGTTGTGCGTGGAAGAAAGTGCCTTGAAAAACGCACGGTGGAAGACCGCCACTCGTCCAGATGATTGGGATGAAACTTTAGTTTGTGGCGGGTTGTACGGTGGTGAAAATTAGCAGCAGGTATCAATCCGAACAATTCCTCAGAACACTCCCCATGATAAATTCGGTAGAAGATGCACAGAGATGCAACATCTCTGCGCAGTTTCAATGGGTCAAGTCGGACAGTAAGGCGTTGACTATCGATAATTCGAGCCGCCCGACTTTGAATGCGGTCTAACGGAAGGAGTTGGTACTGTGGCGCTCCTGCCCACAGGTGAGAACAGTATTCCATATGCGGCCTGACTTGGGCTTTATATAATTTCAGGCGGTGTTCTGGCATGAAATATCGTCTCACCCTATTGAGCACTCCTAACTTTTTGGAAGCTATCTTAGCCTTCTCCTCCAGATGACCGCAAAACTGGACGTCGCAAGATATATCAACGCCCAGAATTCCTAGACTTGACTTTTTATCGAGGGAAGTGCCCTGAAAGTGAGGAGATACGACAAACGGCGTCTTTTTGCGGTAAACGCGCAGACTTGTGTCTTTTTGGGGTTAAATTGGACAAGATTTTGTTCACCCCAGATCGAAACTTGATGGAGTGAAGTTTCGATTTCAGACACAAGTCTATTCCGGCACTCATCGGTATGTGCCCGCGAGATCTTTGCATGACCGGTATATAATGTATCTCCTGTACTGTCGTCCGCATAGCAATGAATATTACTTATCTGTAACATATCATTGATATGCAGAAGAAACAGAGTCGGAGATAGTACACAGCCTTGCGGGACACCAGCATTCAAAGGTTTTAAATCAGAGCATGCACCGTCGACTACGACCTTAATGCTACGTTCCTTGAGAAAACTGGCGACCCAAATGCACAGTCTCGCAGGCAACCCAAATGAAGGTAGCTTTGAAAGCAGCGCTCTATGCCACACCCGATCAAAGGCCTTCGCAATATCCAGACTAACTGCTAAGGCCTCTCCCTTACTCTCAATTGCCACTGCCCATCGGTGTGTTAAGTAAGCTAAAAGATCACCGGCCGAACGTCCCTGTCGAAAGCCGTACTGGCGATCACAGATCAGCCGGTGCTCTTCTAGGTACCGGAGCAGTTGACGGTTAATGATGGATTCCATAACCTTCGAGAATAAGGAAGTGATAGCTATGGGCCTATAGTTAGCTGGATCTGAGCGATCTCCCTTTTTAGGGATCGGATGCACCAGAGCAGTCTTCCAAAACTTTGGGACTATGCCCGATGAGTAGCTAAGCCGAAAAAGACGCGTAAGAACCGGAGCCAACTCTGGTGCGCACGTCCTAAGCACAATTGGAGGAATACCATCAGGCCCACTCGACTTATGGATTTCGAGGGAGAAAAGTGCTCTACGCACTGAGCTATGCGTGAATTTAATGTCAGGCATAGAGCTCCTACAACACGTGATGGTCGGTGGTGGTTTCTCCCCGTCATCCAATGTCGAGTTTGACGCAAAGATGGATCCAAGAAGATCGGCCTTTTCTTTAGCGTTCTGGGCCAACGAGTCATCCTCCCTGCGCAAAGGTGGAAAAGATGACTTACAGAAATTCCCTTGTGCAGCTTTGGCAAGAGACCAGAAAGCTCGAGTCCCAGAGGGCAAACTAGCCAATCTCTTGCCATCTCTACTAATATGCTCTGACTTCGCTGTGGCTATAACTCTTTTGAAGGACCTAGAGGCAGAGTTATACTTCTTTTTAAGAGCACTGGTGTTAGGATCTCGCGACGCCACACCTTTAGCCCAGGTTAGGAAGCACTCCTGTTTCAGACGAGATGCTGTTCTACAGGAGGCTCCATACCAGGGCTGGGATTTCCCGCCGACGGGCACCACAGAGTTAGGAATAAATAATTCCATTCCCTGAAGCACCACATCAGCAATGGAATCGGCAATGGCGTCGGGATCATCCAGTGTGAAGCAAACCTGCCTCCATGGGTAAGATGCGAAAAAAATCCGCATCTCATCCCAATCTGCCGACCTGTAGTGCCAAATGCGACGTCTACCCGTAGAACGAGGTGGAGTCGGACTCGTAAGAGGCACTTCGCTCCGCACCAAACAGTGATCCGACGATCCAAGCGGGGCTTCGACGGAGCTGAAATCAAATTTCGAACTAGCCGGTAGATTTATAAGAAAATTACTGTTCAAAAATGCTTACATGAATAAAAATAATTTTCATTTCACATTATTATTAACAGTTTTTAATTTTATTAAAATGTGTAAACTTTAAATAAAATTGGAAAATAATATTTATGTAAAATAATACTTAAAAGTTTTTATTTATTAATTTAATTTTTAATTTTATCGGGTGGCATCTCTCAACATATTTTTTTTATTGACTATTGCCGTTTTACTGAAATATTTTAAGATGAATATAAAAAAATCAAAACAAAATATGAATATTATTTGGTTTAAATGTTTTATAGCCAATATTTAATTTTATGTTAAATAGATCCAGAAAGAAACTAATGGATTACGTGGAAGATGACATGGCCAGAAGGAATGTCAGTATTGAGACTAGTGCAAATGGAAAAAAAAAAACATATTACTATCCCAAATTGGTATTGGAAAAGGGCAAGACAATGGTGTGTATATATTAATCATTGAAAAAATCGTGCCATCTAAAAAACAGAACAGATTTCCCATAAAATCGATGAAAAAGATTATGTCAATAGATGAAATAATGTGAACTGTTTTCTAGAAAGAAAGAAAGAAAGAAAAAAACATTAATTGCCAACAACAACAACAACGAACACTCAGGTTATGGAATGAGCTCCCTGCCTAGATTTTCCCAAGAGACTACAGCATGGGGTTCTTCAAAAGGGGGATAAAGAGGTTTCTTCAGGGTCGGCAACGCGCGCGTAATACCTCTGGTATTGCAGGCGTTCATAGGTAACCGCTTACCATTAGGTGGGCCGTATGCTTGTTTGCCATCTCAGTGGTATAAAAAAAAACTTATTATATTTTTTAATGAGTGATAATGGAATAGAATATAATTTTCTCTTATCGTTTTTTAATGATTAATAATGGAATGGTATTTGCTGTCTACGATATCAATGTACACTGGTGGTGTATAATATAGGTGAGAGTAATAATTCCACAAGGATTAACCAAATTGGTTTCCAAATTGGACCTGACAGGTATATATTGCTAGCAAATGTGGCTGTTAAAACATCATTATTAACGATCCCTTTTTTAATGGCTGATAATGGAATAGTAATCCCTCCTGCACAATTGAAGTCACTGAAAGCGGTTTATTTAATCTCTTACCGCCTCGTCTGCTTTGTAAGACAATAAGCAATTTTAAGCTATACACAACAATTTTTTTTTAATGGATGATAATGGAATGTTAACTCCTCCTGCACTATCGGTTCACACTGGCGGGGCATTAGTGAGTGGTGATAGGTGAGAATGAAAAGACAGGTCAGTTAACCCATCGTGATGAATACACATGGAATTCAGCACTATAGATTCTAGAGGGAACCGCGTGGAGATCGATCTAATAAGGTGTATTGCTAGCAATGGGATTGGTAATCCGCATTAATTACTTAATTCCCTTCCCTCCCGCGATTATTATGTTATAAAAACAAAAACCAAGTGTAATTTAAATAAAAACAAATTCAAAATTAAATCATCTTTATTCAAAGAGACTTGTTTACAAGCACTTTTAAATAGTTTTTTTTTTTTAATCTACTGCAGGGGTTGGAAAATTGTTATCTGTTGAGAAGAGTCCGCAAGAAACTCAACAGTCATATTACGCCGACCCAAATAATTGGGACAAGGGCAGAAAAATGATGACGAATGATGTCACAATTTACAAGACGGTACAATTATAATGTAGGTAATATCATAGATAGAAGTATATTATACTTTTTCTATGATAGAAGTTATTAATCCGCGGGACTTACTTCATTTATGTCTTTTGTACGCTACTGAATATGCCCTTAATACTTTATTTGCTTACTACTTTCTTCATGTCACAAATATTTGTCCTATTTCACCTAAAAGGGAATATTTATATTAGAACTAACACAGAAAATAGAATAAGTATTTATTTGTCAAGTAATATTATTTTTACTTTCCATTTCTCTTAATTTAATTCCACTGAGGCAAAGGACAAAAACAACGTAACATTTTTTTTACGTACAAATAGGCTTCTTATTTTTTTTTTCTATTCTTAATTTGATTTTCAACTTTAGAAACTTACAACATTTACAACCTTTAAATACTGAAATACTGAATTATTATGTCTATCGCCTAATACTTTTTAATGGATTTAATAGAATAATAATACTCTATGCTAATACTCATAGTGGGCATTTGGGCAATGGCGGGACATTAGTGATGGAAAAAGGATGACGATGAAAGTATGTCTACAGATATCATCACATATCGTACATACTTTAAACTATCTATTTCCATTATCCATTTTTATCCAAATAAATAGGTACAAATTTCGCTGAAAATTTTTTGATAAACAAGTGGGTGTTAACAGTGTTAAAATAACAGGAAATAAGGATAATGATTTGAGAACAAAAAACAATAGAAATGAGTAATTTATTTCATCACATTATAATAATGCGTCACAGAGATATTCTGTTGTTGGATTCTATCTAATCTGTAAATGAATTATTAGATACGATATATTATTTTAAATGTAATGTAATGTCAAAAACTGAAGACCAAAGAAAAGTACTAGTGGTAATATCCCCAAATGAGTCATCAAAGCAAAACATGTTTTATAACAATGTAAGATTTTGCTCCACAAGAAACCTATTTTAAAAGTGACAAAATGAATATGGGATCAACCCGTACTAACGTTTACTCCCGTGACAAAATGTTAATTACTTGTTCTTGATATTTATTACTGTAGGTAATTAGGAGTTTTTTTTTTTTATTTTAAAATACACATCTTAGATTATATACTCATAGATAGAATGTCACCATACAAATGCTTTGAGAAAAGCGGGTCAACTTTTTCATACAAATTTGCGTGCTTAAATAGTTATGAGTGATTCCTTTATAAATTCTGTATTTATTTTGTCTTACAATTTCTCTATCATTTTAATGCATAGACTTTATGCAATAAAAAGATGGAGAAGTATATAGAACACTAATAAAAAACGAGACAACTAGTTTAACAATTAGCTGACAAAAAGTTGACGCGTTTTTTGAGGCTCGAGACTCTATCTATATAATCTAAGATGTTAGTTTATATGTACACTAATTTAGCCAAGATTGCTGTCAAATTATTTTCATAGAATAATATCTTAAACTACGTTTGTTTACTACTTCGTAAGCGTAGATCAGATCAGAAGTAGAAAAACCAATGCAAGAGACCACTTCTAGATGGCGTATCAAGATAAAACATGCACTAGCTTTTAAACATTCTGGTGCAATAGTTTTTATGTGAATCCGAAACAAACAAACAGACAAACAAAATTTATAATATTATTATATTATCATCTATTGCTCTTATAATTTTTTTCTTAAATATCTCCTGTTTTTATCTATTACGTAGTCTAGTTACAATTTTATTGTATTAGTAAGATTATTGTTTATTCACAAAATTCAAATATTATTCTGAAACATTCTCGAAGTAAAAAGAAAAAATTCAAAATTGAAGTCACTGAAAGCGGTTTATTCTCTTACCGCCTCGTCTGCTTTGCAAGACAATTTTAAGCAATTTTAAACTATACACAACAATTTTTTTTTTAATGGATGATAATGGAATGGTAACCCTGCCTGCACTATCGGTATACACCGACGGAGCACCAGTGAGGGATGTTAGGTGACAATGAAAGTAGGTTAGTTAGCCCATCGAGACGAATTCCACTAGAATTAAAAACGATGGTTTCCAGGGGGAACCGCGTAGAGGTCGACCTGGTGGAGTATATTGCTAGCAATGGGTCAGTTAGACCCCATTACTAACAATCCCTTTCCCCCCAATATACACAACAATTACCACAGGTTATTTACTTTAAATTTCAACTTATTTATTTATACTTTTGCACACATTGAAATATGTTTACAGGGCGGACTTAATCAGTCAGTATGTTATTATATATAAAAAAAACAGTGTATAAACTAAGAATGTTTTCTGTAGTATATAAGTACCTTATTTACTTACCTATTTGTAATAAATTTCCTGCTAAACTCAAAGACTCCTTTCAGAGAAGTACGAGCATCTACTCATCGACAACATAATCCGTGTCATCAAATTATTTGTAATCTTGTCACATCAACAATGTGACCCTGGCACGTACACACGCCATAATTATGGGGCTATTTCTTCTCATGGGTACCATATAATGGCGTAATGTCCTTAACCCTTGTATACATTGTCTAGTTTTCTATAAAACAAAAGATTGTAATGTGTGACACATTGTGTCATTTGAGATAACTTGGGATTACTACATTATTATGATATACCTACATAGATAAACTAGTGTGTTCCAGGTTTAATAAAAGCTAATCCATCCCGTTCACTGTATTGGAATTTCGGAGAAGTCCTGCTTAGTAATTACTTACATTATACTATTCAGCATTTTTTTTAATTGATGGTTTCGGGGCATCAGTGAGGGGTGATACGTGAGAATAAAAAAGCAGACTAGTTAACCCATCGTGATGAATACACTTGGAATTCAGCACGATGGTTTCCAGGAGGGACCAGGGGGAGGTCGACCTGTTAGAGTATATTGTTAGCAATGAGAGTGGTAATCCGCATCACTAACAATCCTTTCCCTCCATTACCAGTATATATACCCATGACTCTATCTGTGTGACCGGAATATATATCCAGGTCGCACACACACACACATACATATTAATACATATACATTGTCCGGGATAAAATGTAGGCTATGTCCTACTCCCTTACAAATAACACATGTTTACGCAGATGGATACCGGTGAATGACAGTAGGTGAGGATGGGGGGAAAGAGATTGTTAGTAATGGGTAATAACAGCCCTATTCCTAGCAATATACCCTATCAGATCAACCTCCACGCGGTTCCCCCTGGAAACCATCCTGATTAATTCTTGTCAAATTCTTCACGAGGGGCCAACTGCCTTTGTCTTCACCTATCATGCCTCATGGCTGGTACCCCGCCAGTGTATACCGATAGCGCAGATGGGGTTGCCGTTCCATTTTAACCCATTAAAAAATAAGTGAGGATAAACTTAAATTAAGCTGATCATGACGAATTCATGAGGAATTAACCGCGAGGATTTCCAGGGGAAACCACATGGTACCCAACAAAAGCAAATTGCTAGCAATGTGGCCACTATACTGTATTATTTAATATCATCATCATTATCTGACCACTGCTGAACATAGGCCTCCTCCATAGACTGCCTTAAAGAATGGGGTCGTTCCTTATGGCAATTTACTATTAGTACGGAATTTGCCCGTATTTTGCCACGCTTAGAAGAGAGGTTGGCAACCGCAATTTGGCTTTGGTGATATTTAAGATAGACGTTGCTGCCCATTCCTTGACCATTAAGTTCTCTTAGTCTCCTCTTACGACACCCACGAGAAAGCAAGGAGTGGCTTATTCTATGCCGGGATCACACGGCAAATTACTTTATATAATCTGTGCTGTTATTTTTAGCCAAACATCTTTTGCTTCATAGTTGACTAGTAGAGAACGCCTTTAAGTCTTACGTTCGACATGTGTAGGTACGTTTATTATGTAAATGAAAGATAAATAAATAACAATCTCCTTCTCCTGCACAGACGAGGTTACCATTCCATTTTCATCCATACAAAAAAAAAAACATTTATTCGTGGAACACGAAGCGGTACCGACAACAATACTAGAAGGGCAATCGCTAGCGAGAACCGTGCTGTTCTCGGTACTAGATGAGTTTGTTTTTGTTGAGTACGATGAAGACGTTCACTTTGCAGATCCCCGAACAACAGAAACGGGCTTGCGTTCCACGAGAATTTCATGATTAACCGTAATTTGCTGGATTCTTGGAAGATATTCTATATCTTTGTAATTTTTTATACAGCTATAGTTAAACGCATTAAATATTGACTAGTTTCATAGTGATTTAGTCGATTTTTAAAAACGAGGCGTTCATTTGAATATTTTTCTGATTATGTTGCAGATTTACCCCGACAATTCTGAGTAGTTTTTATAATTATTTCTACAATTAATGAAGTTTATCTCCGTGTTGGTCCTTTATTAATTTTGTACCAGTTGCTGCTACTGTTTATTTTGCAGAACAAAAGACTTCAAAATTTATTTGTAGATCCACAATCCATAGAATTTATGTTCTAATTTTAAAAAATCTATCTAATCTGCCTGTATTTATAATTATTATTCATCTATATCTATTTGTTGATAATTCAACAGAAACTGATGCGTTTTTGTGTAATGGCAAACGAATTCTCCAGCTTCGTGTCACTTCGATAATTTTTTTTATGAAATGTATACAAGCGGTTGATTGATTTTGAAATTTTTACACTGAATTAGGTCTTTTGTGATACCTATTGATATCAATACTTTATATTGAGATATATTGTATATATTTGTATGACACTACATACCAATATACTTTATACTAACAATATATATTCTAAATTTCTAAGTAATCATTAAAATCGGACATATAAAAATACACAAAATTTCTAAACCTTCTCCTTCTTAATATTTGTTAAAAATATTTATCTGTTTATGGGAATTATATTCTGCGTATAAAACATATACGCAGAATTGATATTTTTAGCCACAACGTACCTATTAAAGCAATAATAACAATAAAACCCTTTGTTATATAACTTGTGCACTTTGTCAATAGCTGACTGATTTCTAAGAATATATCTACAACGGTTTAGGGTCATAATATGTTTACGTCTATATAACATGAGTCATATTAAACAACATTGATTACATTTTAATTTCAGCATATATAATGTTTTACAAAAGAGGAAGAGGAAGACCGAGGAATAACTACATGGGACAGATAGAGGAAACACTAGGTGTCATGTCATGATAGAGCTGGCTGGAAGAAGATGCATGAATTAGTTGCACCGACAAGAGGAAACTCTTAAATGAAAAGAAGAGAATGTTTTACAACAATTAATTTAAGCTACCTAATCAACAAACCTACAAGAAATAATATAATACTGTGATAATACAAGAAAATATTATGTTTTTTACATTGAATGGCAAACCATCATAATATATTTGTTCTTAATTTTTTTTAAGCACACTTACAAAAGAAGGAAATTCTAAACTTGTTTTTTTTGCAACTATATTAAGCGATAATGTTGCCATTTTTGAGCCAATATATATACAATTTTCTTTACAATCAATAGGGTTTATTCTTGTATTTTTTTTTTATTATAGCACGATATGTGAGCACATCTTGAATGAACACAGAGACGACATGGTACACAAATACGATCAACCGAAAAGAGAATAGTCTACTCTCAACGGTTTTTTTTTTTTGATGGGTGAAAATGGTATGATAACCCCGCCTGCGCTAACGGGATACGCTGGCGAAGCACCAGTAAAGGGTGATCGATGAAAATGAAAATAGGCCAGTTAGCCCATCATGATGAATTCATTAGGAATTAACCATGATAGTTTCCAGGGGGAACCGCGAGGAGGTCGACCTGGTTGGGTATATTGCTAGCAATGGGATTCTCAGTCTCCATTACTAACAATCGCTTTTCCCCCCTACTCTCAACGGTTGGCTCACTAAATGCTATTTCACGCTGTCTCTGTAGGATTAGAAGTTAAAAGATAATCTTTTGAAGGGTAGCAATAAATCAGAATAATTATCTATTTGTTTATCTATTAAATATTCCATATATCAGCTGTTATGTTTTAAATAAGTAACATAAGTTGCGCAGTAACAAAAAAAGCTGCGCAGTAATACGTAGGTAAGTACGTACTTGTAATCTGAAGATTAACGGATTTCCTTTTAAGAAATCGAATGGAACTTTTAGTAGGTGATCTATTGTTCCAATGGCATTGACTATTTGTACGTTGTCATTGGAAACCTTTAAAGGTGGAATTAAACTCAGCTGATAAATACTCGTTTTTTTGGCCTTATTCGTCTAGATTTTAACCAGTTTAAAAAAAAGAAGGACGTTCTCAATTCGGTATTTTTTATTAAATTTATTATCTCACAACCTTAGCTTATAACTCTATCAATTATATACCAATTTAAAAATTTTAAAACAGCTACATAATAAGTTATTTGAATATATTTTTGTATATTACAAAATATAACACTAAACTAATCCGATGAATTTTTTTTTATACTACTTAGAATGGCAAACAAGCTGACGGCCCACCTGATGGAAAGTGGTAACCGTCGCCTATAGACATGAGCAGTACCACAGACATAACAATGTTTTACGATTAATACTGTTTACTCTTATGTCGTTCTCATAATAATTTAATCACAATTTTTTACTTAACGAAATCTTAAATTACCTTTTTCTTACATTGATGTTCTCAATGACCTAAACCTGCCATAACATAGCTCTATGTTGTTTGTTGTACGTGTATCTGATTCCATCCTAGTTCGATCGATCAAAACTGTTCCAAGGTCGCGTTCAGTTGCAGAATTATTTATGATCACAAATCCACAACATGTAGATATAAATGGCGATTCTTGGAAATGTAATGAGATGTTTATTTTGATCCCGAGCAATTCTTGGCGCCGGCGACACGGCGCAATCCTAATGAACAGAATAATGACGCGCGCCTCTAAATCTGGTTATTTGTTATGAATATTCTCATTGTTTCCATACGTTGTAACGTTGGTCGTTTAAATAGAAAGTCTCTGAAAGTTACTCACAATTTTCTTTCGCGTGTAATGTCTAGTGACGTCACAATTCACGTAGGAGCTCTCGTTACGCGACCAACCAAACAAGGAGTGTAATGTTTTCTAATTTCATGTATGCGAGTTTCTTTATTCCAAGATACAAATGCCTGAACAGATTTGGATATATGGTATAACGTTAGAATCCTTACCGAATGACGCTGCCTAAAAATTTTTCGAGGATAGTCCGTTTTTGGCTGAGCAAACGAGTTTGTAATCGACTTCTTTAGTGCCATTGTGATTTATATTGCATTGCAATAAAATCCATAAAAAAAAATGTTTTTTTATTCAACTTAGAACGGAAAACAAGCTGACGGCCCACCTAATAAAAAGTGGTACCTATAGACGTGAAGAGTACCATAGACTTTACAGAGCCCATGATACTCCTTATGCATTGCCATTCCTGTCGACCAAGGTGTAATGCCTCTGCACCCTTAATACCTACAAAACATTTGGTATACGATTTCGACTCGCACTTGCCGGTTGTTTATTTAATATGACCGGTCAGAAGTTAATAAATGGAGTCACTGTATAAATTAATGTACTTTGAAATTTTATTGATTGGTTATTTATATGTATTTTCGACTTTAAATAGTTTTTACTAAAGACTTTAGACTTTAAATAGATTGTTTCTAAAGAAAAAAAACTACTTCAATTGTGATAAAACCAGTTATTTTGATCTTTAAACTACTAAATTGATTATAATAAAAATTTAATATAAGTATATCCTTTCAGATAAAAAAAGAATTTTCCAAATCGGTTTATAACTGACGGAGATATGAGGTAACAAACATAAAAAAATACAACCGAATTGTAAACCTCCTTTTTGAAGCCGGTTGAAAAGGAGTTTTTTTTTCTTTATACAACTTAGAATGGCAAACAAGCTGACGGCCCACCTGATGGAAAATGGTAACCGTAGCCTATAGACATGAGCAGTACCATGGACATAACAGAGTATACTGTTTCGCCCATGATACCCCCCATGCGTCGCCATTCCTGAGGACTCAGGTGTTATTCCTATGTACCCTGTAAATTCACGCCATATCCCACCCTTCAAATCGAAACACAGCCATGCAAACACAACTGCTTCACGGTAGAAACACAAATGGGACAGAGGTACCCAAGCAATCGACTTTTGTACAGTCTCCCTCTGGTAAGTCTGGAGGTGTTCTCAATTCAGTTATTTTTTTCTGTCTTTGTTGCCTTATAACTCCGTCAGATATAGATGTATTTTGGAAATTCGTTTATAATTTTTTTATAACCAAAGATACACATTCACATTATTGTCATAGAAATTTAAAAATCGGTTGAGTAGTTTAGTTTTTAAATCAAAATAAATGGTTATGCCATGACTGAATTTGTTTTTTTTTTTAAAGAACGCAATTTTAAATTATTTTTAAACAGTCAGCATTTATGTGGCGCGGTGCAGCGACGTGACAATGACGAGGGAGCGTGTCACATCATACAAAAATAACTTAGTATGTCGTCGCACGTCACGTCACGACACTTGTTTACGGCCGTGACTCAGTGTTTACATGAAATAAAACTATTTTGTTTTGTACATCTTGTTACGCACTTACATATAATAATCTATAATGTGATAATAGTTATAAATCTAACTGACAACAACAACAATATTTTGGCTGTTTTTTTTTTACTACAATCATAGATAAATAATGTAGTTAATAATGTAGTTTCTTAGTAATAATTCTCTATGGTACAATAATAATATAGTAGTGGTCGCCCCGTGGTCGAAATTCTACCATAACATATATTGTAATAAATGAATTTCATTCATAAAGACTCATTTCATTCATTCATTTTCATTCACAAATAATATTAAATACAAACAATATTAATCTATTCTCAATTTGACCACAGACTTTAACAATAAACAAAAGAGTATATGTGCGTGTATGTGTCATATACATGGTAGTACGTGTAATGTTTTTTTTTATTGATTTAATGTATTTTTATGGATAATAAAAAAATATATTAGCATTTTGCACTCCTTCTCTATATAAACTATAAGTGTGCTATATTACATAATCCATTCACTACAGTTTTTGTAAAAAAAGGTACAAAGATTTTGCTTCACGTATTATATAGATTAAATAGGTACTTTTTTTGTAATGGATAATAAAGGGCAAACTATACGAACACACACCATATCTTCTCATCAAAAATACCTCAAAGTAAAAAAACTAAAGTCTTTAGTAAAAAGACGAAGAGGGACCACGTGAAGGTCGACCTGACAGAGTATATTGCTAGCAATAGAAGTGGTTATTCGCATTACTAACAATCATTGCCCCCCCCCCCCAGAATTATAGTGTTATACCTCCGTACCTGTAATTTCACTGCCTTATCCCACCCTACAAACAGAAACACAGCCATGGAAGCATAACTGCTTCACGGCAGAAACACGAGTAGAGCGCTTTCAAAATTTCTAAACAATAGACAGCACTGTCACGCCCGTTCGTCACAGCTCGTTGACCTTTACGCATTTCTTTCCAGAAACACGGCCAGGAAGTTATTATTAGTGCTTTCTAGCGGCCTGTCAAATAGCTAGCTTGGTTGGTTGGGTGCACACGACGAGTTACAGATATGAATGGAACTGTTACTCCTTATTATATTCTTTATCAAAACTATTACCAGATGCTTAAGTTCAGCGGTTTCTATATTTAAATATTCCTATATTTTTTTACAGAACAAATAAAAATGTTTTGTTCGTAAATTAATTTGATAACAGTCATTGCTGAGTTTCTTTTAAGTTATTCTCAGCAAATGACAGCATTCAAAATGTGACGATTTTGAGCTTGTCACTAACTCTTCACTGGCACACACTTTATTACTATTCACTGGCAACATTTTAGAATAAATTCGTTTAAATCAATAAAGCCTTGGAGCTCGTTTAAATCAATAATCTACTTGTATATTTATTTTTCATGCATAAGTATGCATAGTATTTGTTGCGAAAACTTTCTTTTTAAACCACTTTAAAAATGTTCTCTGTTTCGCAAAACTATCTAAACCTTTCGCTACTTGTTGATATGTTACTTTAGGAATCACAAATCTTATTGTTAATTCTTATTGAATTCGTCACAATGGGCCCACTAACCTAACTTTACCCTCCCATATTGCAGGCTTTACGATCCCATGGTGCAGACGGGGTTACTATTTCAAATTGATCCATGCATTCATCTTATATGTACACAACTGTACCTAAATGTAGGTATATTTAATACCAACGACTGTACCTTTGTGCATTGGTTGAAACATCAGCTGTACCGTAGCAACAGTTGTTTTGGTCATTGGGGACGCACTTCCTACAATTTGTCGTGGGAAGGGAACAACGGATGTGCCTTGAGTGCCGCAGAGAACACCAACCTTGGGCTGTGTTTACTTCAATTATTGATTATTCGACCAAATCAAAATGATCCAACTATGCGTAAGACCAAATCCCTCCGATGATTCTCCGTAACAGCAAACAGTTTGCGTTAGCCGACAATTGCATGATTTTTGACATGTTTTGTATTTTTTAAGCATGATTAGCAACCAAACATCACAGTGTTCTTATTTTTTGATGGGTAAAAATGGTATGGTAACCCCGTCTGCGCTAACGGGTTACGCTGGTGGAGCACCAGTGAAGGGTGATAGATGAGAATGAAAACAGGCCAATTAGCTCATCATGATGAATTCATCAGGAGTTAACCATGATAGTTTCCAGGGGGAACCGCGAGGAGGTCTGTTTGGGTGTATTGCTAGCAATGAACATCGCAGTGTTAGAGTGGTCTCTGCAGAACTATTTAGGAATTGACATTATTGAATTAATTCTGTATTTTACCACTCGATTATAGATAGCGTTGTTTGTCGAAGAATGGTGGAACTTACCCGTCTAACTAACCTCGCGCAATGCAATTTGTATTCATTTGTTTGAAATTAAATGAAATGAAATGAATTTGTTCTGCTAGAATGTAGGTAGTTTTCGATGAAAGAGGTTTACATTTCCCATATACATTCTGCCTCTATGTCGGCGTGCAAATTATTAACAATATGAAAAAATTACAGAATTCTACATTATATTTCCCCTTATTAGTCATACTACTTAACACACACATAATTTATTACAGTAAATAGAAAAGAAAACAAGAACCAAAGCGTCAATCACATCTCCAGTATAGACTGTCAAGTACATTTGTTTTTTTTATTTAAATATTCATTGATGGTATAAAAATTATTACATAAAAGCCAATTCCTAAGTTTATGTTTGAACACTGTATGGGCTGTTATTTCTCTAATGTAATTTGGTAGATGATTGTAAACTTTAATAGCCATACAATATGCATTCCTTTTATGTAAATCTAATCTACACTTTGGTACACATAATTTGTCATTTGGTCGAGTTACACGTATTTTTGAGTCCGATACTCTTTTGAAATAGCCAGCATGTTCCCTTACAAATATACAAAGGTCGCTAATGTACATACATGGCAGTGGAAGAATATTTAATTTCTTAAAAAGAGGGCGACAACTTTCACTAGTTTTTGCACCACATATAGCTTTAACACACTTCTTTTGTACAACAAATGCTCTGGAAATTTCTGTAGAGTTTCCCCATATTAATAATCCATATGAAAGTATGGAGGAGACATATCCATGATATGCGCTCAATGCAGCTTGTTCTGATACTGATAGTCTTAATTTTCGTATTGCATGCACGAATCTATGGAGATTGTTACACAAGGCCTCTATATGGGCCTTCCAATTACAATGTCTATCTACAGTTATACCTAAAAATCTGACACTATCCACTAATTCCACTGGTTGATTTTGATAATTTATATTCATTTTCAAAGATTTTGAATAATATGTGCCAAATTGTATTATTTTGGTTTTATTTAAATTAATTTTTAAATTATTTTCTGTTAGACATTTTATAATATTTTGTAAAGTGTCATTAATTTGTGTTTCTAGGTCATCTTTATTTTTACATTTTATTAATATAGTTGTATCGTCAGCATATAGTATACATTTATGTGTGATTATATTAGGCAAATCATTTATATACGTCAAAAAAATATATGGTCCAAGAATACTTCCTTGAGGAATTCTACTTTATTTAATTTTGGGATAGATCTATAAATTTTTTTATAGCCATTGATAATTTTAAACGTCTCTGTACATTGTTTGCGATCTTGTAAATAGCTTTTAGCCAATCATGTGCATTTCCTCTTATTCCGTATTTATATAATTTATTTAATGCAATATTATGATCTAAACAGTCAAAAGCTTTAGTCAAGTCCAAAAATATTGCAGCTACGTGCTCTCTATTATTCAATCCCTCCGTTACCGATTTTATTAAATCAAAACAAGCCAAAGATGTTGAGCTGTTTTTCCTAAATCCATATTGTTCTTGATTCAAGATATTATTTTTAGTCATAAAGTCATTTAGCCTTTTTAGCATAGCTTTCTCAAATATTTTAGAAATGACTGGAATAAGTGCTATAGGCCTATAATTATTCATATCACTTATATCCTCTTTTTTATGTAATGGCTTTATTATAGACATTTTCAAACCATCTGGAAAACAGATGGTTTGAAAATGTCTAGGTTTGAGTGTTTTATATATTTAATATATATTTTTTAAAACAATTTTAAAACATCTATCAGTTATTCAGGACCCATAGTGCATACACTGCTTAGTTTGAGACTAGACAGTGCTGTAAAATAATAAAAAAATATGGCTCCAAACCATCCTCATCCATTGACTCCCTGCAATACTTTTGAAAACGTCACTTTTATAATAACTGTAAAGCACATTATGGAGCTTCTACAAGTGGGTATTATTTAACTGATAAAAATGGAATGATAACGCCTGCGCTATTGATATATACTATCAAGGTAAGTGATGATAGGTAAAGATCAAAGCAGGTCAGCTAACGTATCGTAATGATTTCCCTGGTAAAACCACAATTGATTTTTCTAATGAGTGAAAATGGAATGGCGATTTCGCCTGCGCTATCAGTATACGATGGAGAGGCACGAATAATAGATGATAAGTGACGATAAAGACGACGTATCACATCTTCCATATTTAGAACTAACAGAATTTTTCATCGTGCCTCCCATCAAATTGTTTATAATTACTCCTCTCCATCCAAAGGTTGCCTGGAAAAGATCGCTCTTAGCTATAAGGTCGCCCATAGTTTTCTCATTGTGATTAATTCTTGTAATTATTTATATTTATAATAAGTTTACTATAGTAATCTTTTGGAGGAAACAATAAAGAGTATCTATAAAGGTAAGTCAGTTGCCCTATCGCAAAGAATTCGATAAAAAACAACCAAGATAGTTTCCAGAACCACGTGGAAGTTGACGAGACAGGGTATACTGCTAGTAATGGAGCTGTTAGACTCCATTACTAATAATCCCTTTCCGTACTAACCATAATAGACTCATGAGAAGACCATGTGGAGGTTCTAGTGGTAATTAGTTCCTCACATTTAGTATTGACAATCGCACACATATTATTGGTAGCTATAACGTAGTGATTACTTGCTCTGTGGTAATAGCAAGTACACAAAATAATTACTTAGTTATTTTAATAATTAAGTAGTTATATTGTGTATATATTTATATATATACACAAATATATTTTTACCAGAGGGAGACTTTGTATAAAAGTCGATTGCTTGGGTACCTCGGTCCCATTCGTGTTTCAAACGTGATGTTTGCTGTGTTTCGGTTTGAAGGGTGGGATATGGCGTGAATTTACTGGATACAGAGGAATAACACCTGAGTCCTCAGGAATGGCATCGCATGGGGGATATCATGGGCGAAACAGTATACTCTGTTATGTCCGTGGTACTGCTCATGTCTATAGACCACTTTCCATCAGGTGGGCCGTCAGCTTGTTTGCCATTCTAAGTTGTATAAAAAAAATATTATTGTGTATTTATATGTAATTTAATAACTAATAAAAAGGTAGTGAACTCCTGAAGTTTAAACGTACGGGTGCGTGTCGCAACCGCGCACCGCGGGTCGCCGCCGCGCGCTGCACCGCGACGCGATACTCCGTACGCGTTCCATGAAGTACGCAGGAAACGTATAATGTACGCAATTTGCTTTTTTTCAATTGCACATTGCACATGGAATTATGTAATGACACTAATAGCGATATTCAGTCACTACGCCGAACTGCATTTAGCGGTAAAACAATTATTCGGTCTGTTAACTCTAAAGTAGATATAAATAAGTAAAATTCTATACTAATCTTGTATAATTCAATTTTCGTGTGTCTGTAATTTTATACGACTGTAGTCATAATTAAACTTATACGTAAAAACATGCGTTTTTTATTGTCTTTTTTATTTAAAGGCTTTTTTCCTATAACGATATGTCGCCCTCATACCCTAACCTTAAATATTTATTTCACACACTAAAACAGAGAGAATCATTGATTTGTATCAATACAACAATACAGCAATTAAAGATTTTGCCATTTCGGAATGTGGATCTGCGAGTGTATTTAAAAATAATCTAATAATCTTGTCTATTTAGACTATATTTCTGTAATGTGTTGATTTAATATTAACACCATGTTGGGTTTTTTCGTAAAAATTATTCTCATATTAACAATTTTACACGATTTTATATCTATCAATACGAAGATGTTAAGAGGTTTACTTATTATTATTGCAAAGCAATATCTTCCAGACAGCTTAAAATTTACTTAACATCACCTCTGCAACTTTAATATCTACTAAATATTAAAAAATATATGGAAAAAAAGAGTCGGACAATTAGACAATTAGCTGACAAAAATATGACTCGTTTTTAAGATTCGAGGCTCTTTCTGTATAATCTAAAAAATTTACCAAAACCATCTATTATGTACATTATTTCTATTCTGTATCTATATTTATGAACATCTTCATAAATCTCTTTTCTATCAAAATGTATTTTAAAATTAAACATCGAATGTAAATCCTACTAGCTGGCCAGCTTGGCTGTAACGTATCAGATCTGAATAAAGAATGTAAATTTAAATTTGAAACGCGCTATTCGAAAAGAACGACAAATAGCTCAGTTTTCTACAAAATTTTACACAGAACACAAAAAAAATTAAAAACACGTTTTTATAAAAAATAAATATTAAAACATTTTGAATAAAAATTTTCAAGTGAATTATAATACACAGTAAAGAAAAATGGCTTGTGGTCCTTGCGGTTCTGGGTTTCCTTGCTGTGGTTCCTGTGGGCCGTGTTATGGTTCCTGCGGGCCGTGCTGTGGTCCCTACGGGCCATGCGGCGCTCCCTGTGGCTCGTGCTGTGGGCCTTGCGGTGGTCCCTGTGGGTCATGCTGTGGATCTTATGGTTCCTGTGGACCGTGTTGTGGCCCACGACCCTCCTGTGGACCATGCGGGCCATGCCCAAGCTACTTTTGCCCATCAATGTGCAAACCTGGATGCTGCAGACCTTGCCAGCCATCATGTGGCCCGACGCCGTGCTGTGGTCCCCCACGTGGTCCTTGTCCTCCATCTTGCGCTCCCTGCCCTCCTTGTGGACCTAGCCCCACATGTTGCCCTAGCTGTTGAAGACAGTCGAACTTACTTGTGATGAGTCTGGTTCATATACAGTGGAGTAACCTGAATGTAGACAGTCTATGGATAAGGCACGGTAGTCCAGGAGATACAAGATGTTTATTGTTTGTAAACGTAATGTAAGAATAAAGTCGTTCGTTGCCATTGTATTTTTCTTTAAAAATTGATTTTAAATAGTTTCACAAAGTTTAATGCTTCCACTAGCATTAAACTTTGTAGTCAAGTAAGCTTTTATCCTTCAGGTTAGTTTCATTACATAACTTTGTGCGAAACTATCGCACAACATGACAAGTTAATTCAGTTCTGAAATAGTTTCTAGAATCCAAAAGGGTTTTGAAACCTCTAGGCTTGGTTCCTATTTATAAGAGAACTGTCGGGTCGGCTCGAAATATAAACAGTACTTACTAAACAAAAATATCCTCTGACTTGACCCACAGTCGATTCGATATATAAGCAAATGTACTAAATAAGTACTAGGATAGCAGAAATTAGCAAAATAAAAAATTATACAAAATATCGTTGGTACAGAAATCCAAACATTTATGTTTAGTTCGTCACATCTACTAATTACTATATCAGTATTAAAAGACTATTTTAATGGAAAAGAACATTTATATTTATCCAAACGGCACTAGGAACACATAACTGGTAAGAACAAGAACTTCAGCTACAGGATGGTCCGCAGCAGCTACCACAGACGCCACCGATGCAGCCTCCGATGCAACCGTGGCCGCAGCTGAAGTACGAGCCGGCCACACCTCCACGTTGGCTGATGGAAACATTACACAAAGTAGTACAAAATTATATATATGTAGTACATAATATATTTTTCCTTTTAATATACATTAAAAGAAAAAAGAGTAAAGAGTATCTTCATTTTTAAGCGTATTACAAATACACATTGATCCTATATGGAATTACAGGATTTTTTTAATTACAGTTATATTCCTCGTTGGTTCTGTGCACATCAAATCAAAAACTTATTGTAAAGTGTATGTTTGTTTGCTTGTAGAAAACGTCGTAAATTTTTGTCTACATACCAATCTATGATAACAACGAGGCAAACAGTGAATAAAAATAACAGTTTTGTAGAATAGGATCTTAAAATCATATTAATTTTATATCTAATTAGTCAAAATAAAGTAAAAGAAAAAAATTCTCCATCTGGATAACGAATGTAAAATTCCCAATTGCACATTTCGTAATCTAAAATTAAGACCTGTATACTGACCCATGTAAAAATCCGTATTCCCCACAAGCCGGAGAACACCTGACACCGGCGGCGTGTCCGCAGCAGGGCCCTACGCAATTTCCACAAGACTCGAGACGATGGGCGATGGGACCGCACGGCCCACACATCCGGCCCTGGCAACCAAGACAACAGTTACGAACTGGCATTTTGTTAAATCAATTTATCTCGTATTTAGAATATTTATAAATAAATTCATTTATATTTTTAAACTATCAATATTTTGTCTTATTTCTAATAAGTAATTAAATAATCCAATTGTATTTTTATAATAATAGGAACTTGATAATTTTACTAATAATTTAATTGATTTTCTCTACTACAAATTTTCTGTCAGAAATTTACAGTTAGATTTATTCTTTTTTTAAAATCACGAAGTTGCCTACACTACCTAAACAAGCATAGAGTTTACACTACGCAATTAAAACTATAGGCTCACACATCTAAAAAAAAAAAGAAATATAATTATGTCATGTCAAATCTAAATTCATTCAAACACGCATCAGACTAAAAGTATCTGCAAAAAAATAATTGTCTAATATACATCGACCGTTACATTCGATAAATTAATAAGTGATAACCTTAAGAATTGATTAACCAAGATGCCTTGTCCGTGTTCCAGTTGTGGGGTCCCATGCTGCGGTCAAGTAGCTGGCTTGTCATACCCGGCGCCTTTCTGCGGGCCCTGCGGTGGTGTGTGTACAGGTCCCTGTGGCCGCCCCTTTGGCACCTACAGTTGGCGTTACGGCCCTGGATGTTGCCCTTGAAATGTTGCCATTACTAAATAAAAAAATGTTAGTATAATTTTATTTTTATTTATAATTAAGTAACTACCTCGCAGATTTCCAGTATATACCAGACTTTGTACAAAAGTCGTCTGCTTGGGTACCTCTGTCCCATTCATGTTTCTGCCATAAAGCAGCTGCGTTTGCGCGGCTGTGTTTTAGTTTAAAAAGGATATGGCAATGAAGTTACTAGGTGCTTCTGCATAGACATAACACCGTAGTTTTCAAGAATGGCAACACATAACGGGTATCATGGGTGACACAGTATGCTCTGTTATGTCTATGGTACTGCTCACGTCTATAGGCGATGGTTATAACTTTTCATCAAGTAGACCATCAGCTTATTTACCATTTGCTATCATACCCTAGATCCATCTAGACTTCAAAATATTTCCTCTGTTATACTAACAAACAGACAAATTCACTATATTGTGTGATAGTACACATCCGATTTAGTTTTGTAAACAGAATAAATATTGAACAAGTGATATTCACTTAAAATATTTTCACGATATATCGTAAAAAGCATATCGCAAAAATAAATTTCACATGAAAGCAAGGTGTGCGAACCGGAAGTGCGCTCATTTTGTGAAGCGTCGCCATCAGATAACATGGCGGCCGGAAGTGCCGAGCGATGTACCCACGATACTAGGCATTGTCTCTTTCATCTATTTGTGACTGATACGTAATGTATTTTGCATGTTCCACATGATTTTATAGACGACAATTAAAACTGAAATATTTCCACGAGTTTATAAGTTCTTGTTATTCAGAATAACACATTAAACAGGTGGATGGTAAATCGAAAATCAGGAAGGGGTTTTCCTGTTAACATGTTTTCAAGCTAAAATCATTACTGGATATATACAGAAAAAGGATATTGAGTTCTAGTGAATTTTGTTTTTTTTTTCTATAAAAAAAATAAACTAAATTTTTTTTTTATTTTTTGTTAGTATTGAATAAACTCAGTGATATAAAAAAAAATCAATAATTACTTAACTGATTTTGAAAACTCTTTCTCCTATAGAAAGCTCACATTTTTATGTAGTAAATGGGCCGTATTTTATTTCAAATAAAAAACTTAGTTAATCGCAGCGAATCAGTGCTTCTTATTAATATTATAAATTTGAAAGTGTATTTGTTACTTCATGGCGCATCAATGACTTAATAAATCGTTATGAAATAAAATATTATACATGTATTATCTCGGATGCAAAAAGAGATCGACTGCTTTTTTACCCAGTCAGTAAACATATCCCAATCACGCGAACAATGTCTGTGATAAAAGCAAGTTTTTCATAATTCACCCACAAAGTTTCGTCTGGAAAAATACCGAACCGTTTTTCAGGTTTACTGTGTAGTCCCGGCATAGAATGGGCCACCCCTTTCTTTCCCGTGTCTGTTGTAAGAGCGACTAAGGGAACTTAATGGCCGAGAGATGGACAGTAGCGTTCCTCTTAAAACATCATCAAAGCCTAACTACGGTTGCCAACATTCCTACAACGTAGCAACTACTGGCAACATCCCCCCCCCCCCCCTTATGAGGTAAGCCTATGTTCAACAATGTACAGTTAACGGCTGATAAATAGTTTTCCCAGTAGAACACTCTTTAAAAAATATGGTATGCAAATATTTTTGATTTCACCCTACGATAGAAAAGCATCTGCAGAATTCCTATTACTTCCCACTAGACAATCATTTATTCCTATTTCTGTTTGTCAAGTACCTACCAATTATAGACCAGACAAAATTCAAGGAACCAATAGACACGATTAGTTCTATTAAAGGCCTATAACTATAAAAATATACAACTAAATTTAACCCCAATTCGTTACTAGAATTCCACGTAAAATATTTTAATTGTGATGGTTAACATATTCATAGAACCGTATTGGAAGAGGGGTGAGGCGTGCCTTCTGTGAAACGAACCCTATAGAAAATGGTTGTTTATTTTTGGCCGAATCCATTTTCAATTTAGCGTGACAGTAATTTTCCCCTCCATTCAATGGTCACGCACGTCAATACGAAATTATTTCTAGGAAAGTAGAACATTATTTTTAGGCCTATCTAGAATTCTTCGCAAGGTGCGTTCACGAGCCCTGAATATTTTTTATGACGATTTATCATGAAATAATAAACACACTGTTTTCAATGTGTGTTATAATTCTATATTCATTTTTTTATAATGACATTTAGAACGGCAAACACGCTGACGGTCTACTTAATGGAGAGTGGTAGCCATCGCTTATAAACAAACAGCACCATGGAATACACTGTGATGCTCACGGTAGTTACCCTTCCTGCATTGCCATTCCTAGGAATCAATTTTATGTTATTCTGTAATATACGTCATATTATATATAATATCAATTGATTTTTATATGATTAAAATGATATTTTTAATTATTGTTTATTTATTCAATATAAATCAAAATAATCATGACAAATCTATTTAAAAACAATATAATATAGAGCAAATATTTATATAAGTAACTAAATATAACCTAACATCTAAATTGTCATTAATGCTTGTATATTAGCTACCTATTTATTAAATTTTGCTACACCCAAACAGGGTTCATGTACTTATTCTTCATAAGAACATTGCAACAACTCTATATTATGTACATAAATGCATTTTATTATAGGTGATAATGAAATAGTGACCCCACCCGCGCTATCAGTATACACAAGCGGGGCACCAGTGAAGGATGACAGGTGAGGATGAAACAGGTCAGTTAGCCCATCGTGACGAATTCAACGAGAATTGTTCACGATGGTTTCCAGGGGGAACCACGCGGAGGTAGACCTGATACCATTGCTAGCAATATGGGCATATTGCTAGCAATGGGGCTGTTAAACTCCATTGCTAACGATCCCTTCCCCCCTACATAAATGCATTATAATAAATAAATTAATAATTCATTTCTATATCCAATCATTTAAACCGAAATAGACGTGAAAGCACGGCTGTTTCACGGGCCAAGACAGACAGAGGTAATCAAACAGACGACTTTTGTAAAATGTTTTCTTCTGGTAAAATTTCAGTTTTAAAGGTAAAAAATTAATGAAGAGATCTCTTTTAGAGATAAGCTCACTCCTGCGATATTTATAACTGCGTTATCTTTGTAATTTACAAGTATAATAAAGAATATATAGTTCCAATTAGTCTCGTGACGACTAGAGCTGCACAAAAAATAGCTTATTAGTCCGTAGCCATGTTTCTTTTATTATATGATTGGTCCATAGTGCGTATGTAATAAAGGGTGCCAATTGCCATAACTTTACTTATTACTATGAATGATAATATTTGCCGCATAATCACATGGCCCTTAGACAAATGGCAAACGACTCTATCAAAACGCATCGCTGCTGCAAAACAGGTGCCCGAGCGACAGGTGACTGTTTACTGACCATACATACACATATATACAGACAGTAGGAACCTTTGTACAAAGTTGTCCACATAGATACAGCTATTTCACCCTTTAAACAGAAACATAGTTGTGACACGGTAGGTATATATTTATTTTTTATGACATTTAGAATGACAAACAAGCTGATAGCTCAGTTGATGGAAAATGGTACTTACCCGTTGCCTATAGACGTGAACAGCACCATGGATCTTCAAGGAAGTCTCTGCTGAATATTCTACAAGTTCTATAGTACTATTCATGTCTATAGACGACGGTTATTACTTTCCATCAGGTTACCGTTACTTTCCATCAGCTATCACAACCCAGAAAATTTGAATTTAGAAAAGTTCATTTCTTAAACTGTTCCAAAGATGAATTAAATTCGAGACACTATATTTATGTAGTGACGTGGTATTCATGTCTTCATGAGACAATTTTTTAATGGGTAACAATAAAATAACCTATATGCACTATCAGTATACGCTCTGGTAAAACACCAGTAAATAATAAATTACCAGACTTTTTATCGTACCAGACTTTTTATCGTATCAGATTTTTATTCGTATCGACAGGGAGACCTTTTATCGTGAACCAGTTGTATTTGCATGACTGTGTTTCTATTTAAAGGGTGAGATATGGCAGTGAATTTACAGGATACAGAGAAATAACACCTTACTCCTCAGGAATGTTAACACATAAAGGGTGTCATGAATGAAACAGTATACTCTACAGTATGTTATGTCCATGGTACTGTCCATGTCTATAGGCGACGGTTACCACTTTCCATCAAGCCGTCGGCTTGTTTGCCATTCTAAGTTGCTTAAAAAAATAGATGAGGATGAAAGCTCATAATTACAAATCCCATAAGAATTAATCTAGCTTCCAGTGGTAACTACATGATGTTTGATCTGGTAGGGTAAATAGGTGGGGCTGTTAGAGCCCATTATTAAATTTTCTACAGAAATATTCGTAAAGTGTCTCTATATCAAACCGCCAGACCGTGGGAAAAGGGATTGTTAAAAATGGTTTGGAATGGCCTCATTGCTAGCAATACACCCTATCAGGTCAACCTCCACGCGGTTCCTCCTGGAAACCATCGTGGTTAATTCTTCACGATGGACCGACTGATCTGCCTTCATCCTCACTAATCATCCATCACTGGTGCCCCGCCAGCGTATACCGATAGCGCAGGTGGAGTAACCATTCCATTTTCATCCATTAAAAAAAACGGGTGAGCAGCATGGAATTAATTGAGTTAACTAATGTTTTCCTTTATAGAAAGAAATCGGCAATAGCACAACAGAATGCGTTAGCGGATTGATGATTATGAGGTTGTAATACTATAGTATACTATTAAAAAACATTATTACTCTCAACACAGGATTTATTACAATATCTTCAATGACAGTTATAGCAAGGTCCTATGGGGGAACAGCAGCATCCCTGCACACAGGGCGGACAGCACGAACACATGGGTCTGTTGCACCCGCGTGGGCAACGGGCGAAAGTCCCAATATTGAAGTCACGATAGCAACCATACTGATACGGCATTTCGATTGTTTGTTTCGATGTATTTTTAATATGTAATAAATTTAGTGTTTATGGAAAAATATTTTTCCTTTCTCTTGTACTGAGATTGAATATTGACAAAGGGATTAAGTAATTGATACGATATTTAGGAGTCGGCACTATCCTTACATAAACGGACCTGAAAAAAAATCTATGGAACCATCTTAAAGGATAAACACATTAAAATAAATACATGTAGTATTGCGCAACTTAAGTACAATAATGTGGCTCTGTCCAAAATACATATGATAATATTAGTTCTCAAAATATCAATATCGATAGTTATCATAAATGACTTAGTTGTTTAAAAATATATATTAATAATAAGTAAAATTTTTAATTTCCTTTAATTGGTTGCATAGATGTCAAATATTTTTCGTTCGAAGTGGTCCTGATTTTAACAGAAATATGATAATTTTTTTATTCTTTTTTTTTTTTAATTGAAAATAGAAAAACTAATTACTTTTATACCTGCCAGTGTCAATTACGTATAGTGATATACAGTTTTAATTAATAGAAGCGCATGTTAAACCATAAATATTAAAATAATGCTTAGTAAAGCTATGTACTGAGTAGATTAATAAAGAAGCAATTATAAATTACCAAATAATTATTTTGTAAGAAACAAAAAATATGATACGATTTTATTCTTAATATACTGGTCATTTCCAATTTAAATTGCAAATGATTCTACATATATATTAAAAAAAAATGTGGAATCACTTTAAATTTGTTGACAAAAGGTTCGCTTTATATCAAAATTCTCTGAAAATTCCTGTGCCTACAAATAAAATTCCTATAAAACAATCAAACGAAATTATGCCAGTCTACTATGGAGGGTTTGTGGGAGGGCCCCAAGGAGGAGGTTACTGCCTGTACTCATTTCAAAGTTGTCAATCGACGATAGGAGGCTGTGGACCAGCGTGCCATTCCCCAGGACCATGTTGCCCGTTGTCTTATTAAATATTTGTATGTTTATTTTTATTTTGTCAATACATTGTTTTGCAAAGGGAAATAAATGAAGAATTAATACATTATCGAACTGGTTTTACTGCCTACGATTTTACAACGATTTCCTAGTAATCGAACAGGTTTCGATTGATTAATTCCAAAATGTAATAGCTGTAGTTTCGATGTACGGAAAATCTAATCCATTAGTGGCTATTTGGCCTACAGAATTAGTGATAGATAGCTATCAAATATACTCCACTATATTCCAAATAGACTTAAATTATACAAAAAGTAAAATATGTTGTTGGGGATATTTATTTATAATAAAATAACCTAATTTTATAAAGTGTTTAAGTTTTTTATTCAATATTCCACAGAATACATATATATTTTTTATTCTTTTTGTCATATTCAGAAGCATAAAAACATTTATAAAATATAATAATATTGTTTATTTAATAAAATAAAATCTGTTAATACAATAATTTAATAAAATAAAATCTGTTAATACAAAACTTCATAGTTTACCTATTATAGGTAAAGTTTCTTGGTATTTTAGGTAAAATACTTTTTCACACTCTTGCAGTAAAATTTAGTATGTACATTATGCTTAGTATAGATCTTGTTGCAATTAACTAGGTAGAAGGTAGAACCAGATGCAACAACTGTGACAATTCTGATTATTGCATATATAACATGTTCAGGCGTTCCTAAGTAAAATAGGTGAATTTTACAGAGTAAAAACCCCAACTATAAAATAGTTAACCTAGGTCGGTAGGTAGCGGCCGATATTGCGACATTCCATTTATAAAAATATGTCATACCACTTCTAAACATCCCGCCAAAAATCCAAGCGTAATTTTTACGATTTGAAAATGGAATGGTATACCCTGGCGGAACAAAAGTTCCATGACGAATTCGACAAAATTTAGGTTTATAAGAAGAATTTTCCAGATAGTACATCTAAAAATAAATGATTATGCAACATGGGAATGCGAGACAATCCTGACGGGCGCCCTTGATGGGATAATACATGGACAGCACTATGGGCAGCACAGGATATACTGTAATGGTCTATGATGTCGATATTACAGTATATTATCTCTATAGTAATGAGGTATATACCAGACTTGTTCTACTTGACTGACTCATAAATCCATACCCAGTAGAAAGTTTAAAATGTTGAATATCGAGCTAGGTTTCCTTGATAATGATAACATCCTATTGCGATATTAAGTGAATAATAAATTAAGATTCAATATATGCCGGTGGATTTGGATCTACCTATAGAAGTGCCAGTGGAGTCCTATTGTTACTTTGACAGAGTTAATATTTTAATACTTAATATGTATAATTAAAAGAAAAGTAGTGTTGCGAGTGTCAGTAAAGACCCGATTCCCACTATAGTGCCGATCTCAGTCCACTCTGTTTATAAATCTTGTAAACGTGCAGTCCATAAGTAAGAGTCGACACCTCTATCGCTCCCCTCTCGCGGGCTTAGAGTGCCATCTGCACTTGCTCCTGCATACACGTTCGGTAAAGCTGTAAAGGCCACTCATGGCCAACAGCAAACACATTCAGAAAAAAAGCTTGTAAACGTGTAACAACAAACAATCAATTCATGTTACACTGCACCGCCCACGTGTTTACAAGACAATGCTAATAACCTGAACTCTACGAAGCTTAGATAATGGAAGCTTCTTATGAAGGGGCTGTAGGAAATGGGACAGGAAAATAATATTTGTGACCTGAACGTGCTTTTTATTAAAACATTCATACAAAAATGTTTGTTTTGACCGCGACAAATTGCTGACGAAATACCGGGCCCCACGGACTAGTGACATCCAACTGGCCACTAAGAACAGGAACAGTATACGACAATCCGAGCTCTGGAAGGCCGTACAGCTTATTGCGCTTGACGGAGCTCTACGCTCTACACCAGCTCGATGCCCAACTCGCATGAGGAGCAATGCTCTTGCTTCCGCACATAAGCTTCCGACGCTGTCACGCTGTACATGACTTGCCGTGTAGTCCCACAGTCCCCGCTTCGAGAAGCATTTAACGGCAACGGTAGCAGCAGCCGTAGCATGGAGAACAAGGACTGCAACACGAGTAGCGAGGCCCGCAGTATGGGGCGTAGCGCGGACTGCAGCAGGGGTAACAAGGCATTTTCGGACCTCGGTGCTTCGTACAAAGTCTCGCGATACAACTGTTGTCTTTGTGAGATTGTACGTTCGACACTTTTTTTTTTTATTATAGCGGCGTGTTGAAGGCTTGAAGTTTGTTTTTTGAATGAGGGAAAAGAACTAAATCTGTATAAAGAAGATTTTCGAAACGATATTCTATTTTTAAATCAAATTGTATATTTTTATCGTATTATATTTTGCACAAACCAGGATTTCATATTACGAGTATTGATACCACATGATACTAAATGAGGTTTTGCATCGTAAATTCGTAGTAGTATTAATTAAATAGTTGGAAATAGGTATGCAGTGGTTGCCATTTTCTCTCCTCATATCATTCGCACCCATTAGGGTGTGAGTTAAATTTTTTTGGTACATCTCTAAATTGTGAAATTAAAAATATGGATATTGATCTATAAATGGAAACTATTAGATTATTTAGATTTTTTTAATTTCTTAACCTGTGTTTTTATCATTGTTACATAAGTGTTACATCGTATTTTCCAGAAAAGTATATATCACTATTAAGAATAGAGGAGCATACTTCAGACTCCTCCCACGCGAGATTTGTCATGTAAACTTACGTCGATTTCTAATATGTAATATATTTATATATTACATAAGTGGTTAAAAAATTTATCTACAATAACAATTATTCATTATGTCACTTGATTTTTCTTATCTATTTTAAAAAGGAAAAGCTTCTCAATTTGTATTTTTTTAACGCGATATGTTAGCCAGTTAATGAAAAAATTTTTACTGAAAAGTTTACTACGATTTGTAATAGAAAACAAACAGGACCATGCATGACAACACACCCCGTGTTATCATGCATGGTCCTGTTATGCATGAAGATGCATGCATTATACTGCATGAAGTCCCATTATGTCTAAGAACAAGGTGTCCCCATCGCTATCAATAATGACCTCCATGCGGTTCCCCCTGGAAATCATCGTGACTTATTTATCGTTGCATTCGTCACGATGAGCTAACTGACCTGCCTTTTCGTCCTCACCAATTGTCCCTCACTGGTACCCCGTCAGCGTATACCGATAGCGCAGGCGAGGTTACCACTCCATTATCATCCATCAAAAAACCTATTAACCTATTTTAATTTTTGTATTATATCTATTAGAAAATTAGTTCATATTGGTCCTTAGAATACTTATACATCTCGCGGTGATATTAAATTAAAAAATTACTCTTCGGAATCGAACCCATTGTTAATCTTTATAATCTGTAACATTCTTTGAAAGGAACAATTTGAATTCATTCTGTTATTCATCCTTTTCAATATAACTAAAATAGTAGATGCCTATTTGCAGTTTCCATACAATTCTGCAAATACAGACAACACTTGTTCTTAGAAAAGAACAGAGGAATCATCTCAAAGTAAACAATTATAACCTACCTACATATTTCGAGAACTTTATTAATTTAGCTTCCAAGAAAATCATTTATACTTACCAACATTACAGTAAGTAGGCATCATTAGTTTGGTACTGGATACTTATAAACAAATCGCGTATTTTAAAACTCAAAATTGAATAAACGAGAATTATCTATTTCGTAGTATAAGACTAAATAGTGCAGATTCCTTTTTTTATAACTGAAAATGGAAAAATGCACTACCTTTGCCACTAACATAGCCATATACTTAATGCTAATGGTATTGACAAGGCATTAGTGGAAAGCGAAAACATGAGAGTAAAGTCGGGTCAGTTAGCCTAACCTATGAATTAAGTATGAATGATTACATTTGATTTCGAAGAGGACTGGGTGCAAGATGTTTTCATATAAATTGATATTGAGATTCTCGCATGCGGGAAGGGATTGATAATAATAGGGATATTAGTTCTCATTGCTAGCAGTACACTATCAGGTCGATATCCACGCGGGCTTACCTGGATACTAAATCATAATGAGTCAACTGACTTAATCCCATAATAAATATCCTCATCATTTCGTACTTCACTTTAGTACCCCTGTATAGCCATACATTGTTAAGTGAGTACATTATTCCATATATATCCATTTAAAACAAAGAAACTTGCATTGTCTAACTCTCAGAGACAATGGAGTTTGACAACCCCGTTGCTAGCAATATGCCCTATTAGGTCGACCTCCACGTGGTTCCCCCTGGAAACCATCGTGAACAATTCTTGTTGAATTCGTCACGATGGGCTAACTGACCTGCTTCATCCTCATCTATCATTCTTCACTGGTGCCCTGCCGGTGTATACCGATAGCGCGGGTGGGGTTACCATTCAATTATCACCCATTAAAAAACTCTCAGAGAAGAACAAAAGAGAAGAAGGAAAAGGGATCGTTAGTAATGGGGATTAGCAACCCCGCTGCTAGTAATATACCCTATTAGGTCAACTTCCTCGCAATACCCCTGGAAACCATCGAAATTGATTTTTAAATGAATTCGTCACAAGGGCTAACTGACCTGCTTCATCCTCACCTATCATCTCTCACTGGTGTCCCGTCAATGCATACCGATAGCGCAAGCGTGGTTACAATTGCATTATCATCTATTAAAAAAACTATCTCATATCTCTGGACTCTTACCTACTAAAACCATAGAATAAAAATTACTGAAACGTAACATGCAAATTAAAAAAATATATAATCATAAGAAAGTATCAATTTATGATAATTAGATTAATTTCGATTTCAAAACTCCAAAAATCTCACTCAAAATCCTTTTAAAGTCGTACAACAAAAAAAAGTCAGCTGCACCCGCACCATACCACAACGTGCAAATTATACTCAGATTTATTGCAAACTGTTCAGGGAACAACAACAAAGTTGCCGAGTGAAAATTATAAACGTTTAAAAATTTCAACACACTGCCAATGGTTTATGCTATTCCCAGTTTTTTATACTTCAATTTCGTATACGCTTCTAAGAACGGCCATTTCGATGAACCCGCTTGTTATTGGTATGCCAGGGATTCTAGGTAGTACCAATGTAGGATACCTACACTGTACCCTCCTACTGAGAATCGCACATGCATTTAACATGTTCTGTATTATTAGATTATCAAGATTTCTGTTTTGTTAAAGTGTAAATAATTGTTTTCAACCAATTTCGAAATTATGGATGGTTCTGAATACCGTTGTTTTTGTACGATACGCTATACCTTCGGTGATTGTGACCGAATTTTAATAATTCTTTTGCAGTCAATGTAATTTAATCCTATGTTTACTTTACGCTACTCAATTTTGTTTGTGCTACAATAAACATGCCACCGACTACCCCATTAAGAAATAATCCTTACATGAACATATACAGAAAAACAGAATATCTGAGTAGACTAGAGGCTACAGACGTTTGCTTATTACAAAATTTATACAATAAATTTAATACATAAAAAAGTAAATATGAATGGTGGGGAGGGGGGAGGAATTGTTTTTAATAGGGACTGTCAGTCCCATTGCTAACAATATACCTTATCAGGTTGATCTTTACGCGGTTCCCCCTGGAAACCATCACCGTTAATTCTTTGCAAATTCATCCCGATGGGAAAACTGACCTGCTTTCATCCTCAACTATCACAACTCACTTCTACCCCGCTAGTGTATACAGAAAGCGAAGATAGCGTAACCATTACGTTATCATCCATTAAAACAAAAAAAAAAAGATAGATAAATCATTTTCCATAAAGTTATACTGTAGTAAACCCAATAACATTCAAACCCATTTGGACCAGCATGTGACTGTGATTCTGCGAAGCACTCGTATAGATTACATTCGGAGAAATAAAATGTAACTACTTGCCTACAATTTACCGCTGTACCGCTGCACCTACGAATATGTTACATTCGTACCTAGATAAATCATGTCTATTTGGATTAGTTGCCTATAAATATAGCATTAAATAGATCAAGAAATTTGACCTGGATTCGTGCATGAAATATTGATATGTTTCAGAAACAATCCCTCAACAAGAAAAATTAATACCTACGTTACGTCTCAATTATTAATGCAAGTGCGTACAGAAATAAGTTTTAAATATATATTTTTTTATTTCAGATTAACTTGGGGACTGGTCATAATTAATGATATCCGCTAAGTTTGTACGTAATAGAAATCCTCCTGAGTTTTATTTTAAAAGAATTTTCCAAATAAGAGTTCTTACTGATGAGCAATATGTATTATACTAAATAGGTACTTTGTAAAAACCTATCGCAATATTACGTGACGACTGTCACAACATGTTATTTTCTTTATCGTTGAAAACATACCACCTACAAGAATCTATGAAAACTGCAACTACAGAGTAAATAATCACTGATTATAAAATGAATAACTAAGATGAATAAAATAAATAAAATGTAAATGATCTATAGAAAAAGAACCGCTACTTTCCTCAATCTTTGTAATGACTAAATACAGGCACTTCGTCATCGATGTAGGTCAAAGAAATATATATAATAGTTTATTGCTTTTTTCTATCTAAAAACAAAAAATCTGAAAATTCGAAAATAAAAAAAATAAAATATAATGTAGTACTACCTGTAAATGTACTACGCTTAGTCTATGATGTAGAGGTAATTTGTATCCTATTTCGAATTTTAATTTTTAAAATATGAATTATATGTAAAATGAAGTCGATTTATGATAAATGCGACTTTAAGGAGATTAAGAGTGGATAGTGCTTTGGCATTCTCTTTCTACGATCATAATCCATGTTTTTTGAACCTTCTTTTTACATAATAGCTCTATATGTGTATAAAAAGGACTGCAGATACAGGTACTTACTTTCCTTAACCTGTAAAGATGTGACTATTCGGTTTGAGGTTAGATTATACTATCTCTTAGCTTAAATACCTCTATGGTATTGTCGCAGATAATACTGGGGAGGAAGGGATTTTTAGTGATGTGGTCTACCAGTCCTATTGCTAGCAATATGTCCTGACAGGTCAACCTCCACGTGGTCTCCCCTGGAAACCATCGTGCTGAATTCCAGGTGTATTTATCACGATGGACTAACTGACCTGCTTGATTCTCACCTATCATCCCTCACTGGTACTCCGCTAGTGTATACCGTTAGCGCAGGCGGGGTGACCATTGTCCGACAGTACTTACATATCTCCCCCGAGGTTTGTGAGTCTGCATGACATTACATTACCATGCATTAAAAAAAAAGATAATATAAACTATACTAGAGTTGGATAAATATCTAATACAGTGATCGAATGAAGCAGGCTGGACTGTGTGTACGTTAACCACTGCTGCGCAATTTCCAATGGAATTGTGCAGCGGTGATTATCTGTATATTATTTAATATATTATATATATGTGTGTGTGTGTGTATTGTATATATAAATTTACTAACATTAGTTTTAAGAATATTGTTACTAATAAATATTTAATGGACCAAAAAAGTCCGAAATAAAAATTATTATGTCCATAAAAGGGGACAACCCAAAAAATAACAAATAATATAAAAGTACTTACTTATAGTCTCAAAGTAGGTCGCACTAAGTACTTTCCAATCACTGTTACTTTTTCTCACAAATTACAACAATCATTACAACTTATCGTGAAGAATTACTAATTTCAGAGATTTCCCCGGCATGTGTCATGCGGTTTTTATCTGTTAATAGCGAATGAAATATTTTCCTAGAAAAATACATAATGTTACATGATACTGCGAAATGTCGCGCGTTACTGAACACTGTTCTTGGAATAAATAAAAATGTTATTCCCTGTGCCAGTTATATGCACCCATACCTAACTGCTAAGTTTTTTTTTAATGAGTGATAATGAAATGGTAACATCGACCGCGCCAGCGGTATGGCGACACACCAGTGAAGGGGTGATATGTGATGATGAAAGCAGGTCTGTTAGCCTAGCGTAACGAATTCCACCAGAAATAACCACAATAGTTTTCAGGGGAACCGCGTGGAGGTTGACCTGATAGAGTGTAGTACTAAAAATTTACCACAACTGCTAAGTTAGGTATGTTAATATTGCAGCCGAATATGAAAAAATGAAAAAAGGAGCATAATTCTATTTAGTGCAAAGCAAAATTCTTCAATAAGACTATAACTAAGAAGACAGTTTAGAATATTTTATATTTTTCACAGAAAAAAAGTATAGTTTTTATGGTGATAACCTATATTAATTTTTTTTATACAACTTAGAATGGCAAACAAGCTGACGGCCCACCTGATGGAAAGTGGTAACCGTCGCCTATAGATATGAGCAGTACTGTGGACATAACAGAGTATACTGTTTCGCCCATGATACCTCCCATGCGTTGCCACTCCTGTGGACTCAAGTGTTATTCCTCTGTACCCAGTAAATTCACGCCATATCCTACCCTTCAAACCGAAACACAGCCATGCAAACACAACTGCTTCACGGTTGAAACACGAATGGAACAGAGGTACCCAAGCAATCGACTTTTGTACAAAGTCTCCCTCTGGTGAATTTTTTCGTCACAGTCGTACAATACTGACGGATCTTTATATGTAATATTTGTCAGATCCGTCAGTATTCTACGACTATGACGGTTTATTAAATATTAATTTATTTAACACTATTGCACTAATATTAATACTAATAGTAGTTCTGTTTACCGTGTGGTTGCGGCATAGAATAGGCCACCCTTCCTTTTCCGCAGTTGTCGTAAGAGGTGACTAAGTTAGGGCGAGGGATGGGCAGCAGCGTTCCTTTTAAAACATTTCCAAAACCTAACTGCGGTTGCCAATTCGCCCGCCGTGACAACTACTGGCAATTCCCCCCAAGGGTGAAGCTTATGTTCAGCAGTGGACAGTTAAAGGCTAATACAGAAGACAGTCTTATCGCTAAGCAATCTCTTCCAGACAACCTTTGGGTAGAAAGAATTAAAGATATTGAATGGATAGATGGCGCGTATATATACATTCCGCTGGTTTGGGAAAGAAAATTTAAATAAAAGCTAATACTTAATATTAACGACATTCCTGTATTTGATATAAAAATCACATAACTATAAAGATAATAACATTATGTTTATAATGTTATAACAGTCTTTGTCTCTTTTTTGGGGAAGTTTCTTCCTCGCTGCCGTCACGCTCGTTATCGCTCCCGAGGATTTCTGTTGCCGCATCGTTTATGTTAATTTGTTCATCTGTAATAGAGAAAGACTATGTTAATTAAAAATTAATTAAAAAATCTATTGTCTTTTAACCAAAGGTCTGTAAGAGATTGCTCTAGCGATAAGACCGCCTTTTGCACCTTAATGTGTATTTTTAAATCTGTATTTATGTTACTGTATTTCACTTGAATTGTTCAATTGTCATTGTATATTTTTGTTTATGGTGCAATAAAATGTTTAAATAAATAAATAACTATTGTTACGGCTTGGTATTCGTACATCTCACTCACGCATCCAGCGCGTGTCTTCAACTGTTACCACCTTTAACCTATTCTTAATCTAGCTTTGCATTTCTGATCGCCCTACCGACTTCTTAACTCACAGTGCATTTTTTATTACTTTTTGTAAATATAAAATTGTAATAAATTAATAATTTTATTCATTTAAATCCAGCATAATTTAAATATCTTACTGCACAACTATTTAATATCAATGCTGGAAAATCAAAATACATTAAAAGCCACTTATAATAATAGATATATAAGATAGATAATAAGTAAGTTTATAAAACTTATCACTGAATTTAATTTTTCCCCGTGTCGAATGGTATCTATACTAATTTTATAAAGAGGAAAGATTTGATTGTTTGTAATGGACAAATTCATAAATTACTTAATCGATTTAAAAAAATCTGACTTGATGGCTAGTATTTAATAAATTAATCAGAGTAAATTACAAGGCAATTTAGCAAAATTATAAAATATTCAAGAACCGAGAATTTTTGGTTTACACTCAGAGAATTTGTCTAATGGAGTCCGCTTTTCTTTTATAACTATACATATAAATAATACTCGAATATGTGTGCTATGTGGCCCTGGCTTAGAATATGCCATCCCTTCCTTTCCCGTAGAGACTAAAGGGACTTAATGGTTAAGTGATTAGCAGCAGCATCCCTCTCAAAAAATATTTATAATGCCTAACTGCGGTTGCTAACACCACTGCCAAGCATGGCAACTACTGGATGGGGGCCACCTTTTATTTAAAAATACTTGATGTAATTTTATTTTTATTAAATTATATATCACTAAATAGATGTGCATACTACCAACACTTACAATAAATGTGTTTATTTTTGGTTATACTTGATAAATACCTTGTTAAAACCTTGATAATTTATTTGTATAATTCCTGAATGTTCTTGACTCTTGTTACTTTTTGTACCATAAAGGCGTCAAACAAGCATACAGCCTGTCTAATGGTAAATAGTTACTGTAGCCTATGGACGCCTGCAACACTAGGTATGTCACGTACGCGTTGCCGACCCTGAAGAAATCTTAATATGCTCCTTTTGAAGAACCCCATGTAGTCTATAGGGGAAACCTTTGTAGAAAGCTCATTCTACAGCCTGAGCGTGCACTGTTCGTGAACATTTAGTTCTAATTCTTAAATTGATTAAATACAATTTTTTTACAAAATTACATAATTAATTTAAGATTATTTCTGTGTTCACGGCCACTCGAACATGAGGCCCCTCAGTTTGGGGGATAGTGGCATCTTGCCCGCTTTGCCAACAATAACTAGTCATAAATAAAAATAATAAAAAATCACCATTGTCGCTATTCTCGTCAACTGAAGGCTCCCCCCTCGCGTTGAGCGCTTCTTGTAACACAGGCGCCTTTATCCGGAAGTCACGGGCTGTCCCCAGAGACAGGTACTGCTGATAGTTCAGCTGAAATTAATGTAGAGGGTCGCGGTAATAAATAACGTATAGATACAAGACGGGACAATCATTTAAATAGAAACAAAAAGCAATGGAAAAAATAATATCAACATATAGATGTTGGTATTAAAATTTACATTATGGTTACAAAGTTTCAATAATTAAAAGACATCATTGATATTTTTTTTCAAAGAAAACTATGTTAATTTCGATCGGATTCTTCATTTTGACATTAAATATTGAATAACAGTGATGTAACATATTTATTATCGGACCAATATATTGTATAATAGATATTGTAACCAAAATATATAGATATTGCTATATATTATTACTCACCCCAAGTTAAAATGTTTTTGTACATGATGAGAAAATACTTGTCCATTATTGCATATTATTACTTTTCTTGTGCTTCGCTTTAAATTGACTAATTATGATAAAAAGTTGTACTAAAATAGTTTATTAATTGTGCCAAATAAAAAAAAAAGATTACGCATTATTTCACTCACGTTTCCTTTGTTAGCGAGCAGTATCACGTGTTTGCTGAACTGTTCCGCCTCCAGCACGAGCCGCGGTATGAGTTTAGTGTCGCGGAGCACTTTGCTTGCGTTCTGCTGCTGTTGCGAACCCTCCAGGTATGTGATCAGATTGTCGGTCACCGTTGAGAATTTCTTTCCACACAATTTCAGTAGACGTTCAAACCTGTTACAGAAACATATTTACGCTTAGTTATATATATATGTATATATATACGCTTAGTTATATTATTTTTAAAACGTATGTTCATTTTTTATGCGATGTCTATATACATATATAACACGAAATAACGAACTCATCGTGTTATGCCATTTCCAACTTCATCCGGAAGTCTTCTTCAGGGAAAACAATTATCGGATAATGCAAAACACGGTAAGTTCGTTAATTTCCCGTTATATACCTGTATATAATGTTCCAGAAGTAAACGTCAAGCCGGAATCGGGTAATAGGCTTAGTCATAATAGTTATCAACGAAATAAAACAAACCTAAGTTCCATATTTTAAAAATTATAGACATTTAAAAAATCGAGAAAATCTGTGACGGTCTTTTTACTCCTGTTACTACAGATATGTAGTTTTATAGTTTGGAAATTTTTATTGATTTATTTTCATTGAGTTCCATAGAGAGATAAGATGCAGTGTGTACCGCAGGTGTAGCGCGATAGATGGCGGTAGATGTCGCGCGAGTGTCGACAGCAGTGCTAACAGTCGGACTGCGACAGCCAGCACTCGCTCGCTGCCAGCGCCAGGGTTGCAGCGCAACTTGCAGCACTGAGACACCCACGTAGTGAGCGAGCACAGCTGTACCACTATACACTTGTACAGCTCCGTCAGTTCTGCAACGCATATGTGCCGCTTAAAAGAATTCATATGGAAGTGTAGCAAATTTGCTTTAGTTGTTCTCGATTTACAAACATAAAATTTTTTATTTTTCATATTTTAATTGACTTACATATATTTAAGTGGAAAAAACTCGACTGGTTTTGGGACCATCCGAGACCCTCAATCATAAGCGACCCTGACTCAAGCGCAAACAAGTAAGCAAACATTCTCAATTAAAATACACCAAAGTCTATTCGGTTTTTCTTACAATTAAAATAATAGTGGTCCTATTTTTTTTAATTGCTCTGACAGCGAACTAAAACCATAATCATATATACTAAGTTTCGCATAAATCTACCAACAGAAATTTTACGCCTAATTCATATTTTGCTTCTTAAGTTTACAAATTTAATACGTAAAAAATTAATACCCTTTCATGACGCTTTTTAAAATAATAATCTGAATTATTAAAATTTGTTTGTTTTTAAAAATTAACAGACACTTAAAAGTCTTGAGACATACCTCTGTCTATCCTCTGCAGGTGAGTGGGCGTGGCGAGTGCGAGGGCGACGGTGAGGTCTCGCGCTCGCTGCAGCAGGTGGTCGACATAGCGGAACCGCTGCCCAAGGTGGGTACACACGTGCGCCAACACCGTGTGGCCCGACCTACTGTCCACTATTGGAAAACTGCTCGGCTCCTCGCTCTCGCCCGCTGATGTGTCTTCCTCCTAATATACTTACAGTTTAAACAACAGTTTTCGCAGAGACAATTTTGTATGTAAAAATGTTTTTACGTAAATCACTCATTCATTAATTCAGATTTTATTATTTATATTTTAAATTGTATTATTATTGGTGAGCTGTTCATTTATTATTTATTTATATTGTATTTTATAATTTACTAACAATTAGTAATTACGAATTTTATAATTCGACTATTAAATTAGTAATGTACTGATGTACGTATTCCAATAATTTTAAACTATTAAAAAAATGTTCTCGTCATCCTAGGGATCGACTCGACTCAGTTGCGTGCGTACCGGCTCGTACAAAAATAACTACTCATGAAAGATCTTAGCGATTAGTAGAAGCAATATAGTGAATAAATAAAATTTATTCACTGTATTGCTAGTGCTAGTTTCGGATTCATTCGGATAATTTGAATAAATTACTCAGTTGAATAATTAGTAGTCGTTTCAGTAAATTCGTGCATCTTTAGTTGTTTAAAACATTGGTTGAACATCGACTCACACTGAATCGGAGTAATCTCTACGGACATAAAGTATTTTGTAAACTCGCACTACCTACTTAAAATTTACTCGTAGTGGACAAAACAATTATTTTTTATTCTTTAACACTTCTTAAAAAAAAATATAGGAAGTGCTGTAAATGCAGATTAACGATCTGTTATTAAAAGACGCGACTAACATCAATCCTGCCCAGCACGGCTGTTATCTTAGTGAGCAGCTCGTCCAAGAGCTGCGCCTCTTGTTGGTCCCTGCAGCCGGCCGCCAGCAGCGCTGGTAACATCGGCAACCAGTCCTGCTTACTTATTCGGATATATTCTTCCAGTTTGATTAATATCTGTAATATTTGTGTAATATATATATATATATATATATATATATATATATATATATATATATATATATATACATATATATATATATATATATACATATATATATATATATATATATATATATATATATATATATATACATATATATATATATATATATATATATATATATATATAATTTATTTGCATCACTTACAAACACAAATAACATCAGATATTGGTGCAAAGACAGCTTAATAACATTTATACCAAAGCATACCATAGTGTGCGTTCTTTGCAATTATCTATTTTCAAAAGTATTGTTTTTAAATTAAGTATTTTTGATGGATTATTTATAAAAAATAATGTATTATTAAAACTTAAATCATAAAATTGTTTGTAATGATGCCCACAGTCGCATTTTATCAACGTACCGCTCGCCTATGATAGGGAATTCATCCTCACACGCTTGAACTTAAATGGTCAATGTACAGTGTGGTTTCAAAGAAATTTTCTCCTGAGAACGCTCAGGCTGTGGAATGAGCTCGCTCCCCTAGGTTTTCCCTAAAGACTACAGTATGGAGTTCTTTAAAAAATATATATATTAAAATGTCTTCAGGGTCGGCAACACGCACGTGATAACCCTAGTGTTGCAGGCATCCACAGGCCACAGTAACCGTTTAGCATCAGATTGGCTGTATGCTTGTTTACCACCTTCATGGTATAAAAAAAGAATAAGTTGCATACAAAAATCTAAAACAAAATTTTTCACATCTGCTTCATATTTTGCTTCTGAAGTTTTCAAATACTTTTTTACCTTAAAAATTCCAATTTTCAGTGATATTACATGGTAATTGGACATTTATGAATAAGTGTTATACTGTTATTAAGCGTACATACATTAGTCATCTCAGTGGAATGCAGCACGGGTACGTCGAGGAGGAAGGCAGCAGTTTGCACCAGTACAGTCGTGATCTTCTTTCCAATCGCTTCTGGTTCCTCTTCGACACTCTCGGCCGCCGCCTGCTGCAGCGCCTCTAAGATCTGCTCTAGAACTGCTGCTATGTGCGTCGCGTCGGATACTTCGGATAGATCGGCTGTAAAATGCGTAAAATAATTTTTATCGATAAAGCTAGTGTCACATTAGGACAAGCTTTAGTCGCCGATCAACCGCGTAATATAACCTATAATAATCACTTTATCATATCTATACATACGCACACACGCGCACGCGCACCTCATATTACGCGGATGGAATGACCAATCATTACGCCTACGTAATGTCGCGTTAACTGCACGCGTTACAAGGTGTATATTACCATTTAGTTCATTAAAATATATATATGGTATATGTAAAAGATATTTATAAATTTAGAGACACACTTACTTATTGATCGTAAAAAGCTATCCATTTTCAGTGAATAGTTTGATGAGAAAAGTAAAGTCAAGCAAGCTTTGAATACTTCTAAACAGCTGAGTGTAGTCTGATCATCAAAGTCGCACATATCTTGAAATCTATAACAAAACACCATCGTTATTTTATATGAGCACTATGTAGGTAGATTACTTAGCTTTTTTAAGATAAAGATGTAAACATAAATTTCAGTGCTAAATAATAAATAATTTTCTAAAGCATGAAGGCTAAAAATGTAATTCAATTTCAGCTTTTAGGAATTACATAGAGATAAACTGATTATTTTCAAAGGTTTTATAACTAATTCAAAATATAAGACATCTAATTTGGTATAACATCATTTGAGACCAGCAATATTAATTACAACATATATCCATATGTTGTAATTAATATAAATAACTAAAAACATATCGATCCCTTAAATGTTAGGGAAAATTTTGCCTCACTCTGTGTGTTCTACCGCTTGTATATCAGACTGTGCTCAGACAAATTGTTCAATATAATTTCCACGGCCACTTTCTATCATCGAACAGCTCGCAATCAACAGGGAGTTCACCCCCATATCTTAGAGTCTAGATAGTCCTGCACAGCATGATTTCAGAGATGTTTCCGCTCACGAAAGCTCAGGTTATGAAATGAGCTCCCTGTCGAAGTTTTTCCTTTTCCAGCATGGGGTTCTTCAAAAAAGGGGTAAAAATATTTCTTCAGAATCGGAAACGCACGCGAGATGCTGGTACTGTAGGTGTTTATAGACTACAGTAACTGCTTACCATCAGGAGAGCCGTATTGTTTGCTTGCAACCTCAGTGGTTTAAAAAAAAATAAAAACATAACTATAGAATATCATATTACGTACATTGTCCGGTTCGAAGGACCAAACGACATACCTCGAAATACACCTCTTGTAGAGGATAGCAGCAATTTTAGTGACATGAGAAGCGACCTGTTGCTTCTCTATGTGATCGCTTGAGAGTACCGACAGTATGCAGCGGAGCGCCCACCGATGGAAGTCGCGACGGCCGCGTAGGTAGTTACGCTCTTCTAACGAAGTCCATGGCACTGATTCACTGTACCATATTATAATATTAATATGTATAATATTAAAATATAAGATACTAGCATTTTCGCACTTTGCCCGCGTCCCCAGTATTTAAAGTATCATATGTGTTAAGTTAGAAAATAACCTACGCATGTAGTAAATTTCGTTCAGCCTTTTAAACATGACTGAGTAACAAACATCCAAACAAATAAATATCTTTACACACTTTTACATTAATAATATCAGTAAATTACTACTACCACCCTAGATCTTCCTACGACGGCAAATATAGAGTAGTAAGTCCCAAAAATTGATATCCTTTCCCTGGCCTTATCCACTTTAAAACTCGTCTTATATTTGCAAGTATTAATCGACTAACCAGGGCTTTATATGTACATATAAGTACACTCATAGTAATTATTAATAAAATGTATAAATATATGAGATTTCTCTCTTAGTTTAAGCCCAATTTGACTACACAAATCATCATAACGTCATATTAGCCATTAACTGTCCACTATTAAACATAGGCCTCCCCCTATTGGGGGTTTGCAACGACAGTTAGATTTTCGGAACATTTTAAGAGGGATGCTGCTACCGATCACTCGACCATTAAGTTATTAAGACTATATAAATAATAGCATGAAATGACTTACTTGTACAACAATTCGACGACTCTGTGACAAAGACCAAGGTCCCACAGACACGGCAGAGGCTTGAACGGACCAGCCCTATCCTTAGTCAGATTCGATAGTTTCACTGGACCTTTGCTCTTCTTCTGTGACTTCTGACTCTTTTGAGATTTCTCCGTCTCCCTTGTCTCGTTCAGCGGTTTACTCCCTTTTTTACCAGTCTTCGGTGGTGCCTGTGTATAATAATTATGCATTTATTATATACTAGTTTTTACCTATGACTTGGTCTGTGTGACTAAGATATTTTTTTTTATACAGCTTAGAATGGCACACAAGTTGACGTCCCACCTGATGGAAAGTGGTAACCGTCGCCTATAAACAAGAGCAATACCATGGACATAACAGAGTTACCCATGATACCCCCCATACGCTGCCATTCCTGAGGCATGAGATTCATCATAGCAGTCCTTAGCTGAACATAAGCCTCCCCCTTGGGGGGTTTTGCCAGTAGCTACCACGCGTGGCAGGCAGATTCGGAACCGCAGTTAGGCTTTATAAATGTTTTAGGAGGGTCGCTGTTGCCCATCCCTCGCCTTTTACGACACCCACTGGAAAGGAAAAGGTGGCCTATTCTATGTCGGGACCACACGAAAAATTGTTGTAAAAGTATTGTAATATGTATGTAAAAATTTATTAAAATTGATCAAAGAAATAATAAACTCACTTTCATACATACATAGATATGAAAGCGTATCAAGATACAACATACACCAGATATTAAGTTTAATCATTAAGAACCCAAAACTGCATCCAATTTGGTACAATAGTTTAGTTGCATGATGCTGACACAAACGTACGGACAGACAGACAAAATTTATATAAAAATATAATATTTTGACTTCTATTACTCTTATTAAGACCCCTTCTGCAAATTTTTCATAAATACCTCCCATGTACAAACATATCTAGTTACAATTCTATTATATTAATAAGATATACGAATGAATAATTTATTTGCGAAATATTGGTAAAGTAAAATATATTATTAGGTAAATAAACAGCAAACCTTTAATTGTTCCAGAAGCTGATTACATGACTTATATAAGCTATATATAGACGCGGCTATATCGGCACTGCTGGGTACCCACTGCATTATCTTATACGCCACCAGCGCTTCATAACATTGCAGTATTTGTTGTACTTTAAGACATTTCGCTTTCGACTCTGGAGTCAAGTCTGAGAGGCCAGGATCTTCCTATAATATGGAAACAGATTTAATGGCTAACTCATAATCGCGATTTATTACATTTATCTGCGTGACTGGAATGCGTTCACTAAGCGGAATAAAAAGTAGCCTTTGAAGTTGGTATACCGGCAAAGACTGCGCCATGAGGATGAGGTACATACAAACAGCGGTGTTATGGTATACAAAACCATAAGTTATATTTTAATATGACGCCAAACCACACATTCATGCAGATGATACAAAAGGTACAGACACTAATCCAATACATTACAACAATACTTTCTGGCTCCAGTACATATTATAACCACAACCTTTTGCACGGGCAAATCATCTGTCAAAACCACAGGGTTGCCACAAGTCTATGTTCTCCTCTGTATCATATAGTACGTTTATACCAAATTTAATAGCGATTGGTTAAGCCATTAATATAAATAATAATAATATAAGGAGTAAGGCTAATATTAGCAAGGATAATAAACGCTTTATTGCACACTAACAATAATAAAAACATTTTAATAGATTGTATTTTATAAAATGCGGCCTTGTAAATAAGCAATAACATAGTGAACTCAGAATCCAAGCTGACACTTTTATAATAATACTAAAGCCAGATCCACACTATAGCGCCGCTTTCGTTCCGTTCTCGGTATGGTCAGTACAAACAGTTCGGGATTGATCAAAACCGGACTGGATTGTAGTGTAAATACGCACATTGTTTATTACGAAATAATATTTTACCAGACCGAGAGCGGAGCGAGTGAGCATGCCGCTTTCTTTATAATGTGGATCAAGCCTAACAGTTTATTAGCTCCACTATCGAACACAGAACTCTGCTTATAAAAGGTACATATACCTAAAACCTAATCTGTTACCACACAGATATGTATTTTTTTTTTATAACGCAGGGGGCAAACGAGCACGCGGTTCGCCTGATAGTACGTGACCACTGCCACCCTTAACCCTTAAATACCTGAAGTTTCAAATTTGATACCGGGGTTATAAAACGAATTGGGCGCCTACAATCGACATTATTTTAATATTTGGCTGTTTACATGTTACCAAATGTTTTTTTCAAAATAAATACATATATAAAAATATCGTTTTGATTTTTTTACTATCTTTTCCCATTAGTAAACACAGTAAAGGGTACACTTATATATTTTTTATTTGATTTAAAAAATCAGGCTTTTAAAGGTTAATGGGTGCATGGGAGCACCTGCAACACTAGAGGCATCTTAGGTGTACTGTCGGTGTTTTAAAAAGGGAATGTATCATCTAAATTTAAGGTATCATACAAACCAAATCGATAACGCCTAAATTTTCGCTTTTACACAATTTTTCCATGATATAGGTCAGCTGGCTCTTTAGAAGCGCACTACCAGTATCCGCACTTGGGCTTCCGAGGATGTCCTCCAAGTCTTCATCTTCTACGGGCTGAATGAATTCTGCTATTGCATACAGTAGGTAAGATATTGGTTCCTGCAATGTTTATCGCTAATTGAACAAAACTGAAAAAACTCATATGTTAGTAAATTTTTTTTTAAAGTTTCATCATCATCATCAACATTTCAGGCATTATCTGTCCACTGTTGGACATAAGCCTCCCCAATAGACTGCCATAAGGAACGATCCCGAGCTACCTGCATCCACTGACTCCCTGCAATGCATTTCAGGTCATAACTCCATGTAATGGCGGTTCGTCCTATACTGCGTTAGCCCGTATGGGATCGCTACTCAAAAACCTTTCTTCCCCATCGGTTATCAGTTTTTCTAACTATGTGACCAGCCCATTAACACTTCAGCTTGCTTATCCTTCAGGCTATGTCGGTTACTTTGGTTCTTTCGTGGATATCCTCGTTTCGGATTCTATCACGCAAAGATACTCCGAGCATAGTCCTCTCCATAGCCCACTGAGTAAATTGAAGCCTTTGCATACGGGCGATCATGTATAACCATAATTATTATATAAGCTGTAAAATATCAACTGCTGAACAAAAGCCTCTCCCTATTCAACAGTAGTTGTTCAACAGTAGTTGTCATGCTTAGCAGGCGGATTGGAAACTGCAGTTAGGCTTTGGTGATGTTTTAAAAGGAAAGCTGCTACTTATTTCTTGATCATTAAATTCCTATTGTCTTGTGTTACGACACCCCTCAGAAGGGAAATGGCTATTCAATGTTACGTAAAGAATCATAAATACACTTGTCATACTAACTTAGGATCCAATTCTTCCCTCAACAGAATGTTATCATCGTATAATAAAGCCGTAAACGTTGACCATGATATCGACATTTTTGGTAATTCTTTAGTGCAGTTTACTAGGCTTATTAATAATATGGATTGGTAGTTAGGTCTTTTCTAATTGTATAATTGTTAGTAGTGTACATTGACGCTTATCTGTGAAAGCTGTATACACCTTTAATTGATGTGTTCATATGGCCTTAAGCTTGGTAGTGAGGAGTAAAATTTTTTGTTCAAACTTAGATTTAAGCATTTTTTAATAGTAGTGTTCTCTTTTACTTACTAGTAACATTGTATATTGTCTGCTTAATTATTGTGAGCATATTGTTGGTGTGTCTTTTATAAATAAATAAATAAATATTGAGTTAAAAAACCAATAGCAGAATGGATAACTTACCACAAGGGTGGCACCGGTTGCAGTGACTTGCACACACTTGTGCAGCAACAAAGGCGGTCCCTCGTCTTCACTTTCTGCCAAATACTTATTGAGATGCTCATATAATGTTTCCAAAATAGTCTCATGAAGTGTATTTTTCTCTTTTGCACAGTAGTACAACTCTGAAATAAAATACCAATTGTAATGTTCATTAAATAATCATCATTATCATCACCTATCCTAACCAATCTATTGGGGGGGAAAGGGATTGTTAGTAATAGAGATTGAGAATCCCATTGCTAGTAGTATACCCAACCAGGTCGACCTCCTCGCGGTTCCCCCTGGAAACCATCATGGTTAATTCCTGATAAATTCATCATGATGGGCTAACTGGCCTGTTTTCATTCTCATCTATCACCCTTCACTGGTGCTTCGCCAGCATATCCTGTTAGTGCAGGATCAAAAAAAAGCAATTTATTGTCTACTGATAAACTGAATTACCTATCTTAGTCGAATTTTGACATTTTTAAAAGACTTAAAGATGTCCTTAATAATTTATTTAATAATAATCAAGTCCTTAATATATACTCCACTGAGAGGTGAGTGAGTGAGAATGAAAAGGCAGATCACTTAACCCATCGTGATAAATACACCTGGAATTCAGCACGACGGCTTCCAGAGCATACCATGTGAAGGTCGACCTGCCAGGGTTTATTGCTAGAAATGGAAGTAGTAGTCATAGATTACTAACAATCCCTTCCCCCTATATATGTATGTTTTTTAATGGGTGAAAACGGAATAGTAACCCCCCCTGCACTATTAGTATATGCAGGCGGGACACCAGTAAGGGATGATAGGTGAGAATGATAAAGCAGGTCAGTTAGTCGTGATAAATACACCTGGAATTCAGCACGATGGTTTTCAGGGGCACCACGTGAAGATCGACCTGATAGGGTACATTGCAGTGGAGCTGTTAGGCCCCATTACTAACAATCTCTTTCCCCCCTTTATCTGTATGTTAGAAACCACAAAGGGGACGAAGTTGCAAAATACTTTTACATTCTAAAGGGGTTGTGCTATGAAATGGTTTGAAAAACACTGGCTTAATCTTCAGACATGTAACTTACTTGTATATAAAAGCTGCTTAACAGCAGCGTCTTGGACGAGGCAGCGGCGCATTATCGACAGCACCTCCAAGCACATTGCTACGTTACGAACTCGCGATGTTACCCTAAACATAAAAAGTAAAATGACAAATACTATTGTTCTACTAAATGCCGAGTAAAAGATGGACAGAGTACGAAGGGTACTTCTCTCCCTCACTGGAGTAACTATACTTCAAGGATGAATATCTTAGTCTGTCACACGCCTCGTGAATCATCTAAGGAGTGCTGCATACGAAATTGACAAACTATACTAAATACCACTTGGCCGTGTGGTCCCGGCATAGAATAGGCCACTCCTACCTTTCCCGTGGGTGTCGTAAGAGGAGATTAAGGAAGGGCGAGTATGGGCAGTAGCATGCCCCTTAAAACATCTCTGAAGCTTAACTACGGTTGCCAATCCGGCCAAGCGTGGCAACTACTGGCAAACCCCCTTTATGGGGAAGGCTTATGTTCAGCAGTGAACAGGTAAAGGCTGATATGATAATGATTTTTTTTTATACAACTTAGAATGGCAAACAAGCTGACGGCCCACCTGATGGAAAATGGTAACCATCGCTTATAGACATGAGCAGTACCATGGACATAACAGAGTATACTGTTTCGCCCATGATACCCCCCATGCGTTGCCATTCCTGAGAACTCAGATGTTATTCCTCTGTACCCTGTAAATTCACGCCATATCCCACCCTTCAAACCGAAACACAGCCATGCAAACACAACTGCTTCACGGTAGAAACAGGGACAGAGGTACCCAAGCAAACGACTTTTGTAAAAAGTCTCCCTCTGATGATGATGATGACTAAACACAAACACAATAAGCCTCGGAATCTAGTGGCTATAAATATATAATAAATATTATATCATTAATATATTATTATTATAAATTCCAAAATATGTTAGGATAGATGAATGGATAGATAGATAGATAATTTTATTTGCATTACTTACAGCACACAAATTACAACATACATACACAAAAAAAAAACGAGATAACATAAATGACCAAAAAATACACACAAAAAAAAGCAAATGCAACTTTCGTTTGTTTTTGAGTGTGCCATAGCGTTTTTTTTTTTTTTTTTTTTTTTTGCTATACAAAATGGCCACAACTCAGTTTATTGCTTCGCCCTCAAAAGAGCAAAGAAAAACACTGATATTCTGTTGCCATAGGTGAAACCAAAGGATTGTTCAATAGGGTAACAATAAAATAATACTACCAGATTATCAGTACAATAAAAAAAAAGATTAATATACAGTATTAATATAGGTGTATGTTTCTTTTTCACGCAAAAACTACTAAACGGATTTGAATTAGCAGATATCTTTTTTAAAGAAAAGTCCACCCTTGCTCATAATATTTATAAATGTATTATCTATGTAATTAACAAGTGTCATAAAGAATATATATATGGCCGTGTGGTCACATCATAGAATAGACCAACCCTTCCTTTCCTGTGGGTGCCGTTAGAGTCGACTTAATGGTACAAATGGGCTGCAGTAACCCTCTTAAAACATCTCTAAAAGCCTAGCTGCGGTTTCTAATCCGCCTGCCAAGCGTGGCAATTACTGGCAAAGCTCCCTGTACGGGGAATGCTTATATTCAGCAATGGACAGTTAACGACTAAAATGATGATAATGAATATATATAAAATGGGCCGTATTACGAGGTATTAAGTACTAACACGTCGCCTTGCTGCGTGGCATGCAGGTCGACGGAGAGCTGCGTGAGGTAGGAGTGCGCGCTGAACTGCTCGCTGACGCTGTCGCTGCTGGAGAACGTGCTGCGTGACACGCGCAGGTGACGCAGCACCGACAGTAGCCCCGACAGCGACAGGCAGCGGTGCACAGAGTCCCTGCGGTAAGAGGTGGAAATGTTAATACGAGTTGCTAATAAAAAAAAAAATAAAGAAAAGATTCAATAATAAAAAATAACTAAAAGAGGAGAATTAAAGAATATAAAAAAAATCTTTATTTTCAGATAATAACAGCCCATAAATGTTCGTAAAATGTCATAGCATGCATGTTTAAGTTTTCTTCAATACTAATGGTGAATTGGCAATGTACTAGTAACAGATGAAGTTTTTTTTTTTTTTTTTGTATACAGTTAGAGAGGCAAACGAACTAACAGCCCACCTTATGGAAAGCAACTACCATCGCCCGTGATGTCGTACATTGGATACATTACATATATATATATATATATTTAGAGAAACTAAACACCACTAACTTCGAATACAATCCTTTGCTGCAGAACATAATTAGGGTGTCCCTGATCTTTATACTGAAGTTGAGCAGTGGGTGGACGGTATCCAGTACAGCGGCGGCCGTAGTATAATCGTTGCCCGATGGTTGGCAGTTCTCGATGATAGTGCGCAGTTGGCTGCAGCGCTCTACAGACAATGGTGCTAATTTGCACAGGACTTGCAGGCAGTCTGTAATAACACTATCCAATAATCAATTATCACTGAAAGTTTTGACTTAGTCTAACCGGTACCGGCCTCGAAGTCAGGGAGAGAACCAAGGAGGATGTAAAGGGAGTCACATATCAGTAAAGGATCATATCAAATTCAATGTTAGGACTTTCAAGCGAATAGCTTAATAATTTGTCCAAGGGCGCCATAAGCAAGTCAAAAGCTCTCCGTGATCTACACGTCGAATTCATTCCTACATCTTGCACTCCAAAATGGAATTTAATGCGCTCCTTATCCCTATATATCAGGGGTTGCCAACCGGTCGAAAGCGACTTCTAATCCAGTCGATCGTGACAAGGCAAAAAATATAATGTTTTACTAATCTAGCGGAAAATGCTCAGACGCAATGCTCTCACTAATATGAATAAGAAGTTACTAAGAATATTTTTCAGTTTTATGTTTTCCCTTTTAATAAAATAAAAAATACTACTATACTACATAATTGTGTACTGAACTATGATGTTACATTTGACATTTCAAGAAGTATAGAATTGATAGATCGTACAAAGTTTCGTCAGTAAAAAGCAGATCTTGGGATCTAGTCAAGTCTGCTACCCCTGTTATATACCCCTTTTCTCTCTCCATTCACTGGGCCCGCTAGCATGGAGCACCCACCTGCATATTGCGGCTGATTAGAGTCCCCGGCCAACCTGTCTCCCAATTGCGTCAATATGTACGGTGCAGTTTCCAGTATTAACTTGCTCACTCGCACCAGAATCAATTTGCCGTACGACCAGCACGCTTGCGCAGTAGGTTTCGCTCGAGACACTGACAGTAGTGACAACGCCAGGTTGATTAGACCCATCGCTGTCAAATTGACTTGGTTGACGCTGAAATATTTTAATATAATAGTTTAGCCCCTTTCAACCCTTTAGGAGGAGGGTTCCCTTTTTTTAGAGGTGTGAATGAAATGGTAACCAAACCTGTACTATCAGTATACGTTGAAATAGGCATATTTAAAAGGGGGTAGGGTGAGCCAGCCGTCACCCCTAACAGATATAAAAAAAATAAGCGTGAAAAAAAAAACACGAATAAACTATAAATAAAAGGTTAGGTTACAAATTTTTAAATTACTAGATAATGTGTCCAGTGTATATTTTAATGGATGATAATGGAATGGTAACCAGGTGGGCTTACCATTCCATTCTATCGGTTTACACTGGCGGGGCAACAGTGATGGATGATAAATGAGGATGAAGGCAGGTACATCAGCCCACCATGATTCATCAGGAATTAACTACATGGGCTCATCAATTCCCCATTACTAATAATCCCTCGCCAATCTCAGGTCCTGTAGTATTTATTTATATCATCCTTTTACTGGCCACTGCTAAAAATAAGCTTTCCCCTTGGGGGTTTTGCCAGTAATTGTCACAATTGGCAGACAGTTAACAACCGGAATTAGGCTTCGGAGATGTTTTAAGAGGGGCACTGCTACCCATCCCTTTACCATTAAGTTTCCTTAGCCGCCTCTTACAACACCCACGGAAAAGTAAGGAGTGGCCTATTCTATACCGGGACCACATGGTAATTTATTTACACATACATTGTTTATGTATTTATAATAATACCTTTCAGTGGTGAGTACTTTGAGCATATTGGTTACGTCGACGTCGGGCGGCAATACAGAGCGAGACCACGCCGACTCTTTTCTTCGCAGCTCGTCCATAATATGATGTTCTATTGCAGATTTGATCACCTGCAATCGTAAAAATTAATGACCATAGATAAAAAATCTAAATTCACAATCTCTTACAAACTTTACACTCAAAAGTGCCCCAAACTGAAATTACAAGAAATAGTTAGTTATCATAGGACAGTAGGTCAGTAGACAGGATATGAATGGATTCAATTATTTATCATCATCATTTCAGTCATTAACTGCCCACTGCTGAACATAAACGTTCCCCTTAATGGGAGTTTTGCCAGTAGTTGCCACTCTTTGCAGACAGGTTGGCAACCGCAAATAGTTATAGATATTTTTAGAGATATTTTAAGACGGATGCTGCTGCCACCTATCCTTCTACCATTACCAGGTATTTATCATGTATAAATTTTGTAAGAACATATTTAGCAAAAAGTATCACAATAGGTATGGTTTGAAATACATAATGAAAACACACAAACAAAAAAATTCAATGCAAACTTCACTTACATTTAAACAAACACCTTTAAATTCCGGCCCTTTGTCAGACAATGCGAGCGCTACATCTATCAAAAATGGTGCTCGTAGCAATTGGGTCTTCGGCCACGCCTTCAGGTGTTTCCTAATAGTCTCCAGCTCAGTGAGCCCCTGTGTTATGTTGTAGATACAAGTGGATAGACAGAGACAGAGCTCCACTGAATTGGACTCCGCTGAAACAAAATTGTATAGGTACTTACTACTATTTCTTATACTCCTACTAATATAATTGAAAACTACTACTACCTATAACTACTATTTTTTTTTTCATACAACTTAGAATGGCAAACAAGCTGACGGCCCACCTGATGGAAAGTGGTAACCGTCACCTATAGACCTGAGCAGTACCATGGACATAATAGAGTATACTGTTTCGCCCATGATACCCCCCATGCGTTGCCATTCCTGAGAACTCAGGTGTTATTCCTCTGTACCCAGTAAATTTACGCCATATCCCACCCTTCAAACCGAAACACAGCCATGCAAACGCAACTGCTTCACGGTAGAAACACAAATAGGACAGAGGTACCCAAGCAATCGACTTTTGTACAAAGTCTCCCCCTGGTAGAACCGCCTACCTGATCTGGTGTCCACTCTGGGATCAGAGAGAAGCTTACAGCTAAGCGAAAAGACATGTCTAAGAGTACGTAGGAGCCTTTACTAAAGATGTCTAAAAACTCTTAGTCCTGTGTCTTAGTCGTGTGGTACCAGCACAGAATAACCCCTTCCTTTTCCATGGCTGTCGTAAATGGCGACTGAGGGAGGGCAAGAGATGTGCAGCATCCCTCTTAAAACATCTCTAAAGCCTAACTACGCTTGCTAATCCGCCTGCCAAGCGTGACAACTAAAGGCAAAATTCCCATTATAGGGATAGCTTATGTATTTATAGCAGAGGACAGTTAAAGGCTAAAACTATCCTCCACACAGACGTATGCTTATATTATAACCAAAAAAAAAGGAGAAAAACAAGAAGTCACTTTTTTCCACTTTTTTAAATTCAATGTTAGAGGTTTTTCAAAAAAAATTTTTTCTTTATATAACTCTTGACTTTTAATTGGAAATTTTATGCAGATAAAGAAACTCTTTTTTAATAAGTAAATATGAAATGCTGTGCGACCAGTAGTTCCAGAGATATTAGCAGTTGAATGGAAAAGGATGCTTTTGCATTCAAAGTTCGATATCTCTAGAGACAAATGGTCGTAATTGAGCCATCCAAAGCGATTTTTTTTTAAGCTGAATAAACACGCTAAGAGACCTATACAATGGAGTAGCTCGAAAAAATTTTTCCATGCCCATAGAGTGAAAAACGAAACCTAGAAAATTTAGAAAAAAATTATTTTCAGCTTTGTTTAAGAATTGCATGGAAACCGGAGCTCAAAAAATTTTTTCACCAAAAAATCTGAAAACTAGAGTTTTCAAGCATTCAAAATATATTTTTTTAAATTTCCTGTACGATTATTTTTCACTGAAATACAGCCTGTTGAAAATCACCCAAAAATTTCAAAAATTTTTATGTTCCCTTAATTTTTGCGAGGAGTGTAACATATTTATACTTACCAATATCATCTATATCAATTGTAGTGGCCTCAGAATCCTGCGGAGGAGGCTCGAATTTACTATACAGTCTTCCATTAAAATAATGACTTAGGTGCGCCATAACTATTTCCACATTATTTGTCTTGCATAACCTACAAATAAAAATTAGATGTTACTCAACTTCTCAATTCAATTGTACTTATATTTTAAATATACGATCCGGACTTAATGTAATGAAAAATTTATACCTGCAAACATTCTTTATCGCGTGAAATCTCGATCGTGTATTTAAAATATGTGTAAACAACGCGAAAATTTATATTAACTACTAACTAGTACTTAATTTACCACCCCCTTCCTTTCTCGTAGGTGTCATAAGAGGACTAAGGGAGAGCGAGGGAAGGGCAGCAGTGTCCCTCTTAAACCATCTCTAAAAGCCTAACTGCGGTTGCCAACCCGCCTGACAAGCGTGGCAACTACTTGCAAAATCCCCTTATGGGGCAGACTTATATCCAACAGTGGTCAGTTAACGCTGTGATAATAATATAATTAACTAAATCCATTCCTTAAGTTTAGTGTTACTATTTATTAAGTCTCATAACGTTTTTTTTTTCCTAGAAAAAAACTAAAATATTATATTCCTTATATTATGTTTATAATTACGCTTCTCCATCCAAAGAATGCCTGGAAGAGAACACTCTTAAGGCCGACCATTGTTTTCTTAGTCAAATATTTTTTAAACTATACAAAATTACAAATAATTAAAATTTTATTTACAAATAGATTACAGATGCTTATGGAATATAAATGTTCTTTATGTGGCACACACACACACACACATACACTAACGTAGAGCACGAGCACACGCACACGCCCACATAAACTATGCACCTACGTGTACCCAAACTAACATGAAACATTGTATAATTAGATTAACCCTGTTCGCCGCACCATAACTGTAAAATTACTTGCTTTGATTTCCACGAGACAGGCTTTGCCTAGTGTGGAGTCATAGCTATATTGTACTATAGGCTAATTTTGTTAAAGGAAATAAAGATACTGTTCTATTCTATTCTTACTTGAGCAGTTGATAAACTAATGGTGGTAGATTTTCCAGGGATATATCTGTCATGTAAGAGCATAATTTGTTGACAACTTGTTTATGATCATTGCGATTTAACTGCATATCTCTGCAAATAAGTATCAAAAAGTTAGTATTATTTCAAATAGATAATAACTTATATCTTATTATTATAATTAGTTCTTTAATATTATTATAATGTAAATATAAAAATATAAAAATTCTGGGGCACAATGAATGTTCATATGCATCTCTCAAACTGCTAAACTGATTTTAATGAAATTTTATAAATGTGCACTGTTTGCTCCATAGAGACTTTTCATCCTGACAAGTGAAAGGGATAAAGTGGTTTCTTTAGGGTCAACAACGCGCGCGTGGTGCGCCCTATATTGCAGGCGTTCATAGGGTACAGTAACTGTTTGCCATCAGATTGGCTGTATGCTTGTTTACCACCTCAATGGTATAAAAAAAACTGTCATCAAGATCTTGCACTCATACCAAGCCCGGTTTTGGTAATTAATTATATTTACTACAATATTACTAATTTAAAATTTATTTATAAAGCTTATACCTCGAAGCCAACATTTAATATGTTATCTAATTACTTTAACATGGCATTTTTCGTAGTTAGAGTGAATAGGCATTATTTGATATTGCATGTCAATAAAAACCAGGTAACCAGAGACTGAAGTCAAACACGCTTAAATTACCAGAGGGAGACTTTGTAAAACTTGTTTGCTTGGGCACCGCTGTCCCATTCATGTTTCTACTGTGAATCAGTTATGTCTGCATGGCTGTGTTTCGGTTTGAAGGGTGGGATATGGTAGTGAATTTACAGTATACAGAGGAATAACACCAGAGTCCTCAGGAATGGCAACATATGGGGGGTATTATAGGTGAAACAATATACTGTTATACACTCATGTCTATAGGCGACGGTTACCACTTCACCATCAGGTGGACCATTAGCTTGTTTGCCATTCTAAGTAGCATAAAAAATATTAAAAATATATCTCACTTAAACATAGCAGCTAACTGTACAAGTTGTCCCTCCTTCCACCGACACTGGCATAATGTGCGTACACACTGTTCTTTGTACTCTGTGGTGGTCATAACTGTACCACAATGTTTTATATTAACATGTGACGCCAGCACATACAAACACTCGGGCAGTACATCTCTCCATCTGTAAATAGTATAAGGCACATTTATCCAAAGAGCAAATAAGTCTGATAAAAAAAAAATCTTTTATTAAAGATACATTTTAAATGTTTTTACAATACTCCTTTGAAAAGGATTGTAATGAATTCTATCTAAACCACTTTTATTATTGAGTAAACTCTTTTAAATTAAACATTATTTATTTATGGCAACAATCTCCATACTCTGGATACAGTATAACATACATCATATTAACATCAGCATCTTCGACAATGGACTGGACACTGTCATCACACCATGTTACCAAGTCATCAGCTGGCATCCTCGATAATTCTAAGCACAATCTACTGACAACCTCACTGCAGTGTCTAATAGATGTAGACTCTTTTCTCATTGTTTGTAGCACTATATCTATTACCTGAAAATATTAGTTTATTTATATTATAAAAGCCTACTACTATTATAAATAGGAAAGTTGTGAGGATATGTTAACATAGTTATACTATTTTATGCAAAAATTATTGAATGGATTTTAATGAAATTTGGTACACAGGTATTCTTCTTCTTTTTTCCGTAATGGCAATTGGTAGCTATTTTTATGACCATTTCTGTCAGCATCAGAGATAGATATTCTATCTAAATGACTGATCTAATTTTGGACTTTTTGATATAAAACTGAAAAAGACAACACAATATGGGTTAATGATAATTATCAATACAAACATCTTAAATATATATTTTATATGAATATATAAAAAAAATACATATAACAGAATTTATAGTTTGATATTATTGTTTTTATTATTATTGGGTTTAATTATTTAAAGGACAGTCTAAAAATATGGTTTACATCAACATCTTCTTGACCACATTCACAAATAGTTATCTCTAATTCTAAGTTTTTTTAATTCTAAATTTAATTAAAATTAACCATAATATTCTTGATTTATTAGAGTATATTGGGGGGAAAGGGATTGTTAGCAATGGAGTTTGACAGCCTCATTGCTAGCAATATTAGGTCGACCTCCACGTGGTTCCCCCTGGAAACCATCGTGTACAATTCTTGTTGAATTCGTCACGATGGACCAACTGACCTGCTTCATCCTCACCTATTATCCTTCACTGGTGCCCCGCCAGCGTATCCTGATAGCGCAGGCGGGGTTACCATTCCATTATCACCCATTAAAAAAAAATATAGAGTATATTATCAGTAACGGGGCTTTTTCATCCTATTTCAAACAATCCCTTTCTTTCCCTTAAAATTGCATATATATTTGCAGAAATGTCTATGCAAGGCTTTACTACAATTCTAGAGTCGATACCAGATAATATAAGAGGCAAGCGGTCCACCTGGCTCTCTTCTTAAATACACCTATTTCAAAGTGTAGATACCAAGGTGATTACAAATTACAACAGAAAAAAATCCAGAAAAAGGAATAGGCGATAAAGGGAACTTGTGGCCTCATTGATTAGTAGATACTAGATATGTTAGAATAAGCCAAGTGAAAAGACTTCGCCAACATCTATCATCTCTTATTGATGACCTGACAGCATAAACCTACAGCATAGGTGAGCAGGGTTACTATTACCATTTCATTTCTGTCTATAACAATAAAACAAACTGTACACCTTAACTAAAAAAGTAAAGGTCTATTTACTTATCCTATAACAATAACTGAAAATAATGGATACAAATAAAGATCATAATACCTTAACTTTATTCCTAGCTGAAATAGCGCAGTTCTCTGACAATCCATTGAATAAACAATTCAACAAATCGGCAGCATCGCTACATATAATACGTCTAGATAAAACCGGTAACATCTGTAAGATTAAATAAATTAATAATATTTAATTTAAATAAAAACAAACAAGTACTTACTTTAAACATAAATTAAGTCGGTTAATTAAACTAACCTCTTCCATTTTTAGTTTACAATATTCACGCAATTCTTCCCTTTTACTATTTTTAATACCCAATTCTTTAATTTTGATAAAAATAGGATTATTAATCTCCATTCTTAATAATTAATTATTTAACAGTCTTACGTAATTAAACCGATACTTCAATTCAATCGTATCAAAATAGACTGGAATAAAAGGATAAAAATGTAGAAAATAAAGTTAGTAAACTTTGTTTATATCAAAGAAACAGAAATTGAAACACAACGTCTATCAACTACATTATATTTATGTTTTTTTTTTTTTTTTCTTATGTCATGGCACTAAGTGCATCCGCCAAAAACAAAATTTGAGAAACAGCATTTTAGTAAAGGAGTTTAGGATAAGGATCAAAAAACTTGAATAATGAATAATATAAGGAAAAGGACAGATACCTAAATAGATATTACAATATATTTAACCTTAAAAATATATATGTATATGTAAAATACATAAACTAAGAAAATTTACAACTTAATATTATTGATAACAATAAAAGAGGAAATCGAATTATATACTTCTAAATTATCAACAAAAACAATAATACTGGAATTGATGTAGTTACATCATGTACATACAAAGGTTTGTACATGTTTATTAAATAGATTAAATCTGTTTTTTTACTAACTGCATTACGGCAGTTCCACTGCAGAACTTTGGCTTGGTTGTCCATTCTTTTTATTATTTAAAATATTAATGAATGCATTTGAAAGAGAAGAAACGTTGGACGGTGGAATGATATTAAATTGTGTTAATAAATTTAAAAGAGCTATTACTATTTTAGAAATAGAACGTTTAGTTTCATGTTGCTGATTATAACCACATCCATCTGCAGGAGCAGGAGGATTGTAGTCTTTTGTTAAAGTGATATATTCATTACGATCAAACCCATAGGAAGGTTTTGGAGGACGACGAATTTTTTCTATGACGGTTTTTTTTATAAGGTTTATTAGAATAAGGAGAAATTACATTATGAATCCCATTCTGGTTTGAGTTTATTGTACTACATTGTATTTACAATAACTGGATTAGATCTTAGAGTGTCAGCATATGATTTAATAGAAGGAGCAAGCAAATTGATGCTTTAACATAAAAGAAAACCTTGAAAATTCTGGACATTTTTTGCTGTTTGCCTGGTGAGCACCTTGGCATATACAGCAGTAAAAATCTTCTTCATGAACAGAACAGGATTCTCCAGAGTGGCCCTAACCACACTTATAACAATGTGGAACAGATCTACATTGATTTTTAATATGGCCATACCTACAACAATTATAACATTGAATGGTAGAGTATATGTACAAATCTACAGGCAATGAATTATAACATATGCAAACTCTCTTAGGTAACACTTGACCATCAAAAGTTATAACTCGATTGATCCACATTGCCGGCTACCGATTTACGTGTTCGTTTTGTTCCAGAATTATCAGAAATATTAACATAGAGTCCTCATTATTGCTAATAATTACATGAAGAGCGACCTCGTGGACCGTGCCCCAGGATCATCCGGGGGGGGGGGGGGGGGTCCATATATTAAAAAGAAATATATACAAAAACTTATCTAGTTTACAGCTACTATTACAGAAATCTAATATATACAAAAATAAACTAATATAAATGTTATTTGTAACTTATCTGATCGATATTATAATAAAAAAATAATATTAAAGGAGAAAAACTCAACCGCCAAATTTTACGTTTCCCGCCCTTTTTCCTATCATAATTTCTTTTTTTTTTTCATTTATTGCGACTGGCGAAAGCCATCCGCCAAAAAGTAACAATTACAAGGTAACAGCCCATCATAGATTTTTTTTTTTTTTTTTTTTTTTTTTTTTTTTTTTTCTTTTTTGTGGCGTTCACCCCGATATTAGGGTATTTTGCCAAGAACAAAACGGGGAAACGATAATAGTAATAAAAATATCTAACACAAACGAATTTAGAAAGGATAAGGATTAGGTCTAGGATATTTATAGGATATGAAACATATACTTGTACATATGAGAATATACTTATAAATATATAGGAAAAGCAATTGATGCAACTATAAATGTATTCATGTAATATAACTAAATCTTAATATTGTTATCATATATATATGAAGATAGTATTTTATAGATAATAGGATCATTGGAAGAAAGTAGAGTAAGAATAGAAGTTGGGAATGGAACACGGATGGATCGGAGATGATTAAAAAGGGAGGTGTGGTCAAATTTAGAACATGAGAAGAATATATGATTCAAGTCTGCCACTTCAGCACCGCAATTACACGACGAACTTTGTACAATACCAAGCTTGTATAAATGAGAAGGTGTGCATACGTGACCTAGACGCATACGAGTTATAATAGTTGTTGCGGTCTTTCCAAGCTTTAATTTACAAAACCATGGTTTGAAAGGAATATCGGGTTGTATAAGGCGATAAAATCTTCCTTTTGTTGTACTTGTTTTTTCCCAATATTCCTTCCAGGCATACCTTAAATATATTTTTGGGAGACAAGCTAGGTCACTACAGTAATTATGATACGGATACATATCACCACAAGTTACAGCCTCTCTTGCAATAAGGTCAGCTTTGTCATTGCCGCTAATACCACTGTGTCCTGGTAACCAGGCAAAAGAAACGGAATACCCTCTCAACATGCAAGGATAAAGACTTTGTCTTATGTCACAAATAATGGGATAAACTGGTTTTGATTTAAACGGATATTTGGCTAGAGCTTGCAAAGAGCTCATAGAGTCAGTGAAAACTATTGCCTTATGTAATTTCATTAAAAGTATATATTCTACAGCTTTTAAAATACCATAACATTCCCCGGTAAAAACTGAAGACTCCGGTGGAAGTTTAATTTTTTGAACGATATTAAATTGTGAATGAAACACACCCACACCTACACAATCGCTATTGTCTGGTTTTGATGCATCAGTAAAGATGTAGTGCCATTCATTCCATTCAATGTCAGTTATAAACATAAATTTGGCATTCAATTCTGAATCATTTTTTAATAACCCAAAATCATATTTAATATTAGGAGATAAAACTAAAGATTGATATGAGCATTTATAAATGGGAAAACAGGACGATGTAAAAGTGGGAGATTCTATGGATTTATATTTTTCATAACTTTGTATTAAACATGGAGGTTTTTTATGTTTCCAATAAGATGAAGACGAAATAAAGATATGTAGTTGAGATAACTTTTGAATAAGCGGATGATCAGATAATTGTAAACAACGAAAAAAGAAGCGATCAGATAGATATTGTCTTCTTAAAACCAAAGGTGGATCACCGACTTCGAGCTGTAAAGCATTGGGACTTGATTTCATTGCTCCAGAGATAATCCTCAAGGCCTTTGATTGAATTAAATCCAATTTCTTAAAAGCAAATGAACTTCCTGGAGCTAACAAAAAAGTTCCATAATCAATGACACTCCTTATAAGACCATTATAAGCAAGTTTTAGTGAAACGGGATGTGCTCCCCACCAAACTCCAGCAAGGCACCTAAGAATGTTGAGGTTACGCTCACATTTCGTAGAAATATAATTACAGTGGGACAGACCTGTTAATTTATTATCTAGCACGATACCTAAAAATTTAATTTCAGTCTTTATAGGAATGTATGAGTTATCATAAAGCACCTTAATTTGTTGCGGTGATCTCATTCTTGAAAACAAAACTACACTACTCTTGGTTACAGAAAGATTAAGACCATTTGCATCTAACCACGTTTTTAACAAATCTAATGAATCAGATAATTTGGCAGAAGCAGATTCTATGGACTTAGCAATAAAATATAATAAAAGATCATCAGCATATTGTAAAATTTTGACGGATTTATCAAGGAATAATTCTAGATCGTATGTGTATATGTTAAATAAGATTGGACTGAGAACAGATCCTTGTGGAAGGCCTTTCCATACTGTTCTAGATAATTTGGTATCTTCATCTAAATTCATATATATTGTTCTTTCTGATAAAATATTAATAATGAAATTAGAAAGCATTACCGGTACATTTAGAGCTTGTAATTTAGTTTTTAAAATAGAAATTATTACATTATCATAGGCAGAATTTATATCTAAAAAGGCTGAGAGGATTGACAACTTTTGTGAGAAAGCTATATGAATATCTGAAATAAGAATGCTCACATTATCTAAGGTGCTCTTACCTTTCCTAAAACCAAACTGGTTCGGGGATAGTAAGTTATTACTTTCTAAAAACCATTCTAGACGGTTTTTCACTAAATGTTCAGCTAGCTTTAGTAAGACAGAGGAAAGTGCAACAGGACGGTATGAAGATGGTTCAGAAGGTGGTTTATGAGGCTTTAGAAATGGTATAATAATCTGAGACTTCCATGAAGTAGGTATATTTCCCGAAATAATTATGGAATTAATTATATTTAAAAAGTAAATTAATGTCGCATCGCTAGCATTTTTAAAAAAGGAATACGGTATACCGTCTTCTCCCGGTGCAGAGTCTTTAATAGAAGCTAGAACACCTTTAAGTTCTACTAGAGTAAAAGGAGAGTCAAGTTCGAATAATTCGTCAGAGACGGATAGAGAAATATTGTAAAGGCATTCCGGCACATAACTAGGAGCAAGGCGATCTAAAAATTTATTCGCTAAAGTTAAATCGAGTGCAGAACGTGATGTATGATCACTAAAGGCAGATCTGAATCTTTTAATATTATTCCAAACGACTGATGAATTAACTTCTGGACAGATAGAAGAACAAAATCTTCTCCAGCCTTCTAATTTCTTTTTTTTCAGTAGTTTTCGAGTAGAACGTGAAACTGCGGTGTAAATTTCAAAATTTTCTGGTGTCATGTAATTATTATAATTTTTTTCAGCCTCTTTACGATTTTTAATTGCTTCCGTACAATCTTTGTCCCACCAAGGTGGCGAGGGAATTTTCCCTGAAGCACTATTTTTAACAGGAAATAATAAATCAGCAACCTCCTTCATATTTATCATCAAGTCATTACAACATTGATGTTCATTTCCATGGTAAACAATAGGTAACTCCGATATTTTATTATCTAAATATTGTTTGTAAATATTCCAGTCTACATTTGATAAATTATATTTAAGCCGAGGACCACTCTTTCGACTTGAGGGAATGGAAATTGGAAAAGAAAGAATGAGGGGAAAGTGATCGCTTCCGAAAGTAGAGGAATGAGGATACCACGACAGTGAAGAAGCTAAATCAGAAGAACATATTGAAATGTCAGGAGCACTAAACCCTTCATTCGGTGCAGTTCTACGTGTTGGTACATCTGAGTTAATAATACATAAGTTGTAAGTGTCAATTATCGTCAGGAGTTTTCCACCATAAAAATTAGAAGTAGAACTGCCCCACGATTGGTGTTGAGCATTAAAATCGCCCATTACGAGAAAAGGTTTAGGTAAAATTGAAAATAATTGTTCTAGTTGTGAATATATTTGGCATGTAGGATCAGGAATATATAAAGTAACAAAACAGATACCATTTATAATTATAGCAGCTGCATTAATGCCGCTATATACAGGAAGCGAAAAAGAAGAAAAAGGAAGGGAGTTTTTGACCAATATGGCAACACCGCCATATCCGTCAGCTCTATCATCACGGAGACTTGTAAAGCCTGAAATCCTAAAAGGATATCCTGGCTTTAACCAAGTCTCTTGAGAGCTATTATAAAAGGATTATATTTATTAATCAAATAAAATAAGTCTGATTTCTTGTTTGTTATGCTACGACAGTTCCACTGAATTATTAGGACTTTGTAATCCATTGTGAGAAGTTAATAATTGAGAAAATACATTGTAAATGGCATCGTTGGACGGTGGTAAAGTTGTTTGTATCATTTTCGATTGCGATAACACTTTAATAAGCATGAGAATAATATCAAAGATGGATTGATTATTGTCAATATTATTTGATGATAATGCACAACCATTAGAGGGAGCAGGAATATTATATTCCTTAACTAAGGCTTCATGGGCAGAACGATCATATCCTTGTTGTGCTTTTTGAGGAGTGCGTGGTTTAAGTGTAACTGTTTTTTTATATGATGATTGAATATGTGGTAATGATGATTTCTCTTTGAGGAAAGAAGATTGAAAATGAGATTTATTGTACGGAGATGATGATGTTAATACATCTGAATATAGTTTAGAAGTGGGAGGATGAAATTTTGATGCTTCAGCATAAGAAACACAACTGTGGGCCATTGTTTCTTTAATGGCTTTCTGACGTGCATATTCAGGACATTTCTTACTAATTGCTGAATGAGAACCATTACACAAGATACAAGAAACATTTTCCTCATCTACTTCACATTTATCACCTGTATGATTTTGCCTGCATTTATAACACCGAGGATTTGAACGACACTGCATCTTGACATGTCCGAACCTACAGCAGTTATAGCATTGGATAGTGGGGTAAATGTACAAATCTACAGTTAATGATGTGTAAAACATAAATACTCTTTTTGGTAATATTTGTCCATCAAAAGTAATAACAATGGTTTCAGTATTAATAAAACTTGGTTGTCCTTCATTAATGGTCTTTTTCTTAATTCTTCTGGTTTTTAGAATTCTCCCACAACCTATAGGTACTGATATATTTTGGATTACTTCCTCTTCTGTCCAATCTTTAGGAATACCCCTCACAATTCCCATACGGGTTACATGGAAAGAAGGTATAAATGCCTTAAAATTATGTGTTTCTAAGTGACTATTATTTAAAAATGCATTTGCATTTTCAAAATTTGAGAAAGAAAGCGATAAACGGTTTCTTCCTATTCTTTTGAGGCTACCATTCACTATATTATTTATCTTATTAGTGTGTAAAAAGCGACCAAATGCAATAGGATGAAATGTAGTGTTATCATTAGGATGTGTTTCATTTTTTTGTACATGAACGACATAAGGAGCTACATCCTCGGCATTGTACAAAGTTCTGCTTAAAGTACTGGGTGGAGAAGCAGGTTTAACAGACTCGGTATTATTTACAACTGGTATTGATACTAGAGTTTGATTCTCATCCTCAATACATTGACAATCACTATCTTTAATTTTAGATTCGAGACCTTTGGTGTGCCTCCTTCGTTTTTTATTGCAATGTTTGCAAATGCGACGTTCGCCACGTACTCGCTTACGTTTAGAACTTGCAACGCTAGAACCATCTGTGTCCATACTAGATTCACCCAATATATCAAAACTATTATTAAATGGGATAGTTATATTTGCAGACACCTGGGGGGTTGTCCCCCCAGTACAGATGGGCAAAGCACCGGGTTTAAACCCGGTGCTTTGGTAAAAACCCAATAAACACCCATAAACTCCCATAATCACCCAAAAAAATAGGTTTTTACGTATTTTTTTGAAAATATGTAAGTAATACCAATAAATTATTTTTATAAATTGTATTGATCAATTCTACAATATTAAATAAAACGTTAACTAATAATATTTCAGGAAATTTTAAAAATCTATATATAATAAAATGAAAGTAATTAATTTTCAGTGTTTTCATGTTGCAGTTGATCAACATGTTGGCCTTTTGCTTCCCGTAGATACTTTAAAATTTCTTCATAACACCTCGTTCGCACACATGGCCGTATATATTTAAATTCTTGAGCCACTAACAGTCCGAAATACTCATTTCTTTTATCCTCTTCTCCATAAATTAAGCATTTAGAACAGTTTGTTTCTTCTTTCAGTAAATTTTCTTTTACTTTATCCTCGTTTTTTTCTTTGTTGCGACGACGCTGGGTAAATCATCTGGACACTGGGTCTCACTATCGCCAAATATATTTGGAGATCGGCTTCGGCTACGGCTTGGCAGACATTTTTTTCTTTCTACAATTTTAAATTAAATTTATTAGAATAAATGCTTCGAACACACGCGATCTAAGTACCTTTTGTGTTCATTATACCTTACCTACCTAGGTATAAAAAGAGTACTTACGTAGATTTTCTTTTATTAACTGTTTTATACGAAGATCTTGATCTCTCAAATTAGCATCCATTTTACTTCCAGTGATTATCAACTAAATTAATAATCCACAAAGTATTAAATAACGTTTTTATGAAATATTTAGCACAAAAACAATACCCTTTAAATATCGATCGTCAGTAACTGTGGCTGACTTACCTATATTCTAGCAAGCAGGACTGCCAGATGTGAAGGGGAAATCCCCAATAAATTTTTGCATGTGACTGATGATGTGAGCATGTTCGTTTCATAATAAAAATGTTGCCAGGTAACCAAAAAGTCGTATGTTTTTGTGCGAATTACGATCATAATCTTTACGATCGTACATTAAAAAATAGACAAATAATAGTATGAGTACGATTTAAATCGTATATCTGTCAACCCTGCTAGCAAGACAGCGACAAAATCACGTTGCATAACAATGTAGCCCAAGCTTATATCTTATGAAATATACGGAAGAGATACGGACTTAGAAAAAACAGAAATGTTGTTCTTTGTGGAAGTCATTGATGAAATTCTATGTATTTTAGCCCGCAAACTTTCTTCAAACAAAAACAGCGCCATCTAGTATCGAGTTCTGTAATTATCTCTTTGTTTATGGATTTGAAGTAAGACCGCCACGCATGCAATACATTATGACTGGGGATTCCCCTATTCGTCGACGCTGAATATGAGGCGACGACAATCACTGTCAAACGTGTTCACTATTACTCTGACTCTGGTAACGTGACTTCCTGGTAACGTGTTAGGTAGGAAAAGCAGTAAAAAAGTGCATATTAAGGGAGCAGATTTGAAATAATATTTATACTTAACAAGAAATAATTAAAGGTAAGTGGATTTTTGAATGATACAATTATATCATGATCACTTAACAATTTTAACTTAAAATTAGATGTATTATTACAAGCTTTTATTTAGCTTGCGTTATGTAAATAAAAGTATGTAGGTATGTTCGTATGTTGATGCAATTATCCTCAATCCTCAACCGACTGGGATAAAATTTTCCATACACGTTTATTTTGGATGATAGTGCATAGTTAGCTGAGAGTCGTCATTGGATAATAATGGTGGATAGCCTAAGATGTGTACTAGATATTTATTTTTAACATAATATGCGTAAGTACCTAATCGAATTAAAGAAGTTGCTGAGAAAAATACAGAACAATACGATAATAAACTAGCGTCTGCGTTTAATCCTCCGAGGAGATGTAATTTTACAAAGGTTTTTTGTATTTATTTTATTATTTTTTTAATAAATTTATTGTAAATAACAAGAAATAATCATTGTAAAAAAATAGGCACTCTATTGTTGAATTTTCGTCAGACCAACTAATCATCGTTCATTTTTTTAGGTTCAATGGGGAGACCTAAAGATTTACGCATATGGGAGCACTACCGTACTTTACCAAACAAGTCTGTTTCTTGCAAGCTTTGTAATAAGGTCTACAAATTCAGTAGTGCTGCCAAAATGCTTCAACATCTTATCACTTGTCCAAAATCTCCAGAAACATTAAAAGACTCTATGAAACTTATAAAAGATAGCTCGTCCAAAACCAAAATGTCTGGACTGTCAGAGATAGAGACAAATGATTCTTTTATAAGCCCCTCGTCGTCTGCTAACACTACAATAAATGCTGAGTTTCAAGACACCGATGATCATATAAAAACAGAATTAGCGAGAGCTATATTTGTAACAGGGACGCCATTATCGATGGTGCAACATCCTTTATGGATACAATTTTTCGAAAAATTGCAACCAAAATTTAAAATACCTTCACGTAAAGCTTTAGCGACAAAATACTTAGATAAAATATATAGAGAAATGCGTTTTGAGTTAAATGAGGAACTAAATGCTTGTAGTTACTTACACCTTCAGTGCGATGGCTGGTCTAATTTAAGAAATGAAGGAATAATAAACTTTCTTATATCAAAACCTCAACCTGCATACGTTAAAAGTTTGAATACAGAAAGTAATCCTCACACTAGTGAATACCTTAGCCAAGAAGTTGAAAAAGTAATGAAAGTGTATGGAGCAAATAAGTTTCTTGTACTTATTGGCGATAACGCTAGAAATATACAAAAGGCATTCGAATTAACAAAACTCAAATATCCACATGTTGTTCCTCTCGGTTGCTGTGCACATATCCTTAACTTGTTGTGCCAAGATATTGTAAAGATACAAGAAGTAACTGTGTTTATTATGCAAGCCATAAATATAATAAAAACTGTTAAAAGGAGTCAACGATTAAGTTCCTTGTTGATAAAATCAAGGCAGGGTGAAGATTCTACACAAACACTAAAATTGCCTTGTGCTACAAGATGGGGAAGTCATGTTACTTCGTTAAAAAGTTTGAAAGCAAATAAGATAGCTTTGCAAATATTAACAGTTAGAGAAGATGTGGTAATTTCAAGAGATATTAAAGATTTAATTCTAAGTGATGATTTCTGGACGAAGACAGGGGAATGTATAAGTATTTTGGAACCAGTCACTGAAAGCATATTTTACTTAGAGAGCGACCAGAATCGTTTGCATCGCACATACATTACATTTAGAGATGTACAAGCTAAGATACGTTTTGCATTAAATGAGATTTCGACATTGAGCGAAGAAAGCAAACAGCAGATTCTAACATCAGTATCTTCAAGATGCAATATGGCAATGAGGCCAATACATTTTGCAGCATATATTCTAGACCCCAGGACTCTAGGAGTCGAACTTACTCAAGAGGAAGAACTTAAGGGTATGGAGTTTATCTACAATTTAAGCCAACACTTAAGTTTGTCAAATGTAATGGCAGATTTGGCGTGTTATAAAGCTAAAGAAAACTTTTGGGCCAGAGGATTTGTATGGAGCTCATTAGATAGCATTGAGCCCCTAATATGGTGGAAAGGTATTTGTGGTTCCACTGAGTTAAGCAAAGTAGCGATTCGTATTCTATCAGCTCCCTGTACTTCGGCAGCCACTGAGCGTTCCTTTAGTATCCAAGGCTACATACATAATAACAAAAGAAATCGACTTACAACTGAAAGAACTGAAAAATTTCATTCATTTGTTATAACTGGAATCTTAAACATAAAGCTGAATGCGAGGACATTCAGTTTAATGAAGAAAATACCTTAGAAGCTTTCATTGAGCAAGTAAATGAACATAACAGTTTAGACGAAATAGAGCCTATCGAACCTATACAATTCATCGCTTGTAATAACTCTGAATCTGACAGTGATTGACTGTAGTTTTACATTTTACTTTCATCTCTTTCTTAATAAACTCAAAATCAAATTAAAAGTTTTTTATTCTGTAGGCTGCATAATAATATTGTCTATGTCCAGTATAGTGGACGTCTTGCGGCTGAGATGACGATGATGAAGTACAAAATCATAAACACCCAAAAATTTGGGTGTTTATGGGGTTTAAACCCAATAAACCCAAAACACCCGGTTTTTACCCACCAGACTTTAAACCCACCCAGGTGGATTGCCCATCTCTACCCCCCAGGGTCTATAGGTGGATCCATAATGTCTAATTAATATAGGTAATTTACTTACCAATATTTACAGCAACAAACACTATTACTACAAAATATACAATTATATATACAATCTAATACACAATATATAAATAAGACTAATCCTTATATAATTAAAAATAAAATTAATTTAAAGAAGATCAAAAAACACTCCCGCTTTTTTAAACGTTTCCCGCGCTTTTTTTTCCATCATAGATTCTATATTTATGTTGTTGCCCGTTTTTCTTTTAAATGCTTTTTACGGCACTAGGTTCTAACCTTTTAGCCTGCCTTCAATTGTAACTGCATTAATAAATAGATCATTGCATTTTTATAAAATCTTCATAAAATTATATAGTCTATAGTATTTATGATAATATTTATAAAAAGATTGTAGTTTTTTGTTTCTTGATATACATAACTCTTGCATGTTATTTTATATATCATTTTTATCTTGAAGTTCTTTAAGTCAATTAATAAGCACTAGTCTTTGAAAACAGTAAAATCGACCCTTCATAAATAAATGTTTATACTGGCTATTTCTTTCTCGTAAAAATTGCTCTTATAATTAGGGACCATTTTCAGTCTTTTCAGGTCAGTAGGGCAGAGCAAGTAATCACTAAATTATAAGAGTTTGCACCGGCCTTGTATCAAGCCACTCGTATACACAAAGAACAAGGATTTACATAGAAGGAATGATAAAAATTATAAATCATATGATTGCCTCCTTTCTTCTTATGCAAATATAATTAGTAATAGAAGACGAAAGATACACTATCACTTGCTACTTTGTCAATTTATAGCAGGTTAGTGTATAGAAAATATTATGCAGCCGTATAATCCTATCAAATTCAACAATATACTTGCATACTTTTTGCATAAACTGTGTCGTATATACAGTTTAGTAATGATAAATTTGTCATTGTCAAATAATTGACATATCAAACATTTTCTATACACTAGCCTGCTTTGAATTGAGAAAAATAGCAACTGATGTATTTTTCGTCCTCTTTTTATTAATTATTTAAGAAGAAAGAAGGCAATCATATGATTTATAGTTTTTATTTTATCATTCCTTCTATGTAATTGGTTGTTCTTAGTATAAAATACACACTAAGTGTAAGCAGAAGCATGTATAGATATTAATACTACGTTATAATTATATGTTTATTATATGTATTATATAATTTGAATATATTTTATTGTATAAAATTTATACAATTTTGGAGACGTTTTCTTTACTTATTTTTTATATATTTAATTTTGCTAGAAATGAGAAACTACAATATATTAGGAAAAAAATCGTAACAATTCATTTACAAATTCAACGCCTTCTTTTGCTATAATAGCAATGGGCAATTGTTAAAAATTATTATTACAGAACATGATTACTTCCTAACCGCTAAATAAAATTTCTTTTCTTGCCATATGCTATTAGTAGCAAAAAATTGAATTATTTAATATCAGTAATTTTAGTTCTTAAATCGTTCAATAAAATAGCACCATCAATAAAAACAGTAGGCGAATTGTGTTTTGTAAATAAATAATAGAAAAAAAAGTTACAGGCAAATGAATTTGATAATCTGGTAACCCTGATAACGTCTTTTTGGTAATGACGTCATCAGTTTATGTTTAGTGTGACGAACAGTTTGTCTGTTACGAAATTCAATCTTAAATATTTCTATGATTGAAAATTAAACGTAGAAAGAACCTATTATGTGTTGAAACTTTTGCTAATAAATTAATAAACAGTTCCTAGGATCGTTTTTACATTATAATTATATTCATAAAAACATTGGCTACGTACAATCTTTTTGGCGGCATCACATGAAGCCACAGAAATAGATTTCCTTGTGCAATAATCGGTGTGTACAAAAACTTGGTGAACTCATTTGCATTTGAACCGGTTATTTGAAATGGGTCAGGGCCCTTAATATAGTGTACCTAACGCGCGAAAATGTGGGAAAGGTGATAGTGTATTTGAAAAAAATAAAGTCGGCATGGAGAATCCAGCGGTTACAGAATTGCGGTCAAGGTCACGTTCGAAGACCCCCTTTTTGCGGTCTAGTTGTGACCGGGAGAACTGTATGGAGGGTGAAGACCATACACACGATAAATCAGGAAGAAAAACACCTGTAAAGAGGAACACTCCCGTCAAGTTAGTAAACAGTACTTTTTATATTTGCTACTATAAGTGAACCTAACCTTTTTTTCATACACAGTAACTGCTTACAAAATGTACTTTATTAATAAATTATAATAACAAACAATCATTATTGTCATTCTACTTTTGGACCTACGGTCTTTCCCGGGGAGGGATTGTTGGTAGTAAGGAGTAGCAGTCCCTTTGCTAACAATATAGCCTGTCAGACTGATCTCTATGCACTCCTTTCTGGAAACCACCACTTATTTCTGTTAAATTTATCAAAATAGCCCAACTGACTAGACTTCATTCCCACCTATCATCATTTGCTGCTTTAGTAGAACCACACCCAATAGAAAGGGTAGGATTATCATTCCATTTTCATCTTATAAAAAATCTTTCCATATGAAGAGGTTATTATTTAATTTATTTATTTATAATATGTAAAACCAGGCTTAATTCAATAAAAATAAATGTTAATACATACTTATGATAACCCCTGATCGCAAGCAAGCCAGTACAGGGATTTAATTATATTTATTTAAAAAAATGAAAAAAATACTAAGTGAAAAATTTTAATCAACTGTAAATGTCTCACTCAATACATAGATACATACTCTTTATTGTTTCCTCCAAAAAAAACTTACACACATTACACACACACACACATATACAACACATATTACACACACACACACACACACATATACAACACATATTACACTTAGTTTCTTTTTTTTATAGCACTAGTGTTTTCTGCAAAGCTGCTATGCTTAAATGCTTGTTTTAGCTTGAAGGGTGGAATATGGCAGTAAAATTAAAGTGTGTAAAGATATTCTGTGATATTTATTATGGTGTTCATATCTGTAAATTATAGTTACCATTTTTACTTTTACAACCTGGAAATATAGAAAAGTATAAAGTCATAAGTACATTTATATAAGTTCAAAATAAATGATATTTATTAAATTAAAAAATCTATTTGTTTTAGCTATTTTAAAACACACTAAAACATTTTTTTTTATTAATCATTCTATGTTCTGTAGTATTTATTATTTATATAATAGATTACACTAAATGTTACTAGTGTATGTACTTTGTTTATAATTTTTCTTGCCATAATTGAGGTCAAGACACCCTAAATGGGTTTAAAGGATTTATGAAGGTACATACCTAATTTATAGATAATGAGATTAGAGTTGTACTACATTATCTACAGTGTTATCAGAAGGTAAACTTTTTACATCTCAAGGCGTGATTAGAGTTTGTTACATGTTGGTGATTATGTGTGTATCAAAAAACTAAAATATTGAAATAAAGTTATAGAAGCCCATTTAGTGCTGTAATTAAATTAATAACATGTAAGTTTATCTTTTTATTATGTTGTAGTGACCTGAATATTTAATATTAGCTTTTATATTAAATCCTTTTTTGGATCTCCAAAAGCAGCAATTTCATGTTTTACCTTCACTAAGCATAATCATACTTGATGCATAAAAAAATTAAGTAGTAGACACACTTCTGCTGTTTAAATTTAAATATAATCCAACGTGTTTATGTAACATCTTGTTGCTAATGGGTGCATATATTTTTTAAGACGAAACAATATTGATTTTATCATTATTGGTGTTTAATTTGTTTAGTAAAATATGCCTGTTAACAAATGCAAAATTTATTATACACATTTAATTTCAACAACAAAACAAAACAACAGTACTTGGTTATATTATATTACCTGTCTGTATGATATAAATATAGGCCAACTATTCATATTTTATATATATTTTATTGTTATTAAAAATCTAATATAAATCAGTAGTTATTCATCAGATCAGCCTCGACTAAAGTATTTAACATATTACACTTTTAAAAGTAAGTTAATAAAATAATGCACTGATATATTAAATATGTACATATGTGCCTTCTTTCCTAATGAGTATAGTAAAATTACCCTAATTAATATTTTTATTCAAGTAGATGTAAATGAGTGACAAATATATTACAGGGAATTGGTAGATGCAGATGGCTCTACCAGCTCTTCCTTATGGCAGTCTATGTAAGAGGGCAATGCTCAATAGTGGGCAGTTAATGATTGATATTTGAATTTAAAATTTTTAAATTTCTATGAATACAAACTATTAAGCAGTATTAGATCATAAAAATTAAAATATTAACATATAAATAGCATTTTAGTAAATTTGTAAATTAAATCAGTTGTAATGTTCAGAGAGAATAAATGTGATTCATCTGTATTATTTAATGTAAATAGAAATTATTAACGAAAGTTATGTATTTTAAAAATACAGATGTTGCTAATATAAAATAAAAAAGTCTGTTAATTTAAATACTAGATAACTAGTATCTATGGTGTAAGCTCTTCTTAGTTTGAAACTAGATGGAGCTTTGTAATGAGTCCATTGGTTTATTATTATTGAATGAAATATTACAAGAACTAGATTGGTATTAATCATCCAATCTAAAAGTAGTTACACTGATAAAATTTCCTTGAATGTGGTAAATGTTGAAATGTTACAAGGTCAATGTATGGAGTATTGAGCAAGGACAAGTGATGTTTACTGTATGATGTCACTGATTCAACCATTGTGAGGTCAGTTATGGCCCTAATACTGTAGCTACTTAGCTATGTTGTAATGACATATTTGCATCTTATTGGTAAATAATTAATGGACAAGGCAATGTTAGTATCTTGATCGTTTTTAAGAAGTTGTTGTGTGTATACAAACCTTTCATGGTAATTAGTTTCATACAGCATTTTTTCAAACCATCTATTGATTGAGGTCCTCGTACAATAAATTTGTTCAAATACAGTATGTAAGCCAATATTTCTATTATTACTAAATTGATATTTTATGGATTTACTTAAGTAACTTTCAATTCATCTGCAATATTTCATTAGTACTAGAAACTAATTTGATATAAAATTATATTTTGATATAATTTTATTATAATTATTAAACAATTTATGTAGAGAAACATAAGACTAATATATTGCTATGTGCAAATATTTTTTCTTATACAACTTAGAATGACAAACAAGCTGATGGCCAATCTAATGGAAAGTAGTAGATAATTGTCACAGCTAACGTTAAGGACGTCACAGAATACACAAATAAACAGAGTGGTCTAATGTTTTTGTCATTAATCATTATTGATCTTAGCTGATGGACGTAGGACAAGCCTAATAAGCACACTAATCTCCTTGCCTTGACTAAACAATACGGTCAACGCAAGCCCACACATTACAATAACATAATCATTCTTGTTCAATTTATATCTGTTCCTTTTTCCATTGAGAGAAATTTAGAAGATAATTGGGCGTTTTACAATTTATCACCACTATAATAGTTATAATAGGTTTTTATTTACCGCAACGATAATGTGAACACGCACGCACTTTTAATTGCGTTTCCATAACAATTGCGTATATTTTACTCTCTCATTAATTTTATGACGAAAAAATTATAAAACGTCCATTATCCACGATTTTGTACGCGAGGAATTTTAATACTTTAAATCGGAGTTTAAATAGGTAGTAATTTACGACATTCACGGGAAAAAAAATTAAGTAACCTTTATACAATTAGATTTAGACACCCTTTGCGATTAGTATATAGGAGTAGTTTTTAAGTGATACACTAATAAATAAGCACGGATATAATATCCTAAATATTCTTGTAATATATACTTATAAAGTGGAATCATTTAATTATATGTTTATAATGGAATTAAACTCAAAAACTATTAAATCTTTTTTTTTTATAAATTCTTTTAGCTATAGAAAGATTTGTTATCAACGATTATAAAATTCTATCTGTAAATAATTATATATGAATTAATAAATAGACTTTATATACACATATATACATATACATATATATACTCAGTGTTCTTAGGTATACAGGATTTATCTTTATAAAAAAGAAGCTGAACTGACATATTAATATATAACTATAATGTGTTCTGTAGACATATATCGTTATTTTTTAAAATAAGTAGTATAATACATGCGAAGGAAACTCCTCAATGACTTTGATAAAGTAAATGAATCCAGTGACCTTATCACGAAGAACTTAGACTGAAGCGAATATACATTATGCATTGACGTCTGTTGTTTCACCGCTTTGACGGGAAACGCACTCTTTTAACGCCAAAAATGCTGTTACGTTCGTCGAGGTCCTCTTTTGTAATTAAATTTAATTCTTTAATATTTTTTGTTAAATTTCGATTTGTTTTTTAACAGACGATACGCGTGACTTTCATCTTGTATTATCTAATACCTAATAGTATAACGCCTCAAAGTTCAAATTAATTTTGCGTTAATTTGTATGTAAATCGGTTCAGTAATATAGGTCCAAAAGTATAATAAATTGAATAATAATATGAACGTTCGTATTTTTAATATTATAAGGATGATAATCAGTCTTATCACTAGGTCCACGATCCAAGAAAGTTTTTGTTAAGTTCATTAAGACATTACTCGTAGGTTGCCATCTCTCGTCACAGCAAGTTAATGCCTCTGGTGTAGGAAGCCTACTTCCACTTCCATCGTGTCTTCCTATGCCGTCCTTATAATAAAAGAAAAAGTATTATATTTTGTATTTATCTTTCAGACAATTACATCCCACCACAAACAAGACGATACCGGAGCCCATCATCGAGATCGATGATGACGAGGATTCGCCGCCTGCGCACCGCACGCGGCATTCTACGCGGATAGAGAAACAAGTTAAAACATCAGATTACTCTTCCGAGGAAAACACGGATCCGCCTAAAGGACAACAAAAGGAAATATATCAGGTATTTTCCACACATAACATTGTTCTAGTTTCTATTGACTTATCCAATATGGCGCAATTGACATACAAAATGTTTTTGTTTGCGTACAGTATAATGCAGCATTGATTTAGCAATAAGTCATTTAAAATGGTAATTTGAAACGCCCAACTCTCTGTTCTCTCTGAACTTGCTCTAAGGAATTTAATGACTTACTACATAGTTACATAGCCACTAAAAAAATGGAAACTGGCATAAGTTTCCATTCTTTTAGTGACTGATTGCAGTTCTAATAAGCTACAAGAATGTTAACTCGATTCGGTAAATAGAAGCAGAAGCAAGAGTTCTTCATGAGTCATGAATTGGTCATCATATATTCAGAGGCACATGATCGTGTCTTTGTCATGTAATGCAAAATGTTTCTATTTTTTTCGTACCTACTTACATTATTTTAATATTTTAGTATTGCAATAGATAAATAAAACAAAATACTGGTAGAAAATAAATTAGTCACACTGTGATTTAAAACTAGATACTGAGATATCGTGAGAAAATGTATATTACTAATTATTATTTATAGAAATTGAGGCTATGGTTACAAAACGTTTTAGAACCAGTTTGTTGTCTTTCCTCCAACAATGTCACTCTATAATGGGTTCCTTATATGAAGTCCAAAGACGCTTATCTAATCTACATGGTTTATGTGAGATGAACCATAGAAAATATGTACACAAAAGTCTTTGAATGCTACTAGGTTAGGCCACCGTTAGTGAAGCTTTCATAGATGTAATGTGATAGAAAGTGTTAAACTCATTGTTTGGGTAATGTCTCTTTTAAGAATTTGTCAAAGAGAAAGTCTTTTACTAAAGTAACAAAATAATAAAAAAAAATACGACATTACCCCGGACGATGTAAGATTTTAACGATACCACATACATTTATATCTGTTAAGGCATTTAGATGTTACCATGGAATAAAGAAATTTACATAAATATATACATACATCAACTCTGAAAACATTGCACTTTTTTGGGCAGTCTTGTAAAAATTTAATCAACTTAAAGATATACGATCGACCTAGTTGACATTGCGTTAAATAAAATCACTGACCCTCCCTATTAATGCTTGTCAGACGCTCAAGGACTTTTTTAACTTTAAATAAAAATGACATCTACAGCTTTTTTGAAATAAGTGTCTATGTGTTCAAGAAAAAAAAAAAGAATTATTAATTTTCTATATGATAAATATTTAAAAAATATTCGTGTGGTTGGTATGTGTATGTAAATTTCGGATTAGATAACGAACAGGAAGCTGCATAATGCAAACATTCAAGAAAGGTCATTCGATGTATCCTCGGTCTTGAAGAACGAGTTTGTTTTTAAATTGTTCGTTTCATACTTATATTCGTATGAGTTGTGTCGAATGCCGAGTGCGTTTGAGCGCGTAACCCTCAACTAATTTCGCCGTATCAAGGTTACGTTGCAAATTTAGGGTACTAGTACGCACACACACGTAATATAGATATATTACGTGTGTACATATGTATGCATGAATGTGTGTGAGTGTTATTTATGTAGAATTTAATACGTATAGCTTTTTTCTAAAATACTTTGGTATGCGTTCGCAAATTCACTTGAAATCTACCTATATATTATTTTTATTTTCCAGTATAAAAAGTAAACTATTTGATATGTTAATGATAATAACTGGTCAAAGTCAGAAGTCTCGTGCAGATTTTTCGTTATTGTAATTAAATATGGAAAAATAACAAATACTCCACCTACGCTTATTTATTCTCTAATCGTTTAATAATATGATTATTGTAGACGAAATATAGATTCGTAATCTTATTACCTAATAATATTTATTAAATATTTATTTAATAAATAAAAATAATTAATAAATATCTTACTGAGATAACAGATATACTTCAATTCGTAATTGATTTTTATAGTTCAACTTATACATAGTTCAATTTGTTACAGTCTATGAACAATAGACAAAACCAATAAAAATGTATTATGTGGAATAAATTAACTTCTACACAATAGCTGGTGATAACAATAGTACCTAATTTCAGTATATTGAGTCACCTTCACGTTGAAGACGGTCTATTTCATATTAATTAATTATAAACATTGATTGCTGTCTTGCACAAGTACACATACATTTTGCTTCCCCAAAAAGACAGCTAATTTAATTGTGTTAAAATTCGTATTGACTAATAATTTCAAGACGTTTCGTGAGTACATTTTTAAAATATTTAAATTTAGAACGCGGTATTGTTTGTCTATGAGTAGATTTTAGTTTAGAACAAACAGGAGAGTAATAGGAGGACATTTTTTCTGGCTTAGCTCCAATGTCCCCTCGCACCCCAGCGACTGAGCCTGATCAGTCGAATATTTTGTTGCGCAAACTTAAAAAAAAGTTTTGCTGGTCGCTGAGTTAATATTTCGTATCCATTCTGACGTACTTCTCATGGGTACAGAGATAGTTTTTAGAAATTTTAAATTCTAGTACCACTCATTAATATAACGACCACTCATTACTATAACAACATTATTTACTTCATTACTAATTGTATTCATTACTAATCACCTATTATCCATTTAAAGGATATATGTTTGTTTTAAATCGACACATATCATTAGTGTCTTGTTTGAAATCTATCATTAAATATCCATGTGCTTCCTTAGGGGGAATACCAGATTTAAATATGTTTGATGGAAAGGAGTTAAACGTGGTGATTATTTATGATCTTATAAATCTGATGGTAGAATAGTAGACATATTTACCAAGGGTAGCCATTACAGAAATTTAAGTGTATTTTACAATAAACAAAATGTGTTTCATAAAGGCAAAGGCCAAAAAAAGACATATCTTTGAACTCCAGTTATATTATTTATTTTTAAAATCCTCGTGATAAAACACAAATTCCCACAAACGTCAAATTTCACCAGAATGGAAGCACATGGATATTTAATGATAGAGCTTAAACAGGACACTAATGGCATGTGTCGATTCCAAACAAAAATATTTCCTTTAGATGGATAGATAAGACGTTTGTTTAATAAACCAAATAAATGATAGGTTATTAGTGGTCAATTAGTAGTGAAGTAAATGATGTCGTTATAGTAATGAGTGGTCGTTATATTAATGAGTGGTACTGGAGATGGAGATTTCTGAAAGCTATCTCTGTAACCATGAGCGTTATGTCAGAAGGGATGCAAGATATGGACTCGGCGACCACTGTAACTATTCTTTTTAGGTTTACGCGACAAAATATTCGATTGATGAGGCTCAGTAGCTGAGATGAAGGGAGGAGGGTGCATTGGAGATGAGCCAGAAAATATATCCTTTTACTATTCAGGAGTTTGCTCTGTAAAGACAATTCGAAATATAAATTTCAATTTTCACTAAGTACCAACAACCTTTAGAAAGAAAGAAAGAAAGAAAATATGCCGTTTGGAAATATTAAAAATGTTAAAATGTTGTTCTTTTGGACTTTTATGATAGGATGTATGATAAACGAAATGTTAAACTCAATTTATTGGTCCGATTTTGGTATAAACAAAAACACGAAATTGAGTCCGAAATTTCGGAAATTCATTTCATGGTAGACCCGCTGCTCATCTATGAACGTTTGCAACACCAGGCCTTGTCACGTGCGCCTTCGCTATGTGTATATTATATATTAAATCCTTAAATTACACATACTACTGTATGGACTACTTAGCAACAGTTTTATCTATCTTAATTGCATTACAATTGTCAGATCCATAAATATTATCGTTCAACCAATTGAGTTTAACAGATGCCTGCTACCAGTTTCCTGTAGCAAGCATGGTATTTTCAACGGCGCCTTCTCAATTAAGCCTACACGCCTCTATTGTCATTGGATAAAGTTTATAATTGTTTGAAACATCTGCTCTGTATTGATAAAACAAGTTCCTTATAGTAATAGGATCAAATGTTAATGTTTTCTTACTTATATGTCTAAGTGGCTGGTTACTTAACAAAGTACAGAAATATACATATAAGGTACTAGCTTTTACCCGTGACTTCGCGTGATCGGGATATGCTCATTGACCGGAATAAAAAGTAACATATGTCCTCCATCCATCCATCGTTAAGACATTCAGTGGTAGGTAACACATTTATAATATTGGTAAGGATTATATATATATAGATTTATATCTATATATATAAAAATTAATGCCACTTTTCGTTGTAATTTTATAACTCAAGAACGGGCTCACCTATCCAAACCAAATGTTTAAGCTTTGTTCGGACTATTTAGTAGATGATTTATGTGAAGTTTGCACAAAATCGGTCGAGCGGTTCTTCATTTATCACATTTTTTGTAACAAATGAATTCAATAAATGGCGGATTATTTTGTTAATAGGGATTTTTGTGTCAAATTCAAACTTTTTTTTAAGATATTTCACTTTATACGTAGCGAAGTACGTACCGGGCCGCTAGTAGTATATATAACAGCTAAAAAAATAGACAAACCTCCTGATGGGTCTTGCAGGGCTATATTCGATTTAATCTCTTGTAAAATAAAGTCCATAATTACAATAACTTTTAATAAATGCGGGTCAAAATATGAAAACGAATTTCAACTTATAGTCAATGCGCTGTAGAATAGTGCGTGTGACCCCTGACATTTTTACTGAGAATGTTGAACAACACTCTTTTAAGGTAATGTTCTCTCAGTGAAACTGTTTTTTTTTTTATAATAAAGTGCATCCAGTTTTTAAGTTAAGCAGATATTTTTTCATTTTTCAACGTTGTTTTCCTTTGCTTCTTCGAATGACATATCCAGTTTCATAATCTAATAGAATACTCCGTTTATAAAAAATGCTAAGATTTCATCCTGTATAAGACAACACTTAATTGATGTACATAGAAAGGAAGCGTCTTCCAAATATAACGTGAATCAGACTCTCCCGCGGCCCGCGTGGGTTTATTTTTAAATTGCCCATACAACACATATGGGTATTATTATTTCAAGCCATCTGTGGCTTTTCAGTTGTGCGGGGAATATAGTGGAGCGTATTTCTAATCTACAAATATTCATATCATATTTGAACTTCATATTGTTGACCTAATAAGTGATGTGCTTTATTTAGAGACTTCCAAGGAACCAGTGGAGTGAGGTATGTTGCTATGGTGATTGTTGAAAACGCGCAATATGTGGATCAATCGGGAAATTGCACCTAATACGTATTATTGTGTTCGGGACGATGTATTCTCGTTGGTACAAGGTTAGTTTATACATATTGGATCAAGTGTTGAATTTCAAAATTGTTAGTAATAGGTAATTTAAAATTAGAACTAGTCAAATGTACTTAAAGACCTTAAGAATGTTTATTGCGTTTGAAAAAGGAATGTGGCATTCAGAAACATTTGAGTTCAATAAGTACCGTTTCAATATTGGTAGAAATAAGAAGTTTAGATATTTAAATTCTATTCATGCTTAAACCAACATTCTAAAATGAAAACTTGTATGTTATTTTGTATTTTTAGCTATTAATAGCACTTCTTTCTAAATAATATCTGCCTACTTAATCCTGCTACTTCCTATCATAAATTCTTTAAATAATCTAAAGTTCCATCTATATACAGGGTCGTAAAACTTACAAACCACTTAGCGCCCGTTTTTTACTTTCATTGTATCATTATTTAAGTTTTTTTTTTTTTATATATAGATTTGACTACATATATCCATCATAATTAGAAGTAAATGCTTTTAGAAAAGTGTAATATTATTGTTATAATACATACATTATGTGGTCACATTACTTGACTTATATGTAAAACATGGATAATATGATTTTATTTAGGTTTCTAAGTAATTTAAAAATAAGGTTCTTAAAAAATCTGAAACAATTTTGTTCATAATAATTTACACAATACTAAACCTTAACATTTTTCACTTATATTTCTATAAATTTAGTGCACGATCACGTGATCTATTCATATGAAATCCTATATGTTAATATATAATATTTACTATTTTCAATTGAATGCTTTAAGAAATTGCTGAGTTCGGTTGTTTATTTATATTATTGTATTATACAATACGTGTTTGTTGAATTAATTGCAGTGTAATTCCGGCATAGAATAGATTAGCCCTTTCTTTCGTGTGGGTGCCATAAGAGGCGACTAAGGCAATTTAATAGTCGAAGGATGGGCAGCAGCGACCTTTTTAATACATTCTTCTAAGCTTAACTGCGGTTACCAATCCGCCTGCTAAGCGTGGGGACAACTTTCAAAATCTACCTTATGGGGGAGGCCTATGTTCAGCAATGAACAGTCAAGAGCTAATATAATTTAATCTCAACCATTGTTATTAACATTCACAATCGGTACAGTCCACAGTCAATTTATTTGGTCAACTTCCGCGCCCACTGCTCGTTGGATTGTAATACGATTAAGATCACGAAACATGCGATCGAGAATTATGATCGTTCGTTATTACAGCTATATAATTAATTATTTTCACGCAACTATCCTGGCTATGGATAAAATTACACTCTGATGTCCTTGCTTTGTCTGTAGGTCCTGTTTATAAACTATTATTTCTGTGTTATTCAATGCTTACATCCGCTGATACAAAATTCATCATCTATTGGAATAATTATTAATAACTGACAATTTATTTGTTAATTAGCATATTCGATGGTATTTGTTGTCCATTACGCTACTGGATGCAATATGTGAAAAAACCACTCTATAGATTGATTTGAAGAAAATATTAAAATGTGTTCTACCTCTTTTTTTAACTCGGTACCAATGAAGTTATATTTGCTATGATAAAGGAAGACCAACGAGCATTGACGATAGAGACAGAGAGAGAGGATAGAGATTTTTTGCATACAGAGAGAAAAGTGAGTGGGGAGGCCAGGTAAGCGCAGGACCCCTTCTTATGTCCCTAACAATGCTTCATTCTGGTCTGACCGCCGTGCGGATGCGAACTTATTGTTCATCTGTGAAGTTATAACGAAACCCCGTATGGAAAGAGCAGCGCGTCGTTCAATTTCTCTCGAAACTAATTTGAAATTTTTGCCGATCTCAAACAGTTTATGGGGATGATGCTGTGAAGGAAACCGTCCACAAGTGGCTAAAAAAAAATTGATTCAGAGAGGTACCGAGAAAGCGTTCAAGATGACCCACGTTCAGGACGTCCTTCCACTTCACATTCCGACGAAAACGTGGAAAGAATTTATGGGGATATCAGACAGAGAGAGAGAACTGAAGAGCTTAATTTGGGCAAAACCGTGGTCCACGAAATTCTAAGAAACGAACTTCAAATGAAAAAAATTTGCGCCAAGGTCGTTCCGTGAGTTTTTGAGTAAAAATTCCATTACGGTGACCGAACACCCCCCTCCATCATTATTTTGGCCCCGTGTATCTTCTTGTTCCCAAAAACCAAATTGGTACTTAGAGGGGCGGCATTTGGGGGACATTTGAGATAAAAAAAGCTACGACGGGGCAGCTGAGAAACCTACAACCAGAGGACTTTTTCTCACAGTTTGGCACAAGTGCATTATGTCACAGGGGGAGTACTTTGAAGGGGATAAAATTGATTTACCTGAATAATTGTAAAATAAAATTTTTAAAAAACTTTTATACGTACTTTCCGGACAAACCTCGTATCATAGATAATAAATTTAATAAAGAATTTATTAAAATATTGATTAATACCGATCTGGTACAAGTCTACTTGCAATGTATATATTGTTTTTGTTATAAATTATATAATTCTTATATCTTAATTCTTTAAATTGTAGTACTTTTTTTAAATAGTATAACAATTCGTATGATTATAAAGAAACCTGTTTGTTATATGCCAAATTTAAGTAAATTCGGATAACGATTGGAACCGATGTTAAACTTTTAAGAATCGATCCATTTACAAGTGAAGCGTTATTGTTCCATTGAATCGGTCTGTATATTTGATCGAGTCAAATCATAGCACTTGCTAAGTTTAAAGTATGAATCATTACATACAGTAATATGTACAATGATGGTAACGTGTTTGCCTACGTACGTACCATGAAAATCGATTCGAAATTTCGGAGTCGAACGAAACACAAACGAAATGTCAAAATCGTCAAAAATTATGTCAAAATAGTGTACTTTTGGTGGATTGGACTATTTATCGCAGAGTATAGTTAATCAAACGTCATTTTTTGTCTTTAAACTTGATTTTTCTGTGCACGTGTCTTGTCGTAAGTAACAAAGCGTTTGATAAATCAAAAATATTTTTCACGGTAGATCCCCCGATGTTGAGCGTCACGCTCCGTAACGCCATCGTGTTAGAAACTTCAACATTGAGTTTTTGTCGTCTTAACTGTTACTGGTGACTTCATCGCTGACGGTGACCGATGACTCCTGAACGCGTAAACTTGCAATCATCAATATCATGATGTTCCGCTTTTTTTTTTCATAACGATATTTTAGGTTAATTTTTTCGTAGCTATTTTAAATTATGCGTTATTATGTTTAAAAACTATTATTTTTTGGTATAAAAAAAATATTTAACATATTCTCATACATTTACTAGGTTTTTTGCCGTGTGATCCCGGCATAGACCCTTTTCTTTTTCGTGATTGTCATAAGAGGCGAAGAGAGAGAGAACTTAACTAAGAGAACTTAAAGGTTGAGGGATACCCATCCCTAGTAGCGTCCCATTTAAAATACCACCAAAAACCTAACTACTGTTGCCAAACGTGGCAACTATTAGCAAAGCCTCCCTAATATGGAGACCTATTTTCAGCAGTGAACAGTTTCTTTTTCGATGGGTAAAAATGGTATGGTAACCCCGCCTGCGCTAACGGTATACGCTGGCGGAGCACCAGTGAAAAGTGATAGATGAGAATGAAAACAGGCCAGTTACTCCATCATGATGAATTCATCAGGAATTAACCATGACAGTTTCCAGGGAGAACCGCGAGGAGGTCGACCTGGTTGGGTATATTGCTAGCAATGGGATTCTCAGTCTCCATTACTAGCAATCCCTTTTCCCCAGCAGTGAACAATTAGAGGCTGATAACTAGGTTTTCGTTCGTGTGATTAGAAACTTTTCAGTGATAATCACAATATTCTCAATAGTTACTGACACGCCGTGTGATGCTTCACAATGGTTAATATCAGTATAAATTGTTCTTTCAAATTAAGAATTTACTCATAAGTAATCGATAAGAATCCTTACTAATATTATAAATTTGAAAGTGAGTTTGTTTGTTACCTTATAGCACCTTCCAGCTTAACCAATTACTATGAAATTTGGTATATACTGGTGCTATATGGCATGCAGAAGGACGTACGTAAAAATATCTCGGTCTCGCAGACGAAGGCGCAGATAAAAGATAGTTTACTCTGAAAGATAGATTACTTTTTTTTTTAATTAAAATGCTTATTTTTTTTTTGTCACAGAACAAAATAACACTAGTAAGTAGGTACAAAAATACTATAAAATTTTTATTATCTATTATTACATAATTGATAAAGAAATAAAGATAGATATTATCTATACAACTTTATATTTCTACACAGTATAATCATTTCATAGTAAGATAATGTTTGCTGTATATAATAACATTTATTATAGGCTTTTTATTTAGTGTCTGCGTAAATAAATAGGTGACATCGCTTAAGGTGAACTGCAGGACATAATGTTTTTATTCTAGCATAATTAATAAGTAAACTCAAACGTTTCCATTTATCCTGAGTTATATTAATTTAAAACCGTTACGAGTTTTATTGCGTTGCAAATTATGTATCTAAATAATAGAGATGGAATGCGGAAATAAAGTCGAACATGTGATCTAATTGTTGCGTTCGTTTTAAAGGTGAAAATAAGGTTGCGTTTCTTAACATTTATTCTTTTTAAGTTTTAATATTTGCATGCCTAATTATGGCGAAATATGAGGACTTATACTTATTGTAACATCTATACACTTACCATGTTTCTTGTAAATAATTAATAAAAAAAATAAAAAAATGAGAGCTACTTTTGTGGAAAACCAGTTATTTTGATTTAAACTACTGAACCGATTTTGATAAAATTTCTACGGTACCCTTATATAAGTATTGTACATCCTTTTATATAAAAAGAAAAAAATATTTTTATCTAAAAGAATAAGTTATCCAAATCGGTGTATAATTGATGAAATAACAAAAAAAAAATGAAACCTTTTTGAGAATTTCCTTCTTTTTAAGTTCGCTTGATTAAATAACATCAATTTGTCCACAGAACGTAGTGAACAGCCGATATGAACGGGCGGCGACGAGTTCTCATCATTACAGCTTCGCGGATATCAACTTCAGCCCCATAAATACGTCACACAATGTGACCCACGATCGGTAAGAATCTATCTATTTACACGGAAAATTATTCTCTGAATTCTCATACAATTTTCATCTTTCTGCCTTTATTCCTATTATTTGAGGTCGACGTAATTCTATTATACCTATTACAATAATTAGTACAATAATTAGTTCGTTACCCTAAGGTTGTCTTCAAAAAATTACTCTCAGCAATAAGACTGCCTTACTGTACTTATACAATTGTATCGTTATAGTCCCGGCATCGCACGGGTGGACATTTTTACATTTTAAAAAGTGGCCATTAAGGCTGCACACGCGACGGAAGCTTAAAAATGGTATAACTTCTCCCGTTTTCCCAACATTTCCCTTCATTGATCTGCTTCTAATGATCATAGCGTGATGAAAAGTATACTATAACCTGCCCAGGAGTATGAAGAATAATTGTACCAAGTTTCGTTAAAATCCGTCGAGTAGTTTTTGTTGTCTATAACGAACATACAGACAGACAAAAATTTTACTGATTGCATTTTTTGACATCAATATCGATCACTAATTACCCCCTGATAGGTATTTTGGAAATATATTTTATGTACAGAATTGATCTTTCTACAGATTTATTATAAGTATAGATTGTTTTGCTTATTTCCTATATTGTATAATGCAAATCGAGTATTCATCATTTTCCTTCCATACACCTCTATTCGCAGCTATTTACTACGTTTACTCCCATTTTGACAATACCATCTTTCAAACAGTCCATCCATGTCCTTTTAAGTTTTTCTCTATCCTTTTAACCATCCACGTTCATACTTAATACCTTTGTATCAAAATGAAAATATAATATTATTGAAGCGGTTAATACCCGAAAGATTGAAATACTATCTTATGACGTTACGTGAGGAAGTGAGATCGCTAGCTTGGTAAATATGAGTTCTACCTTCTAATCGGCACGCTGTAGTATAGTGCGTGTGACAGGTCACTGAAACCACAAAAAATGGACTAAAACGAAACATTTAATCGTAAGAAAATCTCAATTATAATTATTAGATTGATTTGAAATTCTAAAAATACAATTCTTTAATATCAAAAACTGAGTGCAATATGTCAACTGCCAACCACACCGTACTACAATGCGCAGTATATAATTGCCGTTGATAATGAATTCCACCCATCATAGTTTTTTCTAGATTAACTAGTTTTAATTTTAACTTCGAGATGTGGTAATGTTTTTAAATCTATTTCCACGAAACCTATTTTTTCTCGGTTCGTTCTTTTGAAAGATATGTTGAACCCAGCGAATGGAAATATTTATGATTTGAAGAATGAATGAATGGTAATGAATGTATTTTGATTGTATTTTAAAATTAATAGTATCATCTGTGAAGTACACTTAGGATTGTAAATGAGCTGACGCTTATAGACAAAGCAGCATCATCGACGTCACAGCATATACTACACACACTCATACACATGATATAGAAACATTTTTTATGACTTCACCTAAAGTAGGTATTTGCTGTAATTCAAATAAGGTTCCAGGATTATATTAATTTTTTTTTATTTTTTTTTTTGTACAGTTATTTTACTGTATTCCAGAATAACACTGTCAGTTCCAAATTTAAATAATTTTTGAACTGATAGTGCTATTTACTGCGCACGCAGTTAACCAACGTAATACGTAAAGTGGTTATTAGCTATATTTTTACCTAATCGAATAACACAACATAGTAAGCCAAAAAACGTAGACGTTTGTGGTACAGTTGGCACATATCCAAAGTGTTTATACACACTTTATATTTGCGAAACATCTGATGACGTAAAATTGTTGTACTTTTTACTGAGAATACATACAATTATGTAGATACATATTGGAGTGAATACTAAAGCACCGTTCTAAAATTAAATTCCTACAACTTATTTCTATATTTGTAACATTTAAGTGTGTATTTCATATTTCAGCACAATTGTTATGCTAAGGAGCAATATAATTTTTTTTTATTAGAATTACAACAGAACTTATTTTCATTTAATTCTCTATTGTTCATACCATATACATACTTGTGCTAAATTATCAAAATTGTAAATTCAGAACTAAATTTATGGACTGATACATCAGAGTCGACCCCAGAAATGTAGTTTTCCTGTTGTATTATCGAGTCTTCGCAAATTTTCATAAATATACCTGTTTGAATTTGTATATGCGCATACGCATCGTTTCTTGTGTACTGCGAGATGGGTCACTCGGTCACCTTCATGTATGCCATAGTATGTCAACTTGACGACCTTGTTTGCTATTTATGTAATAAAAATATTGTATCTGTCATGATAAAATGTTAAAATTAATTATCACCTTTTAAATTAATTTTATTAATGTAAGTTCATTAATACAACTAGGATCAAAAAGTTCGTTTTTTTTTGTTGGTTTCGTAACGAGATTTCTAATAGAAGGAGAATGTTAGTTTTTTTGTTTTGGATATGTTATGCGATTACATCGCAAGTCCTGAATCGATTTCGATAATTCCTTCTGAATCGATGGGTCGTACGACCACAACAGTCTTATATTAAACATAACTTTCTCGCCTTCTCATGTATTATACTAGTAAGGATTAGATATTTGATCAGACGATTAAAACCATGTATATCATCATCATCTCAGTCATTATCCTGAACATAGGCCTCTCACATATTCATAAAAGAAAGGTTCTTGGTGGAGACGTCGTACGACCGAACGCAGTGTAGGAGGACGACCCCCTAGGTCACCACCTGGTTACCTCAAATTCATTACAGGGATGAAGCAGAAGATTCTAGACCGTTCTTTACGACAGTCATGGGGAAGGCCTAACCATGAATATAATAATAGTTATTTTCTGTATGAGATAAACATGATCGATGTTTGGAAACATGATTTGTATGAACTAATCGGGGGTATTGGTTACGGTTAACGGTTATTAATGGCAAATAAATAGGAATGAGGGTGACGGTTGCGACGAGATGATTGCTGCTTTGCTCAGTTTGACCGCTATATTTGTCTTACCATTATGGAAATCCCAGTAGTTTTACTTTTTTACTTGCTTTTTGCCCGCTACTTCATACGCATGAATTTGAAAGGTAACAAAACCAATGAAATATACTACTTCTGAATAGCGTATTAATATAGCGTAATAAAACATGTACTATTTTTTAAGTTAGACCTTCAGGAATGCAAAGATGAAAGCTGCATCCAATCTGGTGCAGTTTTTACCTCATGCCAAAACAAACATACAGACAGACAAACACGCATGCATTCCGGAAATTATTGTTTTGGCTTCTATTGTTTTTATTAAGTCTGATATATTTTTTTCTTAAATATTGTCATTTACGTCATCGTGAATTTTATATTATGTTTTCATCTAGTTTACGTAGTCATACGGTATCTACTTTCAAAATCCACGCGTGCGAAGTTACGGGTCGAAACTAGTATATACCATTAGGTGATACCGTTAGATATATTACAGAATTTTAAAATAATAAATGTTTATTGTTTTTACAATGATTATAAAAATATCTCGCATATAAATTAAAAAAAAATTAATACATTAATCCAGGTCGTTCCGGATTGGTAGCCCGACGTACAGCGCCTGTTCAACCGACAGCTCGTTCGCGGAGCAGGCGTTGGCGGACACTAGTGCGCTGCTCGAGAGGGACCCCAGTGGTGAGCACCTACCCTCCAGGCTGTACAAAATGGCCGGAGAATATTGGAAGTAAGTTTTATAGTTTTTATTTATTTTTTCTAAAACTGTGGTTGGGTTAACATTCCGTTAACCGGGGGGAGATATATCGATCACCGATACCCCCCTAGAAACCGTATGGTTACTTTTTGAAATACTCGCCACTATGGTAAATTGGCCTGACTTCATTGGAAAATGAAGTCGATCAGTTTACCAATGGAGATTGGTGTGGTGGGGCACCACTGAAGAATGAACTCAGGTGTATGTCAGTGTATATTATTAACATAGGTGAACAAGCCATTTCATGTTCAGCCATTGAAATAAAAAAAAACTTCGGCCTGCCAGTGAGGAAATTATTAGATAGATATTAACTAGTAGGAATTAGTAATTCCATACTGACCTGGCTTTATTTTCACCTATCATTTTTCAGTGGTACTTCGCCAGCGTAAATCTATATCGCAGGGTTTGTCTACTGCCCACTTTGGGAATAAATTATTTTTTAACGCCCCCATTTTTTGACCTACTAAATCACTATTACTTCAAATTCAACATATCCCCCCCTCCCCTCCAAGCCTCTACACAACGCCCCCATTTTTTTCTGGGGCTCTTGTCGCCCCCCTTTAGGCCTGCAGCTGCTATACCGTAAGCGGTATGTGGATTGACCATCTCATAACTCGTAAAAAGAAGATACGTTCCTCATAATGATATTTGGTCACTGTAGTTTATGAACACTTGGAACTTCAGTGTTAATGGCACGTGCGCGTTGCAGAGCCTGAAATTCTCTGCTTCAAAATACCAACCTAATTGAAACTTTACATTCTGTTTTTTTTTTTTTTTTAAAAGTTCCTTAAATTAAAATGCTTAGTCTATTATAACTTACTCTGATGATTATGAAATTAATAAAGCTCAGACTAACACAAATGTACAAGATTGTAGGGTGGAATATGGCAATGAAATTACAGGGTAAAGAGGTATAACACCTTAATTCTCAGGAATTTATTTTATTTAATACCTAGACAGAAAACTAATAACATGCGAGATATTATAATACAGCTCTCAAGCAAAATATATGTATGCACATTAAGGACGGTCATAAAATCTGCTTTTAAAGAAAATGGTGATAAAGATTTTTTGTCATTAAATAAATTTAAAGTTTTGTTTCGCAAAAAAAACCGACTTTAATCGTGGCAGAACTATTTTGATTTAAAAAATAAACTATTTAACCGATTTTGATAAAATTTCTATGGCATCAATCTATATTTCTTTACAAAAAAAAAAATCCAAATAGTTTAAAAAATAACTAAAACTAAAAACCTCTGAGACAGAAAACATAAAAAAGTACAATGAGTTGAGTACTTACTTCTTTTTTGAAGTTGGTTGCAAATCAACAACAAAGGTTATCTATCTGTACATAATTATTTCGTGGTTTGGCGCCAAATTGTCCGTTAATCTTATTTTCTTAAATGAAGGTAAATTAAAAAAAGTGTCAAATTATACAGATCTTACAATTGCTACTTAAACTTACAATTACGGACTTATTAGTGAAATAACATTATTTTTAATTTGATTTGTGATTGTTTAAGTGTTTTATTATGTTTGTTACTGTTTATTTATAAATACAAATATGGCGAAAGTTGTAACTTGTGTGGACGTAGAAACGACTGAAAATGTATTGACATTGAGGTATGTTGAAAGTTAAAATATCTGTCCTAGTGCATTAATTTTAATTTTTATTATCTAGTTAGACTTTTATCTGTTATTTTGTATACATAGATTTCAAAAGTAATAAAATTAATCAAATAGACCGCTTTTAAATGGCATATTAAGATAAAATATATGTAACAGATTTTATGTTACACCTTCAGGAATACAATAATGAAAGTCATAACCAATTTGATACAGTAGTTTATTCGTGATGTGGAAACAAACATACAGAAAGACAGACAACCTTTCTAAAAATTATTGTTTTATAAATGTAAAACATTTCTAAAACAATAATTCCCTCAGTTGCTCTTATTAAGACAAGTATTAATTTTTTTTAAATAGCTCCCTTGTCAGACATCGTGTACTTACAATTTTAAGATATTAGTAAGCAGTTAAATAGGGTGCAATTTATTATAAAATATTGTATTGTATAAGTAAATTATATTATATACAAGTTTACGAGTCATAGGGATGACATATAAACTGTCCGTAAAAAAAGTATCTAAATAACAGTGAATGTTGTTTCAAAATGTTTTTTTTTTATACAACATAGAATGGCAAACAAGCTGACGGTCCACCTGATGGAAAGTGGTAACCGTCGCCTATAGACATGAGCAGTACCATGGACATAACAGAGTATAGTGTTTCGCCCATGATACCCCCCATGCGTTGCCATTCCTGAGGACTCAGGTGTTATTCCTCTGTACCCAGTAAATTCAGTGTGGTATGGTTTAGGAGAAGTTAGATGTAACAATAAGATCATCACGATAGTACCATTATGTGGTAAGCAGAGAGTACCACGTGCCAAAAACCGTCTGTTCTCATATACGACTCTTGTTTTATTCAATTCCAAAACTCGTTTCAATCAAAAAGCTTGCTCCGAAAGATTCTTGATATCTGCTTGGGATACGATTTATTCAATAGATAGATAAGAATATATGTCTATATAATCTGTGATTGGAATGCTAATATTTATGGTGACGATTACCATTTTCAACCGACTTCAAAAAGAAGGAGGTTTTAATTCGAATCTAAATTTAAATCTATTTTAATCTAAAATTTAAATTTCTAAAAGAATTTAAAAATGTATCGTTGATTCTCATATTCAGTATCTCAGTTGAAATACTAAAAATACTAAAAAGCACGAGACAGGGACCAGGGCAGTGGCAATAATGTAATGCGCTATATTTATACGAACGTTTGCATGCAAATGTCATACTGAAGCGCGAACTCGTGCGTCCAGTGCAACTGTTTCCATATGCATTTTACTGCGACAGTTTTTGTACTGCACTATTTTAAAGAATAGTTTATTAGGTATATCAAGTTCATTGTGCAAGTATTGTTATTTTGCATAACATCTATTGCAGTTTCTTATATATTAATATATTTATTTCACTTACAACTTTAAGATTATTTTAATTATTGTTCTGTTGAACATAAACTAACATACATAAAGACGTATGGAGTTATAGACCCCCAATAAACAACTAGTGTCTTTTTTACTTTCAAATTATGAATTTGGCTTGATAGGGAGAAACCAAATATTTTTAGCAGTTAAAATATGTATCATATTTTTTTGATTAAAGGTTTAATGTTATAATTTAAGAGTTGATTTCACAAAAAAACTCGGGCTTCAGTAATAGCGTAACCAGATATTTTAATTTACAAACTAAAAACTGTGTCAATTTTGATAAAATTCATATGGGACCAATCTGAAATTTTATCCTTTAAGTAGAAAAAATAATTTTCCAAATCTGTTTTTAAAGTTACGAAGTAAAAGACTAAAAAACATAAAACAGAAATGAGGACCTCTTTTTTTGAAGTAAGTTGAAAATTTCACACCTCGAACGTGTTTAAAAGCAATCGTGTTAATGCCTAAGCTATTTATCCTTTTCGAGGTACAATAGTTTCGGCCTTATAGTGACTCATTAATTATATATAGATGTAGCTACATTTAGTTCACACGCCTGAAATTTCCTTGTCAATGTTAGTACGTGGTAAGGTGTGTAGTGCGATGCCGAGTGTTTGTGTTCTGCTCCGAATAAGCGGGCAGTCATGTATGAAGAGCAGAGATATACTTACTCCTATACTGTGAGGTACTTGATATTATATCATTAATAAAACCATTTGTTATTAGGTAATGTTAATTATATATATTTAATTACCGTTTACACAATCATATAACCAATAATGTTTATTTATAAGTTTCCCAGTAATATGTCTAATATTTGTATTCGAAGCTAAGCATCTAATTTGTCGATCAATATGCACTGTTCAATATTGGCCTCATCAGTAGATTGTCATAATGGTATTGAGCCACCTGCATCCATTTAGTTAGTCTCCATAATTGGAACTGCCGTGCGATCCCGGCATAGAATGGGCCACCTATTCTTGGCCCAAGGGTGCGACTAAGGGAACTTAATGGTCAAAGGATGTGCACTGTTTTCAAAATTTAACAAAGCCTAATGCTGTTGATAACTCACCTGCAAAGCGTGGCAACTACTGGCAAAACTCCTCTTATGAGGAAGGTCTATGTTCAGGAATAAGCAGTTAACGGCTGATATAATATATATTTCCTTATAGTCAAGGATAACAAAAATGTTATATTAATAAATAAATGACTATGGTGCGAGTTGTTGAAATAATATAATATTACATGTTTTAACAATACCAGTTATATATCTTAATACCAATTCAGACATTTTAGATAGAAACAATTGAGGGTTAACACCTTATCAAATACTTTACACGTTCACAGTTTTTTCGACGTGTAAGTCGATAGAAACCAAGCAAAATATACCTTATATGTTAATGTAAAAACTACCGCTTTAACTAACGTGTAATTTGGAACCATTAGAGACCCTTAATCTCGAAACTACAAAATATATCTCTTATAGTCCTATCCTAGACATTTAAAAAGATCTGAACAAATGTTTTTAGTAATATTTTAGCATTAAATTTTTAGACACATATATATGTGCTACAAAGATTGAACAGTATATGTTTTTTTTGTTTAATTAACAGTTTATTTATTATGAATGGAACGCTAGCGCTTCTGCCTTGAGAGGGAATTGATGGCGTTGACAGAAACGACACAGTTATTTTTTGAATAATGTGGCATATATATATATATATATATATATATATATATATATATATATATATATATATATATATATTGTTTATGGTTCCAATAAATACAAATACAAATTGGCCCAACCGGGAATTGAATCTAGGACCTCACTTACACAAAACAATACTAGGTGTGTCTCGTTTTAGCTTATGACAATATTATATAAAGAACAAATATTTTAGCATTAAATTTTTAAAAGACAAGTAACATTCCTTTCTTTTCACAAAGATTGAACAGTAAATGTTGCGTTAGTTTGGCCTTTTGGAGATGATGGATGAAAGAAGAGTTACAAAAAAGATTTTTACATTGAGGCAAAATTATTTTTTGTAGTTATTAGAGTTGATGGTAAAATGTAAAAGTTGTTTGAATTATTAAATAAATAAATATATATATATGTCTTGTTTACGTTGTTTTAAAGTATCCTAAAAACCAACTCAGTATAAATATGAGTGATATTATATGTAACCCTGTGAACAGTTTTAATATTTCATATAAAAAGATATATGTCACATGTGTCTATAGCCCTTTCGTATTTCTTTGATATGGCAATATAAGAGGTGTTCCAAGGGCATCATATTGTGTTCTGTGATATTTACATTCCGCCAGATGATAGCTTGTTGGCCACTTCAAGTCATATAAAAGAGTTTTGATACATGTCTGCAACAGCAATTAAATTGTTTTATATATTATTTTTGCAGCAAATACCCCAAAACTGATTACACGTATTCGCCGCTGTCAAAAGACCGCGTGGAGCTCGCGCCCGGTCAAGTGGCCGTCCCGAACATGTCGCGGCGGTCGCTGTCGCAGTTCCGGATACAGGGGCCGAATACGTCCGTGGACGAGATGGACCGACTGACTGGCACCGCTATCTGGAGATCGAGCACGGTCAGGAAACGGTATACGGTGAGTGTTCTTAAGTGACAATGTAATCTAAGCCTAGACAAGGCTCTCTAGATAAGTGGCAAACAAATCTACTGATAGATTCGTTATCACAAAAATAAGAAAGAACGAGATGCCTAACGTTGATGTGTCGTTTTGTTTTATGCATCCGGTAGCGATAGCATATCTATCGATGAATTTATGTACCCCTTGAGCGGTAGACATGCACCGTCTAGACATGCATCGTCTCTGCAGATGTCTGAAATTAAGAACAAACTATGCAAATATATTAGGTTGAAATATTTTTTTCTTTGTAACAGATCCATCCAGCAGGTTTTGAATTATCTCTCAGCTATTTGAATCAAGTGTTTTCCAGTTACACCATGGATGGATTACTTTATACGTTATGTCTGATCTTAGGCGCCATCTACCAATTTTGTAAGCTATCTTTTGGCATGTGCTATCCACCACGTTTAGTGACACCTGGTTAAATATATTTAGTTTTTTTTTCTATACCACGAAGATGGTAAACAATCATACAGTTTGTTTGATGGTAAACGGTCACTGTAGCATATGGAGGCCTGCAGCACTAGGGGTGCCACGTGGTTGTTGCCGACTCTGAAGAAATCTTAATACATCCTTTTTGAAGAATCTTATACTGTGTTTCCAGGGGAAACCTCAGTGGGCAGCTCATTCCACAGTCTGAGCGTTTTTGTGAAAAAAAAAAACTCCTCTGTATGTGTAACAAAGTAAATTTAAAGTTGATAATTTCTGTTTTCAGTCGGTGGACAGTTCGGACGACGAAAGTGCCTTTTACCGCGGCAACGGCGGCTACCCCCCGGCGGAGCAGCGGTGGCTGATCACACGGTTCCTCCTCGCGGTCATCACTACCATCACCACCACTGTGAGCAGTACGTACAGGAAGATCGTTGGTCCTTCGCACCGGTACCCGTACACAGACAGGCGGCCGGCTAAAGGTAATTAAATTGTTCTCATGTTGCTTTGTGTAAATGCAAAGTGCGTTGTGGATTTGCCATTAAATCTTCATTGGAAGGGTTGAAATATGGCAATAATTGTTCACATGACAAAATAATGTTACATTCTATTTTTTATTTTATACTAGAATGTTACCTGTGGCTTCGTCCATGTAACTGGGATATGTTTACTGGCCAGGATAAAAAGTACCCTATATCGTTTTCCATTCTATATAATACATTAAATTTGGTAAAGTTAACCGTGATTGGTTATGGTTTTAAGACGGTAAAAGGCAACAAACAAATTCACTTTCATATTTATAAAATATTATAATTATATGGATATAAAAATTTTGTCCTAAAAATATCTCTGTAATAGCTATGTTGATTATAAAGAGATACACTATTTCAAAACATTATTTTTTTTGTTCCAGCTGGCTTCGTGTCACAAGCGGCCTCTGTAGCGGCAGCGCCGTTCTATTGGATTTACACTATGATAAAATCAATGGTGACCACCACTGTGACCACCGTTACTGAAACTGTAAGTAATAAAACACTGGTGTTTTATTATATTTTTTTAAAGAATTGACGAGTTTAATACACGTGCTTACAAATCGGTCGGTTTTCTCTATTGATTTAGTACTGATTTGCAGGACAGATATATTTAATCTATATTAGGTTTTAATTTCTCATAAGCCCGTTACATTTTTTTTTTATTTGGGCGAAGAAAAAGGAATCTGATGTAATATATTGTGATAATATATTTTTTATATTTACTTTATGTAATAAAACTTAATTTAAGTTTAATTGATTGCATCACCAATTAACCTCGAGGTTATTATAATACAATATAAAATTTTACTGTAATATGCAACTTTATTGACATACTGAGCTGATTATTGTGATAATTATAATTATTAAAACGCTACTGTAACTGCGTATTTTTTAATCGGAAGTATTAAATATATTAATAGTCACAAAATACAACTGTCAATTTATTCTGTATATGGCAACACCCAGTGGATTATAAATCAGCATAACAACTCATTAAAATTCCTCTTCTGAGTCGCCTTCGAAAGCTACTTTAATCTCTCTGTTCAAACTTCTATAATATAGGATCTTGTTTCATATTTTCCCACTCTGAATAAGACTGATATAGAGTGGTAACTTCAGAGTCGCCAGACTGGATATTATTTTCGCAATTTTGGGTAAAAAATTCTAATATCACACTTTAAATGTGAAGAAATCGTATTAATTTGGAAAAAAAAATTGAATTTGTGTAAAAATTAAAAAATCACATCTGTCAACTCTCGGTAATTTTATTCATATTTCATTGCCGTAAGAAATCTCAATCCTCGGCAGTAACAGATTCACCAGTAAGCCGTAACAGCCACAGTCTATTAACAGGCGCTGATATTTTGCATAAAGTCATTTTACACTTAATCTTTAATACATTCATTCAATCACTTTGCAATACCTACTTACCGAAATATACATAAATGCATATAAATAGGTACCAGGCAGTATGGTCTAAATGACCTTAACCTCCACTTCATGAAATAATTAATTTTTTATAATTATGTTTTCAGATAACCCCAAATCATGTCAGCCAGAGCGAAAAGTACACTTCACACAGCTCCCATGTGAAAACTGTGGTCAAACAACGAAGGTGGCCCTGGTTCCTACTTCTGCTGTTACCTCTCCTTGCATATGGCTGTAAGTAAAAATATTGTTTTGTCTATTCTTATAAAATTATTCGAAATTTACTTATGTTTATTCATAGATATTAGACCAAAATTTGAAAATAGAAGAGTGGCCAGTATTAATATTGTATTTCATCGATAAATCATAGTGCTCGTGTGTTTTATTTCATTTGCGGTTTTAGTTATAGAAGCAATTTATTTAGTCTAAGACACCTGATAATAGACTGATATCGTTAAATTAAATTATTACGCAAGAAACAAAAAATATATGTTTATTTAACAACTTAGTTATCAAAAGACAATGCAAGAGAGACTTGTATATTTTATTATATTCGTAGTGTTTATTTATTTCTATAGGCAACAATTATCATAACTGCAGTTTGTTTCAATAGAACTTAATGATGAATTTCTTTGTCGATATTTTGTATTTATTGCATTGTAGAATTAGGTTTTATTATAAAAAAATTGTATTTAATGATTCCTACGATACAAGTCTAGGGCTTAGTGCAGATATCGCTGTTAAAGTGTGTTGCCTTATTCAAGTATATAAAATGAATATATAAATTAAATGTAAACTACGTTTTGTTAAAATTATCATAAACAAAAAAAAACTGAAAAATGACATTAATAACAAATTGAAAAATTCATTCAATTTATCGATTTGTTTAAACTACTATTGGAAATGAAATTTTGTTTTTTAAAAAATATAACCATAATTTAAATAAGTTATGGTACTAATATTGATTAATGGTTGCGTCAACTATTTTTTTGCTTAAATTTTTATTAAATTCTATTGAAATAGACGATATTATGTAGCTTGTATTCCAATATTGGTAATATAAAAAACTTTATATGTATATATATGTCTTATATATATTAGTAATATAAGAAAACATGTAATATTAATAATTTATTTCAGCCCACTATACATATGAAAATTGGGATCACATGGTTATGCCAAATTTAACAGATTTCCAATTAGATTTGTCAGAGTTCTCACCGTTGAGACTGACCAATTTCACGCTGCCGAATATAACGAACCTGAGCGTTTTTCCAAATCTAACATTGCCGGATATAAATATAACTCTGCCAGACATAAGGGATAATTTGCCAGAGATGTCGAAAACGTATAAAGAGTACAAAGATATTGTCCAGAACAGAATGGCGGATGCGTCTGATTATGCCAAAATTGTGATGGACAGTTGCTACGAGGAAATGCGACGGTTTTGGCGCGGCGTTATAGGATGATCAATAATATATATCGTTTTATATATTAGTACAATAGATTATATGTTTGCATTTAGAAAAAATAATGAAATTTCCTTTACCGTAAGATTTCAAATGATAATGTTTAAAAAGATTATTTATATAATTGAATTAATTTATTTTTGAGAGATTATTCTCATGCAATATACAATAAAGGGTGCATTAGTACACATCGAAATAAAAAAAAAAGTATTGTTTATGTAAACTATTTGATATTCACAGAGGTTTTAATATTTATTTTCAAATATTTAATTTTATTTATAATTTATTTTAAGCGAGCAGTGTGAATTGAATGATATATTTTTATTTTATTTTAATATTTTTTTAATATTTTCTAAATGCGAGCATATTTATAAAGTCTCTCACGAAATTTGCGGTTAAGCATTAAATCAGTTTATTCGATATAAACATAAAGTTTAAACAGGTTGTACATTTTTACTCATTATTAAATTAATTACAATTTTTTTGCATTAGCTAATGCATTAAGCAATACTCAAATAGCAAAATTGCTTTACAAATCGTCACTTGTTTGTGAGAGCTTTAATAAATACTCTCTTATGTACTTAAATTTATACGCATTTTGTTTACAAATAATAATATTCCTTTTAACAAGAGATTTATTATATTTAGTTCTGTTATCCATAAGGACGGAACGTTCGATCTAGTGATTTTAAATACATTTATATTTGATAATAATTTTCTTTCATATGTGTAAAGATTGTTGCAGAATATACTCTAGTATAGAACCGTCCTTATGTATAAATAGTTTATAAAATTAGATACCTCGCACTTCGATCAATAATAATTAGATTCTCAGTTAACCGCGTCTTAAAAACGTCTACTTAAAATACAAATATGCAAGTGCTGTTTTGCATATTTTGTTCCTTGTTTAACATTACTATCAAAATATGTTTGTCCTTATTATCTATGTGATTAAATTGGTGCCGTTGAATCTAAGTATTATTGATCAATGGGGCACCATTTATTATAAATATAATAAATCAGTCGCAATTAATATATAAAGCGTATATAATTATTTTTATGAATTTTATATTAAATGTCTAATCAGTCCTTGATTACAGAATGGCATACCTTTTTTTTTTTTTTTTTTTTTAAGTATAATTAAGAAAGATTGTTTAATTATTTAATTAATATTGTACTGTATATCTGTTATGAATAATTTTATGATATAATTTATTATGACATTCATCATCACATCATTCCTATTCAGATTTTTATTTTAATTACCTATTATGTATATAATAAACAGAATTAGAAAATATTGTCCTTTGCCTTCTATAGTATCATTCAAATCTTGACAAATCGTAAAAAAATATAAATACATCCATAAATATGAACTACGATTTATACTGGAACGAGACTCGGTATATAGGGAATAAAATATATGACTGTGCTCATAAAATAATCTGTAATTAATTTAAAATGTGTTTAAAATACAGTAAATCAAAATTTCCATCAAAGTACCAAAGTACAGTGTTCGTTGCTTATAACATATAGTTATCTGAATAATGTAAAAATCATACACGTACCTGACATGTATGAAACTCAAAGTTGTTAGGTTAGCTCCACATTCTGTATTAAAGGTCAGAGGCCAGAAGGAAACGTCGAATGATGCTTTCATCTCCCGTATTACATTTGTAGGTTGATACCTACGACGACGAGTTAAGCAATTAAAAAATGTAAATACTTGTTTATGATTTATTAACGATACTTTATCGTTTAACAGTGATATATTTTCTTTTACAAATCATGCAGTGAATTTAAACTTTTATTTAATTGCTTTTACGAATTGTTATTATTAACGACTTATGTACAGATCATGTACAGTGTAAGGATGACAATATTTTCTAATGTTGTGTTTTGACTATGCTTTAATTCAAGCTGTTATCCACTCGGTGGATTTCTCCTCAACAATGTACCTTAAAAACGTGGTAAACGTGCCATTTTATGTTCAAATAATTATATTTAATTGATTTTTTTTTTAATTCGATATAAATTTTACAATTGTGTTCAAAATATTTTGAAAGTAACCACTAGTCATATTCTTTTTCATTTTTAATTAAAAATATTGTTTCAAAGTCTGCGTTCGATTCTAATCATGTTTCTAATTTCGACTTTAATTGTACGCTTGGGTAATATAATGGTTCGGGTTATTTTAATTTATTAAGTAAATATAAGTTTAAAAGGGGTCACTCATAATTTACGTCACACGTTAAAATGTGGAGGGGGTTGACGAAGTGTGATTGTGGGTTGAAATGTAGGACAATTTCGTGACGACTCATTTTGAAATCTAATTTATCTAAGTATTGAAACACGAAATTTAAACTAGCAACAAAAAACTTTAAAATATTTTCAACTATATCTGTATGAGCATAATGTTTAAATTGTTTTGTTGGTGAGTTTACATTGGCTCTACTAGTGTTAAGCACTTACCGCCTAAGAGCCCTTTGAAAATGCTGTAACAAATATGTGACGTCGCACTAGGAAAGAAGAGTCTCACAAATCTGAGCAACTACGACGAGGACCGGGGATGGTCAAAAATTTTGAAATTCATGTGACGTGGCTTATGAATGGCCCAAAAATAAGAAAAAATAAGTTAGGTATTAAAAATTTGTATTTGTCACAAACCAAAAATGTGTTAACCCATACTTTGTTTTGAAACTTTCGGTATTATGAAAACTAATTTATTTTATGTATGGGTTTAGGAGTAACTGTAGTGTTTAAGTCAATTTTGTAATAACAACGGGCCCAACGATTCGATGTCGATAACGATGTACCTAATTTATGTTTTCAATATATTAATTTATAATATTCATGTGCAATTAACAATGAAAATCGTACAAATGTATGCATCCAGACTAATTTAAGATTTTTATTCAATTTAGGGCTTTTACAAACTAACGACACTTTGCTAATCGAAGACGAACCAACTCCGCAAACTGTCGCTCGTCTGTAAGAGCTCTAAAGCTTAATATTTATTTTTGTCATCAATGCTGATATTTTGATTTCATTATATTTTTCTACTATGCAACACATGTCTTTCTCTCGCATCCGTTCCCACATAATTCTTCCCTGTAACCAAATTATTACAATTATATCTCGGGGAAGGATAGAGGTTCAAACATCACCTATAAGAAAGTGGACGTACTGTGGCACGCTACACTTTTAGGTGAGTGGATATTAGTTTTTTTCATTGTCATATCACTCTGTCCTTCCCTGTTATTTGTTGTTAATTATCGTATGTGATTTTTTTTTTTATTTTAAATATTAAAAGCATTGTGTGGGAAGGACAGAGAAGTAAAGAACTTATATAATATAAGTAATTTTATTTCCAGGCTACAACTACTCGGACTACATTCTACCTCAAGAGAAACCAGTAATAGACACTTACAAGTCGCCTCAAATAGTACAGGATGTGGATCTGTCGAAGCGAATGGCGGCGCTCGAGGACTGGGCAGTCAACGTTGATTCTAAGCTGAAGCTGTTCGATCACAAACTGTCTAAATTTGATAATTTAGAAGCCCAAATAGAACAGTACTCTTTAAAACATTTGCAACGAAACTTTATTAACATCTTCAACTTGCATGACAACAGTGAGTCAATCAGAGCAAAATTAAAAGAGTATTTTGATAAGCATTATATTACTAAGGAGCAAATGCAAGTGATGAGCCAAGAAATCCACGAGAGGTTGATCAACTCGTGGAAGCCGGAAATGGACGAGGATAAGATTCGTGGTATGATACAGGAGTACTTGGCTGTGTTCGAGCGCCGCCAGATGGAGCTGATAGTTGAGAAGATAAAAGAATATGTAAAGGAGGTGCATACACACACAGTGCACCACGTGGAAACGGGATTGGACGTGGAAGCCGTGAAGAAAATTGTCGCTGGAATGCTCGATGTGTACGATGCGGATAAAACCGGTTTGGTTGATTACGCTTTGGAGTCTGCAGGTAATTGTAATTTAACCTATTTGTCATCTATAGCCAGGTTTCTAGGTAAAAAGAATCAAATGTCAAAGAGGTAGGCCTTTATTTATACTCTTATATATTTATTTATTTTTTTTATTTTTATGTATTTATTTATTTTTTAAAACATAGCCCTATTCAATCAATATATAATCAAATTACATCTATGTTAAGCCATGAATAGTTTCCACATTTCACCTTTTTATATAGTCCTTTATGGTCATAAAGAACTATGTCTATATAGGTTCTCTATGTAGGATAGTGTATACTCTTATGATTATATATTATAAAATATATCTATCTATACTAATATCATAAAGAAGAAAGATTTGTTTGTTTGTAATGGATTAATTCAAAAACTGCATTATCAACATGTAATACAGACAATATATTATTTTCAAAAGATCTATCTACTTGTATGAATCCAGATAGTGTACTTAGGTTAAGTTTTTTTTTTAAGTTATTCATAAATGTGTTGATATTATATAGTTGTTATTATATAATATAATGAAAAGTAACAACAACCAAAAATTTGTGCCTTACATACAGTCTTAGAGAAAAGACAAAAGATAGATTTACGAAAATATAGAATGAAAAATCAATTTACATTCAGTTCTTAAGGGCTCATTACACATAATGGAACCGTAATAACGCTAAAATACGTTATAAATACATAGCAAAATCGAAAAACAATCGCACGATAGATTGCCCCTGATCTTTTATAAAACTTTTTACTGACATTAATGCGTGTTAATACAGGGTGTATAACTTATACTTACTTATACTTGCACATTGATTTACATAGAACTATAATTTGGATTATATCTAAATATTTGATAGTGTGTAAAGCCCCTAAGCATAACATTTAATATTCGAACACCAACAGGGGGTCAAGTGATATCGACGAAGTGCACGGAGCTATACCAGATCAAAACGAAGCAGTACTCGATCCTGGGGCTGCCGGTGTGGTGGGTGTACACGTCGCCGCGGTACGCGCTCACGCCGGGCGCGATGCCCGCAGAGTGCTGGGCTTTCCAGGGCTTCCCAGGATACTTAGGTAATCAATAATAAAAATAAACATCTCAAGACAAATAACACAGCGCCATCAAGCAGAGTTCGTACTGTGGATACTAAACAATCGATAGATATACTTAAATATTGTTTAATAATTATATATTAAGTTACAGTTTATTATTCTTGGCAATGCTATTTGTTCTTATTTATTTACATCCATCTCTTCTTGCATTCTTCATCTTTTATTCTTATCTGTGTCCATATTACTGTTGCTTGCTTACTGTTGACGTAATGTCTGCAAGTCAAAAATCTCTAAAGGTTTAAAGGCGATCCCCGTGTTAACATAAGATTTCATTGTCATCTCCAGTTGTTCGCACGTACGCAGTGATCGAAGTGACGGGCTTTTCATTGGAACATATGTCTCGCTTGCTGGCCGTCGACGGGAAGATCGAGTCGGCGCCCAAAAACTTCTCCGTATATGTAAGTCAACTTCACATATCATACCACGCTAATGAACAAAACGGGGATTTTTATAAGTTTACATAATAAAATCTCAAACAATTTACTGTTTTTATATATGTATTCGCTTAAATTTTAGTTATGACTGTACCGTTTACGATCGTTATTTATTTTGTACTATCGCTATATACCTAAATAATACTGAAATATAAATTAATCTAACGATATGCCATTTATGAAAAACTATCAAACCATTTAGGCTTTTTAGGTATTACTATGAGAAATATACTTCCGAAAACATCATGCCATTTTTGATAAGGTAAAAGTTGCAAAATCACTCGTCTATGTAATAAAAAATTTTATTATTACTCGAAAGACACTAGTATTTAAATTAATAAAAAATATTACTTCTTTAAAACTGCAATACAATGTATATAACTTTAAATCAATGGTCCTAAGAACGGCATTGAGATAAATACCATTTTAGTTAATAAATACCAAGTTAGTCAACGGATACACTATTTACTTTAATTATTTTTTTTATACCTATCACGGGTAAGTTTTTTCTTTAAAATTTTTAATCTGTGAAAATATACATATTGTTTAAAAATGTACTGCTAAAAGTTTATATTATTAGAATAATATTGATTTCAACACTTTTATAAATAGTATTTGGCTTCAACTATTTTTTAATGTAAGCTTTATTGTTGAAAAAAAAAAAACACCAAATAATATTGCTTTAATATTTCCTTGCTTCTCATAGATCAATTTGTACAATGTTGTAATTTTTATAGTTCATATGTATTTTCTGTAGATTTAGTATATTATTATTTAGATTTTTGCCTGCTATTACGCGCGTGTATATTTCAAAAGTAGGCAAATGAATGAAAAAAAAAAAAACATTTTTAGATGGCGTATCAAGATAAACATACGCTAGATTTTAAGCTAAAATTTCAGGTGCACAACTGTGAAAATTGCATCCTATTTGATGCAATAGCTTTGCGTGATGCTGGAACAAACATACAGAGAGACAGATAAAATTTTTAATAATTATTGTTTTGACATCTGTTGGTCTAATTAATATCCCGTATATTATTTTAAATATCTTCCATATACAGTCATCATCCAATTAAAATTTTATTATATTAATAACTTAATTAGCCATATATTCATTAATTATATTAGTTATATAAAAGTATAAATTTAAATTTTTCAAAATGATTAAAATTGATAAAAATAATTTACTTTTTATGCTATTACTACACACGACACACAATTTCACAATCGGAACTTAAGGCGACGTGATTACAGGTAAATAGTACCAGAGGGAGACTTTGTACAAAAGTCGATTGCTTGGGTACCTCTGTCCCATTCATGTTTCTACCGTGAAGCAGTTGTGTTTGCATGGCTGTGTTTCGGTTTGAAGGGTGGGATATGGCGTGAATTTACTTGGTACAGAGGAATAACACCTGAGTCCTCAGGAATGTCAACGCATGGGGGGTATCATGGGCGAAACAGTATACTCTGTTATATCCATGGTATTGCTCACGTCTATAAGCGACGCTTACCACTTTCCATCAAGTGGGCCGTCAGCTTGTTTGCCATTCTAAGTTCCAAAAAAACCAGATTTTTTTACTGACGTTTCGTTCTTGTTGCGTTAAGTCCCAAATAGTTTATTTAAAATATGATTCAACAAAACTGTTAATATTATAGATAAAATTCCTTTTAGGTATCTTGATAAGCCCATTTAATTTCTATAACTACAATTTATTTCTCGATTCATAGTCATGCTTAAAATCCGCACCATATGTAGTTGACTATGGCTAGAGTGAACATTACTTCTTATGGCATACCCTTATTTGAAACTAGCTGTGTTTCCAATCTAATATTTTATTGGTGACTTTCATACAATATTTAATTACCCTATTTACTGCTTGGAGGCATATTTTAATATAACATTTAAGTACTTTCACTTAATGTCAAATAAAAAACGCCCGTGCAAAATTCTGCTTCTAGGCTACAGATGACTATACTCGCCTCCAGACCCACTGCTTTAGGCTATTATTGGATAAATTGTGTTTTAAATCAATTAAAGTATATTTTATTTATTTCAATTCCACATTTCTGTTGATAGCCTTATTTATTATCTGTATTTTTATTTTACTTTTTTATTTCAACACAATGTCCATGCATTGCGTAAAGATGTTGCCTCTCTTTGCTTCTGTTATCGCGTCTATCATGGGAAGTGTTCAGAGCAATTATTCCTTATTTAATATTAATACCGATTGGTGAATTTCACTACCGTACAATCTGCATACGAGCTAACTTTATTTCGACCATCTTGATAAATAGCGGTCCTTCACCGTGCATTTCTGTAGATATTATCTTTCACGCATGAACAGACTAACACCATATGGTTCCAATATAGAGTGGGCCACCCCTTTCTTTCTCGAGGGTGTGGTAAGAAGCGACTAAAAGAACTTAATGGTCGAGGAATGGGCAGCAACGTCCCTCTTAAAACATCACCTAACCTAATCCGCCTGCCAAGCGTGACAACTACTGGCAACCTTCCTTCCTTCGACCCCTCCTTATGGGGGAGGCCTATGTTTAGTATTAACCAATTAAAATTATAAAGAATTTTCTAGGCTCTTTCAAGATGGTTCCAACAAAAAAATTAGAACATTTCTGTAAAAAAAAAATATAATAAACTAAGTTTTATCTTTTTGATATCCGTAACTTTTGTTTATAAACCCCTAAAAGTAACGTAGTACAACATATTCATGAATTATTGATATTATCAACCATATGTATCACATAATAACGTATTTGCTTAGGCTCCAAATGCCCGCCTGAACTAGTAGTAGTGTTTTCTCCAGATCCTAAAATAATATTCACATCTGTTCCTTTTAGGGTATGTTTTCATAAGTAGTTTTCGATTGTGATTAGAATGTATTTATTCAATTGGCTTATTCATGAATGTGAACAAAGTAAATCTTAACGTTTTTTTTTTACTTTACTAATTCCAGGGTTTGCATGGCGAAATGGATCCAGAACCACATCTGTTCGGCGACTATATGTACGATGCAAACGGCACCGCCATACAGTACTTCCCCGTAAAATATCCCAAGACAACAAACATTGGCGGCGTGGACTACCCTGTTGCATACGACATCATCGAGCTGAGAGTCGAGAGCAATCATGGCAACCCGACGTACACGTGCGTCTACCGTTTTCGTGTACACGGCAACCCGCTCTCAGACATCAGAAGAGCAACCGAAGACAGCATCAAAGACAGCGAGTCGTAGCGACTGAAAAAAAAAACTATGATTTTTTTTTTATTGTACATTGAATATGTGAAGTGATAATGTGCGATGTGCGTTCGTAAAACGTCCATTTAAAAAGTTGTGTTCAATTTGAATTTGGAAGTGACCATTCCTGGATAATAATTAGCTCGTGAGAGCGAGGTGTGGCCTTATTTTATAATCGTTTTAATTTACTAACACATAGAATATAAAATCAAAAGTACAAATCTGTTTGTTGACTACATAGTGACTTACAATTATGTGCTTAATCTGGATAAGGACTTAACACGCACAATGACCACTAGATAGATACGCTTAGTTATATAGCTTGAGTACATTTTTATCTATATTTATTGGTAGGTTTTAAACATATTTTAAGTTTGTTATAAATTGGTTAAGATTCTGAATATTTAATAGTAATTTTCTCAAGTAAGTTGGACAAAGTTCTATTGACGACGGGTGTAACAATTATGGTACTGAGTCATAATTTTTAGGAAAGAGTGTCTACACCATTTTGTCTTATTTTTTATAATGTTTAAATAAGTCGATCAAATGCATATATTTTTAAAAAGTTAAATAGAATTAAGTTGAAATTCAGTGATACGTAATGGATACTTAAATTTTACTTGTATTAGACTTTTTTTTTTATAATCAGGCCCTGGTCTTGGCAAAAGAAGTCAATCATAGAGTCATGTAAACTCTATTGACTGTCTCAGAGATATAGAACTCTGTACTAATTCCTGTCACCCAGTTCTCGCCTAAATGAGCCGCGTCCAAATTTACATAATAGTTTGTATAGGCTTAAAAACTGAACTAGTCTTACGTTATAAATATGCCAATATAAATATAAGCGTTTGCACTTGTTTTTAACTAATATAGTCGGTAGTGGAAGCCCATCGGCCCTACTAACGTTGGATGAATCTTATTAGGTTTTACTTTAGGTTAATTAAATGATAAAACAATTGGTCAATGTATATTTGTACTCAAAATGCTTTGTTTTGTTATACTAGTATTTACCGTAATTTCGTCCGCTTAACCATTCCATACAGTGCATAAATGCCAAATTTTATAGTGATCGGTTAAGGCGCTATAAGGTAACAAAAAACAAATTTATTTTCACATTATATTAATAACAATGTTCAAATCCATCTGTTATTATAGGAATAACTCCAAATCATTACCATTATTCTATTTTAATATTAATATATTAATGTTCTATTGATAAAATAGATATTTTCGCTCAAAAAGTCATGAGCAAAAACGATATAAACAATAATGCCTCACATATTAAGATGGCAGATCCAACTTTCAAGTTAGTAAGGAAGGCTCAAAACTATTTGTATTTTTCAACTTATGTTCCTTAGGAGAAAATCTTCAACTTTATAATTTAATAATGATTTTAATTAAATTCTATAAAAAAAAAAATAAGGTCGAAAACTAAAATTGTGTATTTTAATACAAGATTTTTGAGTACAAATAAATGTTGACTTCATTACACTGTCCTATTAGTTTATACAAAGAATTGCACCAAATTGCACATGAGCGACTTAAGCTGTATTTCTTTTGTACACATAAAAAGACAGTTTTAATTTCATTTTTGAACCTATCAAATTGACCTACCTCTCAAATACATGACACATGAAATTCTGTATTGCAGTCCAACAATAATCGTCTCATTGGATTCATAAAAATACTTTGTTCATAATGTAATAATGATTTTGAAACTACATCCGCATCGACAGATTTAATAAATAACCGATACACTGAAATTACAGAGTACAGAAGCATAACACCTTGGTCCTTAGATATAGCAATGTTTGAGAGACACCATAGATATTGCACTGTGCTTTTATGTACATGTTATTGGTCATATTTATAGATGATGCTTATCCATCAGATGGGCTGCTAGCTTGTGTGTGGTCCCTGTAAAAAATATATCCGTCAGACAATTATTGAGACCAAACCAATTAACTTACGACCCAATAATGCATGTTTAAAAATTGGATATCCAGAACTACAAGGTTATTTGATGTAGTCATTGCGGAGACGCTAGAGAAATCAATTTTACGCAGTGAATTTAATGACAAAAAAACTTACAACAAACATTAATATGCATACACTGTTGTCATGGCCGTAGTTAGGGGGGAGAGAAGGCATTGAGGGGCAATGCGCTACTTTAAAAGGCCCAATGCATTGCCTTGAATGGCCTAATGCCCTACTTTAAAATTAAAGGCCCCAAGAAAATTAGATTCGCTACGGCCCTGATTGTTGTACATGTAACTGAAATTATTATGAACTACAAATATAAGTACTTGAATTATAGTTATGACAGTTTACAATAATGATTTGAAAATGTTGTCGATTTATACTCCAATTTCCATGTAAATACAGAAAATAATAGTGTATTTAGAGGTAGTTCTCACAAGAAAGAAATGTCACGTTTTGCTCTCAAGTTTTGTGATTTCTTATAATAATTACTTTGCGGAGGGTAGTTTGTAATATAGTAATGTAAAACTAGTGTGCAGAGTAGGTACTTTCTATTAATACAATAAATGCGTTCTTTATTTAAGTTTGATCTCTACACAGTCTAACTATAATACTAATTAACTACGCAACGAATTTTAACGCGGTTTTTGTCAATAAATAAATTGATTTAAAGGTTTATACGTAAAAATTAATATTGTTTTGTGTCAGTTTATTGAAATATGACGTTAATTGTTCAAGATGTCAAAAGAAATCAAGTCGGCTGAGAATTTTCATCAAAAACGCTACCTATCCTCTTGAGATATAACAAAACAATGTATGGTGATATTGTTTCTCTTTTATAGGTTTACAAAAAAGTCCGCGATGGCATATGTCTATCTTTTATTAAGGATAGCTTCCTATACTCATCTAGTTCACACTCAACGCAGCAAGCTGATGCAAAAAATGTAAGCATATATGCTCTACTACCCGTCAGAAGAGGGCGGGTCGTTAATAAATCCGAATTACTATATGACTTGAAGTACTGAGATAGTAAATCACAAAACTTGGTAGGATATCGCAGCGTCACAATGCTTATGTAGTTTTCTCTTAACGTTATTGGCTTTACATAATAATGGAGTCATATTAGTTATGTAGATTTGAAATTTAGAAAAATTATGTCGATCTGTCTAATGAAATTGTTTTATAAATGTCTGTTTAAATTTTGAAACAGTCTTATTTTATGTCCTATCCGCACTAAATATATAATATAGTAATATAAATTAGTATATAGTAATAACTTTGTAAAAGTTACCACTAACATTTTTCTTTTAATATATTCTTCGGTCCTCGTTTATAATGAAATCATGTGTTCTTATTTTAATTTATTCAGTTTTTTTTTTCTTTTTAATCGAAATTGTGTGTTTAGTGATGGCGATTCAACAATTGTATACCAAAAAGTATATTTATGTTATAAGAGCTATCAAGCATGGGTGATATGACTCATTTGTTACTTTTATTATTACCGTGCTGTGTGTATGTGTTATATAAACCCATGAATATCTCTCAGTTACGAATACTATTAAAATTTGTCACCCATGTGTGCTAGCTCTGTATACAATACTACTGAGAGTCTATATAGGTACATGCATGTGTGAGGATGAGAAATGAGACAATTATACGATTTTAGTTTATGTAAATAAATAAATAAAAATCTTCTTTATTCGTAACAATGGTGTAATTTAAACTTATTTTACAATGAATAATTAAAATGAATTATAAAAGTCTCTGAACTAAGTCAGCACTGTTTCTTGGGGGCTAGATGCAAATTAAAAATGTTTTAATATATTATATTAATAAATAAACCAGTGTTCGTGTTGATAATATAGAATACTAAATATGTTAATAATATAAAATAATGAAAGAAAAATACATTCAACTCAGCAGCTATGATCGCACACAGACACATCTCGGTTTATCTCGCTGTCTCCGGTTTCTTGTCGAATTGTGTTCTTTTTATTTATTTGACGCCATTTGTGTTTATAAAATATATGTATATATTAAAGTAGATACGACAATGTATGTGTTTGAATCCAACTTCAAATAATATTATAGTGAGCCTCCTATAGCTTCATTAGCTCTTTGGCCAATTTTAAACTAAGTTAAAAAAAAAATATCATCACCTTGTTATTTACAATGAACCCTAGTAAATTTTAATAATGTTTACCGCAATATTATTTGTTCTATTATTTATTAGAAATAATACAATTCTGGTTAACTGGAAGTCTGAAGAGTAAAAGAGAGACTAAGAGATATCTCATGTTGAAGTCGTAATAGTTATTTATAATTTATTTAATTTGACTAGGTTTTACAGAATTACTCTGTGTATCGCATAACGTGACTATTTTAAGTATCCTAATATGCTACAGACTTTCATAGTATGTACTTCAATAGGAAGTAAGTAAATTCTATTTGTCCACCGCGCCTATATCAAGCACAAATTATCGTGTATTTAATTCGTTCTACCTCACACTCGCGAAAGTCAAATTAATATTAACTTAAATTTATTACATGTTTATGAAAAACATCAAACATCCAAGGACACGATATTCTGGCCTGCATATTTTATATTTATTTGTTGAAAGTTGGATAACGGCACTAAATATAGAGAATATCTACTAGAACTATGTTCAATTGCGTCTTTATTTATGTATTTGTAGAAGAATTTTAAAACTGTTTTATTATACTGCTTTTATGTAATTATGTGAAAATATTTGTGATGTTAGAAATAAAAGTTGTATGAATTAACGACTATTATTTTGTCGATTTCAATAAATGAGTATTTTATTTATGACTTTTAGAATTTTACCCGTTTATACATATCCTCGTGTCAATTCTAACGAATCTATCTATCTGCCTATTTTTGTTTTTAAATAAAAATTCAATTCACTTGGAAAGGTTTACTGGAAGAAATCTCTTATTAGAGATAAGCTCGCCTTTGTACATGACGTTTAAAATTAATTGTTCTTAACAATATGTTTGTGTACAATAAAGAATCTACTATTTTAATAATATTTTTATTACTTAAAAAAACGAATCAAGAAAATAATAAAATCTTTGTAACTGTTGACAGTTTGAGCACAAATTAAAATATACTTTTTTTTTCCTGTAACTTCGGTTCCGCTGTTTGCTGCGGATGGAGTAATTATTTTTATTTTAAATGTATTTTCTATTTAGTTTGAAAATTGAAAATCATTGTGTGATTTACTGATTTATTTCCTATATTCCTACGTTAATACAAAATTGATAAAAATACAATACTTAGTTTTGTAAATTTAAGGTACCTTATAAAATTGGCAGTACACATTTTTATACTTTATCACCAATAATTTTTTATTTGACTTAGTTAAAAAATACTTTGGTCCAAATACACTCTATCACCTCACAAATAGTAGACTGAAAAAATTTGCCCGATATCAGACATTAACTTGGTCTGGCGGGATACTATGACCTCTAAATCTAGCAACATTTTTTAATTTATTTTTTGGACGCCATCTACCCCTTATAAACATACTTGTACATTGCTATAGAAATAAATATCTACAATTTTTGTGAGACATGATTAAACATGTTTGAAAAACACCGTATTCAAAGACAAATCTTTCAAACATAAACATAGGGCCATGAAATATTTTTTGAAATTTCAGGGCTGAACGAAACACAAATTTGATGTTAAAATTACATAATACATATCGTATAAACATATTAAAAATGTTAAAATGTTGTCCCTTTGGACTTTTATGGCAGGATTTGTGACGAACAATATCTTAAGCTCCTTTTACTAGGCCGATTTTGGTATGAACAAAAACACGAAATTGACTCCGAGAATTCGGAATTTCATTTTATGGTAGAACCCCCAGTATAGTAATATTAAAACTGTAATTCTATATATTGATGCGACATTCGTGATACGGTGGCGGCGGTGTCTCGCACCTGTCTGGTGGTAACCGAACCGCGTCTACTGCAATTCTTTGGGCTCGAAACTGAGTGCTACCATCAGGCAGAGAAAGCTCCCTACGTATTTGCGGAGGAGTCGCCAAATCCGGATTCACCACGTTACTCCAAAGTAAATTTGCTCTCATATCTCCATCCGCTACTCTCTGAGCTCTCCGCCTCTGTCTTTCTGTTTGCGTTTTTATACAGTTCCACTTTCTACATTTACAAATTTCCCTCAGCCATATATAGGTGCCGATTATCCCAATACCCAGGCCTATCTCGAGACCCATAATGAGCGCTTGCACCGCTGAAAAATCTTTGTCAAATTTCTCAAACGGTGTCAGTGTTCTATTGGTGTCCCTGGTAACTGCTGGCAACGTTGTGTTTTTCTTCACAGTCTGTGTCACATTCCATACGTCATTTATATCGACTGCTTTATTCTCTTCTACTACAGATATCATTCTTTCAAGCATTTTAGGTCTCGACCTCCGACACTGTTTTGAATATGATATTTCACGTGACACTATCCAAGCCTCAGCTGCGATAAATTCTGAACTGCATTTCAAGTAATCATTTTTCAATTCCAATCTAGTTAGCTTGCGTAATGGTTCGAGCACAACGGTTTTAAATGATATTATATAATTTTGACTCAAATCCAATTTTTTTAAATTAGGCAGTCGCTTAAAAAGTCTCTCCGGAAATAATTTGATTCGACAGTTTTGTAAGTTTAGTACCTGAAAATATAAAATTTACAGTCATAAAAAATGTTAATTTCAAATGATCCTCTGTAAATGAGACAACTGGAATTAAATGCTACATCTATTTCGTTGTTGAGAAGCATTCTCGATTGGTGACTTTGTACATATACATATACATTTCATTCGGCGATTCCCGATTATATGAAATAGCAACTTCAAATGAGTTGCAGGGTGTTCTCTCCTCCTATCAACCATCCTCACCTATCATACCGCACTGGTGATAAACGGCTGATATAATGAAAAATATCACCATGCGCGAACTTTTTTATCCAATTGTAGACTAGTTTGTGATTAGTGCTCATCATCATCATCATCATCCTACCCTTATCTCAATTATTATTTGGCGTAATATATTTTTTATCCATATTACAAAAAGATTTGGCTTATAATTTTACGACCGGCCGCCTGCCTGACGTCAACCCTCTTTGGGAATTCTTTGTGCTCATATATGACATAATAATCTTAACCATGTTTTATTTTTATGTATCCCTTAATTATATACTCTTTGGTATCCTTCATATGGCACATAAAATATTGGTTGGTCACGACGTTGATTTCTCGTTTTTATGTTTTTTTTTTAATGACTTATAATGGAATGGTAACCCTGTCTGCGCTAACGGTATACGCTGACAGAGCAGCAGAGATGATAAATGAAGATGAAAGCAGGTCAGCCCATCGTGATGAATACACCTGGAACTCAACCTACTAGGGTATATTGCTAGCAAATGGACTGGTAGTTCGCATTACTAACAAAGCCTGTCCCCCCTCTCGTTCTTGTGGTTGGCAGTAACATGATTAATCATGCCACATTCAATATGCATGATGTTCTTATTTATAGCCTACTAGGAGTATAACGACAAGGCAAGTGAGTGAGTGGAATAAAGTGACGAATATAACGTCTTATCTCTCTGTCTCAGTGATTAATACACTGACACTTCAAAGCAAAACAACTATACATACTTACATTAAAATAAATACCGCTGGAAATATTACACAGCCATCTAGTCTCAGAGTAAGCAGTAGATTTGTATTACTGTATGACATATTTATATATATATATATATATATTGTCGTGTGGTCCCAGCGTAGAACAGACCACCCCTTTCTTTTCCGTGGGTGTCGTAAGAATCGACCAAAGGACGGCGAGGGATGGACAGCAGTATCCCTTTTAAAACTACTGTCAAAACCCCCCAAGAGGGATGCTTATGTTCAGCAGTTGACAGTTTAAAGCTGATATGATAATGGTATTTTTTTTTTTTATTAAAAATACAAGAAAACAAATGCTGGTATTCTACGAGATCAAACTCGCAACTAACGGATTGTGAGGCGATGTGATCCAAGGATGCCTGAGTTTTTTTGCAAAGACATTAATTCTTAATTTCTTCTTCTATCTTATATCTTATTAATTTCTATTTGTAAATAAAAAGTTTATGAAGATAATTATTACAGATTTTAATGAAATTCAATGACCATAATATCCTGAATTCATGGGATGCTTCTTATCTTAATCTACACGAACAAAGCCGCGGATTTTATTTAGTATAATCTCGATATACGTAAAAGGCATACCTGTAATTTGTCGTGTATTATAAAAGGTTCGTTTTTCAGTGTTTCGAAAATATTTCCCGATAAATCGAGAATATCTAGTTTTGGTGTGTCCGAAAACAAATCTGACTGGATGTCTCTCAGCCGGTTATTGCTTAAATCCAATTGCACCAACTCTTCCAAACCGGCGAACGCGTGTAAACCAATCCAGTATATCAGATTGTAAGATAAATTTAAAATTTTCAGCGAACTGTAACCAATCTCCTGCAAATAATAGAATCGTTGATAACTTCTAAAGACAATACAAAAACATCTTACCTAATCATTTCTTTCTAATATCAATAAGTATGGAGCGATAACAATAAATATTACATAGACAGTAAACTTTAGATCAATACATATATTTTTCATTAATTAGTTTTGAAGTAAATACAGTGACCGTCGTGTCGTTCAAAGTTAAATACATGTAAGAAATAAAGTAAACGAAGCGAACCGATTTTGACAAAATCGTTGAGAATATTGACTTTAGACGATATAGCGATTTCATAAAAAAAAAACATTTTGCAAGTGAAAGTAGAAGAGAAAAGGAAGATCAAGAAGTAATTCGATACATGAGTCAGATAAATAAATACCACTGGATATATATATATTTTTATATGGTTTTGTCATCCATATAAAAAAAATATATATCTAGTGGTATATTTATTTGTCTGCGCTAGCGGTATACACTGGCGAAGCACTAGTGAGGGATAATAGTGAGAATGAAAAAGTAGTTCAGTTAGCCCATTATGATGAATACACCTGGGTATATTGCTAGCAATGGGACTGGCAGTCTGTATTACTAATAACCCCCCCCCCCCTCTCCCCCCTCCCTCTACTAGACATATTACACAACGCCATCTAGTCCCAAAGTAAACCGCGCTTGTATTAGGGATATTACACAGCTGATAGACGTACCTTTTTTTAAAAAAAAAAATACATATTATGTGTAGAAATTTCCCATTATATATATTATAGAAATCGTAGATAACATTTTGTAAAGAAACATCAAGTCTGTTCTGGGACAGAGCCAATTAGAGACAGATTCGTTATTTGTTCCAAAAAAAAAATATCGTACCTTATAGCAAAAATTATCCAATTCTGTAATAGCGTTGTGGCTAAGACTGTACACTTGAACAATTCTCGGCACTCCCACGTCGACTTCTATAATATTTTGATTACTACAGGTCGCTCTGTTCAAACCGTCTTCCATATCACAATCGCACTGTTTCGGACATAGTTGACCACAAACTATACTGGCGAACCATAATACAAATACAGCACAATACTTTAACCCCATTTCTTATGATTTAACACGATATGTTCAGATGAAAACTTCAGGTGCATTGTTTTCTTAAAGGAAAATGCACTGACTCAAACGGTGTAATATAAAAATGGAACGTTGACAAATGGCGATGCGAACATACAACACCTATCTAATCACTACGATAAGATAACCGCTTGCTTTTATAATAAAGACAAGGAGTTTTATCTTCATTGACTAAACATAAGTATTGTTCGTTTTACATGAAATTGTATTTGATTGGCGTACTACATTTAGATTCAAGCACAAGGACTCTAACATCAAAAATTATTAATCTAAGCGGTTGAACTTTTTTTTCGATGGGTGAAAATGGTATGGTAATCCCGCCTGCGCTAACGGGATACGCTGGCGGAGCACCAGTGAAGGGTGATTGATGAGAATGAAAACAAGTTAGGTAGCCCATCATGATGAATTCGTCAGGAATTATCCATGATAGTTTCCAGGGGGAACCGCGAGGAGGTCGACCTGGTTGGGTATATTGCTAGCAATGGGATTTTTATTCTCCATTTCTAACAAACCCTTTTCCCCCAAATAATGGAATGTTACCCCACCTGCGTTAACGATATACACTGGTGGGGTACCAATGAGGGGTGATAGATGAGAATAAAAAGGCTGGTCAATTAGCCCATCGTGATGAATACACCTGGAACTCAGCACGATGGTTTCCAGGGGAAGGAGCACGTAGAGGTCGACCTAGTTGGGTATATTGCTAGCCATGAGGCTCTTAGTCCCCATTATTAACAATACAATACGACTATAACGATTAACTCTTGAATTGAATTTAGTCACAATAATCAAATAATAAATTACAATATGTATTCTTTATTGCACTTGTAAATTACATAGATAAGACACATAAATGTCACAATATAAGATATATTTAGAAATAAGTCTTGCTCACAAGTAAGATTAATGATCCTTAATTATAATTTTCAAACGACTTTAAAATGGAGAATGATTTTGATAAATTTCTATTCGATTATAGTTTTCCACATATTAGACGATATATCCACGATATTAAACGATATATTTTACATACAGAATATAAAAAGGCGTATATATATATATATATATATATATATATATATATATATATATATATGTAAATAATAATGCGCGGAACATAAATATTTTTATATAAATTCATAAAAACATTAATGATTCCTTATATATCATTTCAAATAATAATGAATTGAGAAATCTCCACCTTTTTTTCTTTAGGTACGACTATGTTAATGCTTATACTGGTTGGTTGTTAATATATTAAAAGAGATAGTTCTACGTTTCATGTATGTACACCTTTCATATATATTTTAATCTCTAACCACTTTTATCTCTATCTACTCACAATTTTTTAATACCATACTTCGCCCTGCCAATATTGATTTTATAATTGATGGAGCTATGAGGTAACAAACAAAAAAAAAAACAATTGAGAACTGTCTTTTTGGAGTTGGTTGAAAAAGGTAAGTTAAGGTAGACCTGTTTTTGGAACAATCACGACATTGTTAACAGACTTTCTAAATTATGAAAATAATGATATTGGACGGTAGATTTGAAATAAAAACCCTTACGTTGTTACGCTGGGCTAAATGAGATCTTCCTTATTTAAAGACTACAGTCACTTTACATGATATAAGAGCCGTGAACTTGTTTGCAATTCTATCATAAAAAAACTCAATTTTACAAGAACAGAACTGAATTTACTTGGTTATGCATTTACTTATATATATATATAGAGTAGTGGAGCGAGATATTATTGGCTACGCGTCGTCGGTATAAAACTGTCGTTCTATTTCTGTACGTAGGTCAATGTCGAGCGTTGCTCTCGTACCAATTACTAATCTACCTACCTATATGTTTATAGTAGCAGATGGGGAAAAACAAACGAACAATCATTTTCATTACTTTTGTTCTAACTGAAAAAGGGTCCTGGGTGAGAATAGAACTAAAAGGTAATTAAAAGACAAGTTAAATTTTTCGGATTTTTTTTTTTGTATTTTCATAATTTTTTATAATTTATAAATGACCTAGTAAGAAAGTAGTCTTATCCGTTTCAGCACATACAATCATCATTCATGAGATTACAAAAGATCCTTTGGCGAGTGCAGTACCGAGGCCGGCGGTCGAGGCGCGCCCGCGGCGCCGCGCTCCGTCCTGCCGTCACTATTACGATTTAATTACATATAATATCTTACGTACAATTAAATTAATTAACGGAGATTACAAGCCTGAGTTGAGCAGCCGGCCGCGCGACCGACCGGGCCGCGGGCTGCACGAGGCAGCGACGCGTCCTGCGCTTAGAAGCACTTCCTGTGCACAATTGATGGTCCGGACTCATCGTACTCTTGCTTCGAGATCCACATCTGTTGGAATGTGGAGAGGGAGGCCAAGATGGAACCACCGATCCAGACGGAGTATTTGCGCTCAGGCGGGGCGATGATCTTGATTTTCATCGTCGACGGTGCAAGGGCAGTGATCTCCTTCTGCATACGGTCGGCGATGCCCGGGTACATGGTGGTGCCTCCAGACAAGACAGTGTTGGCGTACAGATCCTTACGGATGTCGACGTCGCACTTCATGATCGAGTTGTAGGTCGTCTCGTGGATACCGCAAGATTCCATACCCAAGAAAGAGGGCTGGAAGAGGGCCTCAGGGCAACGGAATCGCTCGTTACCGATGGTGATGACCTGGCCGTCAGGTAATTCGTACGACTTCTCCAGAGAGGTGGATGAAGCGGCGGTGGCCATTTCCTGCTCGAAGTCCAAAGCGACGTAGCACAATTTCTCCTTGATGTCACGAACGATTTCACGCTCAGCTGTGGTGGTGAAAGAGTAGCCTCGCTCTGTGAGGATCTTCATTAGGTAGTCTGTGAGGTCACGGCCGGCCAAGTCCAGACGCAGGATGGCGTGGGGTAGTGCGTAGCCCTCGTAGATGGGCACTGTGTGCGAGACACCGTCACCGGAGTCCAGCACGATACCAGTGGTACGACCAGACGCGTACAGGGAGAGCACGGCCTGGATGGCGACGTACATGGCCGGTGTGTTGAAGGTCTCGAACATGATCTGTGTCATCTTCTCTCTGGAATAAAAACATTTTACTTGTTAGATAAAACTGATAGTGACAGGTACGTACTTAATGAACAGTGGTACCCAGTTATAATTATATGATTATTTAGTAAATTTCAAAGTTTTTAACATACCTGTTGGCTTTAGGGTTGAGCGGGGCCTCAGTCAGGAGAACGGGGTGTTCCTCGGGAGCGACACGCAATTCGTTGTAGAAAGTGTGATGCCAAATTTTCTCCATGTCGTCCCAGTTAGTAACGATACCGTGTTCAATTGGGTATTTGAGGGTGAGAATACCTCTCTTGCTCTGGGCCTCGTCACCGACGTATGAGTCCTTCTGTCCCATACCGACCATAACACCCTGATGGCGAGGACGTCCAACGATCGAGGGGAAAACGGCACGGGGAGCATCATCCCCAGCAAAACCGGCCTTGCACATACCAGATCCATTGTCTACGACCAATGCTGCAACTTCGTCGTCACACATTCTGAATTAGTCTGAAAATAATTAAATTAACGATAAGCGAACTCTATCGTATACCTTAACATCACCTATACGCTTTTATTATTCTAACTTTTCAGTTACAATTAAACCTAAATTATAGTAACATAACAATCATTCCCATATAGAGTGACACGTGGGCAGAGAAGACCTACGCGACTATTAAGAAATACGCTAAGTGGGTGGACGATGGTCTCGCACTTGGAATCCAAATATGGCTAGGTCTAACACAAGAGGCCCCGACACTATATGTGGCAAGCATTTGGATCGTATGAAGCTACTTAGCGACATTTCTCTGATGTGGGTACCTCTCATTAAACGAGAAAGTGGAACACTGAACGGAACTTTCAAATCGTTAAAAAATAATTATGAAATTTGCAATAAATTTTGCTTATAAGGAACCCGACCACGCCCTACCACAACCGGCTATTCCCGATTCCCCGGCCGGGCGTGCGACCCTGCCAGCCCAACCCTAAACGACGTGTCACTGACCGCACATTCACAATTTAATTGCACTAATTCATCACAACACAAAATCACTAAACACCACAAAGGAGATGAAACGCATATCAATTTCAACTTACTTTTAATTAAATAGTCCTATTATAAATAAATAAATTATATCGCTATTGCACAGCCTCGGTAACGCTGTACAACACTTCAACTCGGGCTCACTTCGTGGAATGTCGGCGAGCGCGGCAGGCGGAGTATATAAATGAGACTGGTTATCGGGGCGCCCCTACCCGCGCCGCGGCAGTTCTCCACCAATCACAGAATACGTGAGGTTTCGTGACCATATATGGTATTCCTCTACAGAGAGCCTGCGCGTCCCCCCCCCGCTGTCCGCGCAACCCCCGGCACTGATAGCGCGCCACTTGATAACGAAGATTTCCAACAGAATTCACATTGGGCACTTGGCAAGCAGACCGATTCTCAGAGTCGATCGTCTAGTCTATTATATTGGACTAACGATAACAACAGCTGGATTGAACGCAGTGTGATAAGGAAAGTCCAAGTTTGGCACTCCGCCAAATCGTATTCTATATTACTAAGCACATATAACTATAGGCAGGAATACATTTGAATTAGTTTCATTGATTACAACAGCAGCCTACCAAGTAGGCGTATTTTACTTAAAACTAAAAGCTTATAAGAATTTATATGGATACCTAGGTACCTACTGCCATAAATATATAAAATGGCAACAGAATATAATGCTTGTAAGTTTATTTAAATATGTAAGTTTAGAGACAATTATTTAATTGACTTACCACAAGATTAGCAAAAACAGAATACAGCAATAACGATCCGTGAGAAATGCCGGCCGGTTTCTTTCTGTTCTGTCACTCGCTCGCACCGCGATCGTTCGCTCGTGTAGCGGAGTGTGGATTTGTGGAGGTCGCTTTGCTTCACTACGCCGGCGCCACGACACAATGGACTCGCCCAACAGACCCTACTGCAGGTGCTAAACAATTTCAAAATTTACCACAATTTTCGTTTCAATTATCACCTAACGACCTGCAACACTTCTTCATTAACAAACCTAATTGACAGATGTCATGCATTTATTCATAATTTGAAATAAGAATGTTATTTTTTTTTCGATTACAATTGGACTCGCCCAAGCTCCCCTCTTGTCGCAACCGTTCGCTTTGCCATATATGGCAATCGGTATAATCCCGTCTTGTGATTGGTGCACGCCAGCAACGGTCGTCGTAGAGATATTGCGCACACAGATAAATGTTTTGTTGGTAGTTGTGACGAGTATTCCATTCAATGACAGCAGTATAACGCAACTATGTTATGAAGATGTAACTATTGAACCGACTTTTTAATTTGTTCAGGTTATATTAAAGACGTTGCATTATCTGTCGGTATGTAGTACCTCCTATGTGTTTATCTTTCTTTTAAAGCTATCATTAATTATTTTCTCCATGACAGTTCCCATGTAAAAACGTAGTCATCATAACATACCTAATTGCGTACTATATTTAATAATCTTACTCAAGAAGGCCATTTCAGTAGGTAAGTACTTACCTACTATACTAAGTATGGATGACCTCCGTGCAATGGCAGGCACGTTGCTTTTTGTAAGGAGGTTCCGGTTTCCGGAAATTCTGTATTGGATATTCAGTCAACTTATTTTATTTTCTCTTTTTTCCATTTTGAAGGCTAATAAAATAATTGAAGAAGAAGTAGACATTACGCTAAGACTAAAGCTGGGTATGGCTATTATAGTTTGGATTTAGTACTTTTTTTATGGGTGGAGTTCACCTTTGTATCACTATATTTTTTATTTTATTTTTTTTTTCATATTTTTTAGTCAACAAAGTTATTTAAATAAATAAATAATAAAATAGCAACTCCGCCTACGCTATTAGTATACGCTGACAGGGCCCCAGTAATAGATAATAAGTGAGGATGAAGGTAGGTCAGTTGATCCTTGTGAAGAATTCCACAAAAATAAGCACAATGTTTTACAGGGAGAACCGCGTGGAGGTCGACCTGATAGCGTATACTGCGAACATTAGATCTATTAGAGTCTTATTGACAATCCCTTTCCCCCGATCACGACTATTACCATAAATACTTTTTAAGTAGATATAGTTCACTATTATTATTTATTATATTTATAACTAGCCGTTTCCCGCAGCGTTGTCCGCTTCTATGTAGTTCCCGTATATTATTCTCATTGGAACTCTTCATGAATCCGGTCTTATATGATAGTTATCTCTATATGATAATTACATAACTAATATCTTCATAAAGTTTCAATCAATTGAACTGATCGGTTATTTTATAGCATTTTATTTATACGTAATTCTTTAGATTGATATAACTTTTTTATTTGTGAACGGATTGAAATAAAATAAACACTAAATGTTAAGTGGGGCAAACCGCAACGCATTATTGAAAACCGCATTCAAATCGGTTAAGCCATTTCTGAGATTTGAAAGTAAATAATCTTTATACCTATTCAGATTTTTTTTAGTGGGTGATAATGGTATGGTAACCCCACCCGCGCTATCGGTATACACCGGCGGGGCACCAGAATATATAATAGGATATATTGATGCTAGCAATGGGGCTGTCAAACTCCATTGCTAATAATCTCTTTCCCCCCCTATTCAGATTATTTGAGTGAGGCACTAGAAATTAGTTCTTAAATTCTAATAAATCTATCGCTATAACTTTGCTTTTCTCAATAGATATTCTAAGGGCGAAGGGATTACTAGTAATGCGGAGTCGGTCCTATTGCTTGCAATATACCCTGGTAGGTCAACCTCCACGTAGTTCCCCCAGGAAACCATCGTGCTGAACTCCAAGTGTATTTATCTCGTTGAGCTGACTTGCCGTCCCATTCTCATTCTTGACTAGTGAACCGCGTGGAGGTCGACCTGATAGGCTGTATTGCTGGCAATGGGTCAGTTAGACCCTATTGCTGGGGGGAAAGGGATTGTTAGTAATGGAGATTGAGAATCCCATTGCTAGCAATATACCCAACCAAGTGGGCCTCCTCGCGGTTCCCCCTGGAAACTATCATAATTAATTCCTGATGAATTCATCATGATGGGCTAACTGGCCTGTTTTTATCCTCATCGATCACCCTTCACTGGTGCCCCGCCAGCGTATCCCGTTAGCGCAGGTGGGGTTACTATTCCATTTTATACCAATAATCTCTTTTCCCCTTAGCTGAAGGCTGTACCCGATATCTAGGATGGGTATCAGTCAATGCTGAAGTGGATACGGCTCGCCGAGCCCCGTTTTTAATACATTTATAGAAAGCTTAGATACTAAGGGCTCCTATTTATATCAGTTAATCAATACATCTCGATCATGCGAACGACGTCACGGGTAATAACTAATAAAGAAATATTTCACACATCAAACTACCTGTGATTGAAATAACTCTTAAAATACCGGCAGATATAAATTTGTTTGAACTTAACTGAAAAGTTCCCCATCATATCAGCCGTTAATTGTCCACTGCTGAACATAGGCCTCCCTTTATAGAGGGGTTTGCCAGTACTTAGTTTACTTGGTAGACGGGTTGGCAACCGCAGTTTTTTTTATGGATGATAATCGAATGGTAACCCCACCTGCGCTAATAGTATACACTGGCGGGGCACTAATGAGGGACGATAGGTGTTGATGAAAATGCAAGGTCAGTTAGCCCATCATGATGTATACACTTGGAATTCAGCACGATAGTTTCCAGGGGGGACCACATGGAGGTCGACCTGATTGAGTCCATGCTAGCAATGCGACTGGTAGTTTGCAATACTAACAATCCCTACCCCCCCAGTAATCGCAGTTTTTTTTAATGGATGATAATGGTGTTGTAACCCTGCCTGCGCTAACGGGATACACTGACGAGGTACCAGTGATAGATGACTGATGAGAATGAAAGCAGGTCAGTTAGCCCATCCTAACGAATTCAACTAGAACTGCCCACAATGGTTTTCAGGGGGAACCACGTGGAGGTCGACCTGACAGGGTATATTGCTAGTAATGAGGCTATTTTACCCCATTACTAACAATCCCTACCCCCCAGCAACCGCAATTAGGTCATGGAGATGTTTTAAGAGTAGCGCTGTTACCCATCCCTCGACTAATAAATTCTTACAAAATCCATGGGAAAGGAAGGAGTGATTTATTCTATGCCGGGACCACACGGCAATCCAATCTTGCTCCTCATAATTAATATCAATTTATTGTTATTCATACCGAAGCGATCAAACAAATTTAATGAAGTCTTTATAAGTTCATATCAATTAGCAAGTAACCTTCCTGCCTGTTTGCTTTGCTTTAAAATAAACATAATAAATACATTACAGTAGGCGGGTTTCACCAGTTCATCGACCTGTTACGTAAAATACCTACTTGCTCTTAGGTTTAACAACACCAAGTGTCGATTTAAAATTCCATAAAATCATAAACGAGAAGAGAGATGCACCATACTACTTTTACAAGGCTTTTACTAAGTGAAACTTAATAAATATGTATATTAAGTCTAATGTATACATGAGATAAATATCAGCTACTAAATTTTAATCAAACAAGTAGGTACCCAGCACCACCTGCCCACCTCACTTTCGCTTTTAGCGACATTCCTCCCGTCATAGTTCACTATTGACCCGGGATTGAGCGGATACGTTATAGCTGTTATATATTCGATGCTCTAGAAACTCAAAAACGGGTCACTTTTTGTCACCTAATTGTCAAATTAGCTGACTCTTTATTTAAACAGTATTCTACATATTTACGGATACAATGTATCTTGACGTATTAATTAATAAATAAAATGAGTATTTACGCATTAAAAATATAAGACAAAATAAATATAGAAGTTATAAAAGGAATCACTCATAACTTATTTATCACGCAAAATTGTATGAAAAAGTTGACCCATTTTTCTCGAAGCATTTCTATTGAGCATTTCTATTTCATTCTATATAATCTAAGGTTATAGGATATCGCTTAGATAAATAGATAGATACTCTTTATTGTTTCCTCTAAAAGATTACAGTAGTAAAGTTGTTCTAAATACAAACAATTTGTTTGCCATTGTAAGTTGCATAAAAAAAATTATAAGAAAATATTACACTGAGAAAACAATGGGAGGACTTATCGCTAAAAGCGATCTCTTCCAGGCAACTTTTGGAGTTTGATCCTAGATTATTACCTCCTTTTTCATAAAAAAAAAAATTATAACCTTCAATAAACCTTTTTAACCATTACACTGTTTCGTCATTTTTTTTTTAAATTGGGAATTCAGCGCAAGAGAAAGAGACAAAACCGTTCAATAGCTAAAACAGGTTTGACGTTTTTATAAATAAGGGGGTTAGTCGTTAGCATTTATCCGTTTGTCGACTGTATGTCAATGATGTGGTGTTTTAAAATAAAACATATAATTAATATAATAATAAACAGATTTAAAGTTAGACCTACAGTAATACACAACTGTGAAAACCTCATTCAATTTTGTGCAGTAGTTTTTGTGTGATGCAGGAATCGACATACAGACAGACAGACAAAAATCTATTTTTTTTTGTTTTGGCTTCGATGCATTATTATTAATAGACCTCATATTTTTTTTTCTTAAATATTTTTTATATATTATTACAAATAGTAAGATAACCTTGTATATTAAATAGCATCAGAAATATAAAATCGTTTGCATGAATATCTTTGTCTCTAAGCTCATCTAAATCCAGAAGTGCAACAAATGCATCTCAAAGACTTGAAACCCAACACTAGTAAACTCAAATCAATTTGAGGCAATTGGGTGTATCCCAAAGAACTAAAGAACTCCAAATCAAATCCAAATGCGATTGATGTGATTTGTGAGATCCTGATACAGCATCTACATAGAACAGATATACCCAGAAAATAAGATACTAAGAAGTATGCTGGGACAAGAACACTACTACGAGCAAGCGATGCTTATGTGCGTATTCTGTGACATCTAAAAGTAGTGACTTGCTTCCAGGCAAAAACATGTAAAAAATAACGTTAGCAACTAAAGATTATAAATTGAACTAGCGGCCCGTCCCGGCTTCGCACGGGTGGACATTCTTACAACATTTTAAAAAGTGGTAATTGTGACATAACGATAATAGTTGTACGTATAGTAACGAGAAGTTTTTTGTAGTTATTGATATTTTCTTCAATATTGTAGAACATACTTTTGTTCTATCACCAATAGTTTCCGCAGCGCACGCGACGAAAGGTATTTTATAGCATTTTTTTACATCTTTAGTTACGTTACTAAAATTTTAGTAAGGGTCCCTAATCTTTTGTGGCAATAAATATAGCCTATGTTACTCAGGGTGAATGTAGCTTTCTAATGGTGAAAGAATTTTTGAAATCGCCAAAGTAGTTTTTGAGTTTATTCATTACAAACATACATACACACAAAGATACAAATCTTTCCTCTTTATAATATTAGTGTAGATAATACCCTCGTTTCCCTATACATGAATATTTTTCTGTTATCCAATGAATCGGTACGTGTAGGCCTAGTTACCTGTCACATGGTTTTTGAGGCGTATAATGCAATATTTACGCACGAAGTACCTCTACACAGATTAGGTTCCTTTATATAGAATTAGATCACCGCCATAGCTGGCCATGGCTTCATTTTGTGTGTGATCAGTTTGTAACATTCGAATTTTAGATATATAATCTAAGATTCGATATTCAAAAATCGCCATTCAAAAATACTTCCCCAAACAGGTTAACTTTTTTTATCTATGTGTGCGTAAATCGGGTTACCAGTATGTTTAATAAATACTAAATATCTGAGAAAAATGTACAAGGTTAATTAAAAAAAAAAACAATACAAAATTATTACGAATATATTTGAATGAACAAGATAACAGTGCAGTGGATCGTAATGATGCTTATCTTTAGGTATTGAATACTTTGAGTTATATCTGAGTATAGACATATAAATTTCCCGTGTGGTCCCGGGATAGAATAAGCCACTCTTTCATTTCCCGTGGGTGTCGTAAGAGGCGACTAAGGGAGAGCGACGGATGGGTAGCAGTGTCACTCTTAAACCATCTCCGAAGCCTAACTGCGGTTGCCAGTCCGCCTGCCAAACGTGGCAACTACTGGCAAACCCCTCCTAGGAGGAGACTTATGTTCAGCAGAGTACAGTTATAACCCAATATGATGATAGACATACAACGAAATCAGTTTGTGCGTTACTCATGATATTCGTGATGCAAATAAAAAAAAAAAACCAAGAGCGTCTCTCTCTCACACATTACATGGTTCCGTAATATTTTAGTTTAATTATTCACATTATCCAATAATACATAGAAATAAAAGATGCAAAATACGAGGGTACATAATATCTCGTGACAACGATTTCTGATTTCGTTCAAAAACATTTGGTAACATCCACAAATAAATAATCTTTAATACCATCTTAGTATCGATAGCATCTTACATTTTCATGTGCTTTCAATAAAAAAAAACCTTATTCATAAAAGCGTCAAACTTCTTGTAAATCTATTTTATTTATTAAACTGTTTTGTCTCTTTTTATTTTGTGTTAAATTCTCTATTTGAATGAAAGTGACAAAACATTGTAATAATTAAAATAGGTTTGTAGGAAGTTTTAGTTTATATATTTATCCCATAATGTGGTTGGTAGATACTAGAACAACTCCAATTATGGACCTTGTCAGGCACAGCAAGTAGGAGAGAGTATTCGTGTTTCTACCGTGAAGCAGTTGTGTTTGCATGGCTGTTTCGGTTTGAAGAGTGGGATATGGCAGTGAATTTACAAGGTGCGTGTTATATTATCACGGGCGACTCAACAGTATACTCTGTTATGTATATGGTACTGCTCATATCTATAGGCGACGGTTACCACTTTCCATCAGGTGGGCCGTCAGCTTGTTTGTCATTCTAAGTTGCATAAAAAAAACGTATTTTCTATATTATAATTATTCATTATTTAAGTGTAAATATGTATTTATTCATATTGTCATTGTTTATTATCAGTAATATCTATAATAATTTAAAATCCATTAAAAATTAGATTTATAATAGTTTTTAAGAATAATACTAAAAACCTGTAACATACGAGACGTGAGACGTAATAAAAGAACTAGAATTACGATTTTTTCATCGAGCAACCCTAAAAATTAGATCAATTATTAAATTTGTTTATTACATTTTATATTTATTTACTTATTATAGTTAAAATAAGTGTTCATAATGGCTTATGGAGAGGAAGTGTTGAGAGTATTATCGGCAGCTTGCCTACGTAGGTGCTCCGGGCTCTTGGAAATACTCGAACGTTTGTGTGATGAGTCAGTCTGGTACTCGAACGGCTGGGGCATGCGTACTATGGCGGTGAGTCAATTTGTCGCCCGTCCACTGTTCTGAGTGTGCTTGAGTAGTTATATAAATAAAAAAATAAACATAATTTATGACCTGTCTACTGCAGGGTCTCTATTAGGAACACATTTAGATTTCGAAATATATTTCTCAGTTGATTTACACGTTTGGACAATCGCAAAAATTATGTTTAAACAAATATTATAAACAGGAAAGATTTGATGTATCGTATGTTTGTATGTTAGTTTGTAATTGTTCAATTTAAAAACTACTCAATCGATTTTAGAAATTCTTTCTTCTATAGAAAGCTACATTACCAGCAAGTAAAATAGGCTCTATATTTTTTTTTTTTTTTAATTAAAGATTCCTCTGAAAATTATAATAATGTAACCAAAGGTATCAAATATTTTCCTGGTAAAGCTAATACAAAACAAATTTATCTTTCTATTTATCCGTGCGTAGTCTGAGTAGATCGCTAGTACTGAATAAAATTACATACTTTTAGTACAACGTACGAAAGTGAAAAAAAAAAAACAACTGTATTTGTCCATACAACGATATTTATGACCCTTCTACTGCAGGGTCAGGGTCATTGGCCAATCAACTTTTATTCCCGCTCCGTTTTTATTACCAGAAAGATTTTGTGACCTATTGTACTGTCATTTTTAAAGGATTAATGGAAAGAGGGGGTATCATGGGCGAAACAGTGTACTCTGTTACGTCCATGGTACTGCTCATGTCTATGAGTGACGATTACCACTTTGTCGGCTTGTTTGCCATTCTAAGTTGCATAAAAAAAAATTACTCGAAAATATTAAAGTAATTGTACTACATTTTGTTACATATGAATTTTTAATAAGTAGATACAGTAGTAGTAAAAAGTTAATAGGCATCGTTATACTGAAAAGTTACAAGTATAACAAGCTTACGGCTCGACTCATGGATTGATATGGCTACAAACATTAATACAAACAAACACATCATAGAATATGTATTTATTAACTGTATCCCGCGGTTTTGTTCACATGCGTAAGTATAAAAAGTGTTCTATGTAATATTCTCGCTCAAAATACCGAATTTAATATCATCATCATCATCATCATCATTTCGGCATTTAACCGTCTACTGCTAAACATAAACTTCCCTCTAGGGGGATTTTGCCAGTAAGTTGCCACGTTTGGCAGGTGGATTAGCAATCGCAGTTAGGCATTGGGGATGTTTTAAGAGGAACGCTGCTGCCTATCCCTCGACCTCCCTTAGTCGCCCCTTGCGACGCCCACGGGAAAGGAAGAGGTGGCCTATTGTATGCTGGAACCACACGGGAATTTAATATACGTCAAATTAATTTTCGCAGGTATTTTTTTTATTTTAAGAATTTTAAAGTCACAGGTATTGTATTTTTTTTATACAATTTAGAATGGCAAACAAGCTGACGGCCCACCTGATGGAAAGTGGTAACCGTCGCCTATAGACATGAGCAGTACCATGGACATAATAGAGTATACAGATTCGCCCATGATACCCCCATGCGTTACCATTCCTGAGGACTCAGGTGTTATTCCTCTGTACCCTGTAAATTCACGCCATATCCGTATGCAAACAATGCCAATTCTAAATACTTACCCTTGAACATTAATGAAAAGTAACCAGTTGTACAAATACTACGACATTTTATAACTTGGAATGGCAGTCAGTGACACATCGTAAGTAAACTACATAAGTATATACCCGATTTTATGACTCATGTAAGTACATTTTATTTCTGATAAATAAGTAGAGACACCTACATACATATATTAGTAAATATGTTCTTATTATAATCATCGGACATACGGCTATATACTTTGTTATAGTTTATATTATAGTATACTTATCGTTGTGTGGTCCCAGTATAGAATGGGTCATCGCTTCCTTTCACGTGGGTGTCGTAAGAGGCGACTAAGAGAACTAAATGCTCGAGGGATGAGCAGCACTCCTTGTAAAACATCACCAAATCCTAATTGCGGTTGCCAACCTGCCTGCCAAATGTGGCAACTATTGGCAAAACCCCCCCTTATGGGGAAGGCTTATGTTTAGTATCGGTTTTCACAATTATATACTTAAAGGGCTAATTGAAAATCCTATGTGTTTTATCTTGGATTCTTGATACTCGCTGACCTGCTCACAAAATCAAAGGGTACGAAGTTGTTGACAAAAGCGAGATCGATAGAATAAGATATTTAATTTTCTTATATCACTGGGGAGGCAAGCAAGCATATGGCCTACCTGATGCTCAAAAACGCCTGCAATATTAGGGGCATAACTCGCGCATTGCTGACCCTGAATAAACCTCTTTATTCCTTTATTGAAAAATCCCATGCTGAGTCTCTTGGAAAAACTTCGACAGAGGAGAAGCTCGCTCTATAACCTGAGCATTTGTGGGAGGAAACATCTCATATCATATCGGATTATCATAGCTTTCTCCATTTAGATAAAATTAAAATACACTCTTATCTCACAGTTTCAAGTATGTACTCTTTAATCCTTAACTAGGTGCTAGTCGTCAAAAGACCACTGGTTTTTGCCTACACTATGTTCACTTCAGTAATATTAACAGTAACCGAAAGTTACTATTTAGTCCTTCGAGCCGGATAATTTGTATTTAGAAAAGTAATTTGCTATGATACTACTATAATGTAAATACATTTTCATTTAAAGACACAAGTTCAAAGAATCACACAAGATGAGTAACAGAGGAAACACCAAGAGGCGTGTTGAATTATAAAATTGTACAAGCATTGTACTCGTATTGTTAACGCATTCGATTGTGGAATATAATATGTTAATGTTTTTGAACCGGCGACGACGAGAGTGACTCATAACCATTGATTGTCTATCATACATAATGTGCATGTGAGTCTTGGGCGTAGTGTGGTGACGAATCTAATTCCGATAAAGGAGGGAAATTCACGACATATAAAATATAAAACAATAATATTATTGTCTATGTTCAGTTTTTTCGTTTTTAAGAATTCAGGTATGTGAAAAAAAAATTTGTTCTTTTTGTTTTTGTTTTTATTACTACTAAAGGGTCATGCGATTGACCCTTTAGTAGTAGGACACGATCTCGTAGGTTGCAAAGCGATGATTTTAATATATTATTTTATAATATATATTTTATATATATATATATAAATAGTTTAAGTATCATTACTAAAAAAACCCTTAAAAAGATGCTAATAATTTAGTTTATATACTTATGAATCTTACACTTATGATTGTTTATGATACTAAGATCGTGAAATTACTTCACGACAAAATTCCTAATTTAAATTGGACTATTTTAACTGACTTCATAAAAGGAGGATAACCAATCAATTCGATTGTGTTATTTTTAATTTTTGTTACCTCATAACTCCGTCATTGATAAACCAATTTGGCAAATTCTGTACACGTTATAATTCTTGGAACATAGGGTACTTTAGTACATAGGTACCTACTGACTCACACTCGAAACCTGATGATATAACTTGACTATAAGCGCAATTTATACATTTCTAGCAAAATATACGCGGCTTAACCGTCGTGAATTAAGATTAAAAATATCTTTTCAGTTGTTTCGTTCGTTAATGAATAACAAACATTTAATGTCTTTACAAAAATGTACAGAAAGATTACCGTTTATCTATACTAATGTAGGGGCAATTAGTAATACGACGCTCAAAAAATATGTAGTTACGTGCAGTTAAAGATAAGAAAATTGAATTTTTAGACACTTCGTACCTTTAAAGTGAAAAGGCAAGTGAATATTCTGTCCCATTCGTGTTTCTACCGTGAAGCAGTTGTTTGCATGGCTGTGTTTCGGTTTGAAGGATGGGATATGGCGCGAATTTACTGGGTGCAGAGGGATAACACCTGAGTCCTCAGGAATGGTAACGCATGGGTGGTATCATGGGCGAAACAGTATACTCTGTTATGTCCATGGTACTACTCATGTCTATAGGCGACGGTTACCACTTTCCATCAGGTGGGCCGTCAGCTTGTTTGCCATTCTAAGTTGTATAAAAAAAACATAGGTGATGGGAAAAACAAGACTTTGTTTCCTTATATCGTATTAGGAAATGGCCATGGCTTTTAGCGTTTCCACCTTAGAAGTAAGGACAGTTTGCAAATAAAAGGGATATAATGAAGGCTATTCTATTTTTACCGTACAAAAATAGACGGTCTACACGATACTATTAAAAAAAATAAGCTTTGTTTTTATACAATTACCGAAATCGCTGGCTCGATTTCGGTACGAACAAAAATGCGAAATTGAGCCCAAAAATTCGGAATTTCATTTCAAGATAGACCACCTGATATTAATTTTTCTTAAATATCTCTCATGTATGGACATCATGTAGTGACAATTTTATTATAATACTTAGTACGATAAGAATGCAATGTGGAGAGACGAGAATCTACTTACTGTTCTCCACAAATAAGTTTTAATGATTATTATTTATCATAGACTTTTATATTGATTGCATTTATTTAAACCAACATAAATTACAAGTACAAACTTACACAGTCACCTCTGCTTTCCTTTCTAATTTGAAGAATTAACAGGCATAGGTGTTTTTAGTTTAATTTACAGTTATACGTCATTCACGCCAGATTCTCATATTAAGATTTCACTTCTATGTCTAACAATAGCTGCGTAATATCACTTTCAGCAATACATATTATATTATAGTTAGATAAGCACAATAATGATTATATTACAATAAGTAATTCTGTTTACTGCTGGGAAGTTCATGTACAGAACAAATATTTCTCAGAATTCTGAGACCAAATTGACAATGAGCGGAATTAAATGTATATTAATTACATCATAAAATTGTCTTCGTTCTTCACACGATTACTGTGTAGTTTTGTACTGATATTACTGTGGAAATTAGATAATTATATGGACTATGAATAGGTAAATACTGTATTGTTATATATAAATAAATTTACTACTTTATTACAGAGTCGACAACCTTCACGTAACATTACAAGAGTAACAAATACTTTTCTCAGTTCACCGTGCATCTTGATATAAACATCGTGCCCTTTTGAATAGAAATCTGCTAAATTCCATCAAAACTTTTTATTCTTATATTATTATTATTGCAAAGGGTTTGTTTTTTAAGAATATGCCATGCTTATGCCAGCCTCATCTCTAGCTATATATCCTATCAGGTCAATTTTCACGCTGTCCCCCTTGGAAACAATAATGTTGTATTCCAGGTTAACTAGCCTTTTTATTTTCACTAATTCATCCTTCACTGGTGATCCGCAATCATATACCTATAATACAGGCGGTGTTTTTTTTTTTAATGATAGGTGAGATGATAGGTTTGAACGAAAAAGTCAGTTAACTCATCGTGCACCTGGAATTCAGCACCATGGTTTCCAGGGGGAACCATGTGGAGGTCGAACTAGCAGGATATATTGCTAGCAATGGAGCTGGTACTCCGCATCACTAATAAACCTTTACCCCCACGCAGACGGAGTTATTATTCCATTAGCATCCATGAAAAAAATGTATTTAGGAAATGTGGTTCAGGGAGTCGGTAGACCTCATAGTAGTCTATGGGAAACCTTCCCATAAACATATCTTCAGCAATAGGCAATTAATAATTGACAATATTTGTGATATAAATCTATGAACTGGTTATAAAACCTGTTGATAAACTTATCTTCTAACGAATCGTGATTCCAAGCTACACTACACATGAACGGATCGCTATCCACGTTACCCTACTTACTAAATATATAAAATCCTTACTACTATATGAACTTATATGTTTTAAAGCTAGATTCATAAAATTATCGTTACTATTGCACGTGGATAAGGCATATTTTAGAATATTGGTCACTATCCTGTTACATTCAATTCAAAAAAGTAATGATCGGATGAGACTGGGTCTGGATAGCTAAAACGTCACAAAATCTTTCAAGTTTTTTTATATCTCTTGATTATTGGTATAAAATTATTAGCATGGGTAAGTACGTCGTGTTGGAGGTAAAAAGGATTGTTAGTTAGAAGTTTAACGCCCCCATTGCTATTAATACACTTTATCAGATCGACCTTCACGCGGTCGTCCCTATAAACCATCATGGTTAATTTTTGACAAATCCATTGAGCTAATTGACCAGTTTTCTTCCTCATTTATCAATTTTCCCTGTTGCCCCGGCAGCATATATCGATAGCACAGACGGGCCTAACCTTCCATTGTCATCCATCAAAAAGTGTTTAATTTGTTGCCAAGCAAATTTTTCGGTTTGAATTCTGAAAGAATGGCAATGAAATTATTGGGCACAGAAGCATAACACGAATTCATAAGAATGACAACACATGAGAATAGGCGTGAACAGCTTAATTTGTGATATCCTTGGTGATGATCATGTTACAGGTAATGGTTGCCACAGTCCATCAGGCAGGCTATCAGCTTGTTTACTCTTGCAAGTTACATAAGAAATTATACGCCCTATGTATTTTTGCCATTGAAATGTTTAACATTGGAGTCCTTTTTGTTCGTATCTATTTTTATCTTCAAAACTGTAATTTCGATTTCATATTACGGTGAAATAATTATTTTAAGCTATGAACATTATACCTAATTGATTAACCGTCAAAACTGTTTTAAATTTAGTACCCGATGCTCCATTATGTAACGCTTTCACTGAACTGTCAATTTCAAATTTCAGATAAATTAAATTTCAGAGAATTTAAAATTCAGAGAACGACATTTCAGTAATAAGAATCGACCCCATTGTTATTTAAACATGATATCATAATTACATCGCTGCTGATGGAAATTTAATTATTCCACTCATCGTGAACAAGATTTGTTCACGATGGTTACCAGGGGGAACCACGTGGAGGTCGACCTAATAAGGCATATTGCTAGCAATGGGGCTGTTAAACTCCATTGCTAACAATACCTTCCCCCCCCGAATTGTTAGTATTGGAGACTAACGACCTCATTGCTAGCAATATACCCAACCAGGTACCAGACCTCTACGCGATCCTCTCTGGAAACCATCGTGGTTTTTAATGGGTGAAAATGGAACGGTAGGATTGAAAAACGTTAAATGCACTCATTAAAAAATAACAATTAATATATTTTAAGATAAATGAACATACGTATATAATAAAATACTTTTTTTTTTTTTTTTTTTTTTTTTTTTATAGAACTTAGAATGGCAAACAAGCTGACGGCCCACCTGATGGAAAGTGGTAACCGTCGCCTATAGACATGAGCAGTACCATGGACATAACAGAGTATACTGTTTCGCCCATGATACCCCCCATGCGTTGCCATTCCTGAGGACTCAGGTGTTATTCCTCTGTACCCAGTAAATTCACGCCATATCCCACCCTTCAAACCGAAACACAGCCATGCAAACACAACTGCTTCACGGTTGAAACACGAATGGGACAGAGGTACCCAAGCAATCGACTTTTGTACAAAGTCTCCCTCTGGTGATACTTACATAACTAATGTATGTACAATACATAAATCACATACAATTGTATAAATAAGTCCCCGCCTGTCAAACGTAGCAACTACTGGTAAAACTTCCCAATAGGGGGAGATCTATATGCACCAGTGGACAGCTATCGGCTAATATGATAATGACGAATATATATTAAATATATAAATTTTTATTTAACTTTAAGTATTTACATATGTAGGTATATAGAGCTGTTTTTATTGTATTATATATTCTATTTTTACTTTGTATTATTTAGTTTATCTTTAATTCTACGGTTATTACCCTTATACATTCTATAGTTTTCTTTCAGCTTCTCAAAGGTTGACTGTAAGAGATCCCTTTATGGGATAAGTCCGCCATTGTATATTAAATCATTTATCGGTGCTTAATTTGAATTATGTACAATAAAGATTTTACAATACAATACAATAAATCATGGCTTAAATCATATAATAGTATTATAATCATACAAGCGTAAAGCATTTTAGGTATTTACCTATATTAGACTGCATGAGTTGGTTTGCACATGGGGCATGTCTAGTCGAGTGAACGCATCGAACGGCGGTTTGGGGAGTGGATGGGGGAGGGGGAAGGGAATCGATCCGCGCCGGCTGCCGCGCCCTTGACCGTCGCCTTGCACCCAGGGTGTCGGTTCGTGGATTTTCTGCATGTATGCGGCGGCGACTGCTTATACTGTAGGGTGAACGTGCCAGTTGACGACCAGTTGTATTTATAATATTTGTGAAATTATTAGGATAAAAGAATTTATTATTTATGCTGTAATATTCGCATATCGTAGACATTTAACAATAAAATGTTTTATCAAGTCTGTTTTTGTATTTTTTTTTTATTTTAGTAACGTATCATTCCCACCATAACGCATAAAGTGTAGCTATATTGGACAGTTCCACTTGCCCCTACCAATGTTTCCCTCTTGGGGTGTACGTGGAGTTTTTGTCTGAATTTAATTTGTTAAAATCTCTGTCACATACGTGGCTATCTATTTATTTACTATTTACCTAAGTACATTACCTAGGTAAATGAAAACATTTGGATTATGTTTATCTGATTTAACAAAACATTCACCTTGTAACTATCCGGACATTTCCCTATCCAACATGGAGGGAACATTACAAGTAGTAAATTTCTCAACTTTTTTGTAGGGGCCATTTATTGTTAATAAATGATTAACTAAGGGTACACTTCTACCATTTTTGCATTTTTAAATTAGTCAAAAGGTTTTCGACTTAGGTTAGTAGGCATATTTTAAAATTGCCAAATGCATTTTTGGGGTTTTTTTTTAAATATGCAAGGGAATCAAATTGTTAGTAATGAAGCCAATGTCCCTATTATTAGCAATTTACCCTATCAGGTTAACCTCCACGTGGTGCCCTCTGTTAACCAATGAAGTTAGTTTTTAGTGAATTCGTTATGTTGAGCTGAACTAATTTTAATCAACCTTCGCCTTTCATACCTGAATACTTACTATTACTCTGTTAACGTAAATTAATATCACAGTTAGGGTTATCATTCTAATTTAACATCCTATAAAAAAACTGTCAAAAGCAACCAAAAGATATTAGGCAGAGATGAGGGCAGTACTCCATATACAAGTATACCTTCGTACTAAATGAATTAACTGAAAGTGAGATCCAGAAAAGACACCACAACTATGTGATGTCACTCACGCCTCGCACCACGCGAGACGCCGCGTGTGGGTGTGTCTGTTCTAATTATAGGCCGAGTACATTTGGAACAGCATCAGTGTAGGTCAGTAAACTATAGAATTTCTATTTAAAACGTCAGGGAACTCCGGCCGGAGGTAAGGTCAACTTTGTTTTCATTCCACGCGTGTTTCAATGCCGACGAACTATTTTAAATCCTCAATAGGTATGCTTGGATTTATCAGAACAGAAGTATTTCGTCAATGAACTTGGTTTAAAGAATTTAAGTATGAAATCCATTCATTACTTTTGTTTCTGACTGTACAAGTAATGAAAAATAATTTTGTTCATTGAACTATTTCTATTATTTTGAAACAAGTATCAAAATATTCATCGAAATATTGGACATGCTATGAAATACAGTAATGATTTTGGTAAATATAGCCTTGCCTTGTTAATGCCTCGACCAATCCATTAGGCACTGTATTGAATGTGTTTACAATATTAATATGAACGTAGGAAAAACTCGGTAGGTATGTTTTGTATAATTGGCGTTCTTGTTATTGATATTTATATACCATTACGTACCTATTTAGTTATTTAACAATAATATATGTAAGTAAAAAAAAAACAATACAGACTATACCTATGCTATATATATAAAAGGTACGTAAACAGACTCGATTTCAAAATTAAATAAAGACCAAAGAAAACAGTACGAGTGAACAATCTAGTCTAGACTATCGCAGTTATGCGGATGAGATATGATATGAAAAAGTAAACTGTGTGTACATTTCATTTTATGATCCGTTACTTATAATACAAGCTCAGACATATGATGACTATGCACTTGTGTTAGAAACTAACCTATAAAGCTGACTCTAGACTGGACATAACAAGAAGTTTGGCGCGAAATGTTTTTTTATGCCAGGCCGTTACGTTAAAACACTACATACTTGTGTACCTATTACTTCTTTCACTTTCACAGTGGCAGGAGAAAATGAGATGTTTTTAAATGCACTTAATATATATACCTATAATACTTCCTCTTATGAAGATTATTGAGGTTAAGGTTTTAGGCAGTAGGGAATTCAGGGCATGAAAAAGAAAATCCGCTTTTTATATACCGGTATATAAATTAACTTTTATTACAAATGTTAGTAAATTTCATAAATAAAACTCTGTCAAATTTATATTTACGTAATATGCATATTACGACACCTTACATCCTATTAAATACTGTTCTTAAATTATAGATCACAAGCGTAATTTGAGCCACCCAATCCGGGATTTGGTGTAGGGCATCATAAATTAGAAATAGCCTTACTTGAAGTTTAGAAGCACTTCCTGTGCACAATTGATGGGCCAGACTCATCGTATTCTTGTTTCGAGATCCACATCTGTTGGAAGGTGGAGAGGGAGGCCAAGATGGAGCCACCGATCCAGACGGAGTATTTGCGCTCCGGTGGGGCGATGATCTTGATCTTCATGGTGGATGGAGCCAAAGCAGTGATCTCCTTCTGCATGCGGTCAGCGATGCCTGGGTACATGGTGGTGCCTCCAGACAAGACAGTGTTGGCGTACAGATCCTTACGGATGTCGACGTCGCACTTCATGATCGAGTTGTAAGTGGTCTCGTGGATGCCGTTAGCTTCCATACCCAAGAAAGAGGGCTGGAAGAGGGCCTCGGGGCAACGGAACCGCTCATTGCCGATGGTGATGACCTGACCGTCGGGAAGCTCGTACGACTTCTCCAATGAAGTGGAAGAAGCGGCAGTAGCCATCTCCTGTTCGAAATCCAGAGCGACGTAGCAGAGTTTCTCCTTGATGTCACGAACGATTTCACGCTCGGCAGTGGTGGTGAAAGAGTAGCCGCGCTCCGTCAGGATCTTCATCAGGTAGTCAGTCAGATCGCGGCCAGCCAGATCCAGACGCAGGATGGCGTGAGGAAGGGCGTAACCTTCGTAGATGGGGACAGTGTGGGAGACACCATCGCCGGAATCGAGCACGATACCGGTGGTACGACCAGAGGCGTACAGGGAGAGCACGGCCTGGATGGCGACGTACATGGCCGGTGTGTTGAAGGTCTCGAACATGATCTGTGTCATCTTCTCTCTGGAATAAAAACATTTTATTTGTTAGACAGAACTGAGAGTGACAGGTACATACTTAATGAACAGTGGTACCCAGTTATAATTATATGATTATTTAGTAAATTACAAAGTTTTTAACATACCTGTTGGCCTTAGGGTTGAGGGGGGCCTCGGTAAGGAGGACGGGGTGTTCCTCGGGGGCGACACGCAACTCATTGTAGAAGGTGTGGTGCCAGATCTTCTCCATGTCATCCCAGTTGGTGACGATGCCGTGCTCGATCGGGTATTTGACGGTCAAGATACCACGTTTGGATTGGGCCTCATCACCGACGTACGAGTCCTTCTGGCCCATGCCCACCATGACACCCTGGTGGCGAGGACGGCCGACAATGGATGGGAAGACGGCGCGAGGGGCGTCATCTCCGGCGAATCCAGCCTTGCACATACCGGATCCGTTGTCAACAACCAACGCTGCTACTTCATCGTCGCACATTTTGGATTATTCTGAAAAGAATTAATTATTAATTAATGACAGTTTTTATCATCGTTATTATTTATATGCACGGGTCTTTCCTCACAGTTAGGCGAAGACATCAAAGATTTTTATATTTGCTAAACATCAACATGATTGAAATTTAGGATAAGAGCTCAACTTCTTTGAACATACATTTATATAGTAAACTATGTTGAAATATTAAACAGAATATTCTTTTATTAAATACTTTTTAAATTGATTAAAAAAAAAACACTGCAAAGAAAATGCAGTTAAAGCACTTAAAAAATAAATATTAAAAAAGTAAGGTTGAAGTAATGATCTCTTAAAAATAACTAAAACTTATTTTGTTGTAGTAATTATTTTATGGATACCTATTTTTTGTTTTATCTCAATGTAATAGCGATATAGCGTGTTCGAACGGTCCTTATCGATTGCTATTCAATCTACATTAATTGCATCTATAATTTTCAAATGTAAGAACATTTTTGATAAATTTATTTATTTATTTAAATAATTTTGGATACAGGAAAAATTTATTTATAATTTTAGACTTTAAATTCAATTATAAAAGAATTCAATGTCAATAAACCGAATTAGAAAGATCCAGTAGGGACGAGCACTTGCATTTCACTTGGATAAATTATGTAACAGTCCTTCACCTTACATAACTAATCACCTGCTCACAAATAAGTATCTATCAACAATCTATTAACACCGCCACTAAAATAAATATTTCTAATAAAGCCACAATAAAAAAAAATCTTAAAGATTACTAGACTAGCAGATTTAAAAAAAAAAATAATTAAATGAAACTTACTGTAAAATATTAAGTTAATGACTAGGTAAATACGACTCTGCGCTGCTACAGCCGTCACTAAATGAATACGGTCGCGTGAGGATATATACTATATAAAACTGGCCTTATCAGAGCTCACATACTATCGCCAACAATTCGCTGTCGGCCAATAGCGAGCAGCCTCAATTTTTGTCACCATATATGGAAATGCGGTGCCGTATGTGTACATAATCGTGATAATAAAATCATCGCCGTGATAAGACCGCGACTCGTGATAAAATACCATTCAGATAATACCCACTTGCCAACAAGTACCAAAATCATACGGACACGTCATTCGATCCGGTAACGTGACGCATGTTTATGATTTGACACCGTACAGTCAGCAAACAAGATTAAACAGCAATATAATTTTATTGGTAAAAGTTTTATTTCGTACTTACCTACACATATTTGATTTACAAAAATAATGAAACTAACTTTATTATCTAGGTGTATTCCTGTCGGAAATGCTCGATTAGTTTCAGGACCATCCGAGGTCCTTAATCATGAGAGGCTATAACACAACTGTTATCTGTGACGCAACCAATGATGATTAAAGTCCCTGGATGATTTCGAAACTCCTCAGGAATCCTCGACAAAAATATGCAAACCTCAATTTGCCATGGCTAGGTAATATATATGTACGTATACGTATTACAAGAACATATAATAATACATAACTAAATTAGCGACACGATATCACATTAAGATTATGTTACACAAGCAAACTGGCTTATTATATTATATCCTTTCAGATAAAAAAAGAATTTTCCAAATGGATTTACGACTGACGCAGTTAAGAAGTCACCAATATATAAAAAAAAACTACCTCCTTTTTGGAAAAAAAGAAGAAGGAAGTAAGTAGAAGAAAATACTTACAGATTATTTAATAATTATCGACACTTAATTACAAAGTATGTGTACAAGTAGCACGACAATCTACAGCGGTATGACCACAGGATAACATAAAATCCATTAGTTTTAGGTATTATATTTAATTACCAATTTAGAATTTATATATGTTATAACCAGCGTTTTCCTCCATTGGATATATTGGGTTTTCCTCTTTTATTAATACAAGTACATATTATATAAAATTAATACAGAAAATTAATGTAAAATTTGTATATACATATATAAAATAATCTAAAATAATACGATACAGGTTCGCCTAGTGCACGGTCCTATGTAATCATGTTGTAAATCCCTATTGTTTAATAAATAAATCAATAAAATAATTGATATTAATATAAAACACTCGTATTTTTCTACAAGAAGGTTTTATATAAATATCTAATCATCTGTTTAATTTTAAAAAGTTATATGACTAGAAATTAAATGTAATTAAATTATATGTTTTGTTTTTTCAGTTTATACTCGTAAATCAAAGTATAGTTCTTACAGTATAAGTGTTAGAAATGAGTTTATTCATAATGACAGGTGTAATAAAAGATTTTTTTTTTGGTCAACTATTCAAATCTCTATTGAGGAAATCAAATCTAATCAAAAGAACTATTGGGACAGAAGGGAAAAAATGTTGGGACACTTGATACGACACGACGAACTAATGAACATTATAATAGAAGGCAAGATAGAAGGTAGGAGGGGAAGGGGGAGACGAAGGCATAGTTACATCAGGCAGATCAAGGGAGGAGTTGGTTTTATCAAGAGGTGAAGAGACTTGAAAATCAAAATATATTTCTTCACCGACAACAGCATTTTTAAATAGAATAGATAGATTCAAATCTGAAGATCATAGTGATTAAAAAAAATCAAGTCAGGTATTTAATAATAATGGGTGACTATTATAACATCTGTGTTAAATAAAATTAATGACAAAATAATTTCTTACGAATGAACATATGTCACATTATGACACCAGTAATTTCATAATAATATACAATTTCAGTACCTATAAATAATTTTATAGTTTTTTAATTTTTTTATAAGGTAGGTAGTGCTTTAAATAATATTCGATATACAAAATTGGAGCACTGGCAATTACAAACATTATTTCTATAGCACTATGGTAGATTATGGTTCTATTACAGGGCTTCCTTATTATAACAAATTGTACTATAAATTATACTGTATTATGACGTAGATGTACACAATAAATGAAAAATACATTCCTCTACCGTGATTTTTTTATGCAACTTAGGACGGCAAACAAGCTGACGGCCCATCTGATGGTAAGTGGTAACCGTCGCCTATAGACATGACCAGTACCATGGATATAACAGAGTATACTGTTTCGTCCATGATACCCATGCGTTGCCATTCCTGAGGACTCAGGTGTTATTCCTCTGTACCCAGTAAATTCACTGCCATATCTTACCCAAACACAGTCATGCAAACACAATTGCTTCACGGTTGAAAAACGAATGGGACAGAGGTGCCCAAGCTAACGACTTTTGTACGAAGTCTCCCTCTGGACTGAGTGTGTATGAAAATTGTTGTCAAGAAACTTTCAGGGACACTGCTCGTTAATTTATACGTTACAACGTATATATGACATTACATTTTATTCATATTTTGGCCTTATTAGAATCCACAAAATATAATAGTTCAAGTTTCGAAAGCGATGTGGCGATCGGATCATGGTTTTTCAAATTAGGTACTGTGAGTTAATAAAGGCATACAACATAGAATTTATGGAAAATTAAAGAGAAATGGATGGATGTACAGTGTAATAATAATAATGATAACTGAAATCTATAGACTGGATAGCACTGTTTTCGGATTTAGATGTGGACTTGGCTGTTGAATTATTTTATTCTAAGTTGAATGAAATAATTTACCTTTACACGCCTATGCAGAGTTCCAAAAATAATAAATACCCGTTTTGGTACAATTATGCTTTAATACGTTGTATTCGGGAAAAAAACAAATATCATAAAAAATTTAAAATGTATGGGAACCCAAGAGATTATGACACCTTTAATCTACTTCGTCGACGTTGTAAACAGATGATTGATCAGTGCTATAAATCGTTTGTCAATTCAGTAGAAGATGATCTTCCAGACGACATTAAAACTTTCTGGCGATATGTTAATAGTAAAAAATCAAACAATACAATCCCTCAAACTATGACCTACAATAATATAACGGCAACAGAAATACCCGGTATATATGAACTATTTTCTGATTATTTTAAATCAGTCTTTGAAATTTCTACTGGTGAAGTCAATTATCGGCCACAAATAAACACGCCCGTCTTGAGTAGTTTAACTATAACCTCTAAGGATATAATTAAGGGTATCAGAAAATTAGATTCTAACAAAGGCGCGGGGCCAGATGCTATACCAGCCTATTTTATTAAAGCTTGTGCTGAAGAAATTAGTGTGCCTTTGGAAGTTTTATTTAATAGATCTCTACGCTACGGTTCTTTCCCGTCTTATTGGAAAACCGCTTTTATTATACCTATATTCAAATCGAGCGATAAAACGAAGTGTGAAAACTATCGACCGATAAATATACTGTCTTGTATGCCCAAATTATTCGAATCTTTAATATATATTCATTTGTATAACCATGTTAAACAGCGCATAATACCTATGCAACATGGATTTGTTTCTGGTCGATCAACTATTAGTAATCTACTTATCTACAAAAACTACATTTGTAATGCATTTAATAATCGCCAACAGGTGGATTCAATATACACTGACTTTTCCAAAGCCTTTGATAAGGTGAACCATGAACTAATGTTAAAAAAACTTATTTCATTTGGGATTCATGGCTCGTTGTATCGTTGGTTCGTATCATATATTTCTAATAGAAGTCAAATGGTTGCTATTAAAGGTTTCCAATCTACTCCTGTTATGGTAACCTCAAGTTCCTCAAGGATCGCACTTGGGTCCCTTATTATTTATTTTGTTTATTAACGACCTAGTAGACTCTATAAAAAGTGAATGCTTGTTTTATGCTGATGATCTCAAAGTTTATCGCGTAGTGAATAGTTTCAAAGATTGTTTGCAGTTACAGAAGGATCTTGATAATATTTACAAATGGTGTTGTGCCAATAATATGTATATGAACGTAAAAAAATGTAACACAATATCTTTTGCTTCAAGGTCTCTAAAATTTATATTTGAGTATAGCATGAACAAGCAAAAACTTAAGCGTAAAGATGTGGTTAAAGATTTGGGAATAATGTTTGATTCAAAATTATCTTTTCGTGTACATTATGATTATATCATCAGTCGTTGTAACCAGTTGCTTGGGTTCATATACAGAGCAACTAAAAATTTTAATAAACCCCACAGTCTACTATACTTATACAAAACACTTATAAGACCCATTGCTGAGTATGGTAATTTAATATGGTCCCCATATTATGCTATTCATGAAGAAAATATTGAAAGAATACAGAAAAGGTGCCTTGCAACTACTTGTAGACGATATGGCTTAGTCAGGAAACTTCAATCCTATGCTTCGCGAATGAAATACTTTAAATTAGATAATTTATTATCTAGAAGACAATCGGCTGAATTAATTTACTTGTATAAAATTGTTAATTCTATGGTTGACTGTCCCTCGCTACTTAATTTACTATACTTTAATACTAACAATAAATGTCGTAACTCCCGTGTTTTTGATGTGCCAAACACTAGGAATAATGTTTCATTTAACAATTCCATTTTAAGAATATGCCGGTCTTATAATAATGTTCAGCGTGGTGGTGCTCATCAGGATGGTGAAAAGCTTGATATATTTGGTCAGAAGTTCAGTAATTTTCGTCACGACGTTTACGTATTATTTTCCTCTGTAATTAGTAGATAGTTTCTTTTGTTGTAACATATATATGAACGTAATATGTACACCGTGGTATGTGTGTTTCTGTATGTGTGTACGCGCGCGCGCGCGTGTTTGTGTGTGTGTGTGTGTCTGTGTTTGTATGTGTATGTATGTATATATATGTATATGTATATGTGTATGTGTATATATATATGTATATATATGTATATGTGTGTATATGTATGTATGTGTATGTGTATGTATATATATATATATATATATATATATATATATATATATATATATATATATATATATATATTATCCATTTTTTGTTGTTTAAATTATATTGTGTTTACAGACTTTAGCTGTGTGTTTATGTTTTGATCATGCCGTGTACGCAAAGTTTTGGAGGATTAGCTTGAACAAAACATAATTGTAGTTTATAAATTAATGTAACTATGTTAATTCTCTGTAATGTGTACCTATTGAAATAAAATAAAATAAAAAATAAAACTTTATATACCACTCAAAAGGAATACATTACAGTGCACAAACTATTCAGGTTTATATATTAAAATCATTATGATATCAGCCAACTGTCCACTGCTAAACATAAGCTGCCCTTTGGGGAATTTTGCTAGTAGTTGCCACGCTTGGCAAGTGAATTGGCAATCATAGTTAGGCGGGGGAAGGGATTGTTAGTAATGCGGACTACTAGTCCCATTGTTAGCCATATACCATATTAGGTCGATCTTCACGTGGTCTCTCCTGGAAACCATCGTGTTGAACTCCAGGTGTATTCATCATGATGGACTAACTGACCTACTTTTTCATCCTCACCTATCATCTCTCACTGGTTTCCCGTCGACGTATACCGTTAGTGGAAGCGGGATTACCATTTCGTTATCATCCGTTAAAAAAACCGCAATCAGGTTTTGGTGACATTTTAAGAAGGACGCTGCTATCCATCCCTCGACCATTAAGTTCCCTTAGTCCCCTCTTACGACGTCCACGGGAAAGGGTGGCCTATTCTATGGCGGAGTCACACGGTAATTTAAAAATATAGACCACGCCACTATATATACATACGCACTTACATATGTATATATAGATAAATGTATACATATGAAAGTGCGTTGCATTGATAATTTACATCCCAGAAAACTGGCTCATCCCGAAAAGTTATTGTTTGACTAAACTGTTTACTAGAATTGAAAGTATGCGTTGATCAGCCGTCTAGGCAGAGTCCCGCAAGAAACAGTTAGAAATTTATAGAATATATATTAAATGTACATAATTGCAAGCTGTAGACTTATAATATCGATGTGTGACCGTCTTTATTTCCAACTGCATTTCACCAAGTTTTTAGCTTTCTCTGTGAGTCGGCAGTTTTGCGCTAATTACCACAGACGGCTGACATTAACCTAAAAATTAACTTAATATTATTATATTTGTATTTAATTATACCATTTGTTTCTTCCACGTGCTTCACAATTATATTATAGCTGTTAAAGACCTCATTATAACTTGAAACTAGATAATTAAGACCAAGACGAAATAAGTCATGTTGAAAGTAACCGTCTCTTTTATATTTTAATATAATGAAAATATAATTAAATGTAAAGCACAGTTGTAAAGTATTTTGCTTTTACAAAAACGAGATTTTAGGTTCCATTTTTACTGGAAACCTAGGCCCGTAGACCTCCCCCACCTTATGCGGGAGGCCTATGTTCAGCAGTGGACAGTTAATTGCTGATATTGTTATGATACAGGTGATTCTCGCCGGAGCAATTTATTTATATTTAATTTCTCTATTATTATCATATATTCTTTAAAGAACATTTTTTTTTACAACACAGGGGGCAAACGAGCATGCGGCTCACCTGATGGTAAGTGACTACCGCCGCCCATGGTCACCCACAACACCTACGGTATTGCAGGTGCGTTGCCGGCCTTTTAAAAAGGAATATGCTATTTTCTTGAATGTTATGTTGTCGTATCGGTTCGGAAATACTGCTGCTGGAAGTTGATTCCAAAGAGTGGTTGTGCGTGGGAGAAAGTGCCTTGAAAAACGCACGGTGGAGGACCACCACTCGTCCAGATGGTTGGGATGAAATTTTAGTTTATGGCGGGTTGTACGATGGTACGATGTTCATTTAAGTATTTGTGCAATATTTTAATCTAGCTTATTATGACTTTATTTACCTACCTGTCTTGAGATGTAGAATTGTAAGACGCATGGGTCTTTACTATTCTTTAACACTAAGTTTGGTTCAACCATAGATTAAGGATAGTACCTAGCATTTTCTTTTTACGCGTTCAGCGATAGATTACTTGTAATTTTTTTTAAAATATTTTATTGCAAAAGAAAGTCGCAGACGTTCGTGCTTTATATAAATAACTATAGAACTACAATTTGCCATAGTTTCTGTTAAATTACAGACTGACGAGTTCTACAAGGGGCTCGTCACAAAAACAAGTTATGGGTTTTAATTTTTATGTGGGTGTAAATCAAACCAGTAGTGTGTCAATTGCGGTACACTGTAGGTATTATAATGTGATGTTCAAAACGACAGTCTGCTTTTTTTTATTATGTATACTAATTAAATAGCCATTTTATCTCTATGTGGAGGTAAGATATCCATTTAGTTTAAAATGTTTAGAAATTTTTAGTCGCAACTTCTCACACTGTGTTCTGTAGAATTTCAAACAAATTAATTTATTTCATCTACCAACTAGCGATCCGCCCGGCTTTTTACAACTTTTTTTTAATAAAATACACCTCATGTTACCGTGTAATGTAACTTCCTAGAGGTGAAAGAGTTTTTAAAATAGTTTAAATATTATTGGGGTTTTTTGTTATAATATACGTTATAATCGTCATCATTGCCTTACCTTTACCTATTTAGTATCTCTTATTTTTATAATATTAGTTTAAAATAGTGGAACTGGCTAAATAAACAAGAAATAAAAAAGACTAAATCACAGAGTGAATACTGGAATATACATAGATCCAGTTAGAAAACAAATACATACGCTCGTGAGACTAGAATCCTGTTTGCTATTCTAAGTATTTATAATAAAACAAAAGTAAGTTATATGTTATAAATATGTTGACACACGAATGATTTTTTTTCGGAATCTTCAAAATGGGTGTGTTCTCAATTGAATGATTCGCCAACAAATTACTGTTTCTGTTGACACAGTCGATGATTCAGCCGCACCTAAATCTGTAAGTGTAAGTAAATGAATGTATAGGCACAAATGAATATGTATAAAAACTTAAGTATCTGTTGGTACTTAACTTGAACGTGGGGAGGATTGTTAGCAATTTTATTATTAAACTATTTATTGATTAATTTTACAATATGAATATAAATAATTTTAAACTACAGAATATATTAAAGCTTAAATAACTATATAATACTAATAATAATTACGATATGAATAGATACACACCAATATTTAAATAATGAGTAATAATAATAAGAAAATACGTACTTATCGTGATATACTATTTCGAAAGTGAAAAAAAGTGTTGTCCTCCTCTCCTACTTGCTGTGCCCAACAGGGTCCATAATTGAAACCTTATGTAATAATTATGTATTATGTATTAAGTAATTATTATGGAATGCAATAAATAAATAAATAAATAATGCGAACTACCAGTCTCAAAAAAAAAAACCGCAATTAGGCTTTGGGGACGTTTGAATAAGGACGCTGCTGCCCATCCCTCGACCTTAAATTCCTTTAATAAACATTATACATATATGGAAGATTTTTTTATTATTGGTGGAAAAGTTAATTATTAGTTAATTGATCTTAATGAGCCAACTGGCCTGACCCACACTTATCATTCCTCACCGGCATCCCACCAGTGTGAGGAGAAAGGATTGTTAATAATGGGGACTAACGGCCCATTACTAGCAATATACCCTGTCAGGTCGACCTCCATGAGGTTTCCCCTGGAAACCATTGCGATTAATTCTTATGAATTCATGATCTATTATTTATAGGTCTGAAAGCCGAAACAAAAAATTTTCTTGTGTCAGCCGCGTAGTTGCACAAATAAGTAACTATCCTTTGTAGTATGCAATTTGTTTTTTTTATAACGGTTAGAAATGTACTCTAAGGATTTCTATCTTGGCAGGGTCCTTATCTTTAATATAGAAAGAAGATATTTCTATATAGATATATGTCCATTAAGTAGTTTATGCCTATATATTTACAGTACAAAGTTCCTTAATCTGTAAATCTCAGTTAAGCATCTAAAAACATTTTTTAAATGTCGGTTATAAAATATATAAATGTACTAATAAATGTGAAAGTTTACTTGTTTATTTGTTACCTTATAAGTCCTTAACAGCTTCATCAATCGCGCGGATAAAGTCGTGGATACTCGTAAAAGATAGTAAGTTTATACATATATAAATTTTAACATAAGTGTGTATTGAATTTAAATATATATATAAACTAAATTTACAGACTAATCATATTCTGCAGTCGTCTGCAGAGTGCGAATATTGATTTTGAGCACTGCGAATGCATGGGGGTGCTCAGGGGCGCGGCATGGGGTTGCATTCGATGACTCAACGTCGTCGGCGCCCTCCCTGTTACTTTCCAACAAGGACGAAATTGAAATAATTTTATTTGGCAATGTTATCCTATTAATCAATAAGTCTGTTAAATCTTACCAACATTATAAATTTAAATTTATTATAATACTAGCTTTTTCCCGCGACTTTGTTAAGACTACGGGATGCGTATGCGATGATCCTTAGGTACTAATATATTTTTTTCAATTGATGATAATGGAATGGTAACCCCGCCTGCGTTAACGGTATACGCTGGCAAGGCATCAGTGAGCGATGATAGGTGAGGATGAAAGGGCAGGACAGTTAGCCCACCGTGATGAATACACATGGAAGCACTATGCCATGTATATTCCAGGAAGAACCACGTGGAGGTCGACCCGATAGGGTATATTGCTAAGAATAGGACTCATAGTTCGTTCGTACATTCCCTTTCCCCCTAGTACTAATATTATAAATGTAAAAGCGGTGACATATCAATTTCTCTTAAATCATAAATTAATCACAGATAATATAATACTCACAGTCATAATTTTTTTTTTATTTAAATATTTCCTATGCACCTGAATCAGTATTCGTTATTATAAAAACGAAAGTGACTTTGTTTTTTTTTTGTTATTTCTTAGCGTAATCATGAAATTTGGTAAGTATACGCTTATTCGATATAAGGAAGGACACACACTTTTTGTTATTGTTAATCAATATATTCCAGTGGGGGGAAAAGGATTTTTAGTAATGAGGTCTAATAGCCCCATTGCTAGAAATATACCATCTCAGGTCGACCTCCACGCAGTTCCCTCTGGAAACAATCATGGTTAATTCTTGTCGAATTTATCATGGTGGGCCAATTGACCTGCATTTATTCTCACCTATCATCTTCCACTAGTGCCCCGCCGGTGTTTTATTTTAATGGATGATAATGGAATGGTAACCCCACCCGCGCTATCGGTATACACCGGCGGGGCAGCTGTTAAGGATGCTAGGTGAGGATAAAGGTAAGTCAGTTAGCCCATCGTGACGAATTCAACAAGAATTGTTCACGATGGTTACCAGGGGGAACCATGTGGAGGTCGACCCTATCAATTCCTAGTCGATTCCTAACAATCACTTTCGCCCCGCCCCGCCGGTGTATACCGATGGCGCGGGCGGGGTTACCATTCCATTTTCACCTATTACAAAAAAAAATGTTCCGGTTACTTGGAAAAAGCCTCGGGTAAAAACAAGTATCATATTATAATAGTTTTCACTAATATCCTCATACATAGAAATATTTAAGAAAAAAAAAATATATTGGTCGCCAGTCATTTTCAATGACTCATCAACTATTAATGTAGCACGTATCAATGACTCATTCTATAAGTGTATGACCAATTCCATCAAATTCGATCACCAATCTCATGTACGAGTATGAAATATACTAGTTTTTACCCGTGACATCGGCCGCGTAATCGGGATATATTTATTGATCAGAATAAAAATAGTACCAATACCATATATTTACCAGAGGGAGACTTTGTACAAAAGTCGATTGCTTGGATACCTCTGTACCATTCGTGTTTTAACCGTGAAGCAGTTGTGTTTGCATGGCTGTGTTTCGGTTTGAAGGGTGGGATATGGCGTGAATTTACTGGGTACAGAGGAATGACACCTGAGTCCTCAGGAATGGCAACGCATGGGGGGTATCATGGTCGAAACAGTATACTCTGTTAAGTCCATGGTACTGCTCATGTCTATAGGCGACGGTTACCACTTTCCATCAGGTGGGCTTGTTTGCCATTCTAAGTTGTATAAAAAAAGTGGTATACACAAATTTAATATGTTAGATAACAAACAAACTCACTTCTACATTTATAATATCAGTAAATTTAATATAAACCGTATGTATTATAATGTATGTCGTATCGGCGTGTAGTCCCGGCATAGAATAGGTCACCCCTTTCTCTGGGATTCTGGTCTTCACCCTCCCCAGAGGGGAGGGGAAGGGATTGTTAGTAATGGGGTCTAATGCACCCATTGCTGGGGGGAAAAGGGATTGTTAGTAATGGAGACTGAGAATCCCATTGCTAGCAATATACCTAACCAGGTCGACCTCCTCGCGGTTCCCGCTGGAAACTATCATGATTAATTCCTGATGAATTCATCATGATGGGTTAACTGGCCCGTTTTCATCCTCATCGATCACCCTTCACTGGTGCTCCGCCATCGTATCCCATTAGCGCAGGCGGGGTTACCACTCCATTTTCATCCAATAAAAAAAATGCACCCATTGCTAGCAATACACCACATCAGGCCGACCTCCACGTGGTTCCCCCTGGAAACCATCGTGAACAATTCTTGTTGAATTCGTCACGATGGGCTAACAAACCTGCTTCATCCTCACTTATCATCTCTCACTGGTGCCCCGCTTATGTATACCGATTGCGCGTGCGGGGTTACCATTCCATTATCACCCATTTAAAAAAAAATCACCCTCTCCGTGGGTGTCGTAAGAGGCAACTAAAGGAGGCCGAGGGATAGGCAGCAGCATCCCTCTTAAAACGTCACCAAAGTCCTCTGAGATAGCCTACCCACTAAGCGTGGCAACTATTGGCAAAACCCCACCAAAGTGGAAGCTTATGTCCAGCAGTGGACAGATAATGGCTGATATGATGATGAAACATGTAAGGATCATCGCTTACACATCCCATATTTTGACTGCAGATCATGACAGAAAACCAGTGTTTTGCCTAAAAGGGCAAAGCTACAAATTGAGTTGTGGCCTTTTTGTGTTGTTGCGGCATTTATTTATTTTTATTTATTTATTTATTTACACTTTATTGCACCAAGTAAAAAGAGAAATAACAAATACATTAAATATTATTGAGAAGAGATACAAAAGGCAGCCTTATTGCTAAGCAATCTCTTCCAGACAACCTTTGGGTAGAGGACATTGAGAAAAAGACAAAGGGTAGGTGGCGCACTATTATATAAATATTATCATATACAAACATATATACATACATATATACATACATACATAGTACTCAAGTGAGAGGTAGTAGGATTTAACAGAGGTTTTGAAGCTAGTAAGAGTTTGAGCGCACCGAATAGAGGTAGGTAGTGAGTTCCATAGGCAAACTGCCTGAACAGTAAAGGATTTAAAATAAAAGGAAGAAGAATTGTTTTTTTTTTTTTCTCTAAAACTATGATTCATTATTTTTTATTATAATATTTTAAGAGATTTATCGAGCAAGAATGAATGGAAATGTCGGTAGGGTCCACCCTAGACGAACGTATGTTGACCAAATAGGCGACGTGCTGAAGAAGGGCCAAATTAAAAGCACCCGTAACCGGTGAGCGTGTATGACAAGATTGATGAATGTGGAAGAAGCGAAAGAGGTTTGTTTGAATCGAAGCATTTGGCGTTCCATTGTTTCTGCCTACCATAATGGGAGACAGGCGTGACAGATATGTATATATGTATATCTATGTGATTGGAACTTACAAATAAATGTTATTATTAATTATTATTATCATAATAATAGGGATAGTACTTGACGTTATGTACATACTCACCTATGTATATAAATTCGTAACATACGTTGACGTCAGTTGTTTACTACAATATTATTAATAATTATAAGTAAAATATATTATTAATAATAAATATTGTATTACAAGGAAATATTTATCAAAATTAATTAGAACTCGCCACATATTCAAGTTTATTAATATATTCTTAATATTATAATAAGCATAAACAAAATAAGAAGAAGAAGGAAGAAGCGAAAGAGGTTTGTTTGAATCTAAGCATTTGGCGTTCCATTGTTTCTGCCTACCCTAATGGGAGACAGGCGTGACAGATATGTATGTATGTATGTAAACAAAATAATATATACACTTTTTATATAATTACGTATATTATGGATTTAGAATACCTGCATAGAATTAGGTATTGAAATACCCGGAACATAAATGGTAATTCGAAAGTTTATTGATCCGGTTATATCACAAAATATTGTATACGATACAAGATTTTTATCTTTTTTAATTTATTTATTTTCACAATATTAATTATACGAATACAAATATATCTTTCATATTATAAATAATTAATTAACAAGAAATATTTATATATTTGAGAGTGATATAAAATATGAATTATATTGCCCGCAATAAATTATGTTATTTTTAATATCGTAGCTCCACAATTTTAATATCAGTAGATAAGTAGCGTTACATTGAACTGTGTTTATCGATTCATAGAGGAAAAAATAACAAAAAATGAAAACTATTATACATATGTGTATATTTATATTTGAGGAAATTCATTTGTGGACATTATTATTGTTTTAGCAGCCGTTAATTCTCCACCGCTAAACATAGGTCTCTCCCATAAGGACGGTCATGCCAGTAGTTGCAACGCTTGGCAAATAAATTGGCAACTTCATTTGGGCTTTGGTGTTGTTTTAAGAAGGACACTGTTGCCTATCCCTCGACTATTAAATGTCCTTAATAGACATTATACACGGAGAAAACAAAAAAAAAAAACATTTATTTCATAGATATAGGTAACAAAAAAGTCGTATTTTGTTTTAAACAATTATCTTTTACTGGCTGTATTTTGTATGTTTGCTTGTGTGAATAAGGATTAAAAATATCTTTGCATTAATTTAGTATATGGTCTAAAGATAAAATAAAATAAATTTGGTAAATAACATCCCATTCGTGTTTCTACCGTTGTGTTTGCATGGCTGTGTTTCGGTTTGATGGGTGGGATATGGTGTGAATTTACAGGGTATAGAGGAATAACACCTGAGTCCTCAGGAATGGCAACGCATGGGGGATATCATGGGCGAAACGGTATACTCTGTTATGCCCATGGTACTGCTCATGTCTATAGGCGACGGTTACCACTTTCCATTAGGTGGGCCGTCAGCTAGTTTGCCATTCTAAGTTGTATAAAAAAAAATCCGAACATCTTTACAAAGTTATTTGCTAATGTTATATTAATAGATTTTTTTATTGTTAGGGAGGCAAACAAGCAGACTGTCCATCTGATGGAAAGCGGCTACCGTCGCCTATGAACACCTGCAACACGAAAGAAGTCACTTGTGCGTTGCCGACCTTTCAAATGTTTGTAGGCACATTCTTGAAAATTCCCCATATTATATTGTAAATGAAAATATGTTTTTTAAATACAAACTATAAGGATAAAGTTACATGGTTTAGTCATACTGAACCACCATTATATCGCCTGTGTGCTCTGTCACATGCTCTGTCTATTTCTAGATGGCGGCTTATAATGTTGTACAGACGTGGTACGCAAAATAAATTTCAAACAGTAATTAAGATTGTTTCACAAGAAAAAAAAATAATCGATTTCAATGAGACAAAACTTGCTACTTTGATTTAAAAACTAAACTACTAAACCGATTTTATAAAAATTTCTATGGGGCCAATCGGCAAGTAGGTATATCCTATATATATCGTTATAGTCGTAGAATACTGACGGATCTGACAAAGATTACAAATAAAGATCCGTCAGTATTCTACGACTATGACGATATGTAAAAAGACTTTTCCAAATCGGTTTACAACTGCCAGAATTATGGGGTAACAAACATTAAAAAAAATACAGCCAAATTGAGAAATTAATACTCTTTGAAGTCGGATGATTATGAAAAGAAGAGTTTTTCATTGAAATCGAAATTCATTGAAATTGATGTGGGAGCTCCCACACCAGAAAGACCCTACCACGTACACCTGGTATATACTTACATGCAATACTTATTTATAAGGGAAAAGGGTTTGTTAGTAGTGAAGTCTAATGAACCCGTTGCTAGCAATACACCTTCAATACAATTCAGGTCGACCTCCAATTCGTGTACAATTCTTGTAGAATTCGTCACGATGGGCTAACTGACCTGCTTCATCCTCATCTATCATCTCTCACTGGTGTCCCACCAGTGTATACCGATAGCGCGGGCGAGGTTACCATTCCATTAAATCACCATAAAAAAATACTTATTTATACATATATGTATTTGTTTATACTATGAACCGTTTTCCTCATACAACAGAAATAAATATGTGGATAGCTATATTATAAATAAACGCGTTAGTACTTAGGTATATATTTTTATTAGGAACGTCCAAAATACGAAATCGTTACACTCATCATCATCATCATCATCATTATATCAGTCATTAATTGTCCACTACTAAACATAAGGTCTCCCCGAAAAGGAGGTTTTTGCCAGTAATTGCCACGCTTTTCAGACGGATTTACAGGCGCAGTTAGGCTTTGGTAATGTTCTGAAAGGGACGCTGTTGCCCATTCCTAGACCATTAAGTTCCTTTACGACACCAACATTTAGAAAATTTATTTAGTTTAATAAAAACTATCATTAAATGGTAATAAATGCTCCTTTCCGCTCAGGGTTTGCTGGAAGGGAACTCTTACAGAGTTATGCACGCCTGTTGTACATCTTTATTTTTTAATATAATTTAAAACAATGTGTTTTGTATACAATAATGTATAAATAAATAAATGTCCTCTTGATAGGAACACCTTGACCAACTTTGCATAGGTAGTTACAATAGGAGAGACCTAAATATTTTTTTTACCTAAACATTGCCTTATGATGCCGTATCATATCGATAAGTAACGTAACTGATATAAAAGTAACTTGATAAATATGCTACAGTTATGACAGGAATTTTCTTTATCAATAAGTACGTGTATTTACTGTAATTTCCATAATCCATTTAGTGATTAAACGTTAATGGACATATTTTAATTAAACAGTGTTTCCAAAAATAGGCGATTTAGATTTCTAAATCATATGATTAAAAATATGAATTTTAAACGGATAGTTAATTAAATGTGAATATATTAATATATTTAACGTACGTAGGTATGATTACTTGAAAAAAAAAAAGGTATTGTATATACAATAAAATTTTATTACATTTTATATAAACTGATTTTCCAAATATATATATTTAGTGACTTAATTTTTGTGTTCATAGCTCGCAGCTCAAATGCAATAGTAATAATTTAAAATTGTGTTCTACGAAAAAACCCATGCTCCTCCATTTCAAAAGTATTTTTTTATGTTTGTACCGAGGTCATATGCTTAACTTAGCTTATCTATTTCATACAAATTAAAAACCCATTATCAAAGACGTTGTGCCACTGTAAAGAAGATATTCGATCGAGATTGCTGTCACATAATACGCTTTTATGGATAAGACCAGTGATTCTCAACCACTGTGCCGCGGCACTTTTGTGTGCCGCCAAATTTTAAAAGTGTGCCGCCAAATTTTGCAAATATTTAAATTTTTTGTCATAAACTATTTATGCAGTGTGTTGTAGTAAGTAAATAATTTTTATCTTTTTCTTTGTGTGCCGCCAAATTTTGAAATCGCTAAATATGTGGCGCAACAAAAAAAAAGGTTGAGAATCACTGGATAAGACTGTTCTTATAAAACATACCGCGAAACCACAGAACGACCGCCAACAAAACGACTACCATTCCAACCGAGGAAGGTCGATTTCTTACGAGTATATATTTATAAATACACATTAAAGTCACATTTATAGTTTTCTTAGGCTCTATTTCCATTATACACTGGATTTTATATTTGCAAACGAACTTTTAATACGTAACCCTGCGTTTGGAAATCCTAAATTATTAATCCCATCGCAGGTATCGAGTTGACAGATGCTTTTTTACATTTCTAAATTTAGACTTTTATTTCAGTAATGCAGGACGGTCAACCAAATAAATAATGGGACGTGGATTTGATATTATCTTGCCTTTGTTTGTAAAACGTAAAACGGCTATTGTAACCTATAAAGGACTTTAACACTAAAGGTGACAACTCTAGTTGTAGATAATCCATAGAATCCTTGTAATATGAATATCTTCTGTCTCAATGCTTTAACTCATCAAATCGAAGCCATAAAAATAGTAATTTATTTATTGTTTAGCCAGAAAAATGACGATCTTAATGATTTAATACAGCGCCAGCCGATGGTCGCAGGTTTTTTTTTTTTTTTTTATACTACTTAGAATGGCAAACAAGGTGACGGTCCACCTGGTGGAAAGTGGTAACCGTCGCCTATAGACATGAGCAGTACCATGGACGGACATAACAGAGTATACTGTTTTGCCCATGATACTCCTCATGCGTTACCATTCCTGAGGACTCAGGTGTTATTCCTCTGTACCCAGTAAATTCACGCCATATCCCACCCTTCAAACCGAAACACAGCCATGCAAACACAGCTGCTTCACGGTTGAAACACGAATAGGACAGAGGTACCCAAGCAATCGACTTTTGTACAAAGTCTCCCTCTGTATCTGCATATTTTGATTTGGGTGTTTGTTTTTGTGGGATGATAATGGAATGGTAACCCCGCCTACGCTATCGGTATACGCTAGCAGGGTACCAGTTCGGGATGATAGTTAAGAATGAAAGCAGGCCAGGTAGCCCATCATGATAAACTTCACAAGAATTTACCACGATGGTTTCCAGGGGAAACCAAGTGGAGGTCGACCTGATAAGGTATATTGCTGATAATGGAACTAGAAAAATTCTCATTACTAACAATCCCTTTCTCCCCTAGTCTGGGTAGTTAAAGTATTTAAGTATTTCTGTCTATTGTCTACATAGTACAAGTTCTGCTTAGTTTGGCCTTAGTAAGTCAAGTATTTTTTATATATATTATTTCATATCCATATAAACGAGTTACTACGAAGTCTCCTTCAGGTATAAAACCTTCATATACATATACAGTGAAACCGGTTGAATAAAAATATGTACTTGCTATTTCTTGATCGGGAATGACTTGTAATAAATTTAATAAACCAGTGGAAGAATACAATAGTGGTTTCATAGAATTAATTTCAAATTCATGACTGAAGTGTCATGTTAATGATGTTGGGTTATGATTATGATATTTCATCATCATCACTTTAACCTATCCATCTTTCACTGCTGCGTATTTTCTCATTATTTCCTAAAATACCGTACAGAGCCACCTGCATCCTTCGCGTTCCCTACATTTTTTACTCCAGGCAGTCACTCCATCTTAATGACGGAATCATTACTTTCACGTGATCAGTACTAGAGAATCTTTCTTAACCATCAATTACCATTCTGAAGATAATTGACGTATTGTTTAGACAAAGTAAGACAAGAGTGTTAAATTAACAATAGTCTATCGAGCATATTCAAATGCAGAGGCGGTAGCATTTCGCACCTAATAAAAAGCGGATGCGTTTCCACGCATGTAAATGTGTCGTGTTATCGTTGATGGTTCGTATTATTGTGTTGGTATAATATATTAGTATAACAGGATTACAGACTAAGTACTGAATTTAATTTAATTGAATTGTGTACCTTTATCACCGCAAATAAACGCAAATAGCCCAAGTGAAGAAATGAGCACCGAAAAAAGATACCAGTCAACATTTTTACCGCTAAAAATGCAGAATCGAAAATAGGTGTCGTTACAATAAAAAAAATATATTACGAGTTCTCGTATTTTCTTATTATTATAATATTATAAATGTAAATGTTTGCTTTTTTTTACAGCACAGGGGGCAAATGAGCATGCGGCTCACCTGATGGTAAGTGACTACCGCCGCCCATGCCCATGCCCATGATCACCCACAACACCAGTGGCATTGCAGGTGTGCTGCCGGCCTTTTAAAAAGGAATATACTCTTTTCTTGAAGGTTATGTTGTCGTATCGGTTCGGAAATACTGCTGCTGGAAGTTGATTCCAAAGAATGGTTGCTTGTACTTATTATCATGTTTAAATGGGTGAATGAATTTGAATAAAATTTATAACATAAATACATATCTTAGATTAATACATAAAGTAATATATATTACCCGTAAATCATGTGGCCGAAGTTGCGAAATACAGCTAGTAATATATGCTGGATCCTGCGACGACCAGGAGCAAACCGACAAGGTCGAGGCGAGCCAGTCGGTCTATGTGCGCAAGTTGCCAAGTTCATTGTTCACATTGTGCATACTTAATATGCAACGTAGGTAAGGTAAGCAAAAAAAAATTAATATATTATCCTTGCCAATATTATACAATTAAATGCGAAAGTGAGTTTGCTTGTTACCTTTTCTCTCACCTTGAAAATTGATATACACGTATATGGGATGGATAAGGATATACTGTATGGGATGGAGAAGGTCAATTACCTTCTAATTGACCGACGAAGTCGCGGGTAAAATCTAGTTATCTAATACATAGTTTTAAAAAAGTATAAATATTTCTTCTACACCTATTATAAAAAAAAAGAATATTTTTTTGTACAACTTAGAATGGCAAACACGCTGACGGCCTACCTGATGGAAAGTGGTAACCGTCGCCTATAGACATGAGCAGTACCATGGACATAACAGAGTGTACTGTTTCGCCCATGATACTTCCCATGCGTTGCCATTCCTGAGGACTCAGGTGTTATTCCTCTGTACCCAGTAAGTTCACGCCATATCCCACCCTTCAAACCGAAACACAGCCATGCAAAGACAGCTGCTTCACGGTTGAAACACGAATGGGACAGAGGTACCCAAGCAATCGACTTTTGTACAAAGTCTCTTTCTGGTAAAATGGTTTGGTTTTATTTTAATATAATAATTATTTATTATTTACTTTATTGTATTTTATAGAAGGAAATAGATTTTCCATGTTCATAACCCTATATAAATTTTAATTGAAATCATAGAAAAACATGTGCACAGAATATCATGAAAATGATTTAAGACAGAGCACTGACCCTGTGATCAAACTGCTTTGGAACAGAGAAAAGGCAGAGGTTGTCTGTCATTGATCTGATCATCGAATATCAAGAGAAAATTCAAGCAAACAATTAAAATAGAAAGACCACTTATTTTAAAGTGAGAAGTCATTGTCAATGACGATTGCTTTTTGAATTTTAACTTCATCGTAGTGAATTTTGCTTTTTAAATACTCGTAGAAGGAGGCTCTTAATTTTATTCCTGTAGTCATATTTTCGTCAATTATGAACTTGTTTTTATAAGTGATTCTTATTTATAAGTGAATTTGCAATTTTTCCGCCTTGATCTTGTATTACCTATCTAATATGTCGGGGGGAAAGGGATTGTTAGTAATGGAGACTAAAAATCCCATTACTAGCAATATACTCAACCAGGTCGACCTTCTCGTGGTTCTCCCTGGAAACTATCATGGTTAATTAATGATGAATTCATCATGATGGGCTAACTGGCCTGTTTTCATTCTCATCTATCACCCTTCACTGGTGCTCCGCCAGCGTATCCCGTTAGCGCAGGCGGGGTTACCATACCATTTTCATCCACCAAAAAAAATCTAATATGTCTACAAAATATCTCGCTGCTCGGTGCATTTTAAAATAAGAATTAGAGATAATAACCGACATTAATTTTGTTACAATTAAAGTTGTTATTTTTTACAAAGTAAAATGTAGATACGTACTATTAGCAATTTTAAATATAAAAATCCTAAAAAAAACCAGGAAAATTTAAAACCTTTTTGAAATAACGATTGCTGTTTTGATAATGAAAATGATGAATGTTTTACCAAGTATAGTAGATATTATCTGTAAAGTAAGTATTGAAATATCTATATACATATATACTGTAATATATCCTATTCCATGCTTGCCTTCGTCAGTAAGTAGTTAACCACCTAAAAGGTTGAGAAACCTTAAAAGGACTAGCGGCGGCGGAGCTAGCAGCGAACCATTTTTGGAGGCACGACGTTAAAACCTCGATACCATACGACACCATATCCAGATGGTATATTCCAAAATAGATCGCTAGTAGAAGGTTCTTAAGTAACCAAATGGGTTGCTGCTATACTCTATTACAATACTTTTTTCTACTTTTTTTAAATCCACAAAATTGGCAAAAAAGCATACTTTCCGTCTCATAGTAAACCATACTCCGTTAAGTATGTGAGGTATTTTTTTAAAATTAGGGTATGATAGTAAACGTTCACTGTAGTCTATGGAATTTAATGAAAGCATAAATAAATCAATTACTGATCTGACCATAAGACTGTATGCTGATGTAGTTTTTCTCAAAATCATAACGATCATAACGATCGTAATGAACTGACGGTAATTTCCAGGGGGAACAGCAAGTAGGCCGACTTGACAGAGTATATTACTAGGAAAGGGTCTATTAAATCCTATTACTCTTCCCTCGATCGATTTTGATAAAATTTCTATGGCACCTATCTGTAAGGTTTAGAGCTGACAGAGTAATGAGGTAACAAACGTAAAAATAAAATATAAATGAATTGAAAACCTCCTTTTTGAAGTCACTTAACAATAACATTATGTGTTTACAGGATTATAAACACAATTATAAATTTATGATCATAAACTAATACCAATTTATACATATTATGTTTAATAAATAACAAGGAAAATCATACAATAAGTATGACATTTACAACAGTACATAATTAGACCATATGAACTCTAAATACCTATAAAATAATCCATAATTATTTTTCTTTCCGTTCAATGAACTTTATGAAACTAAGAATTATTAACAATTAACTACTATTAAAAACTGATTTAAATGAATCGTTCAGCAGATCCATTTTTATTTTATTTTTATGGCGTGTTTTTGTCAAATCCTTCGTTCGTCACAGCGTTGTATTTCAACAGCTAATACTATTTTGCCTTAGATTATATAAATAGGGCGTCTCTATACAAATGCTTCAAGAAAAGCGAGTCAACTTTTTTATACAATTTTACGTGATAAATAGTTATGGATAAATTCTTTCTTAACTTCTGTATTTATTTTGTCTTATAAATTCTGCATCTTTTTAATGTTAAAATACTTTTTTATTAAATAATAACTCAAAATTAATTGTATGCATAAGTGTATAGAACACCGATAAAAAAAATTAATCAGCTAATTTGACAATTAGTTGAAAAAAGGTAACCCGTTTTTGAGGCTCGAGGATCTATCTATATAATCTAAGACTATCGCTTTGACATTTGAAAATCACACTTTCACTATCATATTATATTATATCTAAGTATTATAACGAGAAAATAGTACAATATCGTGTCGTGTTACAATAAATAATAAAACGCGCCCTTTTAGTGTAAGTTTTTTTTTAAAACAGGTGGCGAAACAAACGAATACGTTCCGGCAAAACAGGAGCATCTGGCGGAAGGAACAACCGAGCGTTTCGTGTCAAGGTGAACATCGTTCGACGTGGTTTTGGTCGGTATAATGCAGATATTATGATTGTTTATTTGGATAAATCACGTGTTTCATACATTTGTCATTGATATATACGTGATATGAAGTAGTATTTTGCATATATTGATTTGACTTGATATTCACAACGATAGTCACTCTGTATTCATGACTAAATTAAAGTGTTGATATACCACCCCATTACATTATATTTATTTATATTTTATAATAACTTGAATACAATTTCCATTATTTATATTATATTATTATTCATATTGTTAATATTTTTACTCATTTAATAATTTAATTATATTTTAATGTTTGTCAAACACAAGGCATGCTGTGGTTGCCTATAAATGTAAGAACAGTGAGATCTAATCTGCCAGTTTATTGTATTAAAATTTAGCTTTATTGTAGCTGTATCTTATGTTGGTAATCCTATAAATAAATAAATATATAACATGGTAGTTGAAACTGTATTATCAATTTGCATTTAGGTAGTAAATTGTCAACTGTCTGACCATTAATAAATATGTTATAAATATCATCATCATTTCAGCCATTATCCGTCCATTGCTGGACATAGGCCTCCCCCATAGACCGCCATAAGCTGCCGTGAGACACCTGCATCCATTGATTTTCTGCAATGCATTTTAGGTCGTCACTCCATCTAGTGGGTTTTTTAGTAGGTGATAATGTAATGGTAACCCCACCCGCGTTATCAATATACGCCGGCGGGGCACCAGTGAAGGATGATAGGGGAGGATGAAGCAGGTTAGTTAACTCACCGTGACAAATTCAACAAGAATTGTTCACGATGGTTTCCAAGGGAAACCACGTGGAGGTCGACCTAATAGGGTATATTGCTAGCAATGGGGGTGTCAAACTCCATTGCTAACAACCCCTTTCCCCCCTCTAGTGGGGGGTTGTCCTACACTACTACTACTGCGTTTGCCCGTACGGGCATACATTATAATACATATGGTTATAAATATATGTATATACGTCATTTTTTTTTACAACACAGGGGGCAAACGAGCATGCGGCTCACCTGATGGTAAGTGAATACCGCGGCCCATGATTACCCACAACACCAGCGGTATTGCAGGTGTGCTGCCGGCCTTGAACGAACATAATTATTTATAACAGTAAACATTTTTATTAATGCTTAAACACTTGGCAATTTAACCAAACTTTGAACCAAAGTTCTAATAAACAATTAATTTAGTAATAAAATTAAAAAAAAAATTATTACGAATTCTTTTTTATCACATGAATAGAGTCTGTTATTAACATACTATTAATATTTCAAATGTGAAAGCTTGTTTATATTTGAATGTTCATATTTTTATTACTCAATCATGTTTAAAAGATAAATGGATTCAAATTACGGGTGCACAGGTGTGTTATTTCCTAGCTTAACTTGTAAGGTAAACCCGAGGAAAACAGCTAATAAAGAAAGTATACCCCTAAAATTATTGGTCGCGCCTTTTACATATACATGGGCAGGAGTGTTACATATTCGCAATACAATGACCTCATCGTCTGATCATCTTGTCCTTGACTTTGCCTCAACCGAAATTTTACCGTCCTGATAAAAAGAACGAATTCTCCCACGCGCCTTGTCAGGACGCATACCGGTGGAGATGAAAAAAAAAAACTGTATTTTAAAGGGCCTACAATGAATGTCTTTTCGAAACTCCGATCGAACGAAATATACAGTTGATCTTAAAATTACGAAGGAAAAACTTTTATAACGATTTATTTTCGGTCGTTCAGATTTATGGTCTCTTTATGGTAACTAGGGATTTTGATGAATGAAATGTCACTCCGTTTACAGCATAGGTTCGATATGAAAGATAGACATGAAATTTCGATCCTAAACTCGAAATGAGCGTATAGAATAGACCGGTTCTTTGTTACCTATATCCACCACACATGGAAAATTATTTCTAATAGGATCGCTGTTTGAAAGTCTTTATTGAAACAATGCGTTTCCCTATTGATGTCAACTCTGAGTTTTGTCCCACGGATGTAAACATAAGAAAAAATAATACAATACTCGGTGGTCTATGTTTACTATGTTCATGCGAGTTTCCAATTTACAAAGATATAGTGTACGCTAATTCACTTGAGAACTCGTAAAACATTTGTATAGTTTAAGAAAACCTTAAATAAATTCAAGTGTTTCTCAAGGTAAATTCAAGTGTTTTCAGTTCTAAACTAGTAAGTGAAAAGTGAAAATAAAGTATGTAATAAATATTTCGAAATTTTTTTTGTAAAAACTGAAACTTGGAATTTATACGAGTATAGTAGATTGTTTCTATTTGCAATCAATTTAGGTAGTTGTTTCATTTTCAGTTTCACGTTCATTTTCAAGTGTTTCCAAGATATTGGCAATAATACATTATCTCACAGGATGATTAGACTTAAGGACTAGAATTAATTCAAATGTTCTTAGACTTGAATACATTGCCGAATTTGCCTACATTTGTGGCAATAGGAGTATAGACAATAGACATAGATAAAATAATAATACTCTGTATCGATATAAGCTATATATATAGAAATTCACTTAAGGTAATTTCCTTTAACCATAAAAAAATAACCTACACACAACTTAAATAGTCAGGTTTCGCATATAAATTGAAAACTGTAAACAAAAATGGATCAAATCAAGTTATACATCTCACAGAAATTTAGTACACGTTACTTTTTTAATAGTTTCACAGAAATTCTAACCAGGACGGGAAACATGTATAATTATATCAATTTTATAAAAAAATCGCGATAAAGTACTTACTTATAAAAAAGGTACCAAGTAAAATTGCTGTTTACGAATGCAAGGTAATGTAGCATGCCATAACTATTTTTAGCGATAACGCAGACAACAGAGGACTTCCGAAATTGTAAATGGCATCGATGTCTTTGGCCTCGCGTTCGTGTGTAGAGGTTATCAAGATAGTTTCTATGTTATTGTATAATAAACTTAAGGGCATACGCGGTAGATATAATTTCGAGTGGTTCCAAGAATTTTGACTGTAAACATATTCGTATGTCCGTTACGATTTAAATTCGAAGCGCAACGGAACTATTGTTTTGTAACGGACGGCGGACTGAAGCATGTTTCTAGAATCATGTCCGGAATGCGACAGTTTTTCCGGAAATTTCTTTATTTTATTTCTAATAAATAAAATTATTTCTAAAGGAAAATGTTTACTATTTCACAGCGATATAATCAGTTCGTTATAAATTCTTTAATTAATACTTCTGACGTAACATTTATCAAGAATTTGTTGATAATGTAGTATCAATTCAATATCTATTTTATTTTTTGTCAAAAGACCAATAAAAATAGCAGTAAAATGTCATCATCATCATTCCAGCCGTTATCTGTCCAATACTGAACATAGGCCTTCCCAGGGGGACTGTTAGTAATGGAGACTGAGAATCCCATTGTTAGCAATATACCCAACCAGGTCGACTTCCTCGCGGTTCCCCCTGGAAACTATCATGATTAATTCCTGATGAATTTATCATGATGGGCTAACTGGCCTGTTTTCATTCTCACCTATCACCTTCACTGGTGCTCCGCCAGCGTATCCCATTAGCGCAGACGGAGTTACCGTTACCATACCATTTTCATCCATAAAAAAAACATAGGCCTTCCCACATGCTGTCATAAGGAACGGGAGCGTTCTTTACGACAATTTACCGTTTTATTTATTTCAGTACAACATGTTATTACAATATTAGGTAAAACATGGTTACACAGTTTTTCAAAGGAGTTTGTTTATTATTGTATGTATAGTATTAACTTATTTCTACTTATTTAGTTATTATGAAATACATAAGATAAAATTAACACTTTATCACGTATCAGTATTAATATTATTATATTTTTATATTCATTCCAGAGGGAGACTTTGTACAAAAGTCGATTGCTTGGGTACCTCTGTCCCATTCGTGTTTCTACCGTGAAGCAGTTGTGTTTGCATGGCTGTGTTTCGGTTTGAAGGGTGGGATATGGCGTGAATTTACTGGGTACAGAGGAATAACACCTGAGTCCTCAGGAATGGCAACGCATGGGGGGTATCATGGGCGAAACAGTATACTCTGTTATGTCCATGGTACTGCATATGTCTATAGGCGACGGTTACCACTTTCCATCAGGTGGGCCGTCAGCTTGTTTGCCATTCTAAGTTTTATAAAAAAAAAATTCATAATGTTGCAGTTTCGTAATTGGTAAACAAATTCCATAAATTACGGCAAAATTACGTATTAGGTATTTAAGTATAAATAATTAATATATTTAGAAAATTACTTTCTAATTGATTATTATTTAATTATATATTCGGACTGGTGATGTGCACGTGAGAACAGGTTTGGACTTTGGATGGTAGAAAGTTTGAAATAGCAATAACATAAGTCAACGTAACATTCTATGTTAACTTTATATTGATTAGGTAAAATTGTTGACGTGACGAACGCGGTTGATGGCATTATAATGTGGTTCCGTGTTCGGCCCTTGCAGACAAAGTTAGTAATTTGGTACAATTGTATTATCACTAGTAGTAAGTTGAATTTAATAAACTTTTTTTTTTTTTTATACAACTTAGAATGGCAAACAAGCTGACGGTCCACCTGATGGAAAGTGGTAACCGTCGCCTATAGACATGAGCAGTACCATGGACATAACAGAGTATACTGTTTCGCCCATGCGTTGCCATTCTTGAGGACTCAGGTGTTATTCCTCCGTACCCTGTAAATTCACGCCATATCCCACCCTTCAAACCGAAACACAGCCATGCAAACACAACTGCTTCACGGTAGAAACACGAATTAAAAGGTGATAGGACGTTAATATTATATGTAACTATCTGAACAGCTATGCGCTTTACGGGGTTCATTTATTCTAATTGGATTGTTTGGATAAACAATAAAAAGTGTCAATCTCTCTTAACTTGAAAGAAATCAAATACATCCAGTGGTTTAGGAGATTAGCAATTTTAATACTCATATGTATAATATACTAGCTGATGCCCGCGACTTCGTCTGCATAGAATTGGTCTTTATATCCCTTACTTGAGAAAATATTTATTCCCCATACAAATTTAACCCTCTTCAAGTTTTATTTTTACGTCATAAAGTAGCCTATCTCCTTCTCCAATGTCTTATTTGTCTACATCAAAATTCATTAAAATTGGTGCAGTGATTTGGGCGTGAAAAACTAACGAACAAACAGATAGAATTACTTTCGAATTTATAATCATCATCATCATCATTCTCTCTTGGGAGTCTTAAATCACTCCCCTTGAGAGTGTTTTTAAGTGTAATTGCCACGCTTGGCAGGTAGATTGGCAACCGTAGTTAACCGTATTTATAATATTAGTATGGAATTCATAATATTTCCATACAAGACATTATGTAATCTATTTATTTATTATTATTACAGGATTATTAAGGTTATAATTTGTTATGTGTGCTTTATTAAAAATAAAAAAAACCCTACTTAGTAATTTTGGTAGATGCAAGCTTGTTACAATTTTAAAATATTTACATTTTCAATAGACTTATATAGATTTCAAATGGCAATGTGAGATTACTATATTCCTCAATTTTATTTTTGTATTTAAGTACCAAACAGAAAACTGTTATAATGTATAAAAGATTATCTGTTAGGAAGTCTTTTACAGTGTAATAATTTTATTAATTAATATTTTTTTTAGCTTTTTTTTTATAATTTTTATGTGTTCTATTGACGAGATGGAATCCAACTTTTTATAGCAACGAAGCTACGACCTTCTGAGAAGTCACGAGCGACCGTTTAGATCGTTATCACGTACGTCAGCGATTACATCATCATCATCATCACGCTGTACGAAACAATTTGTATTTATAACCGTTGAATACGATCGATGCGGCGCGGCGCGGCGCGGCGGTCCGAGTGACGTCGAGCTGAGCTAATTTGATAAATATAAAGATGTTGTCATTTGGCGTTACCTATTTGTCAATGATAATCATCAATCATCCAGGTCATCAGAAGTTTTTTTACGTATTGTTTGATTTTAAATTGGTATCCAATGTTTATAAGGTCGCCCATTCTGTTTAACGCATAAGTACGTATCTGCGTTAAGTTCTTACGCAAACTCCATTACTCAATTGTACTGATGTACTGAGTGAGTAATGGTAAAAAGCGTAGTTTTTATGGGTGTACATGGGAAGGTGTATCCGTCTATAAATTTTAATGTAATAATACGTTATACTAAGTCAACATTAGCTGACGGTATATAAAGGCAAGAAGCCTGTGGAGGACGAAATGCTGTGGATGAAGCCAAATCAGATTGAATTCACGAGGATTTAATGACGATATTTTAGAGAGGAACTACATGGTGGTTACCCTGACAGGGTAAATTTCTAACAATGGTGACTATAGTCCCCATTTTCAGCAACACGAGATACGATATTTTTCTCTGTACAGAACGACAAGACTAAATATAATTTAAAATAGAAATTTATCTATGAAAGCATTTTTTCAAGTTCTTTGAAATTATGAGTTATCAATATTAGATATAAGGAAATAATGATTGTTATTACGATAAATTTATTATAAATTTTTATGATACATATCCTAATTATTGCAATTTAGTAATACCAATGTAATTTGATTACTGTAATCTAAGAAACTAGTATAATATACTTAATAATCTTTGCTTCTTTACTAAAATAAGGTTGCAAAACCTTATAATTGTCCGGTCTGAGCCTGTTCCCAAAATGTTATTATAACAATAAAAAAATCTATCTAATTATCTATGGATTGGCAAAGTTTTTTAAAGAAGTTTTTTCTGTGACTCGCCTGTATAGACATCACAGACTACAACATACCTGTTTCTACCGTGATTCAGCAAAAATCAAGCAGTAAACGTACATTGCATCTGTTTTGGTCTGAAGGCCAAGACTAGTGCAATTTTTGATATGACAAGCATCTAGGTTTAATTTTTGTTTTAGAAATTGCAGTTGTACAAGGAATCATACTCAGGAATGGCAATGCAATAATATGCCATGAGCGGCCTTTTATAGGCATTAATTACCTATATTGCTCATATGTAGGTAGATATTGCAAATATTTTTTTTTACCAGAGGGAGGTTTTATACAAAAGTCGTTTGCTTGGGCACCTCTATCCCGTTCATGTTTCTACCGTGAAGCAGTTATATTTGCATGGCTGTGTGTCGGTTTGAAGGGTAGGGTATGGCAGTGAATTTACAGGGTATAGAGGAATAACACCTGAGTCCTCAGGAATGGCAACGCATGGGGGGGGGGGTATCATGGGCAAAACAGTATATTCTGTTATGTCCATGGTACTACTCATGTCTATAGGCGATGGTTACCACTTTCCATCAGGTGGGCCGTTAGCTTGTTAGACGACAGATCGCACGAATTCCGTCCACGACGCTCAAATACAGAAATTTATTCTGTAATCTAAGATTAGACAATAAGAACTTTTGATTTTACTCCCACAATGTAAAAGGAATATTTCACCGTCAGTAATGGTACAATTACCACTCGCCATCAGGTAGAGCTTTGCTTGAGGTCGTTCAACCTTATGTGTATCGAATATTTTGTAGAGCATCGAGTTTTTGGTTAATATAATGGTTTAAAGAAGTCTTTTCAATATTCAAAGTTTAACGGATACATCTATACGTATCTGTATGTACAGTGTGTCCAGAATTGTCATGTAATCGTTCGGGACGTGCCAAAGGCGTTGGACCGCTTTTATGTTTACTATTACAATGAAAATTGTGTATCCATCTTGATTATAGTGACCTAATAAAATTATAGGTAAGTCTTATATTTAATTATAGGTAACTTTCATATCTAATATTATTACTAAACGACATGTGCACATATTAACATATTACAGAAAAAAAATTACACGAGAAATCTTAATAAGAGTATATTACAATAAGCCAATATAATTTTTAGAAAATCTGTAAATGTATCCCGGCATCACACAAAACCTACTGCACCAAATTGCACGCGGTTTCACAGTTGTTTTCCTTAAGGTTTTTTTTTATTTGGTTTAATTTGTCTTAATTTTCCATCTAGAGGGTCTACAATGAATTGAAAGTCCGAATTTTCGGACTTAATTTCGTGTTTCCGTTCATATCGAAATCGGCCCAGTAATTGGAGCTTAACATTTTGTTCGTCATAGAATCTACCATACAAATCCAAAGGAATTATACTTTAATATTTTTAAACGGTATATATTAACATTAAATTTGAGTCTCGTACGATGTATGCCGAAATTTCAGAAAACATTTTATGGTAGACGTAGGTAGACCTCTGGTTGCCTGCTTACAAAATGTTATTTATTTATTTATTTATTTCCAGACAACTGGGATCCATTCTTGTTAGTAAGTGTACTTAAAAACTATGTTAATACTTAATTACTAATAATGATCTAGTCCTCTCGGAGAGCATTTTCACGAGAGGACTATCCAATTTATTAACAAACATGTTCAGGATACTGTTGCTACTCCCGCGTATTCGACGTAAAAACGAAGCTGTCTTTTTTCGCCAGACTGCGTCAAAACTATCGTTATGCATACGAAGTTGCGGATAAAAGTTACTAAATACTAATATGATGTATCACAGTGGTGTTGGCACCACTGTTGAAGTATTTACAGGAATTATTTATGATTACGAATATTGGACATAATTAGAATGACCAGTTCCTGTTGCAAATACAATTCTAATAATTATTATCACGCACATTCATACGCGGAAAGTTATATTTTTTAATATATTTCTTTGAAAAAATGGTGAGAAATGACTCGCGGTCTACGCATACTGTGTGTAGGTATATCTTTATTAAAATAACATGCACAATACAAGGTAGAATTCTTGTAAATTATTTTTATCGAAGAATTTTACAAGTATTGTGTATACTGTACCTTATCACCATGTATTTTTTGCATCGTCTATCTATACTAATATGGAAATTTATCTTAAAAGAAAAATGTATGTTTGTAATCTATGATCTAAAAAAATAAGTCTATTTTTCAAACTATTTCACATATAGAAAGCTAGATTATCAACGAGTAATATAGGCTATATATAATTTTTTGAAAATTCTATCTAGCCGTGCGAAGCCGGGCCGAACCGCTCATCTATTACTATATAAATTAACTATAAAAAGAAATTTCCTTTTTCCTTTTTTTTTTAAGGCGTCTTCAGAACGGAGGTTGTTCTCAATTCGATAGAAAAAAAAGTGTAATATTTACAAGGTTCATGTAATATAATTACGAATTTCTGTATTCTACCATAACTTCTGAATACCTGGACAGTTTTAGATGTATAGATTATTGTTAGAATCCTTAAATAATTTCTTCCGAGTGACACTGGCCATAAATATTTTTGAAAAGCTTCATAGAGAAGGAAGTTTTCAATTAGAATTTTTTTTTATATGTTTGTTGTGATAAAAGGAAGGATATATCTACAGATTAGTACAGTAAATATATTTATCAAAATTTTACTGGACTAATCGATTTAGTAGTTCAGTTTTTAAATTAAAATAACTGGTTTTGCTACAATAGAAGTCTGTTTTTTTTGTGGAACAAAATCTTCTCTTCTTATGCAATTTAGAATGGCAAATTGATGGCCCTCTTGTTGGAAAGTGGTAACAGATTACGGTTATTACTCCCGTATTCTTGATATATATGAAGTTATAGCTAACTTAATAAATGTGAAGAACACGGGAGTGTTCAAACATAATACCTACTAAAGATTATTTAGGACAGAATAACCTCTGTCCCGGTCAGCTAGTTCATTGAACCACAAGTGACGTGAGTTTGGTAAGTGGGAGGGATTGAGGAAGAGGGTGTGTCTAGGGATTATAAAAAATTGTTTTAATACATCAGTAATCAAATAATAATTATTTTGTTATAGTTATACAGCAGCGATAGTCTGCCTCTTGTGTTATAAAAAAAAACAACAATTTTTAAACCTCTTTAATTTCCTTATTACTATATTATGTACTATCTGTACCTATCTCAAAATATATATTTACAATTTTTACAGCAAAAAAAAGTCAAAATCAGTTCAATTTTGAACTGATTACATTACAAAGTACATAATATTATATGTGAAGGTTTTTTAGTGGATGATGAGAATGGAAAACTCGCCTGGGCTAACGGTATACGCTGCCGGGACACTAGTGAGAGATGATAGGTGAAGATGAAAAGACAGGTCAGTTAGCCATTCGTGATGAATACACCTGGAGTTCAACACGTTGGTTTCCAGGAGAGACCACGTGAAGATCGACCTAACAGGGTATATAGCTAACAATGGGACTAGCAGTCTGTATTACTAACAATCCCTTCTCCCTTCAATGTGTAGGTAGGTGTGTTTATGTGTACAATTTATGACTGACGCAAACCTACGCCATTATGAAGTTGCTTAAAAAGTATTTATTTATTTATGTATTCTTTATTGCACAATAAAATTTGTAGAAATGTCGAGCTAAATGCCGTAGACATTCTCTACCAGCTAACCTGAATACTGTTTATATCAAAATACTCTAAGTATGGCTTTTAAAATTTCATTTTTATATTTTAAATGCTTTATTAATGTGTGCGTAGCATGGAAATTTGATGCAAATGTGAGTACCTAAAATGTGTTGTAATGTGCCATTCAAAGGTGCCTATTACAGCGTCGACCCTGCCAGCGCTCGCGCCGTTACCATTTTCCCAACTAATAACAATAGACCGTTAAATCCGATTATCCGTGTTTGTGAACAATCCAGTAGCTCATTAATGAAGCCGCTCGTCTTTATACGTGAAAGCGAACAGTGTGAACACATAGAGAAAGTATAAAGTACTCACTCGCCAGCTCCAAACGGCCCGATGCGAAAGCAATGATCACCAGATCATCTCCATATTTTGCGGAAGTTTATTAACCCCGCTTATCGAATATTTGAGCGTCACGTTTTGAAATTATAATTTTGACACAGCTATTACAAATGAGTGAAGCATTGGAAACCAGAAAATGGACGGCGATGACTTTTTTTTAATAATTAGAAATTTGTTACGCGTTTGTTTATATTACGAGATTTATTTCTTCTCTATTTAAGTGAATCTTCAAGGATTTTACCAAAAATAAAACGGTTGTTGAGCTTGGAAATATCGTACCTAAGGGTCGAGTAATTAAACTAAAACCATCTCAAAAGTCTATTCAAAAATTCATTTTGTACTTTACCAAATCACAATACGGTTATGATAGACTGTTCTTTATGTCATGATGAAGAAACAATAGTTACGAATAAATGAAATGTCTAAGAACCAAGTGGGTCAGTGGTACGGACCAATCAATCACGCGATTTGTGCACGAAATACTTGATCTACTGACAGAGTAAGCTATTAGTACAAGAACAGATACGTATTGTCGTTAGAAGTTTGTGCAATTCATATCATCGTCATCGTCATTCATTCATTATTTGTCATCCTTAAGATCATCGCTCTTGTTTTCATAGTCATCCTTCTGTCCTTATTTGTTATCCATGTACGTCTACAATTTTTCATAATTTCTCTTATAATTTTTTTACAGAGTTGCAAACCAGACCGCAATCGTTTTCAAAACTATAGTAACCTAGATTTGTAGATTATGGACATGTACTGTATTTTCAATGCTGCTTTTTGGTTTCTGATGATGTGATATGTTCTTGGTTTTAATTTATACCGATAGATGCCACATTTTTTTATCGCTAATAACTTTTATCGACAGCTCTGACCTATTTGCTTCTAAAAGCTATTTATTACAGAGGTGAACAGCTAGAGCGATTTGTTACGCATCGATGGTATCGATGCCCTAAAATATATACATTCAGCGGTTCCCACGCCCTTTTTCTATAACTAAATAGGTTCTAGGTGCGGCTTGTGTATCAAACATCGTACCATATAAGGCGAATTCCACACGACACGCAGCAGAGCAGAAAAGCGCGTGCGTTCACGCACCGATGCGCTCCAAGGCAAAACTCGCCGATTTCTGAACATCATCTCAGCCAAAATGCGATATAATTCCGCAGACGTTAACGGTTTAATGTTAATTTAATAATTAACTGACTCTCTCCCAAGCGAGATGCCGTGCTGTAGACTTTATTATTAGTCGCGCGTCTGACTTGGGTGCACCAGAGAGCATACTTTCCGAAATGCCTAATTAAAGTTACATACCAAACGGACAATGTCTGTATTTTGGATGTAATGAGTTTTAAATTTTAATCGTATAGTGCATATATTACCTAACTCAAGTCTGAAAGCGTTATGAGATCTCTTTTTGAAATATCTATAGACATTTTACTTAATTCCTACAAACAAGAAAACTATGGTCGCGTCATAAGAATAAGAACCATTTATTCTTATGGTTGCCATGAAAATTTGAAAATCTTCAATAATTACTCGAATATTAGAACATTTAACCGTCATGTAGTCCCAGTATAGAATGGTCCATCTCTTCCTTTTCTGTTGGTGTCGTAAGGGGCAACTAAGGGTACTTAATGGTCAAGGGATAGGCAGCAGCGTCTCTGTTAAAACACACTATTTGTGGTGCCTATTGTGGTGTGTGGTGAATATTGTGTGCCAAGTCGCCTAATAATCGTGGCAACTACTGACAAGGCCCTCCATGGGGAAGGCCTGTGTGGACAATTAACTCGGCCTAGAATGGGCTACCCTTTCGTTTCCCGTGGGTGTCGTAAGAGTCGACTAAGCAATTGCGAGAGATGGGCAGCAGCGTCCTTCTTAAAACATCTCATAAGCCTAACTGCGGTTGCCAAGCTGCTTGTCAAGAATGGCAACCACTGGCAAAACCCCCTAAGGGGTAGGCTTATGTTCAGCAGTGGACAGTTAAAGGCTGATATAATGATGTTAGTGATGATTCTTATGGTCAGATAACATAGTGCGGATTGCGAGAAAGCAGTGGACGAAGCTAGCACAGGATCGTAATAAGTGACACGACATTAAGCTGGCTAGCTGAAAGATAATTATCTAGATTAGATAAAGTATGAAACATGCTGTAGCAACCCGGTATAAATAAAAGATAATCAGAAAGATGCTAAACTAGCCAAGTAGAAGGATTTCTAAAAAAATTATGCAAGAAGTTTAGTAAGAAGAAAAATAAAATCTACTTTTCGTATGTATATTTTGATCTGTACTCCATGCTACTGTATTTTAGTTGAATTGTTTATATGTCATTGTTTATTTTTATGTTTTGGTGCAATAAAGAGTTAAATAAATAAATAAATCTAGTTCTAATATAATAATTCCTGGTCAGGCCAATTTAGGAAACGGAATTGTTTAAATTGCCTCGGATCTGTTTATTTTGGGTGGTGCCTCTAGATGGTGGTTGCCTGCTTCTTCGTATCACAGGGTATCTAGGCAGAACGCTTAGTAGTTTGAGGAGCGGACGATTGGTGTGTTTTAAAGCACTTTATTATAATTATAATTTTATAATTACACTCGCTCGTTTGCCTCTTATCATAAAAAAAAAATATATTCTTCACATGTTTACAACGTCAATCAGATGGAGACAAAAACACCGCGCCACAACCATGGAGAGCCACGTGCAGCTGTTCTTGTTTCCCTTATACAGAGTAGACATCATCTCGTTACACGCCATGTTTGGGAGTAACTTGTACACGCCGTATTTGTGTCAGAGCGGATAAAACTGCACACTTATGTACTTATACGGCACTGATGTAGGTACTTATTAAAAGGATACTTTATGTAAATTGGTACTACTCCACCCTTTTACCAATTTCTATATCTTAATATGTAAAAATCCCGTGTTGAGTTGTTTATTACACATTATCTCCGCTCAAGTGATTGAAATGAAATTGTATAAAAGTGTAGTGTTTGATACAATTTGAGAGAGAGATGGGTAGTTTTTTCCTGCTAAAAATGGACCCAATAGATGGTGATAGCGAGCAACACAACGTTTGATCAATTAGTATTAAAGGTACTTAATAAATTTTATTCTGATGTAAGTTTCTAATTTCATTTCACTTCCAGAGTTTTTACTTTCTAAGTTGAGTTAGCTGTACGTTTCAGTGAAATATTTTTATGGGAATAAACATAAGATACTCAATCGTACGCCATTTTTATATGTTATAAAAAAAACCATGTTAAGTCTGCTCACCCCATTAGCAGACAGACGTGATAAAATTATGTATGTCACATAATATTATCACATGTAAAATTAATTATAAATAAAACGACTTAAATCACTTATAGTCATATACATATAGGTATAAGTCATTCGTTTGTTTTGTTTTATTATTTAGAATATTATTGTCAAATTATCTTTAATTTAAACGGATAATAGCAGCAATGTCCCTCTTCTTTCATCTCTAAAGTGCTGACTGCGGTTGCCAATCCGCCTGCCAAGCGTGGCGACTATTGTCAAATATCCCCAAAGAGGAAGATAAGCTACCTCTTTGGGGGTATTAGGTTCAGTAGTGGACAGTTAAAGGCTGATATGATGTGATGATTTTTAATTACAAAATAATTAAAAAAAAAAAAAAACTACAAGTCTCGATTACAACGCCATATAATATTTCTTGTCTCATTTTGTTTAGTAACCAAACACTTTAACAATCCTTTTCCCCTGAATGAATTAAATCAGATCACTAAGCGAGGTTTTATTCTATTTACAATTTATATAATTAAAAAAAAAATAAACATTATATATATATATTTTTTATGAATTATAATGGAATAGTTACCCCGTATGCGCTATTGGTTTTATGGATGATAATGGAATGGTAACCCCGCCTGCGCTATCGGTATACACTGGCGGGGCATCAGTGAGGGATGATAGATGAGGATGAAAATGCAGGTCAGTTAGCCCATCGTGATGAATACACCTGGAATTCAGCACGTGGTTTTCAGGGGGGACTACGGGGAGGTCGACCTGACTAAGTACATTGCTAGCAATGCAACAGGTAGTTTGCGTTATTAACAATCCCTTTTCGTTATTAGTAATGGAACGGTAACCCCGCCTGCGCTATCGGTATACACTGGCGGGTAGAGATGGGCAATCCACCTGGGTGGGTTTAAAGTCTGGTGGGTAAAAACCGGGTGTTTTGGGTTTATTGGGTTTAAACCCCATAAACACCCAAATTTTTGGGTGTTTATGATTTTGTACTTCATCATCGTCATCTCAGCCGCAAGACGTCCACTATACTGGACATAGACAATATTATTATGCAGCCTACAGAATAAAAAACTTTTAATTTGATTTTGAGTTTATTAAGAAAGAGATGAAAGTAAAATGTAAAACTACAGTCAATCACTGTCAGATTCAGAGTTATTACAAGCGATGAATTGTATAGGTTCGATAGGCTCTATTTCGTCTAAACTGTTATGTTCATTTACTTGCTCAATGAAAGCTTCTAAGGTATTTTCTTCATTAAACTGAATGTCCTCGCATTCAGCTTTATGTTTAAGATTCCAGTTATAACAAATGAATGAAATTTTTTCAGTTCTTTCAGTTGTAAGTCGATTTCTTTTGTTATTATGTATGTAGCCTTGGATACTAAAGGAACGCTCAGTGGCTGCCGAAGTACAGGGAGCTGATAGAATACGAATCGCTACTTTGCTTAACTCAGTGGAACCACAAATACCTTTCCACCATATTAGGGGCTCAATGCTATCTAATGAGCTCCATACAAATCCTCTGGCCCAAAAGTTTTCTTTAGCTTTATAACACGCCAAATCTGCCATTACATTTGACAAACTTAAGTGTTGGCTTAAATTGTAGATAAACTCCATACCCTTAAGTTCTTCCTCTTGAGTTAGTTCGACTCCTAGAGTCCTGGGGTCTAGAATATATGCTGCAAAATGTATTGGCCTCATTGCCATATTGCATCTTGAAGATACTGATGTTAGAATCTGCTGTTTGCTTTCTTCGCTCAATGTCGAAATCTCATTTAATGCAAAACGTATCTTAGCTTGTACATCTCTAAATGTAATGTATGTGCGATGCAAACGATTCTGGTCGCTCTCTAAGTAAAATATGCTTTCAGTGACTGGTTCCAAAATACTTATACATTCCCCTGTCTTCGTCCAGAAATCATCACTTAGAATTAAATCTTTAATATCTCTTGAAATTACCACATCTTCTCTAACTGTTAATATTTGCAAAGCTATCTTATTTGCTTTCAAACTTTTTAACGAAGTAACATGACTTCCCCATCTTGTAGCACAAGGCAATTTTAGTGTTTGTGTAGAATCTTCACCCTGCCTTGATTTTATCAACAAGGAACTTAATCGTTGACTCCTTTTAACAGTTTTTATTATATTTATGGCTTGCATAATAAACACAGTTACTTCTTGTATCTTTACAATATCTTGGCACAACAAGTTAAGGATATGTGCACAGCAACCGAGAGGAACAACATGTGGATATTTGAGTTTTGTTAATTCGAATGCCTTTTGTATATTTCTAGCGTTATCGCCAATAAGTACAAGAAACCTATTTGCTCCATACACTTTCATTACTTTTTCAACTTCTTGGCTAAGGTATTCACTAGTGTGAGGATTACTTTCTGTATTCAAACTTTTAACGTATGGAGGTTGAGGTTTTGATATAAGAAAGTTTATTATTCCTTCATTTCTTAAATTAGACCAGCCATCGCACTGAAGGTGTAAGTAACTACAAGCATTTAGTTCCTCATTTAACTCAAAACGCATTTCTCTATATATTTTATCTAAGTATTTTGTCGCTAAAGCTTTACGTGAAGGTATTTTAAATTTTGGTTGCAATTTTTCGAAAAATTGTATCCATAAAGGATGTTGCACCATCGATAATGGCGTCCCTGTTACAAATATAGCTCTCGCTAATTCTGTTTTTATATGATCATCGGTGTCTTGAAACTCAGCATTTATTGTAGTGTTAGCAGACGACGAGGGGCTTATAAAAGAATCATTTGTCTCTATCTCTGACAGTCCAGACATTTTGGTTTTGGACGAGCTATCTTTTATAAGTTTCATAGAGTCTTTTAATGTTTCTGGAGATTTTGGACAAGTGATAAGATGTTGAAGCATTTTGGCAGCATTACTGAATTTGTAGACCTTATTACAAAGCTTGCAAGAAACAGACTTGTTTGGTAAAGTACGGTAGTGCTCCCATATGCGTAAATCTTTAGGTCTCCCCATTGAACCTAAAAAAATGAACGATGATTAGTTGGTCTGACGAAAATTCAACAATAGAGTGCCTATTTTTTTACAATGATTATTTCTTGTTATTTACAATAAATTTATTAAAAAAATAATAAAATAAATACAAAAAACCTTTGTAAAATTACATCTCCTCGGAGGATTAAACGCAGACGCTAGTTTATTATCGTATTGTTCTGTATTTTTCTCAGCAACTTCTTTAATTCGATTAGGTACTTACGCATATTATGTTAAAAATAAATATCTAGTACACATCTTAGGCTATCCACCATTATTATCCAATGACGACTCTCAGCTAACTATGCACTATCATCCAAAATAAACGTGTATGGAAAATTTTATCCCAGTCGGTTGAGGATTGAGGATAATTGCATCAACATACGAACATACCTACATACTTTTATTTACATAACGCAAGCTAAATAAAAGCTTGTAATAATACATCTAATTTTAAGTTAAAATTGTTAAGTGATCATGATATAATTGTATCATTCAAAAATCTACTTATCTTTAATTATTTCTTGTTAAGTATAAATATTATTTCAAATCTGCTCCCTTAATATGCACTTTTTTACTGCTTTTCCTACCTAACACGTTACCAGGAAGTCACGTTACCAGAGTCAGAGTAATAGTGAACACGTTTGACAGTGATTGTCGTCGCCTCATATTCAGCGTCGACGAATAGGGGAATCCCCAGTCATAATGTATTGCATGCGTGGCGGTCTTACTTCAAATCCATAAACAAAGAGATAATTACAGAACTCGATACTAGATGGCGCTGTTTTTGTTTGAAGAAAGTTTGCGGGCTAAAATACATAGAATTTCATCAATGACTTCCACAAAGAACAACATTTCTGTTTTTTCTAAGTCCGTATCTCTTCCGTATATTTCATAAGATATAAGCTTGGGCTACATTGTTATGCAACGTGATTTTGTCGCTGTCTTGCTAGCAGGGTTGACAGATATACGATTTAAATCGTACTCATACTATTATTTGTCTATTTTTTAATGTACGATCGTAAAGATTATGATCGTAATTCGCACAAAAACATACGACTTTTTGGTTACCTGGCAACATTTTTATTATGAAACGAACATGCTCACATCATCAGTCACATGCAAAAATTTATTGGGGATTTCCCCTTCACATCTGGCAGTCCTGCTTGCTAGAATATAGGTAAGTCAGCCACAGTTACTGACGATCGATATTTAAAGGGTATTGTTTTTGTGCTAAATATTTCATAAAAACGTTATTTAATACTTTGTGGATTATTAATTTAGTTGATAATCACTGGAAGTAAAATGGATGCTAATTTGAGAGATCAAGATCTTCGTATAAAACAGTTAATAAAAGAAAATCTACGTAAGTACTCTTTTTATACCTAGGTAGGTAAGGTATAATAAACACAAAAGGTACTTAGATCGCGTGTGTTCGAAGCATTTATTCTAATAAATTTAATTTAAAATTGTAGAAAGAAAAAAATGTCTGCCAAGCCGTAGCCGAAGCCGATCTCCAAATATATTTGGCGATAGTGAGACCCAGTGTCCAGATGATTTACCCAGCGTCGTCGCAACAAAGAAAAAAACGAGGATAAAGTAAAAGAAAATTTACTGAAAGAAGAAACAAACTGTTCTAAATGCTTAATTTATGGAGAAGAGGATAAAAGAAATGAGTATTTCGGACTGTTAGTGGCTCAAGAATTTAAATATATACGGCCATGTGTGCGAACGAGGTGTTATGAAGAAATTTTAAAGTATCTACGGGAAGCAAAAGGCCAACATGTTGATCAACTGCAACATGAAAACACTGAAAATTAATTACTTTCATTTTATTATATATAGATTTTTAAAATTTCCTGAAATATTATTAGTTAACGTTTTATTTAATATTGTAGAATTGATCAATACAATTTATAAAAATAATTTATTGGTATTACTTACATATTTTCAAAAAAATACGTAAAAACCTATTTTTTTGGGTGATTATGGGAGTTTATGGGTGTTTATTGGGTTTTTACCAAAGCACCGGGTTTAAACCCGGTGCTTTGCCCATCTGTACTGGCGGGGCATCAGTGAGGGATGATAGATGAGAATAAAACAGGACAATCAGGTTATTGTCACGTATTCAATAATAAATCAGTCACGATTGTTAATAGAGAGAACCACGAGGACGTCGTTTTGATAGGGTATATTGCTAGCAATGGGATTGCCAGTTTTTTTTTAATAAATGATAATTAAACGGTAACCACGTCTGCGCTAACGGTATACGCTGGCGAGGCACCAGTGAGGGATAAAAGATGAGGATGAAACGGCAGATCTCTCACTGTACGTCTACCAAAGTGTACGTCAAAGGCAAAGTTACCGTTTTCATTCTCACCCATTATAAACATAAGTACCAAGTCAATCAGCAAAATTATGTCACGCGCGCCATCTCTAGGTAATTTATCGTTACATTATTTCATTTACTTTACAACTAAAAGCGACATCTAGTAAAAAATGTATCTGTCTGAAAAGTTCGTTCTGCTCAATAGCATCTTAAAAGAAAGAATTAATTTAATAGATAATAATAATCGTTACAGATAAGTTAATCATTCAATTACATTATAAAAAATAGCAGTAGATACATAGTGTTATATTAACCCATACATAGTCTATGCAATTAATGGTAGATGTCGCTATATCTACGGCTGCTTTTGTGCTGTCAGTTGTCATGCTACTTTAACGTCAATTCCAGCCAGTAATTCTTTGTCTTGTCTACCATTTATTGTCAAAGTTGTCATTTTTATTTCGGAAGTTTTATAATATTTTGTTAATGCTGGTTGAAAAAAAAGAATTTTGTGAACAGATGACTTATGGGAAAGATATTAACATAAATTGGAATACCTGTATTGGTAGCAATGGGAATTACATCTTCAGAAATATGACAGAGAATAGGTTGTTATCATGCTTATAGCTTCATCGTTTTCTTGTGTTTATGCTCTGTAAGTGTTATTATTGAAATTTATTTTAAAGTGTATTAATATATTTGTTTTAGAAAACGGTCCCGAGAAGATGATGCTTGTGAATTTATGCCATTGTCCAAAAGGATTAACAATTTACATATAAATAACAACCTTGCGAATACTCCAGTGTCACAAAATCAAGACCATACCAGAATTAATGGAATTAGCACAGAAAATGGTATTGCTTCACCTCATAGTTCAACGACAGACTGCGAAAGAAGGCCAAGTTATGATCCAGGCGTCAGTTCATCAGAGAGTAGCTATTATTACGAGAATAAGTTATTATTTGAATTGCATTTGGAGAGAATACAAAGATCTGGACAACAGTTTCCCTTTTGAAATAATAAATTAGGTAGTCGTTAAGTATTATATACCATCTACTTGATTATGGCTATTCTTTAGTGTGTATTTTAATATATTATTTATAGTATAAATAAAGTTGATTAATTAAAACCAAACCATATTTTTTATGAATCCCTATTATTCGTGAACAAATTTCACAATTAGGTACCTGAGGTAAGTACGTCAAAATTGTCAGATGAATGGAGTAGTAGTTTGTAAATTCAACCAATCACATAAATGTTTCGAACGCCATCTATCGACAAGTGTCATAGACGATAAAATAGCAATGGCGGATTTCATTTTATTGTAAATGCGAAAAGAGAAGGGCAGGCGTGTCTTTTTGTGATTAGTAAAGTATGGAATTAAATAAATGTTTTTGAAGTAATAAAGTTCATTTATATACACAAGAAGATTTTTTTGATTGAAGGTGAGTGTTCTGTATAGTTTTGTTTATGTGTGTGAAAAATCCATGACCCTATTTACCAAAACGGTACTTTGATTTACCGTTACCCGGGCGCGTGGCGGGCTGAGTGCTATCTGAGAGGGCCGCGTGCCACCCCTCCTCTCGCGATTTTCCTGACAGTGGTGGAAGGAGTCGGGATCGGTAGTGATTTGGTGCAGAAAGCACATGGAGGGGATCTCGTACCTTGGTGGGGATGCGTAGCGTCGCTCTTGATGGACGTTCAACGGGGCAAAAGGAACTGGTAGGGGTGAACAACCTTCGATTTGTGAGCCGTCTGGGTCCGCCTACCACCATTCAGGCACCCTTTCATTTGAATTTTGAAAATATTTGTAGTTGCTTTGTATCTAATTGCGTAACTAAAGAAACGGCCATTTTTATTGGCAGCTCTTTGTTTTTAAACATCTGTAAACCCGTAAAAATAATTCCCACAGGCTTTTTTCTAAAAATCCTAAAACATTAACTTTAAAAAACTTAGAAATTTTATACATAGTTTACATAAACTTTATTTCAGGCTATAATGAAGGAGCTATAAGATCAATACTTGGTATTTGTAATTAACTAATGACCTCACAACTATAGAAACTAAACTTTCTATTGACAAGGCTATCAAGGTCTTTATATCTTAGGACAATGACTAAAATGTTGTTCATTCGAGTTTTGAGTTAGAATCTGGTTTTTTTATTATAATATATATATATATATTTATATATATGTTTATTACAATAAAATCATAAATTCATTTTATGAATAAGAACATTTTTTATTTGAATATTTAAATAATAATTGTAAACATTTTTAATAATATTTTTTCTACCCTCCAATTCGGAATGTAATTTTAACTGAGAAGGTAGGGCAAGAAACTTATTTATTTCTCTTTTCAAAAATAAGTTGACATTTATGATTTACAAATATACAGTGTTTTATTTTATTTCTTTAAAAAAATAGAATGATGCATATATATTTTTAAATTATCGGGCATCTAATAAATAATCATGCATGGACTAACACAAGCTAGTTACTCAACCACCAGGCTCATAGTCAGTGAACCACAACCACACCTCAGAGTGTGTCTTGTGAAAGTACAGTAAAGAGAAAGTGAGAAGCACGTTAGAGCTGCACATACACAGTCCAATTGTCTGCCAGTGTGTATAACTAACTTGCCAGTCAACTATCCAGCGCGCACAAAAAACTTTCTTTAACCCACTTTCTTATTACTAGTCATTCGCGAACATCTCGCCTCTCGCCGTCGTTGAATTAATTTTAGTGTTGTGTCGTGTTTGGTGGTCGGCAGTGGTATGTGCCCTACCATCGGTGTCCCAGTGTAGTCCCTGCTGCCGCCGCGGTGGTGGGACGTGGGGATAGCGCGGGTGGATCTCGATGACTCAAGTGGGACTGTGGTTCTTTTTTTATTCGTTTTTTTCCCCGCTGCCGGCGCAGTGGAGGGTGTAGCGATGTGCGACATGCAGAAAATGCCTACAAGAGACGATGCCTCTTGGTACGCTATAAACAAAACATTGATTTAAAATGATATTAAATAATTTCTTTTAAGGTTAAAATATGGAGCTAATGACGTTTCCCTTTTAGCTATATACACTTACTTAAGTTTTAAAGACAAAATAAATAGTGTTATAAAGTAATGAGTACTTTTACTACATAGAAGTAACGTAATTATTAGGGGGAAAAAAAACTTTCACTCTTATGTAAAAGTCCATTTGCAAAAGCAGCTTTGTAACTTTCATGTGTTATAAATTTTCGGTATGACAAAATTATTAGAAATTTATAATATTCTATGCCTATTGATAGTCATGTGGTCCTGGCATAGAATAGGCCACCCCTTCCTTTCTGTGGATGTCAAAAGAGTCGACTAAAGGAGGGTGAGGGATGGGCAACAGCGTCCCTCTTAAAACATCTCTAAAGCCTAAATGTGATTGCTGATCCACCTGCCAAGGATGCCAACTATAGGCAAAACCCCTCAAGGGGGAAACTTTTGTTCCGCAGTGAGCAGTTAAAAGCTGATACGATGATGATAATGATGATGCCTCTAGAATTATTAAATATTTGTAATTATTGGAATAACAAAAGATTGAAATTTAACTGTAACTAACTATGTGTTTATAAGAACTCTAATGCAGGACTTTGCTACAACCCATCATACCAAATTTAACTTTTTTAACTCCTAAAGGATATGTTTTAATCAGTTACTCACCTACTTTGTACTAGAGATTTCTATGCAAAATTTTAATATTCTATTTCATCATTTGAGCTGTACATTTCATTATTAACTAATATACAATTGATATATAAATCATATAAAATATAGAAATATTTGTACATTATTAATCTATATTTAATTTACAGTGACGAAGATTCTGAGATGAACTTTGCTGCATTCTCAGCAGTTGGTGCTGCTGGCACTCATTTTGTGACCACAGGGGGCCAGCTACCAGTTGCTAAGATGCAGCAGAATGTGTCCAACAATGGCACAGCATTATCCCAGGTATGGAATATAACATTTATAGAATAAGAGCAATAGAATTGAAATGTTAAAAGTTTCCAATTTTGTTTGGACATCTACTCCCAGTAGAAAAAGAAATTTGAATAAAAAAAAAATAGAAAATTTTAAGTTACAATGACAACAATATTACTTATGTTTCATTGCTTTCAAAATTAGAATCTTTTTATATGAAAAATCAAATCAAAAGTTTTTATTCCTTATGTATATCTTATTCTGAATCAGTATAGTTAATATTTTACATATTTTTTATGGACCAAGGCAAGTATTAAGGAAAGAATGGCATAACTTACAATAATGAAATATTAATTAGTTATTAATTAAAATCAATAAAAATAATTACAAATAAACATAAGGCTCATTAAGTCACAAAAGTTATGCTAATAAAATTAAGAATTAATTACATTTTTAATTTACCGATGAATGTATTAATTGGATCAAATTTATGTGTATGCATGTGTACAAAAGCAATATATTTAAAATATTAAAGACTTTACAAATATTGGCGACATTTAATTGAAAGTCAATAGTAATTTAAATCAAAACTATATCAGGTCATCAAAATATTACAATACAGATTTAGTCTTTGTCTTTAAATAGATTAAGAGGAGCAAGTATTCATAGATACATACTTGACATATACATTCATAGATATATACATAGTTTCTTTTATACATGTACTTATATTACTTGCATACCCACTGTAACTTGCCTACTTTGCTTTGAAATTTTATAATTTTCATTTGTATAAATAAAATCTGTTATTGGCTGTATTCGTAAGAGACTTAGCATATAAGTTGTGTTTTTAAGAGCTGTGAATTTTTGTATAAAATAAATAAATAAATAGATACATAAACTAGATTATGATGCAGTTAACTAATTCCAATGTTAAGACCTTTAATTGTTAATTAGTTCAAGAACTAATTATTGATTTATACTGAAACTTTTCATTGGTAACCTTGAAGTTTTTTTAATAATTTCCAAAATTTTTTTTGGCAAATTTTCAATATTTAATATATTTTTATATGTAGATATTTTTTATATATCATATATATCTATCAGAATATTTATATCTGAACACTCATAAGGCGAAACATCCTTTAAACAATGTAAAGTCTCCTAATATATGTTATATTTAGAGTCTGCAGTCTGTTTTATATACTATCATACACATAATATTTTTCAACATTAATTGTCATGTAATAAATAATAGGTATGCTTTTTGAACTATTGATAAATTGCTCTAAAATTATCTAGAGAAAAATGGTTAAAAGCTTAATTATACCAGATAACTTTTGTTATAAAAGTCAATGTTTAAAATTCGTTTAATCTAGAATCAAAATTGATTACAGTCATGTAACAGTCTTCTGATACATTGTATTTTAGAGGTAATTAAAAACAAACATTAACAATGTTATTTCACAGACATTTTTATACTAATTTATAAATGTCAAAGGTCCAAGATAATGTAATTGTTTTGGTACTCTTGATATAATGATAATATTTTGTTTATATATATATACGAGGTCTGTCCGGAAAGTTCGTATAAAAGTGTTCTGGAATGCGAGAAAGAGGAGTGGGGAGGCCAGGTAAGCGCAGGACCCCTTCCTTATGTCCCTAACAATGCTTCAGTTCTGGTCTGACCACCGTGCGGTGCGAACTGGCTTGTCACGCCATCTGTGAAGTTACCTCTTAACGAAACCCCGTCGGCATGGAGCCCGCTTCCGTTGAAGAGCAGCGCGTCGTAATCAAGTTTCTCTCGAAACTCGGCAAGAATGGCCGTGAAATTTTTGCCGATCTCAGAACAGTTTATGGGGATGATGCTGTGAAGGAACCAACCGTCCACAAGTGGCTAAAAAGGTCAAGACAATGTTGATTGTTTTTTTCGATGTTCGGGGGATTGTCCATCAAGAATTCGTCCCTCCAGGCCAGACAGTTGATGGAAAATTCTACGTCGATGTGCTCAGACGCCTCAAAGCTCGTGTGGCACGAGTTCGTCCAGAATTGGCGCGAGAGGGGCGTTGGATTCTTCACCACGACAATGCCCCTGCCCACACCTCTCTTGTTGTCCGTGAGTTTTTGAGTAAAAATTCCATTACGGTGACCGAACACCCCCCCCCTATTCGCCGGATTTGGCCCCGTGTGACTTCTTCTTGTTCCCAAAAACCAAATTGGTACTTCGGGGGCGGCATTTGGGGGACATAAATGAGATAAAAAAAGCTACGACGGGGCAGCTGAGAAACCTACAACCAGAGGACTTTCAAGGAGCCTTCTCACAGTGGAAACGGCGTTGGCACAAGTGCATTATGTCACAGGGGGAGTACTTTGAAGGGGATAAAATTGATTTACCTGAATAATTGTAAAATAAAATTTTTAAAAAACTTTTATACGTACTTTCCGGACAAACCTCGTATATATATATGTATATATATATATATATATATATATATATATATATATATATATATATATATATATATATATATATATATATATATATATATATACTACACTACATTTTCCAAATATATTTTAGTAGCATTATATATACCATATTTTACATATAGCATATTTTACAAAACTATTATTTTGCTTAGGTCCATATCATTGGTTAGTCAATTAAAATTATTTGAAGTCCACTACCATTAGTATGAGTCATTATTTTATTGCCATTAGTATGGTCACAGATTGATTAATAATATGGAAGGTAAATTCCACTAATCTAACTAAGTAGTCAATCCTCAAATGTAAATAATTTTAATGGACTAATCAGTTAATAGTATGTGTCACATGACCACACAGCTTGACTGATCAAAAAATTTGTATAGTTAGTCTTATAAGAAATTAGGCAAAGAATATCTAGGGTCAGCACCCAAAACATTCTGACCCAATTTTAAAAAGGTTTGTCTCATAAATTGACCAGAATGAAAATCGAATTTGAAGCCTCATTTATATTAAACAAAGCAAGCACATTGCTTACTGCTTACCATTACGCCATAGACGTCATTAAAACGTCTAAATTTACTGGGTATAACTAATTACTATAATTAGAGGAATAACACCTGAGTCCTCAGGAATGGCAACGCATGGGGGGTATCATGGGCGAAACAGTATACTCTGTTATGTCCATAGTACTACTCATGTCTATAGGCGACGGTTACCACTTTCCATCAGGTGGACCGTCAGCTTGTTTGCCATTCTAAGTTGAATAAAAATAAAAAAAATTAATACATATTTACTATTTGTAGACGAAACGAAATAATAATATTTTTATAATATAATAATATATTTATTTATTTAGACAACATAAGAGTTATTTTATTAGTAATAATGTACTTAACCTATGTTAGTAAATTGTAATTCTTTACTAACTACACTTGAAACAAATGGATATAATAATGTCACAAAAATTAAATCTATTGTCTTTCCGAGCTCAATTTTTTGCAATTTTTTTTATATGCCTTACAACAATTTCAATTGTTAAATTCCATCAATCAGTTTAGACATATAGACATCAAACCAGAAAGATTATCCTCACTGTCAGTCTTGAGTAAATTACATTTAGAATATAAAATAGAAATAACAGAGGTCTTATAGATGAGTATTATTTAGAAAACCACTGGATTAGATTCAGACACAAACGTTTCTGCGGATTTAATCTTGAAATAAATTCCGATAAATCGATATTGAAATTTAGATGTTTCGCACTCTCGAATTACAGTACTAGCAACATAATCGTTGCATATTGTTTTAATAGATGTATATTAGTATAATTTGCCAATGCAAATTATTATTAACCGATTCCAATTATAACCTAATTCCTAACTATTGTTTTATGGGTGCAATATTAAATTGTCATTGGCAATAGATTGGATTGATATTGATATTAGGTTCACGAGTAGACCTGCAGCTTTGTTGTAAATATTTAAATAATAAGTAGGTATACAGAGTAAATTAAATAGTTACGTGGTTTTAGAATAACCAACACACATGTTCTTACTTATAAATACTCTGGTTTATTTATAAAATTGTATCCCATTTAGTAGTATAATTTTAAGAATCGACCAGAACCAATAAGTAATCATCCTAAAATGGTTTACTTCCAGGTTGTAGGCATGGTGGGCGGCGTAAACATGGGCGACAGTGTGCAGTATGTGCGAACGTTAGAGGGCGGTGCAACACTGCAGACCGCGCCGCAGCTCATCTCCGTGCCTATCGCGCTCCCCGGCGCCAAGCCTGGTTGGTGTAATTAAATATAACTCATGTACTAATATAGTGGGGGTCAGTAAGGCAATAAGGAAACCAAAAGACAGACTGTATAAAAGTTTTCCTCATGGGTACATCTGTCCCACTGGTGTGTCTGCCAAGAAACATCTGTGCTTACATGGATGTGTATTGATTCTTTTATAAAAGGCAAGATAAAGTAGTGAAATTATAATTCAATTCTTAGGAACTATGGTGGTAGTGTTCATGTCTATAGTCGATGGTTAATGCTACCCATCAGATGGGTCATTAGCCTGTTATGTTGTATTTTTTAAAATTGATGTTTTCTGTCTATATTATAGTATAAATTTATTTATTATTATACGAACCCTATTTCTAGTGTGTAGTAATTTGGATAGATGACAGTTTGTTATAATTTTAAAACAATTTATAAAGTATTTTCAATAAACTTATATAAATATTATAACCTATGTAATGTACATATCCACAGGTGATCCACAACAAACGTTCCAGATTCAGGTGCTAGCACCGAACCTGACGTTGCAACCTCAGCAACAACCAAAATATCAAATGCAGATACCAATTCAAGGCTTTCAACAAGGTATGATTTTTGTTTGACTCAGTTGTTTTTCAGTGAAGTTATAATAACGGGTTACATGTTCTAACTTCATCTTGATCATTCAATCCTCCACTAGTGCCCCATCATGATTGACAATGGGTTTACTATTCTGTCTTCATCAATACAGCTTTTCCCAAAGTGGGCGGAAACGCCCTCCTGTGGGCGCTGCAGGCCTAAAGGAGGGCGATATGAGACCCAGAAAAAAAATGGGGGCGTTATGTAGAGGCTTGGGAGGTGATTTGTTGATCTTGAAGTAATAGTGGTTTTTAAGTAGGTGAAAAAATGGGGGAGCTAAAAAATAATTTATTCTTAAAGTTGGCAGTAGACAAAATAAGTTTGAGAATCCCTGATCTAATAGATGAATAGGGTTTTATTTATATATTTTTTTTTATTTATTTTTTTTTTATTTGGGAAACAAACAGTACAATTAACAGATAAAATATTACATAGTAAATAATTATTAACCAATAAAGCTTCCACTAATAACATTTATCTGCCCACTGTTTCGTATGCGTGTATTTCATAAGTACGAATACCACTGAAATAGACTACTTCTAGATGGTGTACCAAGATTAACCCTTTGAGTGCCGACGAGCGCCATCGCGCTCGTGCGCATTGCAACTAAAAGTGCCACGAGCGTTATTAGCGCTCGTGAAATCAGTCGCTGTTTAGCTTGCTGTAAAAAAAAATATTAAATTTGATAATTTTTGGAGGAGATACAGTTTTTTATAGAGACAAGGGTGAATGACATCAATACGACAAAATTTCTTTAGCATTTTTAAGTAGATATGAGTAAAAATCAATGGCACTAAAAGGGTTTTTTTTTTGATGGGTGAAAATGGTATGGTACCCCGCCTGCGCAAACGGGATACACTGGCGGAGCACCAGTGAAGGGTGATAGATGAGAATGAAAACAGACCAGTTAGCCCATCATGATGAATTCATTAGGAATTAACCATTATAGTTTCCAGGGAGAACCGCGAGGAGGTTGACCTGGTTGGGTATATTGCTAGCAATGGGATTCTCAGTCTCCATTACTAACAATCCCTTTCCCCCCACTAAAAGGGTTAATATCAGTTTTTATGTTACACCTTTAGGAACATAACTATGAATTCATCTATTTTGGTGCCATAGTTTTTGTGTGATGCCAGAATAAACATACATACAGATAAATAGACAAAATTTAAAAAAAATATATTGATTGGTCTTATTAGAGCCCCCCATATCAATATCTTCCGCGTATAGACATTGTCTAGCTACATATTTATTGTATTAGTAAAATTTTTTTTACTTATAATTCTAATTTGTTCAACAGGTGGAGCAGTACTTACTGTAGCATATTCACCAGAAGGAAACGAAGCTGGTAGCATCCAACTAGTGGGTCAGAACGCATTAACAGAAGGTAATTCCTTAATTTTCTATGGAAATATATTAAAGGTTTATAATTCAATAATTGCTTAAGTGGTAATAATAATATATTGTTATACTCCTCATTCTGTTTTTATGAGGAGAAATCGTAATCAACATATATTAGTAAGTTAAAGATAAATGTAGTTATTACATTATTGGTACATGAATATAAAAGACATCCCATTTCTTATGTATATTCCTATCCACGTGTAATGTATGTCCAGAGATATCGAAATAAAAATGCAAGATTACTGTTACTTGTTTACTGGTCGGTTACAGACTAAATGACATTTTGTTTCTTAGTTACTTTCAATAGTGTAACTTGATACCCTCAAATACTACACCACGATATTTCAAAGATTTGCTAATTCTGAGAATCAAGGTGCCTTTTGTCTCAGCAATTGAGTAGGGTTACAGATTTTTTTAATGGGTGACAATGGAATGGTAACCTCACTTAAGCTATCGGTATATACTATCGGGGCACCAGTGAGAGATGATGGGTGAGAAATAATGTAAGTCAGTTAACCCATCGTGACGAATTCCACAAGAATTAACCACGATGGTTTCCAGGGGCAACCGCATGGATCCTGGTATATTGCTCGCAATAGGCTTTTATTTTTATATAACTTAGGCAAAGAAGCTGACCGCGCCCACCTGATGAAAGTGGTAACAATCGTCTATATCCATGAACAGACCTAATTGCTAATAATCCCTTTCCCTAGTAGGGTTACACTCAGACATAAGATGTTAATCCTCAGAATTGACTCAGGAGTACCAGAGGGAGACTTTGTACAAAAGTCGATTGCTTGGGCACCTCTGTCCCATTCGTGTTTCAACCGTGAAGCAGTTGCGTTTGCATGGCTGTGTTTAGGTTTGAAGGGTGGGATATGGCGTGAATTTACTGGGTACAGAGGAATAACACCTGAGTCCTCAGGAATGGCAACGCATGGGGGGTATCATGGGCGAAACAGTATACTCTGTTATGTCCATGGTACTGCTCATGTCTATAGGCGATGGTTACCACTTTCCATCAGGTGGGCCGTCAGCTTGATTGCCATTCTAGGTTGTATAAAAAAAAACCATAGACATATTCTATAATATCCATCAGGTGCATGACCTTGATTGATTTGACATAGGAAAAATAAAACTACAGCAATGCTAATTTCTAAATACACTTTTTTTTCATGTTCAGGTACTTACAGGATGAGAACTCCAGGTGAATTTACTTGCTTTAGGTGTTTACTAATCTCTTTTTGTTACATCGTGTTGCACAATCATATAATGCACTTATTTTGTATATAAAATTATACCTATTTTATTAAACTAATACCTGTTATCTCCACGCGACTGATTTCCCCATATATTTTCTATATAACAGTCACATTTTTCATGATATTTCATTGTCAACACCAATGAGCATATTTATAATTTACATTATTAATAAGGTTGACCTCCACGCGGTTCCCTTTGTAAGCCATTGTGGTTAATTCTTGTTGAATTCCTTTCGATTAATCAACTAATCTGCTTTCATCCTCACCTGTAATTTTTCACTGGTGCCCTGCCAGCGTATACCGATAGCTCAGGTGTGGTTACCATTCTATTATCATCCATTAAAAAAAGTTAACGTAGCACAGCACGACCTTGTATAACAATAATAATCTTTATTCATGACAGTAAGTTACAGAATTGCTTAACTATGATCCCCATATGGGTTGAGCTTGTATCTGAGGAATCTAATAGTACGATTTTATGTAGGAAGCAAAATAAATATAGCTAGCTATATCCCGCGGCATTGCCTCGTGAATCGGTACATATTCATGGCAGCTGATATATATAATAGGTCATATACCAGTGATTCAGCATGATTACGCAAGGGTGGATAAAACTATCAAAAATAACATATAGCCTATATTACACGCTGATAATGAAGGTAAAAGAATTTTTTAAAATCGATCGAGTAGTTTTTGAGTTTTTCATTACAAAAAAAAATCTAATCTTTCTCGTTTATAATATTTAATTATGTGTGGATAGATTCTTAGTTTAACTACAGTATAAATAATAGTACTAAAGTAAGTAATAAGTACTTATGTTACGTTACTTAGTTACATACCACTATTTCACCCTGTAGTAATAGAATATAGTAATTATGTTTTAAGTCTAAAAAACTATTTTTGAATGTACACTCCTATGTTTTGAAGACCGCAATATGATAAATGCAATGTAACGTTGGAAATTTTGATATAATATTGTAATTATCTATTGTTTTCTAGCCGGTCTGCAAGTGGTTGCGACGCTGCCACAAGAGATGCAGCTAATGCAGCCGGCGCAGGCGCAGGCGCATGACAGCAAAGAGCAGCTGCAACAAAACTTGCAACATCAGGTATTTATATAGCTCTAATTTACATTATATACAATTATGCTAAAATAATAACTGTAGGTTTCAGCGTGGAATAGGCCACCCTTTCCTTTCCCGCAAGTGTCATAAGAGGTGACTAAAAGAACTTAATGTTCAAGAGATGGCCCTTTTAAAACATCACCAAAAGGCAAACTGCAGTTGCCAATCCATCTATTAAGGAGTGACAACTGTTAGCAAAACCCCCATCACGGGGGAGGTTATGTTAAGTACTAAACAGCTAATGGCAGACGGAATTTGAATTTCGAAATAATAAATTCGTAAAACTTGAAACCTCTGGTTTTTTTTTACCAAAAATTAGCTGGATGGAATGAAAATAAGCAAAATCGAAACAATCTTTGATTTTTGTCTGTTACGTCACACTGCTTAAATTTCAGTTCTAGTGAGTTATAATACAGATAAAGTGCAATTGCATAATTGCACTTTATCTACATACAATATTATAAATATAATGTAAATACCAATATCTATATAATACCAATATCCATTAGATGAAGTTAATTTTAAATAATACACTCTGTTATGTCCATGGTACTGCTCATGTCTATAGGCGCCGGTTACCACTTTCCATCAGGTGGGCCGTCAGCTTGTTTGCCATTCTAAGTTGTATAAAAAAAACATACTTTTATATGCATATCTTATGACATAACCTATTAACTATGCAACTTCATTAATATTTTAATGATTAAAAATTGTGTCCCATAAAAAAATTTACTTCAAATGGGACAAAACTAATTATTTTGATCCAAGAACTAAACTTACTAAACCAATATTGATAAAATTTCTATGAGGCCAATCAGTAAAAAAATATCTTTTCAAATAAAAAAGAATTTTTCAAATCGGTTAAGAACTGACGGAGTTATGAGGAAACGTGACAAAAAAAAACAAAAATATAACTGAATGAGAACCTCTTTTTTGAAGTCGGTTAAAAAGATGATTATTTCCGATGTTCACATTATACGTTGTTTTGTATAGGTGTTTATAACCCCGGATCAGCAGATAATAATCAATGGGCCTGATGACCTCAAATTGACTGCGGCGAACAACAACAACATTGATGCCGTCACCAACATCATCATCAAGGAAGAGTGCGATGATACTATGAACGACGACGTTAGTATAATAAAATTTAATAAATTATAAAACATAAAAAAAATTATTCTGAGGGGCTCCAATCACATTTTTAACATCTTTCCATAGTTTTTCGATTTCCATGAAAATATAAGAAAATACTACAGATTTTAATCGCTATTTGAAAATGTAAGTACAAAGTATCGAACAGTATTTAGGTATTTCTTTATTCATATACCTAAAACCTGATTTCAGTTGTGGTAATACATATAATATTTTGATTTATAAATGAATGACCGATTTTGATAAATCTTTTTTTTAGACTAATTTGAAGGTATATCTTTTTAGATAAAAGAACTCTCTTAATCTCAAATCAACTTAGTTTCTAACTTATAGAATTATGAGGTAATAAATGTAAAAAAAAAAATACCACAAGTTTAGAACCGCTTTTTTTAAAGTCAGTTTTAAAATATATTTGTATTCATAAATATGTATTGGTCTAAATGTTCTCTATGCACATAAATGCATAATTAGATTTTAGAGTCAATTTTAATAATCTCGCCTTATCTAGTATTGTTTATTTAAACAGGAGAGCTCTCAAGGCACTGAAGCAAGTGACGGTATGTCGTGGCAGATGACCTCCAGCAATCAGCAAGATCTCATTAAGTATCTCAACACTCTACCGCCGCAGGTTGGTCGTAATTTGTTTTTGTTTACTACACAATACAATGTCGTGTGGTCCCGGGTTTTTTTTTTTTTTGATGGGTGAAAATGGAGTGGTAACTCCGCCTGCGCTAACGGGATACGCTGGCGAAGCAACAGTGAAGGGTGATAGATGAGAATGAAAACAGGCCAGTTAGCCCATCATGATGAATTCATCAAGAATCAACCATGATAGTTTCCAGGGGGAACCACGAGGAGGTCGACCTGGTTGGGTATATTACTAGCAATGGGATTTGTCCCGGGTTAGAATGGACTAACAACTTCCTTAACTGTAGGTGTCGTAAGAAGCGGCTAAGGGAACTTAATGGTCAAGAGACGTACAGCAGCATCCCTCTTAAAATATCACCTAATCCTAAGCCTAGCCTGGTTGCCGTTTCACCTGCCAAACGTGGCGACTATTGGCAAAACCCCTGAATAGGGAGACTTCTATGTTCAACAATGGACAGTTAATGACTGATATAATGACGAAGATGATACAATACAAAAATAAAAAAAACATCATTAAAGTTATCAAAATCAAATTAGCAATAAATTGAAACAATAAATCCATTGCCATATTTAAGCTTATGTTCCAGGGGGTTCTTCTCCATCTAAAAAGACACATTATGAACTATTCGATACTTATTTCGTATGGTAAAAAATTTTGCTCGCATCACGTAATCCTGAGGTGGAAGGACTCATCCAGTTCCCCTTAATACACCTATGATTAAATCAATCGATCGATATAATCTATATATTACTATTCGATTTTAATAAACTTTTATGGTTGGATCGATTATTATTAGTCATTGAAAGAGACTAAAGAATTTTTTTTTATCTTTAAATTATAAAATTTATTACAAAAAATATTATTTAAAAAAAAAGCACTTTAATTTAAATTATATTTAAATTAAAGTGTTTTGTCTTTTTCTTTTACACTAAATTCTCAATTAGAAAGATAGTAACAAAACACAGATATAAATAAAATAGGTTTGTTTTTAGGTTTCAGTTTTTATGAATAAAAAGTTTAATATTAATTACAATAGTGTTAAGAATGTGTGCGTGCAAAGCCGCGGGTGACGGTTAGTGATAAATTATTGTATGTTGCAGCAAACGCAAGCGTTGCCTGCGTCGCTGCAACAGTTCCTACGGTTGAACCCGGCCGACATGAAGAAGTGTCCGACAATGGAGATAGAGGTGGAGTCAGTCGAGAACGACAAGAAGGACGAGCCCATCACCGAAGCAATATTAGAAGAAGGTAGGTACATTGTACTTCCATTCCTTACTAAGATTATAAATGTGAAAGTGAGTTTGTTTGTTACCTTAAAGTGCCTTAACTATTTAACCAATAATAACAAAAAAAATCAAAGACTATGAAGTTTGTTTTATGCCTAGTATGGGATGGAAAAGGATTTAAGCTACTTTTTATCCTGGTTACGCGCACAAAGTCACGAGTAATATTATAAATGTGAATGTTTTTTTTAGGGTGGATAGATTTTATTTTATTTATTTATTTATTCATTAAAAAGAATTATAACATTATAACAGCAAAAGCCAAATCAATGTAATAAATCTAGTGTGCTAACATACAAAGTTAAAATAAATGTATTTAACCCAACTCTAGATATTTCTGAGCCGCTTCTAATATCTTTAGCAGGCTACTACTAAATATATCAATGATGTTTATAATATTATTTAATAACCTTATTGCGTGAGTTAAGGGAGCGTGCTTCTTATCTTACTTACTCTTTAGTTCTTACTTACTTTCTATAACGAATATACAGATAGACGGACAGACAAAAATTTTACTGATTGCATTTTTGGCATCAGTATCGATCACTAATCACCCCCAGATAGTTATTTTGGAAATATATTTCATGTACAGAATTGACCTCTCTACAGATTTATTATAAGTATAGATAGATGTTTAGGTAATCAGTATTTTATTTTTTTGTAATAAGACTATTAGTCTCTGAACAAGTTATATAATATATGAAACTAATAACCACAATTCTTCTAGACGGCACGATAAGAATCACACAGAATAAAAAGAAGAAGAAGTACAAGAAGAAACCACCACGGCCGGCTCGTCCTAAGCCCGGACAGGTCGTCATAGCGACCGCCAGCGACGGCACACCGATATTCTGCTGTCCCGAGTGTCAGATGGCGTACCCGGAGAAGGAGCAGCTCGAGATGCATTTGATCGTGCACAAAATTGAAAGGCGTTTCATATGTGGAATTTGTGGTGCTGGGTGAGTGTAGCTTTAAGAAGAAATTAAAAATACACAATTTTACTTTGCTGACTGTACTCTCGACTATGGCCAGTGTTAAAGTCAAGAGCTTCTAGCCAGTTTTAACCCTTAAAAGCCTGATTTTTTAAATCAAACTAAAAAATATATAAGTGTATCCTTTACTGTTTTTACTAATGGGGAAAAATAGTAAAAAAATCAAAACGAAATTTTTATATATTTATTTTGAAAAAAACATTTGGTATAATTTTTGATACTTTAGGCATTACGGTGATCAAAATATTTAAATTTATTTAACAATGAAACAATGCTAACCCCGGTATTAAAATTAACTTCAGGCATTTAAGGATTAATATGCAATTAATGAGTATCATGAAGTGATACTGACTAGATATCATTATATCAGAAGCTGTTAGACAACATTTGTTTGAAGTGTTTTAATTGGCAACTAGGAACAATTAATATATAAAAAAGCGGGATTCTTAGATTTTTCTGTGCAATTTTTCTCCATAATAATTAAATTGTGTTTGACAAAAATAAACCGACCTCATTTGGGGCAAAACCAGTTGGTTTGATTTTAAAAATAATCTACTAGACCGATTTTGATAACATTTCTATGGGATCAATCTGTAAGCATAAAATTTTCCTTGGCTTTCAAGGAGTATATGAAAAAAAAAAAATTATCGAATTGTATGTAATTGTCGTATAGGGAGATCAAGGATATGGCCTGGGATAGAGCTGGCTGGAGGAAGATGCATGAATTAGTTGCATCGACAAGAGGAAACTCTTAAATGAAAAGAAAGAGAGAGCTGGTTTTGAGTTTTACACTTAACAACACATTTAGTGATTCATTTATATATGTATAGTGTGAGGATGAAGATGTTTGCCAACATTTTTTCAGCTGATTGTACTGTTTATAAAAATAAAATAAATAAAATATAGTACATTTTAAAAAAAGAATCTTAAAAGATTTTTAAAAAATTTACGAATGTACATATAGGTAACAAACCCATTTGCATTGCATTTTATATAAAACCTGCATTGTTTTACACTTCTTGTGTTCTTTAACTATTTTTTTTTTACAAAGAAAGTATCAAATGTTTTTTCGTATTTAACATTTAAATTAATAATATCAGTGTCTCATTGTTATAATAGCTAGATATAATACTTGCTCTGTTTCCTCTTCTCGCCACTTCGAATTATAATTGAAAATATCTTTACCGTAAATGCCTATTGTATATTAGATACAGACATATAATATTTTTCACAGCTATACATTAATTCAACAGTATATAATTACAACAAGTTGAAATATAGTAAGGTCAGGAACCTTACCTCTAGTGTAAAAAGTTTGTAAGCAATTTCTATGTATGGCTAACGAGTGACTCGGTTGCCGGCAGACTGAAACGCAAGGAGCACCTAGAGCGACACAAGCTGGGCCACAACCCGGAGCGGCCGTACGTATGCGGCGTGTGCCGTAAAGGGTTCAAGCGGCGCGAACACCTCAACCTGCACACTGTCATACACTCCGGCGTCAAGACAGAGCTCTGTGGCGAGTGCGGCAAGGGTGAGCGTACATTTTGCAAGTAAAAAATTAATTAGGCACTTTTTTCTTCTTTAGAACAGAAGTCTTACTTCTGGGGATATTCTTATACTCTTTCTAATATATTATACAATTGGCAATGTATTAAATTGAACCTCCTATTGTTTTGTACCCTTATTCATTAGTCACATTTTTCCATTTTTAGTTGGAAATTATCACATGTAGGTAACAATTTTAGATATCTTAGGTAAATTACTTTATATCTGAGCAAAATTGTTCTTATGATGGTCCTGTAATATGCATAACAACTAGATTACATTAAATAATAATACATTAGAAAATTTTTAAATGTATGTAAACAGTCAAATACAAAATATCATACAATGTGTTCCTTATAAATAATACTATTAATGTCGAAATGTTTCAGTTCTTTTTCCTATACTTTTGGAGTTGGTCGTTCCTATTTGTATATACTAAAGCTTCAAATTTTACATTATATGAAAAACAAAAAAATATTTTTACCAACACTATATATATAATATGTTGTTAACAACTTGTATACAGGTTTCTATCGCAAAGACCACCTCCGCAAGCACACGCGATCGCACGAGAGCAAGCGAGCGCGCGAAGAGGCAAGCGGAGAGCTGCTCGACATCAAGCCCTCTCTACAGTCGCTCGCCGCCTCCGCCTCCGCTTCCGCTTCAGCGTCCGCCTCCGTTTCTACACACAACAATTCCTTACTGCCAGAAATCACGATCCATGTTAGTATAAACAATAATTGTTGGATATTTTTTCCTTTCAAGAGATAATGCCACTTCATGTTCTGAATTCGATTTTTTTCTATGCAAAATGGATTGGTAAATAAACTGATGGCCTACTATAGCTTATAAACATGAACAGTACGATGGGCCTCACAAAATCTCCGAAATACCTTACCTATCCATAAGAAGTAAGGTGTTTTGTGTCGTAAGATTCGTCCTAAGGGAATTTAATGGTCGAGGAGATGGACAGCAGAATCCCTCTTAAAACACCAAAGCCTAACTGCGGTTGCCAACCCGCGAGCCAAGCGTGGAAACTACTAGCAAAAACCTTTCAATAAGCAGCATATTCCTATGTTCAGCAGTGGACAGTCAATCGCTGAAATCATATGATGTTTTAGCCCTGGAGTGGGCGCTAGACAATACATTGGGGTTCCATCTAATCATGTTATATATATTTATTTCAGGTCCCAACGAGTGCAAACGTGAACGTGCCGGCTGTCCAAATAAATATCCCACAACATGTCGCTTCCTCGCTAGCCGCGGCGCAGGCGCAGGCGCAGGTGCAGGCGCAAGCGCAAGCGCAAAACGACACACAGAACCAACTGGACGCGCTACTGGCGCAGCACACGTGACCCCGCGGATAGTGCGACGAGCTGCTCGCCGAACATCCCATCGAGCACGAGCAGTCGCATCCCGAATGGGACGACTGGTCCAGCGTGCTATACGTTTGTACGTGACACGTGCACAGTTCTTTAAGCGAGCGAGTTATACGAACTGTAATGACAGTGTTTCACTTGCCAAGTTATAATGCTAAATTCAGACTTATTAATAGGTATTATATAGTTTACCATACTTACGATAATGTATTGCATTGCATTTTACATTAGAATCTCGATTATCCGAACCAAACAATTCCAGGTTATTCTATATAATCGATTTCAAAATCAATTCAAATAATGTGTAATTAAATTTTAATATTTTTTTTTATTAAAGGGTTTTTAATAAAAAAAAAAATATTAAACACATCATTTAGATGTTACGATAAAAAAAATTTACAAACTATAAAAATAATTGATTACCCATTTAGCCAATTAATACATAATATCATTTTTAAATGAGTAATTAAAGCCGTGAAGAATAAGTTTGGATGAACCAATATTCAGATACAGTATACTCTGTTATGTCCATGGTCCACTGCTCATGTGTATAGGCGACGGTTATCACTTTCCATCAGGTGGACCGTCAGTTTGTTTGCCATTCTAAGTTGTATAAAAAAAAAGATAATTGAGATTCTACCATGTATTGGGACATAAAATATATCATCTAGAACAGGGTTTCCCAAATTTATTTTGTCTACTGCCCACTTTGAGAATAAATTATTTTTTAGCGCCCCCATTTTTTCACCTACTTAAAAACCACTATTACTTTAAGATCAACAAATCACCCCCCAAGCCTCTACACAAGGCCCCCAAATTTTCTAAGTCTCTTGCCGTTCCCTTTAAGGCCTATAGCCTCCATAAGGGGGCGTTATGACCCACTTTGGAAGGCTTCTCTAGAGTATGGTAAATTATATAAATGCCCATTAGCGTCATCACGCCTCCGATGAACATAGTATGTAACTCTAAGATTTAAATTTAATGAGATGTGGTCTGATAAAACTACTCAGAATTTATAATTATGGTTCGTTAAGGAAATGAAAATATTGCGTCTAATGGATAAGTGAAGTTATAGTAACATCTATTACATATGTGCGTGTTAAAACTACTACAGAGATATCAGATTGTTTAAATTATTATCATGCGTATGTGTGAGTGATCGACATATTTAAAAGTAGCACACAGGCAAACTGTTTCGCTTATACACACAACTGTTTTTCGCATAAACTGACACAGTGCAGAGACTTTCCATTTGTTGCGGGAAGATCCTACCGTACATTTTAACTTCATTTATGTGATTATAATACAATAAACAGGTACAGCTGTTAATTAGACTTGAAATCATAACTCCGATATTTGGCCAGTAATTAGAGAATAAAAGTGAACAATATTGATATATTTTTATAAAGTGATTGCAAGGAAACTGAATACTGTTTGGATTTACAGGGTACAAGAACAGATAAATCAATGCAATAGCATTCACAATTAGTATTGGAATTGAGATTACTATAGTGATTTAAATATGATATATGGTGCAGCTTTGTTTTGTTTTTGTATGTATGTCAGATAGGCAAAACTATAATATGTAGTACTAAACATAACAGTCGATAAATACATATCATATTAGGTTATGTAAATATTATATAGATTTTTGTTGACTAAACGCCGATTTGACAATTCTACATAGAAATGTTTTGAGCTCCTATGTGCTTTAATTCAAAATGAACTCTATTCGTAATATGAAAAAAGTATAATATCGGAAGTACGAAACATCTAAGAGCTGGTATAGTTGGGTGATGTTTTTATGTAGTATATATATATATATATATATATATATATATATATATATATATATATATATATATATATATATATATATATATATATATATATATATATATATATATATATATATATATATATATATATATATATATATATATATATATATATATGTGTGTCCAGATTATTATAATGTAATGTGCGCGCACTTACACTCCCACCTAGAACTGAGTGACAAATTTGTCACGCTGACGTGTGCGTTTAATGCAAATAATACTATTATTGTGGACAATATGTAAAGGTGCCACAGTCGCTAAGTTCGCTCAACGAGCAAGCAAGGTTGATACCACGATTATGTATTCTCACAGAATCCAAGCTACATACAAGCTGCCCACTGTAGGTATACTCGTACGCTACTGTGAAGTGTGTATAAAATTCTTGACGAGATCAATGAATAAATTTCCTCCATCGTCACAAATATTATAAATTTATTTTAATATTGAAAATGGAATGGTTACCTTTATTTTACCATACCATATGTAAAGTATCAATAAGGAATGATACACGAAGATTAAGTCAGATCAGTTAGTCCATAGAGACAAATTCACCAATAATTAATTACAACGGTGTCCAGAGAAATCCCGTGGAACTCGAGCTTATTACTAACAATTCTGTCTCCACACCTGTTTACTTGTCATACAAACGAGATGTATGTGCTATGTATGAGGGTATGAGTGGCTTGTATTCTGTAGGGATGCTTAGTCATGTGTCGATATGCTGTATTGAAATTCTAACTTACTAATAGTAAGATCAGCTGTCTAATACCTATGAATATGAAATACTAGTAATAATTTTAATTAGTCGCCTATATAAGGACTTTTCAGCGGTTGTGTATTTTTGTACACTTTATTGTTAGTGGAAAAAGTAAGTGACAAATAACATTGTAAATATCATTATCACTGTGATATTTATACCATTTTCTTACAATCTAAATTATGTGTAAATATCTAAACAAAACATCACATACAGGACTTGAAACTTGGAGCCTTAGTAGGCACTGGTGAGGCTATGTCACTTTAAAAATTTTGTCATAAGGGAATATAAAATTTTATACTATTCAGTCTCTATCCTCTTTAACTTGGATATTTTCTTTTCTATTTATAGCGTTTTTGTACAGTCGTTTATTAGTATAATCGACGAAATCCAAAAGTATATATTTATATAACACTTTTGTTTAAATTCCCTTTAACATTTTATATGTATATATTTATTAATTGTACAAATGAAATATATTTTTTTTATACTTTTTAAAATATTTTTAGGTGTCTTTGTTGTTTGTAAGGAAATGAGTGTTTTATTATATTATAGCGTACATGTATTATCATTTTAAAATGAGAAAGAGATAAATTTGAGCCAAGTTTCCACCATGGGATATTAAATGTCAGCTTTAAATTAGGTGTAAATTATTTTCAAATGTACTTAGAGTAAGTTTATTGAGCATCATTAATGCAAGCGTACAGTAACACAATCGGTTATTTTTGTATATAATTATTGTATATATTAAACTGATTTTAATTATTATTTTTGCAATTGTTATAATTTAGTTATTCTAATAACCAATTTCATTATTCAGTTATTTGGAACCAAATCTAGTTCCCAAATATGATTACATTTTTTACAAGTATTTTATAAGCTTCTAAGTCAGACTTACCTGTGTCTGCCTCGGCATGGAATGGACCACCCCTTCCTTTCCCGTGGGTGTTATAAGAGGCGACAAAGGGAGGCAGAGGGATAGGCAGCAGCGTCCCTTTTAAAACGTCTATAAAAGCCTAACTGCGGTTGCCAACTCGCCTGCCAAGCGTGGCAACTACTGGCAAAACTCCTCTTATGGGAAACGCTTATGTCCAACAATGGACAATTAACGGCTGAAATAATAATGTCAGACTATTATAAAAATCCTAAATAGTCGTAACTAATTGCCTATACTGTCTGTATATTGATTAAATTATAGAATAATTTCTATGGTGCTGCAAATCTTTTGTACATGTATACAATAGGAATATTTTCACTGTACAGTATTTTTTAATCAGCAAATCAAGTTTGTTTTTAAATATAAATTTTTTTTTCTATTTTTCATATCTATTTTTTAACCTCGAATAAGCAGTGTAAAAAATAAAATTGTAATTTTTAGGAAAATGTACTTTTCAAATTGAATTGGCAATGAATTGATTAGTCCTACAAAATAAATAGATGCTAAATAATTAGTTTGATATTTTTTTTATTTTGTTTATTTAAAATTTAGTAGTTGCAAGTATTATAAATCTTAAGACGTAACAATTAGATTAAGTTTAGAATTTTGTATGAACCACTTTTATTTATTAAGAGAAGACCGTAAGAGTAATGAGATGAAAAAATAAAGATCATTGATTTTTTAAAATGTGTATCATTCAATTCATTATATATATAAATTCTTAAAACAAATCTGACCACACCATCTTTAGTAAACACACTGTGTTTAATATGCTCCATGAATATGATCAACTGAAAAAGAATAATTTTACTCTCAACGGATGGAATGGTAACCTCGCCTGCGCTAACCAGTATACGTTGGCGGGCCACCAGTGAGGTTTGATATGTGAGATTGAAAAGCCAGGACAGTTAGCGCATCGTGACGAATAATACACTAGAAATTCAGCGCGATGGTTTCCATGAGGAACTATTGTGCTGAAGGTCGACCTGATACTGCTAGCAATGAGACTAATAGTCCGTATTGATATAAAGTAGATTATTTTATGTTGGCATACTAAGTGCTTTTTTACATTACGTTCGAAGGATCCGAGGTTATAAGGTGAAGGGTACCCGATTTGAAAAAGTTTTTTTTTGTATAAAACTTAGAATGGCAAACAAGCCGACGGCCTACCTGATGGAAAGTGGTAACCGTCGCCTATAGACATGAGCAGTAGCATGGACATAACAGAGTATACTCTTTCGCCCATGATACCCCCATGCGTTGCCATTCCTGTGGACTCAGGTGTTATTCCTTCGTACCCAGTAAATTCACGCTATATCCCACTCTTTATACCGAAACACAGGTCATTACATATTGTTACGGTACGGTTCACGTAAGAGTAGCTTCAACCAGGATCACTAGTTTTTGCCCGCAACTTCGTCAGTGTAAATTTCAGAAATAAAAAACGAATTTAAACCGCTTCTAAATGAGGTATTACGATAAAACACGCACCAGATTTTAAGTTAGACCTACAGGAATACAATTGTGAGAAGAGTATCCAATTTTGTGTAATAATTTTCGTGTGATGCTGAAAGAAATATACAGATAAAATTTTTAAAAATATTGTAATAACTTTTATTGCCTTTATTAAAACCCCTTATAATTTTTTTTTACACAGACATCTATTAGTAACAATTTTATTATATTAATAAGATTTGTATTGGCTGGAAAACAATCGACCATGCTGCATCACATAAGGATTTTTTTTAGTTTGTACAGAGCGTGATATTTTTATTGAACATTATTACAATTTATATTTATATACCTTTGGTATTTCTGATCTTTTTAACCAATTTAACCATTAAACAGATATGCTCTAGTATAAGTTCCGTAAGATTTTATTTTGAGAAAATGTGCACATTTTCTCTACAGATTTGGACCGATTTGCAAGGGTTTATTTCAATTACTGCTAATGTTTGTTCGGTTTTTTGTAAAAAATGTTTCGTGACAAATACATAATTTTTTTCTTAAATTACTCATAGAATCATTAGTCTCTTTTCGCACTAGGATATGCATATTCCTGATTCAAAACTCATTACACCCTTATATAGCCCTAAAGTCCCTATAGAAAGACCCTAAAGTCTCTATAGAAAAGGTTATTCTATTCACCCTCAATGAAGAACCAATCATCGTTTATCATATAAATGGTTGAGAGTATCCATTAGGCTCTTTCCCTCTCTCGTAATGGTTCGTCTCGAGACAGCAAACTCGCGGGCCCCGTTGTCCGGCGTCCTTACTCTTGATGCACGTGTGCGGCACAGTACCCCGGCCCCGGTGCCCACTCCGCTCGCTCGGCCCCGCGCCGCGCCTCGCAGGCTTCACGCACGCGCCGCCCAATGCGCAACCACACCACGCATACCGCCATACCTCGTCTAGCTTATTTCGATTGCGACTGACATTTAAAACGTTATGAAACCCAGCTTCTTCACTGGAAAACAGGTAACTACTCGTCGATTCCCAAATTCCTTCCCCATCATCCCGTCAGTAGGCTCGCAGTGCTCGATTCACGGGCAATGGTGTGAGAGCGCGGGCCGGTAAAAATAGAGCGTTAGAAATGCGGCGGTGACTGGGGTGAGGCAGAATGGCGGGGGTTGAGTGAGCGCCCTGCCAGGGGCCGCACCCTTTGATTCACTTTGTTGTGGTTCGTACGCCGCATACTCCACCTGCCCGATAAAACGAGTGCATGCAATCACTGCTCCTTCGCGCCGCTTTTGTCCTTTTAAGAATTTTGTTGTTCACACCATAATCCTTGCAAGTGGGTCAAGTCAAACATCATCGCCAAAAACCACCACCAATATGCATCTACATACGTTTAGTTAGTATTCCTAGATTCTTATACCTTTGACCTATCAAACCTTATTTTAAAGTTCTATCCATTTTTACTTCAACTTAGTCCTTGGGCATTATGTGCACTGTGCACGTAGCGATCGATTTTAAAATGTCACAAAATTTCAGTGATTTGTCTTGTTAATAGACAACACGTCCGCACGCGTGTTTGTAACTCTTGTTTATTATGGGATGGGTCTTGGGTAAGTCTCACACCATCGCACCAAGGAACTAAAACACCCCACCCTTTTTCGGGAGTGAGTGAGAATTTTTTTTTTGTTTACTAACTTAGTATGTTGAAAAGAAAATAGGACATGAGAATGGAAATGGTTTCAGAATTAATAAACGAAGATGAACTTCGCGCCCTTCACTGGTCACATCCCGACAGCGGCGGCGATACCAACCATCCACCAGTTCGCTGCAAAGTTTGGATATGAGGGTACTGGTAACAATACTGGTGTGGTCCAAGAGACTAGATACCAGAATACTGGTACGGGCGGTGGGGTACAATTCGCTGTTGCGCCAGCTTCTGGCAGCGTGTCCGTCGATGGTGTGAAGTTCAGACAAGCGGAGAGTGTTGTCGTAGTGAGCAGTGCTCAACCCGGGGCTGTCACCTTAGCTGGAATTGCTCCTTTACATACAGGTAACAAAAATTAATTTATATTAATCAAACTATCATACTATTCCGCAGTTTTGTTCGAGGAAATTGACATAAAAGTATCATGTTCTAGAAGTCAATATTTTGTGTACCAAATTTCATTAAAATAGATTCGGTTATTGAAGCATCATTAATAACAATACAAATATTGAATGTTTGGATATCTTCATTTTTATAGCATTATGAGGATGTGAAGTTTTGAAATTCAATGGTGCTTAAAGACTTTAATGAAGTGGGTTAAACTGTTTATATTCTAATAAATTTATATAATAAATTCATATTTTAGACTTGTACATAGCATTGCGTCTCTGCTATCAATCAGCTGTAGTTGAGTGACTGTGTTTTCCTTTGAGGGAATGTGTTGTTAAATTATAGCGTACAGGGGCATAATACCTCAATAATAGCAACGCATAAGTGGGTACGGGCGTGACAGTCAATTTCTGTGATGTTTATCGTGCCATTTAAGCGATTGTTACTAGTTTCTGTCTACTGACAGCTTGTTTGTTATTTTTAATTGAATAAAAAAAATTCTTCTAAAAGGATACTTGTGATTTAGATTTCCACTTGTAAATAGTCCGTTTATAAGATTTTTCGTGATATCAACATCATCATGTCAGCCGTTATCTGTCCACTGTTGAACATAGGCTTCTATAATAAGGGGAGCTTTGCCAGTAGTTGCCACGTTCAGCAGGCGGTTGGACAACCGTAGTTAGGCTTTTAGTGATGTTTTAAGAGGGACGGTGCTGCTCTTTTGTCGACCCTTTAATTGCATCTTATAGCACACACGGGAAAGGAAGAACTCATTTTATGCTAGGACCACACGGCAACGACAATGATATCAACATGAAAATGGCTTGAATACAATTAATATTTCAGTGAACACGGGAGTGAAATATCAGACAATATCGACATCTTCCGTCAACCTGGGTAACATCACATACGGCGGGCAGGCGAGCTACGTGCAAGCAGAGACGGTACACCAACAGCTGAAGGCGGAGCAGCGCGCCGACAAGCGGGAGTACAGGGAGGAGTTGCACCATGACCTGATGGCCACCATGATGCAGCAGCACCAGGGTAAGTTAGTGACGAATGTACTAGATTCGGGATTGCAAATGAGGCCTCATATCAGCTTCAAGCATTGCGACACTGCCGAGTTTTTACTTTTTCCCACGATCTGGTTAAAATATTTAAACTGAATTTAGAAAAGAAAATTCGTCCAATACTGACCCTATCTATAATCAAACTTGACACACTCTACGCAAATTTTCATTGTGCTACAAGGTCGCAAATTTAAATATTTTTTTTTTCTTTTTGTGTGTTTATTTATAGTTCGGGACCTAATTAGTAAAGTGCAATACTATAAAATTAATAATAAATATTTATATTGTTTGACAATGTGCCCTTGTTTCTATTTTTTTTTAATGGGTGATAATGGAATGGTAACCCCACCTGCGCTATCGGTATACACTGACGGGGCACGAGTGAGAGATGATAGATGAGGATGAAAGCAGGTCAGTTAGCCCATCGTGACGAATTCCACTAGAATTAACCACAATCGTTTCCAGGGGGAACCGCGTGGAGGTCGACCTGATAGGGTATATTGCTAGCAACGAGTTCATTAGACCCCATTACTAATAATCCCTTTCCCCCCGCCTTTGTTTCTATTAATTATATCTACTGTTTACCATCGACAGGGAATTTATTTAAGAAAAGAATTCGAGTATATTGTAGTTACAGAAGCGACGTTCAGATTGTGAAATGAGTTTTCTATCGTGATTTTCTGGACATACGGATACCTGTTAGCTATCAGGCGGGCTATATGCTTAATTGGCTACTATTATACATACATATCTCTCACGCCTGTCTCCCATTAGGGTAGACAGAAACAATGGAACGCCAAATGCTTCAATTCAAACCGATCTCTTTCGCTTCCTCCATATCCATCAATCTTTTCATACACGCTTGCTAGTTAGGGGTACTTTACTACTATTATAGTACATAAATACATATATTATTTAAGCAAATAAAGTTATCATTCAATTATTCATATTTATACAGTGACGCAAGCGACGCCGTTACAACAAGGCACACAGCAGCTCCTGGTAGTGCTGCACGAGCCGAAGGAGGCGGCGGCGTTGGCGCGGGCCATCAAGCAAGAGAGCAGACCGGAGCGAGCAGCAGCCACTGCGCCCGCTGAATTCATAAGTGTGTTACCTATTATTTATGCAACTCATAATAACAAATAAGCTAGTAGAAAGCTGTAATCGTCACCAATACACATATGATATACCAATACCCACCAATTGACACCATAAACACCCGCCCGAAGCCATACGACGCACTACTTGCGTGATAGTTATAAATGATTCCTTTATAATTTCTATATTTATTTTGTCTTATAGATTCCACAACTTTTTAATACGTAAATACCCATTTTATTTATTAAATAATACGTCAACATATATTGTATGTGTAAGTATATAGAACACTGATAAAAAAAGAGTCAGCTAATTTGACAATTAGCTGACAAATCCGTTTTGAGGACTCGATGTCCGAAGTTAATCCATTTTGAGGACCTATATATTCTAAGACCTCGAATATACGAGTATTATGGGATTGCATGCATTTTTCGAAATCACTTAATTATGGCTTCTGCCCTACCAAAAAAATTTTTTTTGCCTTAAATTTGGGTCTAGCTACAGCTCTGTCTCTATCACATTCATTTTACGAAGCAGTTTTGCTTGTATAGCTACGTTTCTCTTTAAAGAGTAGGATATTACATACATAGACTTCATAATCACTTATTATCAAGTGGCTATGGAGTTAGTGTGTCGTGCCCGTTTTTTTTTTATTTCATACAACTTAGAACGGCAAACAAGCTGACGGTCCACCTGATAGAAAGTGGTAACCGTCGCCTATAGACATGAGCAGTACCATGAACATAACAGAGTATACTGTTTCACCCATGATACCCCCCATGCGTTGCCATTTCTGAGGACTCAGGTGTTATTCCTCTGTACCCAGTAAATTCACGCCATATCCCACCCTTCAAACCGAAACACAGCCATGCAAACACAACTGCTTCACAGTTGAAACACGTGTAGAAAGGAAATAGAATAAGCTGACATGTGACCAGTTTCATATCCGCCAGGTATCGGCGACGTGACCGACAGCTCAACATGGCAGACACTGGGCGGCGGCGTGGCGGACTACCTGTCCGCGCTACCGCTACCTCTGCACCACTTACTCAAGTATTCCACACCCACCAACTCGGTGGCGGACGGCAAGAGGGACGAACAGCCGACTATAGTGACGGCGGTCGCCGCCAACGCGGTTCCCTCTATGTCCTCGCTTACTGTACGTACATTTTTAGACTTAATTTACTTATTTATTTACCACATTATTCATGGTCAAACTTCTCATAAACCTGTTTTAGCTATTGAACTGTTTTTTATTCTTTTTTTTTTTGACACTAAATTCCCCAATGTTAATGAAAGAAAGTGACAAAACAGTGTAATAGTTAATTAAAAAAAACCGTCGGTAATAAAGAAGCAGGAAGATACTTCGATTCGATGCAAAGGTTTTTTCATTGCATTAAGTTCCGATTGTGTATTTAAAACACTGTAATGATTAAAATTGGTTTGTAGAAGGTTCATTTTTTATGAATAAAGTAGCCATCCAGGCTGAACCAACCCTTTCTTTCCCGTGGGTGTCATAAGAGGCGAATTAAGGATTTTAATCCTAGAGGGATGGGCAGTAGCGTCCCTCTTAAAATATTACTAAAGCCTAACTACGGTTGCTAACCCGCATGCCAAGCGTGGAAACTACTGGTAAAACTCTCCATGAGGGGTCTATGTTCAGCAGTGGACAGTTAATAGCTAATATGGTATATTTACAAAAAATTTTTGCTATAAAAGGCTGATTTAATGCTGTAATGATTGAGTGCGCCGACATTTTGACCCAGTTGCAAGAATTATGGTCACAGCATAATTAATAAAATGCGGGTATAACATAAGGGCAAATGTATCTGTTTATCTTTTTCCTTTTACGTTTATTTTTTTCGAGGACAATCACATTAATAATTGTGTTAAGAGAGAACCTGTTAGTTATAAATATGTGTAGGGATAACTGCGAAAATTTAAACTAAAACTTTTGTACCATTTTACTTTGTAGTAAATGTATAAAACGTTATAAAGCATTTATACACATACTAGAAAAATATTGTAGAATTAAACCTCCTTTTCATAAATATTTTTTTTATTATAGATGCCAACAAATGCAGTAAACAGTGTGGTCGTGCAGACAGCCACAATTGTGAACCAAACCGTGAACACAAACGCGGCGAACTCTGTCTCGGTACCAAAGAAGAAGAAAAAGAAGAAAACTACAAAAGAAAAGAAGCCGCGCCCGAAGCCAGGGGAGATACGACTCACCACTGCATTAGGTACAATTCATATATTGACATGTCAGCTTAGATTATATAGTCTCCATATAAATGCTTAGGAGAAAAGCGGGTCAACTTTTCCATAAAATTTTACGTGATAAATATGAGTGTTTTCTTTATAATTTTTATATTTATTTTGTTTTAGAATTTTTGCATCTTTTTAATGCGTAAAAACTCATTTTATTTATTAAATAATGAAATATAGATACGTCAAGATACAATATATGCGTAAATATATAGAACACTGATAAAAAAGGAGTCAGCTAATTTGATTAGCTGACAAATTTACAACAAACAAAATTAGCTGACAAAAAGTTGACCTATTTTTGAGACTCGAGGCTCTACCAATATAATCTTGCTTAGAATATAATTACGATGCTACATGAACACAACTATGAAAACCGTATCCAATTGATGCAATAGTTTTTGCGTGATACGTGAACAGACATACGGACAGATGAAAATTATTATCTCTTATTCAATTTATCAATAATATAATTTTTTTTTTTAAATGTATCTTGTTTACAATCAACTTATAGTATTTTTATTATATCATGTTGTTTACCAGACGGCAGCACACTGTACTGCTGCCCAGAATGTCACATGGCGTATCCGGAGCGCGGACTGTTGGAGCAACATCTGGTTGGACACACCATGGAGAGGAGGTATGCTTTATGACCATATAGCGTAATTATAGTGATAGCGATAGAAACAGTACGAACAACATTCAGATTAAAAAGTGCTCTGCTAGTGAACTAAAACGTTAAACAACCCTTATAGCGCGGTTTCAGAGATGATTTCTCCCACAAACGCTCAGGTTATAGAATGAGCTCCCTGTCGAGGTTGTTCCAAGAGACATAGGGTTCTTCAGGGGGGGGGGGGGTAAAGAGGTTTACTCAGGATCGGCAACTCGCGCATAATGCTCCTTATATTGTAGACGTTAATAGGCTACGGTAACCGTTTACCATCAGCCGTATGCTTGTTTGCCACCTCAGTGTTATAAAAACAAAAACAATACATTGCATACAAAACTTAAGCATTGAAAACCTACTTCATATTTTGCTTCGGAATTTTTCAAATTCATTTTTGCCAACAAAATCTAAATAACCACTTTTGTGGCAGGTTTATTTGCGACATCTGTAACGCAGCGCTAAAACGCAAGGACCATCTCACGCGACACAAGCAGTCCCACAACCCGGAGCGGCCGCACGTCTGCTCCGTGTGCCTGAAGGCGTTCAAGCGGAAGGAACAACTCACCCTGCACTTCGTCATACATTCTGGTGAGAAGAGGCACGTGTGCAACGAGTGTGGGAAAGGTCAGTTCAAATTTCAATAGTTTGTCAAGTTCACCCATAATACCATATACGTCAATATATTTTTCATTCTAGTATTCAGTATCACAATAAATATATATTTATATATGTATATATATAAATATATATTTATTGTTAGTAACGGGATTATTAGTACCCATTACTAATAGTCCTTTTTCCCCTCTGCGACAGGTTTCTACCGTAAAGATCACCTTCGCAAGCACACGCGGTCGCATATAGCGCGGCGGGTGAAGGCGGAACTGTCGCAGCAGGGCGCAGCCGGCAGCCCGCCGCTGTCGCAGGCGGTGCCGGCGCCGGCGCCCGAGCCCTCCTGACCGCAGCCCGACGAGAAAAACGACCTGCTCACGCTAATCGCGGCTGCAAAGGACGCCTTCTGACTCGAGTAAACACGATGCACAGATCGCACGATTGTAGACCAAAGCCTTGTAGATGTAGGAAAGTTGCTGTGGGTCAGCGCAGACCGGTGGTGGTCAGACTACTATAGTCTCTTTCAATAAAATTAAAAATAATGCATTTTACGCGAATGAAAATGTAATCAAACGACTAAATAACAAGACAATAAAATTTGCTGATGTCAAATAGTAGTACAAAACAATTTTTTTTTGTTGCTATTTTTTTATTTGATCTATTTTTTATAGATTAATTGAATGAATGTTTCGATTTGTTACTATAATTCCATTTAGACAAGTATTTCTGTTATAATTTAGATAAAACTTTGGCCATCAGAGGGAGACTTTGTACAAAAGACGTTTGCTTGGGCACCTCTGTCCCATTCATGTTTCTACCGTAAAGCAGTTATGTTTTCATGGCTGTGTTTCGGTTTGAAGGGTGGGATATGGCAGTGAATTTACAGGATATAGAGGAATAACACCTGAGTCCTCAGAAATGGTAATGCATGGGAGGTATCGTGGGCGAAACAGTATACTCTGTTATGTCCATGGTACTGCTCATGTCCATAGGCGACGGTTACCACTTTCCATCAGGTGGGCCCGTCTGCTTGTTTGCCTTTCTAAGTTATATAAAAAAAAATTAAACTTTTAATTGGAAACTTAAATATAGGCCGAGGATTTTTTGCGGACCAATAAAAAAATTAAACAGCAAACAAAACGTCCCTCATATATGCAACCCATTGGAATGCAGTTGAAATTATTCTAAAAAAAAAGTAGCTGACCCGGCAAACGTTGTTTTGCCATATAAATTATTTCTAGCGAAAATTATTTCGGGGTAAGCCACTGTTATCACTTAGGGGTATAAAAAATAGATTACCTATTCTCAGATCTACCGAGTATACATATAAAATTCCATCAAAATCGGTTAAGCTGTTACGGAGAAGTATGAAAACTGACACTGTGACACGACAATTTTATATGTATAGAAATAACTATAGCTCTCGAAGTCCCATGAAGTGAAGGTGGCTCAGTGTGCCTAGCAACTGATTTAGTACTCTAAGTCGGTCTGCGCTAACCCTAAACTTCTAATTTCATTATAAAACCATAGCCTATCAACTTCATACGTAGCGCTCCTGAAGGATTGCATTGTTCTATACTCTACTGAGTTTTAGAGTTACTGGCGTGCTATAATTAACCTTAATTTTAAAAGAAAAATCATTCTTGTATGTCACAATTAAAAATATTTTAAATTATTTGTCGTAAAAACTTAAAATAATTGGGTTAATTCTGAGGCACCATTTTATTAAAACTATCTCAAAAATTAAATGATATCACAGAGAAATCTTTATTGTATGAACCCAAATAAGAACTACATTTAAATCAAAACTACATAATTTATGATAAAACAGTAATTTTACGAAATTATCAAATTTAAATATTAGATTAGAAGATAGGTTATGGCGCCTCAAAATCGACGCCATTATTAATAATTTTATAGTTACGGATGACATAGTTTAGGTACAGCTACGTATAAAATTTAAATATTGGGCGATGCCCGTGTCTACATTCTATTTTCAAATAGCAAATACAATCTATGGCATTTTTTTCTTTTATTCATATATATTCATAGAAGAATGACTGTAACAAGGCATATAATTGATCTGTGGAATCGATGGTAAAATTGTATAAATTATATATTATATTGTATAGATATATATTAATCACGAATTATACATTTTTAATTATATAAATAATGTATTCTATTCAAAATTGTTTTAAGTATGTAAGAAAATGGAGTTAGACTAATAAAATAGCTAGATAAACCTAGCTAAGGTTTATTATTTGTGACAAAATAAAAGTTTACTTATTATTGCACGCGGCTGTGCTTATTATATTATTTTTTTTATTGTCTCTAGATTGAAAATGGTATCTATATTCATAAAAACATAAGACGATAACGTAAAAGTTATCCAACAATAATATACTTCTGTATTTTGATTATTAGATACTTATTTAATAATTAAAATACTAATAAATTCTCTCAAATTAAGAAATTAGTTGAAAACATTAAAAAATAAATGAAATATTCTAATTTACAAAAGTCAATTTACGTCAGGTTTATAAAGGAGACAATTATTTTAAATGACCTATAAAAAGTACTTTATTATATTGGCAATTTTTGAACCTATCTAATTACTTTTACAATTTACAGAATTTACACCCGTGCGGGTCCCATATCTTTTTTACTCATATATTTTATTTGTAAATATTACCTGCGAAAAATTATTTTAATTAGAAAAAAATATTAACTAGAAATCATCAGAAAATAAATTTAGTGTGATAGTGATATCTCGTTGGAGCTATTTATTTGAATTACGTGATTATTTTTTGCTGTGATCATACTAAAGATATTTTATATAAAATTGTTGTTTACATGTTAGGGTTCCTTGGTATAAGTAGTTTTTGTTGATTATTTGTGATTATATTTAAATAAAAATGTTTTAGATGCAGTTTTAAAATTTTCTTTAGTGTTATTTACGATCTCAGTGATTTAAAATGTATTTAAGTATAAAAAGTCAGTCTGTCAAGCAGCTTCAATCAAGCCTAACTTCTTTGACATTTGAATCAAACCACTTCTTAGATCTCGTTTCTTCTCACAATGCTACTATGATATTTATAAAATAATGTGTTAAGTAATAGGTAGCTAGAATAACAAATACGTTGAATTTTGGGATCTATATATTTTGTATGTTCAAAATCTCCGCGCTTGATTCAAGCTGCTTGATCGCCTCAAAACATTTAAAAATGTTTACGCAATATGCATAGTACCTATAGCTGTTAAATGTATATTATCTGTTTATATAAATTGTAAAATAATATTTATAGTATAAAAAACTTATTTTTTTAGTAAAAATTAACATACTTGTCGACGTATAAGTCTCTGTAAACGTAAAATTTAGTTAGTTAATAAAGTACAAAAGCAATTGTGACTTCAGTGTAGCCCCGTCCTGAGTTCTTATACGGAGGGAAATATGATAAAAAAAAGATACATATTGGCATTTCACAAAAAAAAATATAGATAGGTACGCAAAATTGGAATACGAAAAACTGACCTTTCATGAAATTTAATGGCTCATATTAATTATTTAACGTCCTTGTTAAAAGCAAGTAATAACTAAATATAATAAATCGTCGAGGCTTTTTCTAGAGATTACAGCATGGAATTCTTTAAAACGGGGTTATTAAGGGTTCTAAAGGGTCAACAACGCGCGCGTAACTGTAACAAAAACCGTGTTTGTTTGCTACCACAGTGTAGTATAAAAAAATTAAGATGATAAGGGACGAACATAGAACACATTTCATAAAGTAAATGTGTGAGAAATGTAGTTGTCAGCAGACAAGAAGTTTCTCAACTGTAGGTTATTTTGAGATTCCTAAAAATTAAATTTATACGATTTACTAATATGGATCTTTTGGGGAATCACTAAAGTGCCCCGTTTAGACACCAGGATGTGTGGCCATCAAACAAGTGTAGTAAGATAAAATTATATCCCTTTCTAATGTATAAAATAGATAAAAATCGTTAACTGTGTTCCCTAATCGATTCTAAACTGGTTTTTTAAACAAATACTTTGATATTAGAAATGTAAACGGCAAATTGTTAAATCATTTTAAAAGGGGCATAGGTATACCATAAGAATGAGATCTCTATTATTTTCCAAGAAAATTAACTGTATCATTTCTGACTGAACGCTTAGTTAACAAGTACATTTTGCTGCACATGTTAAATTTAAATAAATGAACTATTAACAAAATAATTATATATGTAAGGATTCTAACAATACACTATTATCCTAAACTGTTCAAGCATTCAGAAGTTATGGTAAAATAAAGACTCTAATTATACTGCATTAACGGGTTAGCCATTAAAAATAAGTTTAACACCACATCTGTTACATTTATTGCATAATGAAAAAATGCCAGAAGTAATATTTTCAACCGACATAAAAAAAGAAAGTTCTCGTTTCGGTTGTATTTTTTTATGTTTGTTACCTCATCTCCGCCATATAATGAACGCTATAAACCAATTTGGAAAATATTTTTTTTATCAGAAAGAATAAACTTACAGATTGGTTCCATAGGAATTTTATCAAAATCGGTTTTGTAGTTTAATTTTAAAACAATATAACTAGTTTTGCCACAGTTGATGTCAGGTTTTTTTGTTGAACACATTATTATGTATAGATAATTTCGAAAATTATGTATCTAAATATTGCCCGTTTTACGACACATTACCCTCTTCATAGCAAATCGTGCTTCCGATTATAATTTTATAATCTTTCGCTTCTAATAAAGAATAAATACATTCACATTGATTTGTCATTTTATTTATTATATATATTTTTTTAATACCACGGAGGTAGTAAACAGTCAGATGGTAAACGATCATTGATGATCACGAATTTACAAAAAAAAAAGTTTTATTACGTGCAAAATATTTTATTTTGTACTTTCGTCACAATTTCGTAATTTGCAGTTAAATTACAACATACTTCTGATTACAGACAAAATTGAGGAACTTTATAATAAAATATGTACTTAGGCGAGTTTCAACAAATGCAATTTCTGTAAAATTTCAGTGAACTTTCTTGGTTTCGAGCCTTCAGTGTAAAATTGATGCCTCTAGAAGAAGAATTAAAAAAATTCTTCCTTCTCTAATTCAGAGACATCGGCTTTTCTAGATCTCAAAGTTGAATAGTCCACCGAAGTTGAACAAGGATCGAATTTACTGAATATCATCCACTTAAATTTTTGGTACAATGGCACACTAACCTGATATACTTATAATACTATGTTATTGAAATACATATAAGAAAAACTTAATTAAAATATTATACCTTATCATTAATACACAAAAATGTCAATTAGATATGTACAGACTCACGTTTCTATTATAAAATAACATATTGAGATCTTTATTTGGACCCAGTTCATACATTTAATACATATTCCTTAATAAGCTTGTGCAATGAAATATTTAAATGTAGGTATAATATTAATAAGCACAAGAAAAAAATTTTTAACTGCAGAATGTTAAACTCAAAATAACCTTATCATTAATTATTTCTGAAGTTTCATTATTAAATAAATAAATAGTATAAAAAAAAAAATGTCTTGGCCCTTTTAAATTAAGTGTATTATTCGATTAATAATTAAAAAAAAAAGGCGAGCACAAAAGATCCTGGAAAGGTAAATACCTAAAAAATCTTTTTTTTTCAATAGATTTTAATCGGGTATTATTATTATAACACCCAATTAAATTGTTAGAGAAAAATAACATTAACCCCTCATTTTCATATTTCATGATGAAGTAAGAATAAAATGAGGAGACAGAACATGTCTTAGCACTCGAGTTTCTACTTATTCAGCATTATGCCAAGGGTGAAATTAATTCAAAACGCAAAGTAGGATAAGAGACAAACTAAGCTTCAGAAACAAACGGCCCAACGTTGAATGCTCTCAAAGAGTCTCGTGATTAAGATGAATGAGGTCAAAGATGGAGCTGATGGCTCATGAATAGCCTATTCACATATCGGTTATTCATATAATATTTTTTATACAAATTAGAATGGCAAAGCTGACAGCCCACCTCATGGAAAGTGGTAACCGTCGCCTATATACATGAACAGTGCCATGGACATAACAGAGTAGACAGCCATGCAAACAACTGCTTTATTGCAGAATCATAATTGGGACACAGGTACCGAGATTGTATGTGGTTGAAAAACCTACAAAGTGAGAGAATTCCGTTCCTTAACCATAAGAAAAAGACACAATACGCTTACGTAGAGTTTAGTTTCAATTAAAATATCAAAAAAATAATAAAAAATTGAAATAGGATCGAATCTGTAGCACCACGTTCTCTAAATATATATCTACAATAAAAATATCAATTTAATATTAGAACAAAATCTTTATTTTGATTTAACTAATTTTCTTAATAAATTTAAGTCCAAATTATTTGCAATTTCGATCATATTAAACCTTAGAGTTTTGCTCTAATACTAAATTTAAATTTTAGAAACATTAAAAATAAATTTTAAATTTAAATTTTAGGTTTAGAGTATGATGCCACAGATAGACTCCAACGAATACCTATTTAGTTGAAATGGTTTATTTTATAACATCTTAACTTTACGATAAGAGATTTAGTGAAAACAATCAAAATATAGTGTTCTATGAATATAATAAATGGAGATACAAAGTTACGTAATCAGATTCACGTGTTCCATTTAAACATAATTTCACAATAATTAACTGGTGAAATCTATATTAGAAAATCAAATATTTGATATAATATGACCTATAGACATATATAGTCACAATCTTTATACATTGATTTTATATACAATATAATGATATGTGCTAAACTTGAGTTACATACGAGATACTAATTGCATGCATCATGCACATGTAACCAGTTTTATGATATAAATTATTTTTTTTACACCTGATTGTAAGCGGTTACCGTAGCCTATGAATGCCTGCAATACCAGGGCCATCACGCGTGTATTGCCGACCCTGAACTAACCTTTTAATCCCTTTTTTAAAGAACTAAATAAATAAATTAATTGTAGTTGTATTTCGAAACTAGTTTCAATAACTAACAACATGACTCAGATACTTGAATTAATTTTCAGAGAGCTATGCGCACGCGCAACTTCCCAAACCAAACATGGTTCCTCTTTATGGGGGAGGCCTATGTTCAGCAGTGGACAGTTAACGGCTGATATGACGGTGACGATGTCACATGATACATTTATTTCACATCACGATTATGTAACTAAATACTTAATGGCATTAGTTTTATAAAAAGAAAAAGCGCTGTACAAGAAAATAATAATAAAATATATTAAAAATTATAAATACTTTATAATCTAAGTATTGAACGCAATGTGGATACTGTGTGTAGAGTGGATCTTAGAGATTTTTTTTATACAACTTAGAATGGCAAACAAGCTGACGGCCCACCTGATGGAAAGTGATAACCGTCGCCTATAAACATGAGCTGTACCATGGACATAACAGAGTATACTGTTTCGCCCATGATATCCCCCATGCGTTGCCATTCCTGAGGACTTAGGTGTTATTCCTCTGTACCCAGTAAATTCACGCCATATCTCATCCTTCAAACCGAAACACAGCCATGCAAACACAACTGCTTCACGGTAGAAACACGAATGGGACAGAGGTACCCAAGCAATCGACTTTTGTACAAAGTCTCCCTCTTCTGACTGAATAAACTGCGCGGGCTGCCAGAAGAAAACACTGCAGACTTCAATCCTGTCATAACCACGACGTGGTGCAATCCACGTCGAAATAACGACAATAAAAATAGACAGGTATATAGATACTATTTTCCTGTAACGCGTTGCGTTAAGTCCCGATTGTGAATTAAAAATACATATGTAAACAATGCGAACGATTAAAATTAACTAGAGATTTATATTTGACATAATTGTTTGAAACTGGTCACATCTCACTAATAACACAATGCTAATTTGCGCTTAATAACCGTAGTGATATAGCGCGTCAACTTTCGTATACTTCTGTTATAATATATACATATATGAATGTATGTATTTCCCATTATACACACTTTTACTCATTCGCTAAGGCGAGACGTATCTCCCACAAAGTTGACGAGCTATAGCAACTACGAAGGATGCATTTGATATGAGTATACAACTTACAGGTTAAATAACTTAGTTAAGTTCACCAAATATAGCAACCATAAAAATAACTTCAGCAATAAAAAAAAAGCTTGCATACACATTTATTTAAATAAATATTCTTCTTATTCTATTTTCAATTTTTAAAACAAAATTACAGCGTACTTTTTACAGTTTAGTAGTTAGGCAAAGACATAATTTTGGTACAGTTTTATTTTAATTTTTATATGGGTTCGCTTTTTACATATCTTCTTCTTGACTGGAATCTGTTTGTGGGTTGATGGTGACTGCCCGTTGCTCCCCGTTGTCCATAGACATTACCATTTGGTATGGTACTTTGATTTGAAGAGGTACACGTAGTTTCGTGTTGGAGGGAGCCTGGAATAGATAAATTAATGGTCAATTTTGAGGTATGTATGGCCCGCTTGAGTATATGTTTCCATGCTGATCAGGTGCCACTCACGAGGGCGATACGTCTGCTCAATAAAATAGTTGAGAGTTCACAACTTGACTTTTTGACTGTACTGCCAATGTTTATTTTTACAGTACATTTAGAATTTTTTTCCCCCATTAATATATTATTAATGTTGTATTTTTTGTTTTTGGTGAGTACATTAGTAAATCTGTAACGCTCACCAAAATATATGTATATATTATAAATAAATAAATATAGTACTTAGCCTTTGAACGCTACCACAAAAATGTTTGTATTACCCTTGGATATAACTCGAAACCATCCTAGTTATATCCTGGTGAATTTATCATCGATCAAAACAAAATATCAAATTTTACTCCCAAAAATTCCCAGTTTTATTAAAAAGGGGAAAGAATTTGAACCTTCTCCCGTTTTCCGCTTTTGTAATTCACAGATGTCTCCCATCTATTACCTTAGATTATAAAGGGTATAAATTGGCAATGTAAAAAAAATATAATAACCTATCGCTAATATTATCCTTATTAATATTAAAAATGTGAAAGTAAGTTTGTTCATTATATCTTGGTAATTTAATAGCTGAAAATCTACATTCATTATGAAATTTTACATACACAGTCACATGGTCGAAGTCGCGGGTAAAAACTAGTGCTTACATGTATTGTAATCTCGGGCTTGACTTGACTCTTCTTTGGCAGCATGCTGATAGGATACAGATCTGGCAAATCTCTCTTTGGTCTGGGCTTCGATTTGGTGTGAACTAACACGTGCTTCTGTAGGTGATCTTTGCGATAGAAACCTATAATAAGAAATATGTATTTATGTGTATGTATGTATTTTCATATATACATATACAATGTGTATAATCATAAAGATACTGTATCGTCCCAAATGGCGCTTCAATCGATCGATTATTCGATTCTTAATCGAATGTCCACACCTCGCGGATATGAAGCGATTACATTATTATTAAGTTGGAGGGCAGTTAGTGAACTCGTCTTTGCACTCGGCTTGAGATCACGTACCGTCGCGAATCAAGAGCACAACCGAACAGTGATCTAGGAGATCATCATATTAAAGATAAAATATTCTGTATTTAAAGATTTGTGTAGGCCTACCAATCAAGCATCTATAACAGCATCCAGTTAAAGGTGGAAAGCAGTGCGGCGCATGAGATTTCTTCAAGTAAGTGCACGTACCTTCTTAAATATTGTTATCGCTTCCATCCTCATTATCAGAAGTAAGGACAAACGTATTTCCACCGCTTAACGGTATCCCTACAGATACATTAATAAATAAGAAAGGAGATAATAATAAAGATAAAGAATAAAACAACAAAGTAGAAGTGAGACCCATAGACATTCATTTGTTCCCTTCAAACCTATTATTCTCATCTTTGTATACTATATAACACAATCGCTGTCGCTGTCTGTCCGTCCCTATGTATGCTTAAATCTTTAAAACTATGCAACGGATTGTAAAGCAGTTTTTTTTTTAATAAATAGAGTGATTCAAGAGAAAGGTTTATATGTATAATATATGTGTAATATTGTAGAGAAACACTGATCATTTTAAACGTTTCTATCGTGATGTGATGTGTGTACCCGTGCGAAGCCGGGGCGAGTCGCTAGTAGTATATATAGTATATCTTATATATATGTAAGTATATATATATTACTTATATATATTTGTCTATATATAATTTTGTTATGTATGTATATCAATTATTACTAGTAGCGCGCATTCGAGTATTCTGACACATTCTTAAAGTTGACTAGGAGAGAATGGTTTTAGCATTAAGTCCGCCTTGTACACATACAATGTACTAATGAATAAATAAAAAATAAATAATTCTCACGTTAGTTGTGGGAGGGTTGCCAAAAATATATTCGAATAAAATAAATATATTTTACGATATAATGCGACTCACAAAATAAATGCAAATGAGAGATATTTACTCTCACTGCGATATCTATTGTCGGTAAGGCCCTGACTTCATAGAACAAGAAATGGACGTGAGTCGTTAATGGCCAATGTTAGAAAATTCCATTAAAAAATGTATTATTATTAAATTCCGCATTTCTAGAGTGTTAGTTCTACCTGAATATTTATTATTATGGTATACCAAAGATTTGTATAGATGTCTCAACCTTTTATTTTAATACTTGGGTAAGGTACTTTACTCCGCAAAAACTGTTATTTTAACGCTCCGCCAACCGTATAGGACAATATCGCCCGCACCAAGTTTGGACCTGATGTATATCTTTGTCAGAAAAAAAGGAAAGGGCTCGAAACCCTCCGTTAAAAAGATTTCCCCGAATTTTTTTGGAATTTTTCCCTACCTTTAAGTCGGTCAAATTATCGTCTGGGACGATATCGTCCGTGACGGTTGACGGTGTGCAAAAAAACACACGGTTGGCGGAAGGTTAAAGACGTCATAATTTTAAAGGATCGTTAACTGTCCACTGTACTTTTAGCTGCTCATCCCTCGACCGCTGTTTCCTTTGTCGCCTCTTCCGACACCTAACGGAAACTAAGAAATGGCCTATTCTAAATTTAATATGTGACCAAAATAGCTTCAGAACTGACAAAGATATCGCATTACATAAATAGAAGAAAATACAGATGAATTTGGAATCTCATACTTTTAAATGGAGTCTACTTGAGGAGCAAATTTTTGACTGTCCAAAAAAAGAATAATATTATTATTATAATTAGAGTATTATGTATAAGTTATGTATGTTTGTTACACCATAATTCCTAAATGCGTGAACAGATTTTGATGTATGGAGTATAATTACAATTCTAACATTATCGCAAGTGACACTGGCTACAATTTTTGTTAAAAATATTTATTTATTTATTTACACTTTATTGCTCCAAGTAAAAAGAGAAATAACAAATACAGTAAATATTAATGAGAAGTGATACAAAAGTCGGTCTTATTGCTAAGCGATCTCTTCCAGACAACCTTTGGGGAGAGGTCGTTGAGAAAAAGACAAAATACTTTGTTTTTGATAGGACAATCATCATTATATCAGCTGTCCGCTGCTGAATATAGGCCTCCTTTTATTGGAAGGTTCTGCCAGTAGTTGCAACGCTTGGCAGGCGGGTTGGCAACCGCAGTTAGACTTTGGTGATGTTTAAAGAGGGACGCTTCTGCCAATCCCTCGATCATTAAGTTCTTTTAGCCGCCTCCCACGGGAAAAAAACGGATGGATTATTCCATGCTGGGGCCACACGGAAATAGTACTTTCTTTAACTTGTGAAGTAAAATGTACTTGATTAAAGTAACCCATCTAGATACTATGAATCTGGACAATGAAGGGATGAATGAATGGCTTCTTTCTTTCTCATCACAAAAGATAGTAAAAACTAAGAGTTTGAGGTTCAATTGAGGCTTGTCGTACTAACTTAGGATCCAATTCTCCCCTCAACAGAATGTTATCATCGTATAATAAAGCCGTAAACGTTGACCATGATATCGACATCTTTGGTAATTCTTTAGTGCAGTTTACTAGACTTAATAATATGGATTGGTAGTTAGGTCTTTTCTAATTATATAATTGTTAGTTAGTGTACATTGACGCTTGTCTGTGAGAGCTGTATACACCTTTAATTGATATGTTCATATATAAGCTTGGTAGTGAGGAGTAAGATTTTTTTGTTCAAACTTAGATTTAAGCATTTTGTAATAGTAGTTTTTCTCTTTTACTTACTAATAACATTGTATATTGTCTACTTAATTATTGTGAGCATATTGTTGGTGTGTCTTTATAAATAAATAAATAAATTAATTAATTACATATATGATACCAGTTTTGTTAGGCACTGGTGCCTGCAGTAGGTTTTGAGAAGACCTATGTTAAAAGAATATAATAGAATTTTTTTTTTATACAATTTAGAATGGCAAACAAGCTGACGGCCCACCTGATGGAAAGTGGGTTTCGCCCATGATACCCCCCATGCGTTGCCATTCCTGAGGACTCAGGTGTTATTCCTCTGTACCCAGTAAATTCACGCCATATCCCACCCTTCAAATCGAAACACAGCCATGCAAACACAACTGCTTCACGGATATAGATACTTCATAGAATATACCTTTGCCACATTCCGGACAGAAGAACGACTTGACGCCGGTGTGTATATGCAGGTGTATCTTGTAGTGGTCCTTGCGCTTGAACGGCTTGCTGCAGTATTTGCACACGAAGACGCGCTGCGGCACCGGTAGCTGCTCCTCCTCTACCAGCATCGCAGACGACTCCTGATCGCCCTCATCCATTACCACCTGTACATAGAGGGAAAGGATTTATTAGTAATGCGGACTACCATTCCCATTGCTAGCAATATATCCTGTCAGGTAGACCTCCACGTGGTCTGGAAACCATCGTGCTGAATTCCTTGTCACGATGGGCTAACTGACCTGCCTTTTCATCTCACCTATCATCATTCACTGGTGCCCTGCAAGCGTATACCATTAGCGTAGGCGGAGTTACCACTCCACTGTCATCCCTTAAAAAAAACACTGTTCATTGGAAATTTATTATACACACTGTTTCTCGCAGCTTTGTCCGTGTGAATAAGGATATAAAGTTCTATTTATTATATGATATACTAGTGACCTGCCTCGGCTTCGCACGGGTGCACATTACATCACATCACGATAGAAACCTTTAAAATTATCAGTGTTTCTCTACAATATTACGCATGTATTATGCATATAAACCTTCCTATTGAATCACTCTATAATTCCCATCTATAATTATTTATTTTTGCAACAGTGACAGCGGAAACAATGAGGGGCGTAAATACATCTGGAGGGGTCTTATTATTGCTTACCATTTACTGTAGAGACTATGGGCGTGTGAGGCTCAGATGCAAAACATTTCTAGCGGACGATCGCAGCGCGCCTCATCGAGGTGACCCAAGAGGTGGTAGCTACTTTGCGCAAAAGATATGTTAAGGGATCCAAAGAGGTAATGCTACCAGTATCTTGGGTACGTTGCCTCAATGTGGTGCGTTGGGAGACTATTTATAATTAAAAAAAAAATTAGAGAGTGTTTCTGTGATAATTTCAAGTAAACTCGGTCACCTATTAAGTTCTGTTAACATACTACTGTCTTTTTGTATTTTTTATTTTTTGATTGGTGAAAATGGAATGGTAACCCCGCCTGCGCTAATGGGATACGCTGGCGGGGCACCAGTGAAGGGTGACAGATGAGAATGAAAACAGGCCAGTTAGCCCATCATGATGAATTCATCAGGAATTAACCACGACGGTTTCCAGAGGGAACCGCGATGAGGTCAACCTGGTTGGGTATATTGCTAGCAATGGGATTTTTAGTCTCCATTACTAACAATCCCTTTCCTCCCAGGAGTGTCTTTTCGTATTTGGCCACAGTAGAATATCAGTGTTTTGCTCTTTTGAGGCCAAAGCAATAAACTGACTATATTGTGTTACTGTGGTACACTTAAGAAAAAAATTCTTACCTCTTTTGTGTACTTTCTTTGTGTATATGATTTTTTTTTTTAGGTATATACCACTATCTAATGTTATTTATTTGTGCGCTGTAAGTGATGCAAATAAATTATATATCTATCCAGCTATTGTACTTACTTGTATGCAGTCCGAGGGGTATTTATTCTCTTTCTTGGCCTCTTGCGTTGTGTTTGCCGGCGTTGTGTCACCATTTTCACTGCCGTCCTGATTCACCACACACACATGGGTCTCAAACTGATGGTTGCTGACAAATCCTGTATTGAACGAAGTGCATGTTAACTTTAGATTATATAAATAGTGTCTCTATAGAAATGCTTCCACAAAAATAGAAATTTTGTCTGTTTGCATGTTTATTTTGGCATCACGTAAAAACTACTGTACCAAATTAGATGCTATTTCTATAGTTGTATTCCTGAAGGTTTAACTTTAATATATATATTTGTTCTAGTATTATGTATATATTTAATACATATGTATGTATTCGTTAATATATAACTATAATGAACAATTTTGTTTTTGAATTTGATAATAGGTACTTATAATTATTTTCCTTAATACTTTACGCTGTTATGCCAAACTTGCTTAATTAAACAATATTATCGTACCTACTTGTACAACTATTAATTCGTTACCCTTAAGTTATCTTAAAGAGATTGCTTACAGCAATAAGATCGCCTTATTACAGTAATATTATAATCTTATTTATAATATGGTATATAAAAATATATATAAATAATAAATGTATGAATTTATTGTCTTGCCTATTCCCTATATTGTATAATGCAAATAAAGTATACTCATTAATTATTAATTCATTAATAATATAAAATAAAGATATATTTATTTAACAAAGTATGTTTGTATTAGCACACAATTTATCTATGTTTTAATGTTTTAATATCTATGTTTTTTCATTGACACACCATCTAGAAAAGATTCATTTGTTTTCCCTACTTATGAAATCCACGTGTACGAAGTTAACACTGAAAGCTAGCTTTAACATTAAATTAAATAGTTTGGCGAGTTATTTAAATAGACACCAGATTATTACTTTTTATATTTCCTCCATTCAATAACGCACTGCCTAATTATTACATATACTGTACAAATACACTCAGGATATGAAATGAGCTCCCTGCCGAGGTTTTCCCAAGAGACGAGAGAGTATGCTTGTTTGCCACCTCAGTGGTATAAAAAAAAATTATATCTCTGTTTGCTCAATGGTTGGTAGAGAACATTGTCCGGTATTAAGTCCACTATACGTACATAGTTTCGCTGTGCATTAAAGTTTAAACAAATAAATAGATAGATACAAACCTTCTTTACAGAGCGAGCACCATATAGTGGCCTGCTGTCGCTGGTGCACGTTCCCGTGCACTTTTAGATGCTGTTTCCGTTTGAACTTCCTGTGACATATATGACACTCGTGGGGCCGGTCTGCTTTCGTGGTCTGCGGGTTCATCGGCTTCTCTATTAACAGGTCCAAAGTGTTCTCTATCTGTAAACAAAAAAAAAGGTTCTTATAATAAACTTGACGGATGTCTGTATAAAAAGAGATTAAAGAAAAAATAATACCATAAAAAAGCCAAATGGAATGTAATGAGGTATAACAGCCCCATTGCTAGCAATACACCTTAACAGGTCGACATCCACGCGGTTCCCCCTGGAAACCATCATGGTCTATTCTTGTGGAATTCGTCACGATGTGCTAACTGACCTGTTTTCATTCTCACCTATTACTATCACTGGTGCTCCGCTAGCGTATACCGATAGAGCAGGCGAGGTTACCATTCCATTATCATCCATAAAAACCCCTATATATGTGTGTGTATATATATATATATATATATATATATATATATATATATATATATATATATATATATATATATATATATATGTGCCATATTTTATTCAAACCTGTTTAGCAGTTTATTCGTGAAAAACTAACAAAAAGTAGTAGTACCGCATTCGAGTATTCTGACACTTCCCTATGGTTGACTGCTTTGAGAGAATGCTTTTAGCATTAAGTTCGCCATGTATACATATTTATACTAATGAATAAATAAATAAAAAAAAAAACATCCATCCATCTTTAAAAACTTTAGCACTTATACAATATTAATAGGTATAAATAATTCCATGTTAAGACCTGACAAGTCATAATGATAAGGTGCATACACACAGTACTAGACAATTATGGTTAATTTTAAACAGACGGTTATTAACTCACGAGTAAGTCGGCGTCCCCTCGTCCAGCGTGCGTTGGGGAGCCGCTACCGTTCCCAGCGCTGTACTGTTGCATGTGCGTCTTCATATGGTTGAACAGTTTCTCCGTGTTGTAGAATACTGGAATGAAAATGTTTAATTTGTTACAAGCGCTTGTCGAATCAGTTTTAGTAACATTTTTTAAACAATTTAGTGTCGGTTGACTGAGAGAATTCTTTCAGAGATATATTCACCTTTGCTCAGATTATTTCTAATAATTCATGTTATTAATATATTTCTGAATGCAATAAAGATTATATATAAAAATCTTGTATCACGATGTTTGTGGTCAAACTCCTAAGAAAAGGCTCGACTTATTTATATGAAATCTTTTATGTAATTTAAATAGGTATGAGAATAAGTCGTAAAGTACATTTCATATCACTAGGTGATTAGGATATTCCTATTTAGAAAAAAAAATTTATATAGCAAAGCAACGTTTGCTGGGTCAGCTAATATATAGACAGAATATTTGTAAATAAAAAAATCAATAATTTAAGAATTAGTACAGTCAATGAAGATCCTCCGATTTCGTTGAATCTCCATCGATTTTCATGAAAATTGGTGAGTAGGTGGGGGATACCTTAAGAAACAAAAGTGACATAGTGGCAACTTGCGCTTTTGCCCTGGGGATGCATGCCAACCCTTCTCGGGGGTGAAAATTATTTTAATAAAAATAACCCCAGGAATCGATAGAGAGACAAATTCTAAGCAAAATTTGTTATATAAAGTGTTTGAAATGAATCAATACTTTCTGAGTCATTAAAGATCACAAAGATTGTGATTTTTCGTGATAAAAATACATGTTTTAAAGCGGTTTTTCATAAATAACTAAAAAACTATAAGTTTTTACAAAAAATGTATCATTACCAAAATTTAAGCTAATAAAAAAACAAACAAATCTCTACTTTAAAAAATATATAATAGAATACCTACAGTGATACCTCTTATTTACGTGATATTTTTAATTGAATGATAATGGAATGGTAACCCCGCCTACGCGATCAGCATTTACTGGTGGGGCACCAGTGAAGGATGATAGGTAAGGATGAAGCAGGTCAATTAGTCCATCGTGACAAATTCAACAATAAATCAATCATGATGGTTTCCAGGGGGAACAGCGAGGGGGTCGACTTGATAGGGTTTATTACTAGCAATGAAATTGCTAACCCCCATTACTAACAATCCCTTCTCCCCTCCATTGCATTTACATGACAGGTAGGACTGAGGGATAACTGCGTAAGTCGAATTCGCATAAATCAAGGTATAATTGCTTACGCATTTCCGTGAGCTCCTGGCTCCTTGCTGCGCATCCATTTTGTGGGACACTTCGAATATGCACATTAGCTTGACAATAGTGTGGCAGAAGTAATCTAGAGTTGTGTAGCGTTCAAACAATCTAATTGATAAGATTTGAAAATCGCGTAACTCCGAGTTTGTGTAAATCAGGGATAGCGTAAGTCGATGCATTACTGTTCTTAACCCTTTACTTAACTGGTAGAAGCAATTTTGTGTCTCGGAAAATTAAAAACTCGATTTTTGGGTTTATTGTGGGTACTTTAATAACTTTTATTAAAGAAAAAAAAATATTCATATTTAGTGGAAGAAAAAAACATGGTGGCAATATCCTTGCCAACACCAGTATGGTATTGGTGCTACAAAGTGGAAAAAAATCATAAAAATGTTGGTGGCACACACATTGCCACCACCAGTAAAAGGGTTAAATCAAAGTATGCTCTAAGAATTTTGATTTCACTCCATATAGATACGAACAGCACCACCTATCACAAAATGTATGAACCTCACAAGTTGCTATTCTTGCGGGCAAACGCAATTTGCCTGTATACCCTGTAATTTCACTGCCGTGTGTTTTTCAAACGGCTTCAAAAAGGTTTTCAAATCGGGTATTCCTAACATTTTCTATCACATTTGTAAATTAATTTTAAAATTTTGAGTATCCCTTTTGTACTTCCTAGCAATGAAAATAATTATTTACATTGCAATATATTGTTGGCCAACAAAATGTAAAACAATTTCAAATTTCTAATCATTAGTAAATAACATTAGTAGTTATTGAAATATAGTAATGCGACAAACGGACAGACGGACGGACAGACAAAGTCGCACTATAAGAGTTCCTTTATCTCTCTTGATACGTTTCCTTAAGAGAGGTTACAAATAACTTTTTTTAATTTCGATACGTAATTCGATTTGACCGACATATGATGCAATATCATGATGATCGAGAGCTTTTTTTTTAATGGACAACAAAGAAATAGTGTAACCTCGCCTGCGCCATCGGTATACGCTGGCGGGGCTAGATGAGAACGAAAGTAGGTCAGTTGGTCCATCGTACTGAATTCTTTAAGAATTAACCACTATAGTTTTAAAGGGGAGACCGCGTGGAGGTCTGCCTGACATACAGCAATAGTTAGCTAAAGTAACTAATAGGCTCACTGATCATACACTTTATAGAAATAAATAGGAATAAACCTACAATTTTTAAGTTTTAAAAATCCTATTTACATAAATTACGTGATACCTAACACACACAATAATTAAAGATTGTGGTAACGGTTGTTTTGGTCTAACAATTAAATTACTGAACCGATTGATAAAATTTATATGGGACCAATCTGTAAGTATATCCTCTCAGATAAAAAAAAAGAATGTTACAAATCGGCGTAGAACTGACGGAGTTATGAGGCGACAAAAATAAAAAAAATACAACCGAATTCAAAACCTTTTTTTTTTTTCGAAGTCGTTTGGAAGCACGTTGCTATTGGGACTGTATGTTTATTGCAATATTCTAAACAAAATATGTAACGAACATAACTCCACCTCACACCGATTTATTATCGAAGACTATTTTGGCAATCCGGGGCTGTTTTGGGGTGGGCTCAGAATCTAATTCCTTTCCCACCACCCCTATGAGGTAGCAGACAGTCTACGCTATGTACCAAAATACGCCCATAATACAGCCGTGTTGCTATGTAAATTCGACTATTATAACACGCACAAAACTTAAGAGAATTAAAATATAAATACTGGGATGTTTACAATTCAACAGTATTCGTGTAAAAGTTTTTAAATCACCATAAAAAATAACATACTAACGCGTCAATTAATCAATATTTTTGTCAAGTTATATTTTGAATGAAAAGATTTAGTCCAAAATTCTACATTAGTTTTGGTAAGAGGTTGTCTCAAAATTTTAAAATAGGAATACAAAAATTAGGTAGGGACATATGAAGAAAAACAAAACACTTCAAGAAAAAATAATAGCAGAAAGGCAAAATCTTGAAAGATTTCGTTGGTTAGTCCAAGATTTGGTCTCTCTGCGTACCAAATTACATTGAAACTCGTTCAGCAGTTTAAAAGCTCGTTTGAATAGCATTATTTTTACAAACTTTCCTATTTTACCATCCATTCATGTGAAAATTTGTAAATAACATTTGGAAATTTATAAAAGTTTGGCTAGGCAGATTTGAAAGAAATTTGGTACATAGATAAGTTACATTTTACATTAACAGATAGGCCATTCTTTATTCGAATCAACGCGGGTAAAGCCAGTAGTTAGAGATTGGTAATATATTTGATATGTAACTATATATTGAGTTCTGATAAATATTGATTAGTACCATTTGCGATATCGCCCATACCGGATAATTCGAACGGTTTCTTCTGTTCGATATTATATACTAAATAACTGATATCTAATATATCTGTTATTGAGCCCATATATGTATAAATTTTGTCAATACAACATATAGATATTCCTATATATTACTCACCCTTATATATATATCTATATCAAAATACTAATCAAAATGTATTATATTAACAAAATAATTATTACTATATTAATATCAAAACGCCGCCGCCCCCATTTAGGCCTTGCCGTCCCCCATTTGCCCCTGGACCCGCTACCGCCTCCTTAAAAAGCTTCAGCGCCCACTGGGAGTACCTCCCCCCATAGAAACTTGTAAACTAGACGATGCCTATGACTCCGCTTGTGAATTTGATGTAACTAGAGTTTAATCATGGTTCGAACTCGAGGTCATTATCTACTTGTTTAAAGTAATCAAAAGAACTTATTTTTTATCGCTTGCCCATAGAACACGTATAAACAGAACAATGCGTCCCGAATTGTCATGTAAACGTTCGGGGCATGATACAAGAAACGGATCACTGTTGCCATACGCTGCTGTATTTTTTGACAACGCCAACATTTATTAAGTATATCATGATTTTAGTCCGGATAGCAGAGAGATATGGGTTTAAATCCCTTCAGATCTAGTAGTCAGAAGGTACTTTTTCATTCTATTAAATTTTATTTTTACTATTAAAAAATATTTTTAACACGTAAACCTAATGTGAACCACATTAGGTTTACGTGTTAAAAATATTTTTAAATACATCTTAATATCGTTACAAAACTTTGACTTCTCTTACGTCATACAATACGTGAAAAGCCTACGATATGTAGAAAACGGGAATGGACAATGAAATATTTCATAAATGCATTACATTCACAGTATTTGAATTTGGAACGTGAAATTGTGTATCTTTAAGTAGATTTTCTAACGCAACTAGCACATTTTTAGTCCATAAAGAAAAAGGCACATTCAGACGTAATCAAACTAATATGGCACCTAATACAGAATAACATCGGGTGAAAATCGCGACGTTATCGCACTACCAAGTGAAATAAAAGAAAAAACAGGGTACGGAGACATAACATGAGAATTTCTAACTGAAAACATCTTACTTTTGAAAATAGAACTACGAAGCATATTGCTTTGAAATTAATTTTGTAACGTTTTGTTTAGACGACGTCAATTAATAATAACTAGTAGGACTTCAAACGTATTGTATCGGGGCAGAAAGGGCGCGCCCCACCCATCGAGGGACCAGCTCAGGTATACAGCCCTTTGGGCACACCGAGCCCGAGCTCCCCTCCAAAAGATAACGGTTGCCTACCTACCTACCTGCTTATATGTAATGTAGGTTAGTGGTATTTTATACTATATTAGATACATATAACTATTTATATTAGCTATTTGCCCGGTACTTTGTACATGTGGATTTCATAAATAGGAAAACCAATGAATTACACCACTTTTAGATGTTGTATTAAAATTAAACACATTTACAACTAGCGGCTCGTCTCGGCGTCGCACGGGTGGACATTTTTAACATTTCCCTTCACTGTTCTGCTCCTATTGATCGTAGCGTGATGAAAAGTATACTATAACCTGCCCAGGAGTATGAAGAATAATTGTACCAAGTTTCGATAAAATCCGTCGATTAGTTTTTGTTTCTATAACGAACATACAGACACACAGACAAAAACTTTACTGATTGCATTTTTGGCATCAGTATGGATCACTAATCACCCCTGATAGTTATTTTGGAAATATATTTCATGTACAGAATTGACTTCTCTACAAATTTATTATAAGTATAGATATAGATTATATTTTAATATAAATCTTCAGAAACAGAACTGTGAAAACCATATCCAAATTGGTGTAATAATTTTTGCGTGAACTGGAACAACAAAAAAATTGTTTTGACTTTTAATGCTGTTATAGACTTCTCATATATTTTTTTCACAGTTACAGTTTATATTAATTTATATAAATTTAAATTAGTAGTAAGAATACAAATTTATGACACTAGTAAAACATATATTTTAGTCATAAATACGATGTAGAAACGATAAATACATTTTGAATTTACCAGTAAACGACATTACATTCAAATATTTTTTTTTATAAATCCTTAGAATTAACCCTTAAATACCTGAAGTTTTAAATTTGATACCGGGGTTATAAATCGCATTGGGCGCCTACAATCGATTTTATTGTAATATTTGGCTGTTTACATGTTACCAAATGTTTTTTTTTTTTTTAAATAAATATATAAAAATATCGTTTTGATTTTTTACTATTTTTCCCCATTAGTAAACAAAATAAAGGGTACACATATATTTTTTAATTCGATTTAAAAAATCAGGCTTTTAAGGGTTAATTTAGTGACTAAATCTTTTATTTAAAGTAGGTACATTTTATTTCACTACAATCAGCTTTATGCTCCCAAAAATTTGTAGTATTAATCGATACATAATTCATATGGGACTAACACGAGAATATATGGTATGAATTCCAATTAAGAGACATCAAAATCCGTTCAGAACTGTCAAAGATATCCGTGTCATCCTTACTAATGTGAAAGTAAATTTGTTTCTTACCTCTTAACGCTTTAACGGCTTAATCAATCACCATGAATATACAAATAAATAAAAAAATTTTATTATTGTACGACATGGAACGAAGAAAGACTATTTTTTATCCTAGTTAAAGAACATATTCCGATCACACGAACAAAGTCGCAGGACGCGCTAATATACAAATAAACCGTTCAAATACTAGAGGCAAAACGAACGGCAGAAGCTAGCTTCATTGTAAACATAAATATTTTACTCTACACTACAGCACTGACCTAGTGGCAAACCGGTAGAAACGCAACCCAATCGACCCTCCTCAACCGTCCCCCTTCCATTTTTTGTGTTACATACGTGACAGTAACCCCTTATAAATATAAAAAAAAAAAAAATCTCCCACCGAGAACGTCGCTGGGAAGTGCTAACAGAATTTAATCAGACGTGTAATTGAATGCTTTAAAATTTGAGTGATAGTATACTTTCATATTTTTCACATAGATTACACAAAACACATTCACACATACTCACGAACACTCCCACATTCGTTTATTCAACTTCGCTTCTCTTAAGGGCATATATTACTAGTGTTTTATAATTACTTGTGTATTTATATTATTGATTTTATTAACGTTACAATTTTTCGGGATGGACTGATCACCAATAATCACTAGTTCAATTTTATATTCCTTTTTTATATTAATACCCGCTTATTATGTACTTTTTATTATAACACATTGTGATTTGTTAATCTTTGTCGGGTGGCTACGATACAAGTTCGCCTAGTACCTAGTGTGGGGCCCATTGTATCTTGTGTTTGTAACTTTGTGTTTTTTGTCAAATAATAAATAATAAAAAAAAAGTACAGTAAACAGATGGCTCTCAATTCTTCACTAATAATATTATAAATGTGAAAGTCAGTTTGTTTGTTTGTTTGTTGTCTCGTACAACCAATCACTAATATGACATTTGGTATAAATGTACTATATAGGATGGAGAGATAGATATAGACTATTTTTTATCCCTGCCACGCTGACAAAATGGTGAGTAAAAAGCTAGCGCCATTAATAGTTTAGAATGTAAATAATAATGAGGCCAATTTTATGGGGCTATTTCTTTAAACTTATCGATTACTCTAATATTTTAATTTAATAGTTTCGCCAAATTACTGTTTAATTAATCATCATAAACTAAATAATAATTTTAACTTAAATATATTAAAAACTAGCGACCCGCCCCCGCTTCGCACAGGTGCAATATTTCTTTGTGTAACTTTTAAACGGTTGAACACATTTTAGTAAGGCTGGTTACTTTGGCGTGTGTAAAAGTACTACACTAATATTCTATAAGATTTTAAAATGATTTCGTATTATTTTCTGACCAACTTCATCAATTGATATGCTGTAAAAAGTAAACTTTATCTCCATGAAATTTCCATTTTGATTTAGCTATTCTTACACGAATTAATTACATAACAGTACATTTTTATAAGAATTTTTAAAGTATACGTCAAATCTGTATCCAAACATAATATTGTAATTTTTTTTTAACATATATACCTTTTTTGGCTGAGATATTAAACTTAGATATATGGTGTCGCTAACTTTTTTGTAAAGCTAAAGGTAATGAATATTTTTGCTATAGATTTTATTCCTTTATTTGAAACCGTTCAGGCAGTGCACGACATATTATAGAATTTTTTCGACTTCAATTACATTTATTGTGTTTAATTATTGAAAATATAAAAAATTGCCTACAACACTTGGGGGTAATACAGCTTTCCAATAGTGAAAGAATATTTAAAATCTGATGAGTAATATAGGAGATCACCGCGAACATCCAACTTCACAAATTTGCCTTTTTATAATTTAGTACCTATAGACATAGTTTATATTAATCCTTAGAATAAAAATTTCGCTGTGATAACAAAATTAAATTTTAACTTTTGACATAGATTTAGAAAATTGGCGCTTCAGAATAGGCCTCATTGTGCAATAATTGGTATCTTGTCAGTTCCGAATAGATTTTGATGATTACAATCGACAGATTAGACACTGGTGTTGGATCCTATCCTATACTAATTTCATTAAAATATTGTTGACCCAGATATTGAGAAAGCCAAATAATTAATGAATGGCTGTCCTTCTTGGAATCACTCTTGATAATAATACTCAATGTGGTCCTGGCAATTAAAACCTTACCACCAAATTAAATTCGGCGGCGGTGCTGTACGCAGGCTTAAACACTATAAATAGATAATTTATTTGCATTCCATACAGCACACAAATAACAACAAACATTGATAATTAGGGCCAGTAAAATGAGATAAAAGAAAACATATACAAAAAAAAAAGCAAAATGCATAACAGAAGTAATAATTTTCCCCTTCATACGTGTGCCATAGTAACACAAAATGGTCACAATTAAGTTTTTTGCTTTGCCCTCAAAACAGCAAAACACTAATAATCTGTTGTGGCCAAAAGCCAGCCGCGATCTCAATAATCTTCAATCATCATCATAATATCAGCCGTTAACTGTCTACTGATGAACATAAGCCTCCCCCCATAAGGCCGGGTGGTGGGGTGGGGGGGTTCTTAGCAGTAGTTGCCACGCTTAACAGGCGAGTTGGTAACCGCGGTTAGGATTTGGTGATGTTATAAGAAGAACGCTGCAGCCCAGCCCTCGATCATTAAGTTCCCTTAGTCGCCTCTTACGACACCCACGGGAAAGGAAGGGGTGGCTCATTCTACACCGGGCTTATACGGCTAAGTAATAATCATAATACTAGATACAAATACAAACTTGCTGTATCGTTTAGAAAGAGTTAATAGGTCTTTTATAGAAATTGGTATTAAATGATATAATACCGAATAATAATACCGAAGGACATTTTGGATCTTTTAATAAATTAAGAAATATTTTTTGAACAAAGTGCGTTGTGTTAGTAGATCATGCACGAGCTTTTTAATGACCATGTAATTTTAGATATAGTAGGTACATTTAAATAAATACTCTTAATAGAGATTTAAAAGAGTAACAGTTGAGTTCTTCTCAGCAATTTCCTAATACAACAAGAGATTCATATAAAAAATATGATTTATAAGTGCTTGTAAACTATATTATTTGAATAAAGATGATTTTAATTTAATTATTTTATTCTAATATACTAACATTACATGTAATGTATAAACATTATGTTATGTATAAACGGTATTAAAAATATTCAATTCCTTTGTACTTTTTTTCGACTTAGAATGGCAAACAAGCTGACGGCCCACCCGATGGAAATTGGTAACCGTCGCCTATAGACATGAGCAGTAACATGGGCACAACAGAGTATACTATTTCGCCTATGATACTCCCCATGTGTTGCCATTCCTGAGGACTTAGATGTTATTCCTCTGTACCCAGTAAATCCCCACCATTAAGAACCCTTGTATTAATTCTCCTCGATTTTTTATATTAATTTCCAAAAATCTTGTAAATTCACTGTCAAATACCATGCGTTGCCATTCCTGAGGACTCAGGTGTTATTCCTCTGTACCCTGTAAATTCACTGCCATATACCACCCTTCAAACCGAAACACAGCCATGTAAACACAACTGCTTCACGGTAGAAACACGAAAAGGACAGAGGTGACCAAGCAAACGACTTTTGTACAGTCTTTTATGTATTACCTTATAATTCCGTCAGTTACAAACCGATTTGGGTAGAAATTTTATTAAAATCATTTCAGTAGTTTAGTTTTTAAATCAATATAAGTAGTTTTGTGATTTTTGTAGAACACAATATGTATGTTACACGATTGACAACAAAGATTTCGAAATTTTATTTTACGAACGAGGTAATACTTCGAAGTTGTCACAATTGAGACGCTTTTTTTGTGGAGCAAAATTGTACATTATTTGATTCTTTTTAATTTTAAATACACGATTGACTAATACGTATTGTATAATACACCTTACAATAATAATAATAAAATAAATTATTTGATTAATATAATAAAAACAAAATATATGAGTAATTAATCAACGGGTCTTGATTAGACCAATATATGCCAAAAGTGTAATTTTTTTAAATTTTATCTGTCTATATGATCGCAAAAACTACTACACCAAATTGGATACGGTTTACATAATTGTATTTCTAAATGTCTATTTAAAAACTGGTGTATGTGTTATTTTGATACATCATCTAGAAGTGATCTTATTGGTAATCCTGTTTTAAAATCCACGCGTCTATAATAGCTGCTAAAAAGCTATAGCACTGTATACAAATTTATCAACGACTTTGTTTAAAGATTTCAAAGGAATAACTGTCGAGTGTCTTCCGATAGAATAACATTCCAAACCCAGCTTAGAATTATGCTTAATTCTTACGCTTATAAATGAAATCAACTTGAATGGAAATTATTATAAAAAGCGACCTATATGATATGCAAAATTATATTAATATGGTCCATATAAAATATCTTATAATAACACACATACGAATGTAATACCGTTAAAAATCAACAGACAGTTTCTCCGACATACCGAGGTCGCCGCCCCTCCTTCCAAAAATAAATTAGATCTCTGCAGCGGTCCCTAATCTAGCATCCCTTGGAATAAGCACAATCCCCCTTTTCGGTCCCCCTCACGGGTCGACCCATGGGGGAAACCTCCTTTGAAATGGGGAGTTTTTATAAAAGTCGAATATGTTCGTTTTAACTGGATACAGAATACGTTACCTATTTTCAGATGTATCAATATATGTGAATTTATCTTTACTAATATTATAAATATGAAAGTGTGTGTGGTTTTTTTTTCATTTACGCGCCACAACGGCACGACAAATCGTCATTTTTCAACCGACTTCAAAACGATCTCAATTTGCTGTTTTTTTATGTTTGTTACCTCATAACTTTATCATATGGTATTTCATATAAACCGATTTGGGAAATTCTTTTTTATCTGGTCTTATAGAAATCTTATCAATTTATCAAAATCTAATCTGTAGTTAATTTTTAAATCAAAATGACTGGTTTTGCCACAATTAAAGTAGATTTTTTTGTAGGACACAATTTTAAATTACTTATGGAACGAAAATGTAATTTTTGTATGGACAGTGTTTGGGATGGAGAGACAGTATTTTTTATCCCAGTTATATTCCGATTATACGGACGAAGCCACGGGTTAAAACTAGTAATATGAAGATAACTTATTCTTGGTATTGAATTTTGTTGAAATTAAATTATAGTCTTCGGTATGAAGGATACCTTAAATACTGAAGAAATATCTCTCCTTAGCTTTCAAGGTATCTCCAATTATGTTTATAATATAAACCTGTAGTAGTGGTGCACACTTACATACATTATGTAGGTGACGTTTAGTATAGTATATAGGTGACGGTTACCACTTTCCATCCAGTGGGTCGTCAGCTTGTTTCCCATTTTAAGTTATATAAAAAAATACATTACTTCTACAGGTCCTTTACATGTTTCACTTATAAATATGGACTCCAAATTCCATCAAGTACCAAGAATCTCTAGCATGAAGTTCGTTCTCTATAAATTCAAATGCAAGTAACCTTTATTCAAATAAACTTGTTTACAAGCTTTTTTAACTCGTTATCTTTTACGATTCAACTGCTGTGTTCAGAATGTTATCTGTTAAGAAGAACCCGAAAGAAAGCTCAACAGTTATTTAAATTTCAGTTAACATTATGTATATTTAAATGTACTATGTCTAAAACTGTATAGTCATTTAAAAGCCGAGACAAAAGATCAAGAGTTTCGAAAATTTAATCGTAAGCTTTGGAATTCTACTAAACTATTGTCTATTTAGATAATAGTTTATAAGAGACGAGCCTGTAAGATATTTTCTACATGGAATTTTACGATACAAATAAGCACCAAACGGCGGTAATACAATTATTAATTTTGCTAACTATGAGCTTCCTTTTGGAATGGAAATGCAATGATAACCTCGCCTATGCTTTCGATGTACGCTGGCATGGAACTAGTGGGAAACAATATGAGTAGGTGAGGATGAAATTAGGTCAGTTATCCCATTGCGACGATGTCGAATTAATCCAAATTTACAATAACTATTATGGTTTCTAGGGAGAATCGCCTGGATGTGGACCTAACAGGATAAATTGTTAGGAATGGGACCGCTAGTCCCCCTGCTGTGAGCATATCTATATAATTGCTAGTTTAAATTAAATTTAGTTAAAGTTGGATTTAAACTAGTATTATTATAAATATTATATTAGTATTATAAATATTCGTTGCTTACTGGAATCATAACGGCTGAACCAATCGTGATGAAATTTGGTTTACACATATTAGAATATATTTAGAATCAAAAAGGATATAGGCTATTTATTATATTAATCGACATATTCCAAATTGCAGACAAAGTTGCAAGTAAAAGCTAGTTATTCATAATAATAAAATAATTAGACATTTTTTATATAATAAAAGAATTCTTTCTTTCTGTTATAATTTCAAAGAAATAATATGTTAAAAATTTTATGTAAGTACAATCCTACGCGCCGGCGTTAACCCAAAAAAGGGGTGAAAGGCGAGCTCTGCGTCCCTGGGGTCACCCCCTACCTACACATCGATGACCAACAATGAAAACTTGTTTAGCATATTGTTAGTAATACATAACTATAGTTACATAGTATAATAATAATATATATTTCTAAACACTTGGAGAGACCAAGTTTTTTTTTTTTATACTACAAGCTGACGGCCCATCTGTTGGAAAGTGGTGAGCGTCGTCTATAGACATGAACGACTTAATAGAATATTACAGACTATGCCATGTTTTTTTTTTCAAATAACAGGACATAAAGTGAGGATATAGCCAGAAAATATTTTTTGTATTAATTGACTGTGTATGTTATGTATATTATTGTATTTTATATTGGGAGAAATGGAAATAATTAGTAATCTGTAACAAGAGTGTGTACTTACTATTCACAAGTCTACTTAAGAGTCTAAATTTTTTCGTTAAACGAACAGAGGTCGGAAAATACCAATAAATTATGATATTCGTATTTATTATATCAATAAGATCGGTTTAATATTGTTTAAAACAAAAATTAGAGATCCCTACGAAAATTAAAATAAATATTTATTTATACTTTATTGTATAATATATAACATACTAATAATAGGAAGACCAGTTTAACTATACAAGAGTTCTCTTCCAGCAAACCCAAAGTGTAAAGGAGCATCAATGTCAGCGGATAGAACGATGTACAATACTGTGACAATTTTTATTTTATTTTATTAACAAACAATAATACAATATATAATTATAATAAGATTACATATTAAATGTGATCAATAGTACTACCAACAGATTTCTATATAAAAAAAGAGAAAGAAATTTCAAACAAAAGAACTAGACTAGAATAACGTAACTCAAAATAACAAAAACTTACTATTACAATTATCTTTCTACCCAACTATTCGTATGAAACCGGGTGGGATTGTTAGTATTATATTTTACTTTCATGATTCGTTGGCGTCGATGCCAACCGGGCGCTCCAACGGTCGGCAACCTCGATCCCCCCCTAACCAGTCACTATTCACACTAGTTATAAACTCTATAACGGGTCTAATGTCTCGCAAGGACGAATTACCGGGAGAGAGGCTTGGGAACACATGTACATGTAATTATTTATAATCGTATATATCGTATCGTATATGGTTTTATGCGATATGTGATAAGATAGTTTCAATAATTACATAATCAATTATGTATTGATTAAAAAAATATTATTATTATTAAATTACGAATATAATTGTAATGGTTTATTACAATTGTACGTTTTCCAGGAGAATTTTCTAGAAACTACCAGAGGGAGAATGTACAAAAGTCGTTTGCTTAGGTACCTCTGTCCCATTCGTTTTTCTATCGTGAAGCAGTTGTGTTTTGCATGGCTGTTTCGGTTTAAAGGGTGAGATATAATAGTGAATTGACAGGATATAGAGGTATAAGACTGTAGTTCTCAGAAATGGATGCGAGGGGGGGTTATCATAGACGAAACAGTTTACTCTATATATCCATGGTACTGTTCATGTCTTTAGGCGACGATTACCACTTTCCATCAGGTGGGCCGTCAGTTTGTTTGCCATTCTAAGTTGCATAAAAAAAACTAATAAAAGTAGTCTCTCAATTTTTATTTTCTGAATTTGATTTTATTTTAATAATAATAGTAAAAAAATGTTATTGTAAAGTCAAATTTCTACTTACAGAACACGCGATTCCGCGTTTCTATCCTTATTAATTTTATATGAACATGAGTTTGTACGTTTGTTACCTTATGGCGCCTTAACGACTTAATCAATTACTATGAAATTTAATATTGGGGGGGTAAGACAGTGTTGGTCTCGGTGGGGTATATTTCTGCCAGGGAATATACCTCTATAAAAAGCTGAGAATACCGGAAGCGCATGTCTAGTTGGAGCTAGGCAAAAATGTGTGCACTGTTAAGTCCTAATACAAACGTCCTCGCCAGTTCTAAGATTGCCTCTGCAATCTGGGACTGGACCCACATACTAACATCTCTGTGGGTCGTCCTCCCCGGGCAATGTTACAGTTTTAGGTGCTCCACTATCATACACCGATCATAGACTGTAATAGCAATTGTAAAGGGCGAAAGCGAGTCTTCAGCGCTACAAAACTGAATACCTGGCTAGGGGTAAAACCCCCCAAAAAAAAAAAAAAAACCATGGAAGCAAAGCTAAAAGAGAAACTACCCCAGGAGGGTACCAGTCATACTGGAGAATCCCTCCCTGAGCACAGCTCAGGCAGCCCCTCGTATTCTGGGGGGGCAACGTTTTGCCAGAAGTGGACCTAACAAACAAAGAGCAAACAAAAGATAAAGAAAAAGGAAATAACAAAACAAATCCAAAAACAATGTTGGTACAGCAAACTATTCATAGGAGTATGTTTCTAAAGACACGTTCCAACTCAGTTGGTGCAGTTCCAAAGAACATCAATATGACAAATTTGACAGAAGGTTCTAAAACCCCTATAGAAACGACTGAAAATGAATGGCAAAAGGATAAAATACCCACCAGCAAGAGAAAAAGAATAGAGAACAGTCCGACGAACAAACTAACAGAGAACCCAAACAAAAAGACACAAAGAGAAAGAACTTATGCGGTACCAACACAAAATCAATTTGAAATATTAGAGGATGAAATTGAAAGTAATAAAGAAATACCAATTAAACCTCCCAAATCAGAGCCTATCTTTGTTACAGGAGTAAATGACATCAGCATGCTAAAAACTATTCTGAACAAAATCACAAGTACTGGAAACTATACAATGACAACACTCAGATCTGGCCATATAGTTAAAATAATGCCCTTAAACACGGACATATATAAAGCCATCAGACAATATTTTGTTACAGAAAATGTCAGTCACTACACCTATCTACTCAAAAGCGAAAGACCGTATAGAGTGGTATTACGCGGCCTACATCCGTCAGAAGATATTTTAAATATTACTAAGGAAATAGAAAATCTTGGCCATGACGTACAACAAGTTGTAAATGTACTTCACAGAATTACTAAGGAACCTCTTCCGGTATTTTATGTTGATCTAAAGCCTAAACAAAACAACAAAGACATATATAAAGTCAAACAACTCAATTATATGAAAGTTACCTTTGAACCACCCTATAAGAAAAAAGAGATTCTGCAATGCAAAAGATGTCAAAGATTCGGACATTCTAAGAATCAATGTCATAGGCCTTTTCGCTGTGTGAAATGTGGAGGAGATCACTCAACAACTTCATGTACTAAAAGTCCAAATACAGAAGCCACTTGTGCAAACTGCCTTAAAAATCATCCGGCCAGCTATAGGGGATGTACAAAGTACAAGCAATATAAGGAACAAATTCTTAAACTCAACCCAAAACCAAGAGAAAACCAGAACACGAAAAGAACAGAAGAAACTCAATTGACTAAAAAAACAGAAGGAAGACAATTTATACCCACAATACACAAACACCAAAATTCCAAACGGAACACAAATCACCTACCAATAAGCCAGCCTGAAATAAATCCTACACAATCAGGTCCAAAATTGACAACCAGCTACAAGGGTATTCTTATGCCCGAACTTGACAGACATTTATCAATGTCGACCAGACCAGGCAAATCCTTTGCCGATATAACTAAAAATAAAAATAAAAACAACGAAGAAGATACAGCTACCGTCAGCAGCGTTCCAGGAACAATTAACCTGGACGTAATTATGGACAAAATGTTCAATAAAATTGAAATAATGATGACCAACTTGATGGACAGAATGATGGATCGTATGATCCAGCTAATCGGCAGCCTTCAGGTTCCGTGAATAACCTACGTATCCTGACATGGAATGCCAACGGGCTCACGGAGCGAAAACAAGAATTAGAAACCATCCTCATAACAGAAAAAATCGACATTGCTCTAATATCAGAAACAAGGTTTACTTCAAAAAGTTACATAGACATTAAAAATTATAATATATATACGACAAATCACCCATCAGGAAAAGCTCATGCTGGGGCTGCTGTCATAATAAAGTCTAACCTAAAGCACTATCCACTTGAACCTTTTTGCACAGAAAAAATTCAAGCATCTTCAATCAAAATCACCGATAATGTCTCGGAAATTACTGTATCAGCAATCTACTGCCCTCCACGGCATGCTATAAGTGCAGAAAACTACAAAGAATATTTGAGTACATTGGGACACCGCTTTGTTTGTGGAGGTGACTGGAATGCCAAGCATCAACATTGGGGTTCACGTCTTATAAACCCCAAAGGAAGACAACTCTTTCGTGTTGTGGGAGACCTCAATCTTGATTGTTTGTCAACTGGCGAACCTACTTACTGGCCTACTGATAGAACAAGAAAACCAGATTTATTGGACTTCTTTATATCCAAAAACCTTTCTCTTAACAGCATGAGTACTGAACAAATAATAGACCTTTCCTCTGATCATACTCCTGTTGTCCTGAATGTGCATTACAAAATATTACTTCAGGAAGTTCCTCAAAAGCTACATACCCGACACACTAACTGGGAAGAGTATCAAAATATAATTACATCTATGATTGAATTAAAAATATCATTGAAAACCACTGATGAAATAGAAGATGCGATAGAGGACTTTAATAGAATATTACATATTGCGGTGAACAGGTCTACTCCGAAGCGCAGAGTACTGATCCCAAAAACACATGTATATCCGACTTTCATAAAAGACAAAATTGCTGAAAGACGACAACTACGTAAGGTTTGGCACAATACTCGGTACACAAGAGATAAAGCTGCTTTTAATAGAGCATCAAAAGAATTGAAAATCTTAATTAGCGACCTGAACAATGGGAATGTTCAGGAATATCTTAGCAAACTTACCCCGACAAGCGACACAAACTATTCTTTATGGAAAGCCACAAAAAACTTAAAACGTCCGAAAACCCAAGTTGCTCCTATAAAAACCGAATCTGGAACATGGGCTCGATCTGATAAAGATAAAGCAAATGCGTTTGCAACTCACCTGCAAAGCGTATTCCAACCACTTTCGTGTAACAGCATGCAACACGATGAGGAAATAGAGGATTATTTAAAATCGGATATACAGATGTGTCCTCCCCTGAGAAGCGTTTCACCTAGAGAACTCAGAAGAGAAATTCGTAATCTTCGGGATAATAAAGCACCGGGATATGATCAAATAGATGCAACACTTTTAAAGAAATTACCAGCGAAAGGGATACTACTTCTCGTTTCAATTCTTAATGCTTGTCTGAGATTACTAACATTTCCCAGCCAGTGGAAGATCGCACAGGTTGTTATGGTTTTGAAACCAGGGAAAACTGCTCAAGAAGTGTCTTCATACAGACCGATAAGCCTATTACCTATCGTTGGTAAACTATTTGAAAAGATAATATTAAATCGGATGCATCAACACCTAGACAAAAACCTACCGAAACACCAGTTTGGTTTTAGGGAGGGACACAGTACGATCGAACAAGTCCATCGTTTAGTTGACACCATAAACAGAGCTCTAGAAAACAAAAAATACTGCTCTGCTATATTTCTGGATATCAGCCAGGCATTTGATAAAGTCTGGCATGACGGGCTTCTATTCAAAATTAAACAGGCGCTTCCTCACTCTTTCTTTCAAATAATAAAATCGTATTTAAATAAAAGATGCTTTGAAGTAAAACATAATGGCGAACTTTCTAAAATGTATGAAATACTATCTGGAGTGCCACAGGGCAGCATTTTGGGTCCAGTCCTGTACCTGATTTTCACTGCTGATTTGCCAACACTCGAGGATGTCACCACCACTGCCACATATGCGGACGACACAGCTTTCCTGTCTGTCCACAAAGACCCAAAAATAGCATCGGAAAATCTCCAAAGGCATCTTAATATGGTTGAACAATGGTTTGAAAAATGGCGAATTAAAGTTAACAAATACAAATCTGTTCATGTAACCTTCACACTGAGAAGAAAAACATGTCCACCTGTCCTGTTACACAATGAACAAGTACCTCAGGCAGATGATGTTAAGTACCTGGGTATGCACTTAGACCGCCGACTTACCTGGCAAAAGCATATATGGACCAAACGTAAACAACTAGACACAAAAATCCGTAGCTTGTACTGGCTTATAGGACGACAATCCCGACTGACACATGATTGCAAAATGACCATATACAAAACCATCATCAAACCTATTTGGACATATGGCATACAGCTTTGGGGCTCAGCTAGTAACAGCAATATAGAAATACTGGAAAGGTTTCAAAATAAGACAATAAGAAACATGCTTAATATACCACAATACATAAGTAATAAATTTATGTATATGGACATCAAACTAAAAACGATAAAACAGGAAATCGAGACATTCAGCAAAAACTATCAGTCCAGATTGAACAGCCATAGAAACGAATTGGCCGCTCAATTACAGGGATCGGGAAGCATTAGTTTCTCTCGATTAAAAAGACACAGTATCCAAGGACTGGTAGAAAGATTTACAGGCAGAGACTGAGAGCTGATTAATGGATTGGCCTCATCATTTATTAAAATTTAAACCTGACATCCAAACAGCAGATTGGATTATTGTTCTATAAGGAACAGATTGCCAATTAGCAGACTAGAAAAAGAAAAAAAAAAAAAAAAAAAAAAAAATGAAATTTAATATGTACTTTCATAGCATGGAGAAGAACATATGTATCTATTTATTTATTTATTCTTTGACTACATTACAAAAAAATATTAATACAAAAGGCGGACTTGATGCTATACAGCATTCTCTCCTAGTCAACCTTTGGCAAATGTATATTTGCTACCTTTCTATCCTGGTCAGTGAACACAATTAGGTCACGCGTACAAAGTCGTAGATAAAGGCTAGTTTTCAATATTTTTCAATAGAAAATATTATCTATGTAACACCTCATCGTTTATCTATGTCTTTACGATGGATTTTTTTTTAGAGAATTTTTTATTTGGAGATTCATTAAGTAAGGACTTATACGTTCTACGAGAGTCGACACTTCATACAATTAAGGGATCGAACAGTATCTAGTCATTACGCCTCATCGATCCTTACAAAACATACAAGTTTTTGAGTTGGGTCAATACCTGTTGAACGCTTTCATCCTTAACTATCTACCATCGCTAATACGCCGCCAGCGGCAGGTGGGGATACCATTCCATTACCATCCATAAAAAAAAATACTTGTTGAAATCCATACATATTTTCTCGTAATGAGATTACAAACAAAGAGACTGATATTTACAGTCCTTACGGTTTATTTATAACTTACATTTACGGCAGTACTAACTTACTAACTTTACACGCGACTTTGTTCGCGTGACTGGCATGTGTTTACTGACCGGGGTAAAAATTAGATTATATCTTTTTCTATTTCATATAGTACCCTATGTTCTTCTCTATCCCATATAGTACTATATACTAAATTTCATAGTGATTGGTTAAGCCGTTAAGGCGCTATAAGGTATCAAACAAACAAACTCACTTTCACATTTTTAATATTAGAAAGGAGGGGGGAAAGGGATTGTTAGTAATGGAGACTGAGAATCCCAATAATAGCAATATACCCAACCAGGTCGACCTCCTCGGTTCCCCTTGGAAACTATCATGGTTAATTCCTGATGAATTCATGATGGGCTAACTGGCCTGTTTTCATTCTTATCTATCACCCTTCACTGGTGCTCCGTATCCCGTTAGCGTAGGCGAGGGTACCATACTATTTTCACCCATCAAAAAAAAAAAATATTAGAAAGGATAGTATTAAACAAAGTCTGTCTATTTCACTGCTTACTCCTTGTAAACCATGCAAATATTTTGATATATATTTTACTGTAATTTATATACTTTTTGGGGAAGGTTTGTAATTACAATTTGTAGGCATGCGAAGCCAGAGCGGGTCGCTAGTAATATATAAAACTTATGGATTACTGATGAATATTAGGACATGGATGCGCAGAAAGGATACTGCTAAATCTCGATTAAAAATCTAGTCCCATGGATAAGAATAAGGCCGAATATTTGTGATTTAGATGCAAGCTTTTTGACAATGGAATAATTTACCTACCAGTGGGGGGAAAGGGATTGTTACTAAAGGGGTCTAATAAATCTATTGCTAGCAATACACCTTATCAGGACGACCTCCACGTGGTTCCCCCTGGAAACCATAGTGATTTATCCTTGTTGAATTCGTCACGATGGGCTAACTGACCTGCTTCATCCTCACCTATCATCTCTCACTGGTGCCCCGCCAGTGTATACCAATAGCGCGGGCGGGGTTACCATTCCATTATCACCCATTAAAAATAAAAAAAATTACCTACCAGTCTCTATACGAAATATATAATACCTACAAAGTTTTAAACCAAAGGGACTTTTATATAAGAAAGTTATCATCTTTATAATTCGTGTCTGGTTAGCATACATACTTGTTTTTTTTTTATATTTATACCTATGTATTGTACATGAATCGGAATATATATTTAGTATTTGTATATTCACAATATATAAATACTAAACACACGCACACGCACACGCAAACGCCCGCGCACGCGAACACGCACACGCACACGCACACACACATACGCACAAGCACAAGCACATATATTATCATAAATAGACACTTTTTCTTTTTTATGATATGTAATTTTTTTAGTATTATTGTATAAAAGTAAAACAAAAAAAAAATAATGCTGATTAAAAAAACAAAAAAGTAAATCGTAATGATTATGAAATTGAATTATTGTTATGAAAGAGCGGTTTCTCCTAACACAAGCAATCTTTGCTTAACAGGAGATATCAAACCCTGTAATGTAACTAACTACCTTTGCATAAAGAAATTATTATTATTATAATATTGTATGTATTATATCTCTGTACATTTATTTACACTATATTGCATCATTAAAAAAAATAAATACTACAGTAAATATTAATGAGAAATGATACAAAAAGCCGCCTATATATATATATATATATATATAATATTTAAAAACGAGCAGAGTTTTATCATGCCTAACTCTCTAACTATATGTAATAATATTTATGTATTAATGTATTTAAAATAACAGACTCATGTATTTGATTAGTTTATACTTAAAAATGTAAATTACTAAAAACTACTAACATGTACTGAGACAAAATTTGCATGCATTTAGATAAGTCGAAATGTGTCATCTAAAACTATTTGTAAAAACCATATTTCGAGCAAACATTATTATTATTATGCCCCTAAACAAACTATCTATAATTACTCTTCTCATTTCAAAGGTTGCCTGGAAGAGATCGCTCTTAGCGATAAGGCCGTCCATTGTTTTCTTAGTGTAACATTTCTTGTAATTGTTTGTATTTACAATAAGTTTACTACTGTAATCTGTTAAAAGTAACTTATAAAGAGACTATCTATAAAAAATATGTTAAATTTTAAAGTAAAGAAAACCAAAAAATGAACAACACTTGTTACACATACAGTAATGGAGGCATCGATTATGAACCCATGACCCTTCAGACATCGCGATGGCATGGTTACGCCCACAAGGAAATCGATGTGGCAACAAAATATATTGAAGATCAATACATGCTTTTTAAGACTCCAAAAAGGTTGACTGTATGTTTGTGGCTAAATCTTCACCATTTATAAATAGGTTTTAGTGATTAAAATTTAAATAAACGGGTAATTTAAAATTAAAACAAACGGGTTCAGATACTTTAAGGATTTTCTTATTTATTATTTCTATATCAGCAGTTAAGTTTTAGTGATGTTTTAAGAGAGACACTGCTGCCCATCCCTCGACCATTAAGCTCGCTTAGTCGTCTCTTATGACACCCACATACTTGTGGGGTGGTCCTTTCTATCCTGGGACCGCACGGCTTACTTTCAGAATTATCTCAAACATGTTTTTGCGCATAGCTGAAAGCTCCGCACGTATCTCGGGGTGAGCACTAGACAATTCTGGGGTGGGCGTTATGGGGGCGGGAGGGGGAGGGGATCAAATGCTTGTCCAGGGGCATCAAGTAGGCTAAGACCGGGCCTGTATAAACACTGACAAACAAAAGGCTGACTCACCTTTCCCGCACTCTGAACACGGTTGCTCCTTTCTGTTATGGGTTGCAATGTGTAACTTCAAATGGTCCTTCCTCTTGTAAGTCTTGCCACACAGATGGCAACCAAACGGTCTGTCGTCCTCTATTTTGCTTTCTATCGCTACTATAGGTTCTAGGGTTTCGTTAAAATTAAACGAATCTTCGAGCTAAAACAAATGTTATCGTATTTACGTTGTGAACAATTGATTTCGTAGTAGTTGCCGTGAGCTTCACTACATAGTATAAAACAAAGTCGCTGTCGCTGTCTGTCCGTCCCTATGTATGCTTAAATCTTTAAAACTACGCAAGCGGTTTTTTTTAATAGATAGATTGATTCAAGAGGAACGTTTATATACATAATACATGCGTAATATTGTAGAGAAACACTGATAATTTTAGAGGTTTCTAATGTGATGTGTGCATCCGTGCGAAGTCGGGGCGAGTCGCTAGTAGCTAAATAAGACAAAATGTGTAAGCATTATTACTTTTAAGACCATTGGGTACAGACCACAGTTCAAGCAAACAAATTATTATTATTCACTATGATACGCCTTATAAAAATATCATAAGCTTTTGGTGTATATTCTATTTTTTTTTTTTTGGTACTGTAATAGATAGCAGGGGACCCAACTTCTGAGAACCTACCATGAAATATTTTCTGAAATATCGGGGCCAAAAGAAACACAAATTTGATGTTAAAACTACATAATACACATATGGTATAAAAATATTAAAAAGGTTAAAACATAGTTCCTTTGCACTATTACTATAGGATTTATGACGAATGAAATATTAAGTTTTATTTACTGGGCCGATTTCGGTACGAACAAAAACACGGAACTGAGTCTAAAAATTGGGAACTTTAGTTCATGGCAGACCCACTAACGCAGAAGAGGGCAAGTTAGTAGTGCTTGGCTTTACTGCGTCATTTTTTTTTTTTTCAAAAGTTAACGTACAATATATTGTAAGACATATATATTTGAAATGCTCCAAAGATTCCCTGTCGGATAGAACATTTATAATGGTCATCTTTTAGATATCTACTACAGCTATAATAATTTTGACTTTATCTTAATTGTAATAAGGTATTAATTTTCATCTACGATTGTTAAGTACTGTCACAGATAATATAATACTATACTGTACATTCAATCCAAGCTTGGATAAATTAATATATTTATTTATATATATTTATATATATATATATATATATATATATATATATATATATATATATATATATATATATATAAGATGTATAAATAATAATCATGTATACGACTCCTACATACATTTATTTTAGAAATGTTTAAGGAAATCCTTTTATCAATTCTAAGAAATGACTCACTGAATTGCCGATTGAAATTTTAAACTATTAGGGCCCGGGAAATACCGCAATACAAAATCTATATAGGCACATAGGAAATATTTAAGAAATTTTAACATGAGGGGTCTTAATAAGATCAATAGACACTAAAAAAGTATTTTTTACTACTTGTGCCTGTATCAAAAACTACTGCAGTAAATTGAATGTGAACTTCACAGTTGCGCTTCTGAAGATCTTAATTAAAATCTAATTTATCTTAATACATCAACTAGAAGTGGTTACCTATTTCTAAAGTACACACCTACGGATATGCGGACAAGCACTATATATATTCCTGGGGTAACAAACCTGTAAGTTTAAGTTTAAAAACCGAAACAAACATTTCGAAAATAAACACAAAATAATAACAAACACATGTAAAAAAAAAAAAAAAAACTTCCATTGTGAGAAAGAAAACCTATTATTTTGATTTAAAAATTACTGAAACGATTTTGATAAAATTCCAACGAGATCAATCTGTAAATATCTCCTTTCAAATAAAAAAAAACTTTCCAAATTGGTTTATGACTGACAAGTATGAGAATAAACATTAAAAAACAAAACCAAGAACCTCCTTCTTTTTGAAGTTGGTTAAAAATGTGATGACACTCACCTCCTCATATTCCATATCACCATTCATATTGATAAATGGCATCATGTAATCATCAGTCATTTCTTGCTTGATATCCATTAGTGATTCATCGTTCCCAATCTGCAAGTTTTGTTCAACAAACGTCTTGCTGTGGGTCTGTAGGTGCTTTTGTAAGTGGTCCTTTCGGTAAAACGCTGGAATTAAATTAATTGTTCACGAATTTGGGAATAATAACGGGAATTTACAAGCTTTGTGAGATATTTTTTTAAGGATTCTTACAATACCAAACGAGTTGGCGTAATGGGGACCGGTGTCCCCATTACTAACAATACCAAACTCCCTCCGTACTTCCCACCAGGTGGGCCATCAGCCTAGTTTTTTTTTGCAATTGTAAAACAAGATTGTGTTCCAAAAAAATTGGTTTCAATTTTGATTTATAAACTAAATTACTAACCTACCAAACTAATTTAGATAAGATTTCTATGGGGCCAATCTGTAGGTATATCTTTTGAAATAAAAAAAGAATTTTCCAAAACAGATTATAACTGACACAGTCATGAGGTATTATATAAGTATCATAACTGTGTCATATAATCTAACATGTGTCTCAAAAAAAATACAACCAAATTATGAACTTTCTTTTTTTGAAGTTGGTTAAACAAAGGTACATGATAGTAGTTACCAAGTTACAATACTTACATCTGCCACATATTGTACAAGCGAGATTCTTGTCCCCGCTGTGTATGGCCTTGTGAATGTTTAGATGTTCTTTCCGTTTGAAAGCTTTACCGCACTGTGGACACACATGCGGCCTGAACTCCTGGTGTTCCAGTGTGTGTCTATCTAAGTGTTCTTTACGTTTTAACCTGAGCCATAGAGATTATATATGTATAATTTTTTTTTAATAAAACTCTTTGCTTTCCTTTATTTTCAGAGAACAAAACATCCTTGTTACATCTACTATACAATATAGTGGAATATTATTTACATGCAATTATAAAAACTGTCAATAAATTATATATGTGAATTATATTTAAAACACGAGAATAAAATAAATATAGTCTATATTTAAATAGACTAGTTTACAAGTTTTTTTTTTTTATCTTCACTTCTTTATGATTTCTCCATTAAGTTCAGAAGTTTATTTGTTGAGAAGAACTTGGAAGAAATCCAGCAATAACTGTTTTACACTGTGCTACAATTGGTATATTTTGAACAAAGGGCATTTCTGTTTGTAAACAAAATATCCATATTTGGATTGACTTTAATGATCACTGGCTTTGCAATATTTTTTTATTTATTTCACAAAGTAAATACAACTATTAATTGCATACTATTCTTCAAATTAACACAATTTATTGATGAATGACACACACCTAAATTACTAAGATTTTCAATTTACATTAGACACATTATTTAGATTAAATGGTTAGCACAAATAACATTTTAGCCAAATAGTAATAGATTTAAAAAACTCACCCCGTTCCACAGATTCCACATATATGTTTGTACTGCTTAGTATGCACACATAAGTGTAACTCTAATTTTTCCTTTTCCGTATATTTCTTAGGGCATGTAACACAACAGTACTGTGTCATACCATCTTGATCTTTTAATATGATAGCCAGTTTGTTCTTTGATGGATAGCTACTCTTGATAGCCTGTAGTATAGAATCTAAAAGATAAATTACCTGAATAATATTATGAAAAATATTATAATAATTATTAGACATAATGTAAACAACATAGACATGCACATAAATATCTAAAATAAATGCAAAAATTTTAAAAAGTGAAAGGAAAGATTTTTATGTAATCTTAAAAAGGGATAAGTACTTATTAAATTAATAAGAAAATAAAAATACTAAATAAATATAATAATGATTATATTAATTTACCTTCAAAATCATCCTCCATTATGTATTTATAATAGTTCTTGAATGTAAAAACCTAAAAAATATTTTAAACAATATAGAAGTATTAATAAAGGTAAAAAAAATAAGTAAAAAAATTCTTTCAGACTTTATAAGTACCTGTCTACTTACAAAACTTGTGCTTACGCCGTCGTCTGTGAATTGAATAGGGGGTGAAAAAAACCCAAACTTGAAATAGTGATCCCTACCCCTACCCATGGAGTTCGCCCAAGGCCCGAGCTCCCCTCTGTATAGGGGTGACTACCCTTTGTCTACCCTAACATCCCCTACAGGAGGGGAGGGGACCCCACTTCGGACCGTTAGGAGGGGTGGCTTTACCTTACTCCACATTGATTCAAAATTCTCTACCTGAATTCCAAATATAGTCTACAACACTTAAATAACTTTATCATATTAAAAAATTCTATTGGTACTAAAAACTAAAAAACAATGGTGCTCATAAAGTTGTAAATTATTAAATTGTTACGCGCCAAAACTTTCGAAATATTGAGAAAGTAAAAAATAATTAAATAATGTCAATAACAAATACTCACATCAAATGCAATTCTTTAAAAATTCATTTGAAAATATATATTACAGTAGTATGTCTAAAGAGATAATTAATCGCAAAAATAGGAAAAAAAACTAAAAACAAGACCAATCTAATACAAGGCGCACACACGAATGATAAATGAATGAATGAAATGACGTAATTGAATAATGAATGAAAATAAACGAAAGAGCGAGTGACGACTCAACTTGTTCAGATTGGTTTTAGCTAAGAACAAGAATTACATAGTAGTGATAAAATTGTCAATTTATAGCAGGCTAGTGTATAGAAAATGCTAAAAACAAGGAATTACATAGAAGGAATGATAAAATAAAAACTGTAAATCATATAGTTGCCACTTTTCTTCTTATACAAATATAATTAGTAGAAAGAGGACGAAAGATACGCCATCAGTTGCTACTTTTCTCAATTCATAGTAGGTTAGTGTATAGAAAATATTTGATATGTCAATTACTTGTCAATGAAAAATTTTACATTTCTAAATTATATATTCGACACAGTTTATATAGAAAATATGTAAGCAGGTTGTATTTGAATTTGGTAGGGTTATACAGCCCTACACTTCTACATTCTATCTGCTGTTCTTCTGTATGTTCTTTTAATAGTTTAAATTACAAAAATGTCTCAACTTCTTGATAAGCACTTTTTAAAATGGATTTTATATTTACAAGTTCATTTTTCAAATCCTCATACCATTTGTATGTATAGTCGAAATATCAGAAAGACTTTAAGCTAAAAATAATAACCTACACAATTTTTATGCAATATTAACTTATATTAAATTATTGCAATATTAAATAGAATAATAAAAAAAAGAAATGCAAACAACAATATAAAACCTATCCTACATTTTTTGTATATTAGCTAGCTTATAAATCATACTACAATTATTTAAATATTGGTAGTCTGGACAGTTCGCACATACCTTGTACTGAAGGTACGTACGTAGGATAGCGTTAGAGTTAGAGCTAGCCAGGACCTTACGCATCAGAGATGTACACAGTTTTTGCATAGTAGAGTAAAAACTATCACGCGTTACGGCGATCATTCTTGACGCACTTTAAAACCAGGACATTCCCAACAGCACCCTAAATGCATTATTGTACTGGACTCGTAGGGCGCTGAACTGTTTCTAATTATAAAAAGCCCACAGACTATTTGTTTAAGAGGACATACAAAATGCTCTATAAAGTGATTTTGATGTCCCTCGAGCAACGTGAAAATTTGCGAGCTATCATGTTTGCTCTCACAGACAACGCCCTACTCTCTCTCTCTCTATTTCCATATCATGCCTCAGGTTAGAGGTTAACATAAGACTGAGGTATTTAAAGTGTTCCACCTTATGTAATGGGATGTTGTTTAATTTAATGGATGGTATATGATTTTAACACTTACCTCTGACCTGAAAGACCATACACACAGTTTTCCTTACATTGTGAAGCAGACTGTGAGTGCGGGCATATTTTTCACATATATTTTTTTTTATACAACTTAGAATGGCAAACAAGCTGATGGCCCACCTGATGGAAAGTGGTAACCGTCGCCTATAGACATGAGCAGTACCATGGACTTAACAGAGTATACTGTTTCGCCCATGATACCCCCCATGCGTTGCCATTCCTGAGGACTCAGATGTTATTCCTCCGTACCCAGTAAATTCACGCCATATCCCACACCCTTCAAACCGAAACACAGCCATGCAAACACAACTGCTTCACAGTAGAGACACGAATTGGACAGAGGTACCCAAGCAATCGACTTTTGTACAGTCTCCCTCTGGTATAAATATATGTATAATATATATATATATATATATATATATATATATATATATATATATATGCCACATTGAGCTGATTTTTATACTAGTACTTAAATATATCTACAGTTCATTGAGCATTCTAGTATTATTTAGTTTTTGCCATAAAATATCATAACATACCAGATTAAATGCTCTCGATAAGTTGAAGAAACAGGCAACGGATGTTTTACGATCAGTGTAATACTTGACAGTTTCCTTAACACACAATACAGCTGTTTCTGTTGAAAGTCTAGTTTTAAAAGCAAACTGGTTGTCATGGATTTCTATATATTTATTAAGCTGTGTGTTAAGCAAACTATCAAGTACATTTGATACAACAGTTGCTAGCGACACCGTTTATAGTTGCTTTTATCACTTATATTACCAATTTTGCTTTTCACAATTGGTACCACCAAAGTCTTTATCATCTCCGCAAAAAAGTACGAGTATCCTATACATAACGTGTAGAACATCGCTAAAACCCCAGGGAGCTGATAATCTTGGAGCCTATTCGTTACAAATGGAAAAAAAGTGTTTCCTCTTTATAATATTAGTGTAGATTATAGCGACCCACCCCGGCTTCGCACGGGTGCAATGCTAAGTGCAAAAAATGTGTTAATTTACGACATAGCATTAGAAATGTCTGAAATTATCAGTGTATCTCTGCTATATTATGCATAGTGGACCCGCCCTCGCTTCGCTTCAGGTACCATTTTTACCCCCGTAAAGTTACTTTTTAAAACACCTATGTCCTAAAAGTTAAAACTTACCTACCTATACCATGCTGGTGCGGTGAGAATTTTGAAGTTTTATTTAATACGCCTCGCGCGCTAGACCTCTAAAATTATCAGTGTTTCTCTATAATATTATGCATGTATTATACACATAAATCTTCCTCTTGAATCACTCTATCTGATAAAAAAAACCGAATGAAAATCGGTTGCGTAATTTTAAAGATTTAAGCATCTGAGCCGCGCGGGTACCTCACTCATAGATCTAAACTCCCCTCCGCACGCACACTCTGCCTTGGTGACGCTCACTTCGCAACGGGCCGTGCATTGCTTGGGTACCTCTGTCCCATTCGTGTTTCTACCGTGAAGCAGTTGTATTTGCATGGCTGCGTTTCGGTTTGAAGGGTGGGATATGGCGTGAATTTACTGGGTACAGAGGAATAACACCTGAGTCCTCAGGAATGGTAACGCATGGGGGGTATCATGGGCGAAACAGTAGTAGTAACTCTGTTATGTCCATGGTACTGCTCATGTCTATAGGCGACAATTACCACTTTCCATCAGGTGGGCCGTTAGCTTGTTTGCCATTCTAAGTTGTATAAAAAAAATCGTAATATTTTAATTTCGCCATAACTGCAAAACAAAACGTCCAATTTTAATTATTCAAAAATCAAATATTATCTACATAAACTGTACTTAGTGATGAAGTAATTTATTTTGATATGGATTAATAGCATGAGTAAAATAAATGCGTTTAAATTTAGTCCAAAAAAATTCAAGGTTTTCAAATAAAAAAATGGTTGTTGTGCCTCACTCGACATAGATAGGTATAGTGTGTCGCGGAATTTTTTGTAGATATTTATAAGATCTACAATTAATTAGAACATTTTATGGTTCTATCTTTTATAGTTTAGCAGCGTACATACTTTTTTGGTTGATTTTTTACACCTTGTGTCCGAAAAATCCAAATATCTTACGGAACCCTATTTTTTTCCAAAATAAAATATAGCCTATGTTACTCGTGGATAATGTAGCTTTCGAATGGTGAAAGAATTTTTAAAAACGGTCCAGTAGTTTTTGAGCCTATTCATTACAACCAAACAAAGTTTTTTTCTTTATAATATTAGTGTAGATAAGATCATAGTAGCACATTTATGCAACTGCAGATTTTATGGCTTCAAGCACTGTTTTAGGATATAAAAAGTCTCACAAACACTGTCAGTCAATATTTACATTCAATTTTTTGTATTTAGTTATATTTTCGAGCTTTTTGTACGTTAAAAATATTTTTATTAAATGTTAAATCACAGACACAATGTTTACTTAGCAGTGGCACCACTTAACTTCCCATTGTACTGTATAATTTGACTAACCTAATAAAAATAGACACAGGTCGTATTTGTAATTGGGGGAGAGTTTTTGTAGTCCTATAAATAATAAATTATTATTAATCATTATGTAATAATACATATAAATAACAAACAGTATAAACATTCAACTATCGATTGCAAGAATAGATTCTTTACCGATTACACAACACTACTCCATTTCTACTGTGGTTGTCAAAATTATCGCACTAAATTTGACAGACCATAAACACGGGAAGTATAATACTAACTCCTGCGCACATGTGAGATAGGTATTAGAAATTTCTGAATTGATTTTGTATAAATAATTTAATACCTAAAAATGGACAATAATAAGCTAGAAGGAGTAGCATTGAAACTTTTTGACATAAATGCTGTAAAATTCGGGGAGTTTATGACTAAGAGTGGAATTGAAACACCTGTTTATTTTGATTTAAGGGTTATAGTTAGTTATCCACGTGTAATGGTATGTAAAAAATATCTTTATAATAACTTTTTATGTTATATCTACGTATTTATTCAAATATAAGTCCTATTTTTATTAATAATCTCAAATAATTGAGTGGATATATTAAACATTAATTCAGCAAGTGGTTATTTAATAAGTTGAGCAGTTCCATTAATCTGTATTATATTTTGTTATTCTCATTCGTTACAATATTGTATAATATATTTTTTTTTTGTTTTACTCGACACTTTTTTCACGCCGTAATGTGTGAATTTAATTATAAATATTGTTAATATACATATGTAAAGGAAACCATCAGTGAGTATTCTTAGAAATAAAAAAAGAGTCAAAAACGAGTAGGGTTACTTGTTGGTAAAGTAAAATGTCGCCGTACCTATCATGATATGTATAGTGTCTATATTACACAATCTGTAAAGACAAATTTATAATGTATATGGATCATAATATAGAAATAATCCATATATTTGTTAAAACATGATAAAAATATTTCTTCCATATTGACTAGGCATGTATCTACCTCGATAATTTGATTTGTTGAACACAAGACTCAAAATTATGCAGAATAGGAGTTTCAACTGGTGTTTCTCTTTAAAATGCTCAGTTTCACTGATAGGAATCTGCCATATAAGTACCTAAATCCCAGTAGTCTCTTAAATTTTTATTTAGGAATCTACCTGCCTAGAAAGTAAAGGTTTTCCTTTATAATTTGAAAAAAGAATATTTTTTATAACAATCATGTTTGATTAAGTGATATTTTGTGCTTTTAGGAATTAATAACATCTCTACTCTGCGATATTGTAGCCACAAAAGTTAAAAAATATGATCATATATGTGGAGTGCCATACACAGCTTTGCCAATAGCTACATTGATGAGTGTTCAGGCAAAGAAACCAATGCTATTACGGAGAAAAGAAGCTAAAGCATATGGTACAAAGAAAATGATAGAAGGTCATTACAATGTTGGTGAAACTTGTCTTATAGTTGAAGATGTTATAACATCAGGTTCTAGTGTTTTAGAAACAGTAAAGGAGTTGAATAAAGAAGGTTTAGTGGTTAATAATGCAGTAATTATCTTGGATAGAGAACAAGGTGGCAGAAAGAATCTTGAAACAAATAATGTAAATGTTGATGCATTATTTACTATGACTGAGTTGATTGGTATTTTAGAAAAACATAAAAAAATTACAAAAGAAATGTCTATGAAAGTTAGAAACTACTTAACAGAAGTTAAAGCTCCAGTAACTGGTAAGCTGTGTATGACTATTTTTTATGGATATTATTCTGGTTTATATTTCAATGACACAATTTCACATTGTTATTTACAGGTTCATCAGAAGAGAGAATGCTATTATCATATGAAAAAAGAGCAGAGTTAACTTCGAATCCTGTAGCAAAGCAGCTGTTTAACATAATGTCGATTAAAAAGACGAACCTGTGTTTGTCTGTTGATTTGACATCATCTATAAAAATACTGGAACTTCTAGAAAAAGTTGGAGAGTATATTTGCTTAGTGAAAACCCATGTTGATATTATAGAAGATTTTAGTTTAGATTTTATCACACGACTTAAACAATTAGCACAGAGATTTAACTTTTTGATTCTTGAAGATAGAAAGTTTGCAGATATCGGGAATACTGTGTTGTTACAGTATCAGAAAGGATTATATAAGATTTCTGAATGGGCTGATTGTGTGACATCGCATTCTTTACCTGGAGAAGGTATATTGAAATCTTTAAGCACTCCCTGCAATGGTTTAGAAAATCGTGGCGTATTTCTTTTAGCTGAAATGAGTAGTGAGGTATGAACATATTATTTTTATGCACTGTGCACCATCTACTTTCGTATCACATTATTTGACCATAATAAGCTCTCTTTGACCATAAGGTATATAAATAATCTTTCCATCAACTATACAAATTGCAATAATGCTGTGCTTGTTAGGTACCTGTTCAATAGCATACTAATGTTATCATTTTCGAATATGTGATCTTTTTGTATTTTAGAGGCACTAAATTCACTTCTTAGTGACTCGTCTGCAAATATATTAACATTCAATTGCATTTTTTTTATAAAATATATTAACATTTTTACAGGGAAATCTAATATCACCAGAATACCGAGAAGTAACAGTAAACATGGCTTCGAAATATCCTAATATAATTACTGGATTTGTATGTCAAAATAAGGATACATTTAAAGATCCCGGTCTTATACAATTGACTCCTGGCGTACAACTCGAGAGTGCTAAAGATGATCTTGGTCAAGTATACAATAGTCCAGATAAAGTTATTTTAGATAACGGAGCTGATATAATTGTTGTCGGCCGTGGTATAATTGCTGCGAAGAGTCCAGAAGCTCAAGCGGTTATTTACAGAGATACTTTATGGAAGTGTTATTTAAAAAGAGTCTCAGGTAAATTAGAGTAAGTGTTCAAGTATTGTTTATATCGTTAAAATATTTTGTTGTCTCAATTGCTGATTTTAGTAATAATAGAGAAGTATGCATTTAATTTATTCCTGGTTATGTAATAATAAGTTGTAATTCATAGTATTGTAATCTAAATAACTGTACATTTTGTATTAAGCGAATTGTTATTGTATATTAATTTGTATTAATTGTATTTCTACTCATAATGTTACTATGAGCTATATTAAAAAAAAGATGCATTTAAAAAAATCTTTTTAAAGGGACCATTTAATATAAAATGTTGAAGAAAAATAGAGCTAATTTAGCATTTTTTGAAGGATATGTTCTACCAGCAAAACTGAACATTAACATTAACAAACATAGTTTTACCATAGATTATATCATCATTATTATCATATCAGCCGTTAACTATCCATTGCTTAACACAGGCCTTAATGTTTTATTTCTAAAAACTAAAACATTCTACAAACATATTTTTATTAGAGTGTTTTGTCCCTGTCTTTCAAATTGAGAATATAGTGTAAAAGAAAAGGATAAAGTACTTCTATAACTAAAATAATTTTAAGAGAATTGACGTTTTTATTAATAAAAGAAAGTGTGGGTTTTATGTATAACTTGCATTTCCGATTTCTTTCTGTATATAAGTTACTATTTATGTATGTTATATATGTTTTCTAATCAATATGTAAGACATTCCATTACCTTTTAACTATATTTAATTGTATTGGATTTTTGTCTGAAAAGATCCTATAGAAATGTAGTAATTTATTTTCGTAGTAAAAATAATTGATTTTACCATACGCAGAAATTATACCACGTCTAATTTCATCTTTTTATATTTTATGTCACATAAAATTATAGAAAACATATAACGTAAAGAGAATTGGTGTCAGTGACAGCCATATTTAAAGTAGGTTTATATTTGTGGAACACAATTTTAAATTATTTTCGAAAATTCTGGCTACCCGTACAAAGCCGGGCTGGATTTTCTAGTAAGTGATATAATATAGTTTCAAAAAGAAGTCACAGTTTTTCAGTTTACATTTTAGCAGTTTTTTGTAAGTGATGTGTCTTCTAGGCAATATAGAAGGCTCAACATAGTTAATGGCCCTGTCCACATATTACTTAATAATTAAGTAAATTGTATACTACGATAAAGAAAAAGATATTTTAAAGTATAATTACTATACTTATGCTATAATAAATAAAGAATATCAAGAAAAAAGGTTTTATCATTTTTATATCTATAGTACCTATACATATGACATTGACAACAATGGAATGGTAACAACATCTGTGCCATCTGTATAAGCTGGCAGGGAACCAGTAACTGAATAGCTGAGTATACAATTAAGTCGGCCTATTGTAAATAATTATAACTGAAAAATTTGCTATACTCGTAGTAATATAGAAGTGCCTGTTAGGTAATGGTCCTCAGTATGATCTAATCAAATTCAGTATAATAAAACGCAATTCAATTCGAAGGAACACTAGAATAGTCCCTCCGGAAATAAACTATTAGATTTATCATTTATTGTTTAAAATATCGATAATGCTTTTGTGTGTACAAAAGTACAACACTATCAGATGAATGACTTATGAATGAAATATGTCAGTACTGTCAATCAAATATTCGTTCCCACTTTTCATTTATTCAGTTCAGTTCACTGCTCACGGTTGCTTCTTTCTTCTGCCAAACATCCAAAACAACAAAATAATTGTAAATTGTTTTTAGAGAAATGGAATATATTGTTAAAGAATTAGGCATTAAAAGTGATAACATATTTTCTACTGTTTCGCCTGATCTTTTTGCTATAGTTGTGCACAATAGTTGGTTGAAGAAATGGTTGAAGAATCTAGATGTTGATAATACAGTGAATAATATAGATTTTACTTTACAAGCAGGAGAAAGTGTACCTTATCCTTGGCGTAAAATATTTGTCAGGGTATGTATATTTATTTTTTAGTTGAAAATTATATTTTTTATTTATGGGGTAGATGAAAAAAAATTGGTATTCACATAACTTGTGTTTTTTATTGTTTTTAAATGTATTTTCAATTATTTGCCGAAATTTGGATTAATTTAATGGTAGACAAAAAATATTTATTGAGATTATTTTAATTTTTATAGGTATTAAACAAGAGGGTATCTAAAGTCTTGCCCCTACCACGTTATAAATTAAATGAAAACAACACTGAATGTGCACTTACATTCTCACAGTTACTACAGTATGCTTCTTTAAACAATCAGAGAAATCTATGGAAGGAGTCCTATAAGAAATATTGCCAGAATAGTGATAACTCAAAAGAGAGTACAATTGTCAATCTTCTAGAACATGATCAACTCCTTTCCGAGGTAGTCTTAAGATTATATGGCTGTAACATTATTAGAATTAAGTGCGATGGAGGAAAACTTATTGAGTACAAAGAAATAATACCCAACAAATATGTGTCTAAGTCATATGAAACACATGTCAATTTATTAGCAGCTATGTTTATATTGGAGACTGACAATAACTTCTACGTAATGTACCATGGTCATTACGAGAACAATCTCTTAGATTGCCTTAACTTTAGTCCGAGCCTGATAGACAAGAATTATTCTCGTGGCATGTTCATTATATACCAGTTGCTGAATGTGTCCAAGGCCATGTCTGACAGAGGGTTGAGTCTAGGCATGTTGACATTGCAAGATATTTATTTAACCGAGAATCTCTGGCTTCAGATATTGCCCATAGTTACGAATAATGTGCATTGTTTGGATGCATCACTAATTTATGAGCAGAATAAAAGTAAACAGAGTACACCGGCTGTCAGCAGCTGTCAAGGCACCCAGGCAAACAAAGGAGAAGAATGGTGTTGGAGGAATGAAGCTGTCCAATTAGAGAAATTGTGCATGCTCTGGGTCAGGGGTAGAATTTCAAACCTTGATTACCTACTGCACCTCAACACACTAGCAGGCAGGCATGCTAATGATCTCCAGGCCCATTTTATGGTTCCTTGGGTAACTGACTTTCATTCAAGATGTGGTTAGTATGTGTGTAAATTTTTTGTAATAAGTATAAATAACCAGAAAAGTTGGTGGCCAATAGGTGTTTTTTTTTTTTTATATATATTACAGAGGTAGATTGATACCCTTAAAATATTCTAAATCATTAACCTTATATTTTTTTACTATCATTATGTTTTTTTATTCTATTTGGTTATTAAATAAACATTTACTTTTGATTTTGCCTGGGATATGTTTACTGACCGGTAAATAAAGTAGCCTATATCCTTGTCCATCCTATATAGCATTTGCACACAAAATTTTATAGTGATTACTTACGCCGTTAAGGCACTATACACAATGAGGAATAAATGTAGCAGAGCATAGTTTGTAGCTGTAGCCTACTTGTACATAACCAATATATCTCCTCTAGAAAATACTCTATATAAAAACATAAAATAATCTAAAAACACTCTTAAAATTCCTATCATTAGGAATTAGTAGCAAACATATTAAAAAAGGACAAGCACAAAAAATAATAGAGGTAGCAGATTTTTCTGCTTGAAAAAGCCTATCTCTCAATAATAATAAGGCGCTATAAGGTAACAAACAAACTCACTTTGACCATTATAATATTAATAAGGATTATTATGGTTTACTTGAAAAAATATCAGATCAGTAATATCTATATTAATATAATAAAAAGGAAAGATTTAATTATTTGTATGTTTGTAAAGGATAAACTAAAAAAACCCCCAATCGATTAAAAAAAAAATTACATATACAAAGCTACATACATCTACGCATGTGAAGCCACTAGTAATTATAATATATAAATTAACTAAAAACTTTTATTATAAAAAACTAAAAATTTATTACAAAAAATTATATTGCATTCAGGTAAGAATTGGCGGGACTTAACCAAGTCGAAATATCGCCTCAACAAAGGCGATAGGCAGCTAGATATGACATACGAAGTGAACTGTTCAGATCAGATACCTCACCATGTGTCCGATGCGCTTACCGACATCACCTGTTATGTGTACTTGGCTCGCAGGTATGTCGCTATCTCCTTTTGTAGTTTGTTTTCAAACTAATCTAATGCATTTCGCCGCAAATAGTCCTTATAGATTCTCCGGAGATAACGAGGCGAGTGCAGATGACACTCCAAACTTTTAGAGCAGCATTTTGCTGTTTCTTGCTTACCGAATACGATATTTTAGTCAGAAGACTGCAGAGTGATTCGAACCTCTATTCAGGCTGTGTCGACGCGCATACGCATAGAGACGACAAGCGTTCGCGGCCCGCGCAATGATGCGGATGTTAATAAATTTACTACTGTAATCTTTTAGAGGAAAAGTAAAGAGTATCCTTCTATTTATTTTGCAGAACACCAAAGGAGGTATTGTGCAAGTACGTGCGCAATAAATGGGTGCCGGCAGAGTATCCCGCGTCCATCCAGCGCATGCAGGAGTGGACGCCAGACGAGTGCATACCAGAGTTCTACACCGACCCTACCGTCTTCAAGAGTATACACGAAGATTTGCCGGTAAATATTTGTCAATGCATCATTAGATATTGACGTATATAATTTGCTACCCGAGGATTTACCCGCGTCAATATAACCTATGCATGTGTCAAATTTCATTCGAATCCATTTAATAGTTTTTGCGTAAAAGAGTAAATAGATAGATAGACATATAATTTATTTGCATTACTTACACCACACGAGTAACAACAGATATAGATACATATGCAAAAAAAAAAAAATAGGAATAAAAAAAATACATAAAAGAGGTAACATAATTTTTCATTTCGAGAGTGTGCCATAGTGATACAGAATTTTCACAACTCAGTTTTACAGCTTTGCCCTCAAAAGAGTAATATCAATCTATCTATTTTTAAAGACTTATATTTACCATATACTTACGAGGTCTGTCCGGAAAGTTCGTATAAAAGTGTTCTGGAATGCGAGAAAGAGGAGTGGGGAGGCCAGGTAAGCGCAGGACCCCTTCCTTATGTCCCTAACAATGCTTCAGTTCTGGTCTGACCGCCGTGCGGTGCGAACTGGCTTGTCACGCCATCTGTGAAGTTACCTCTTAACGAAACCCCGTCGGCATGGAGCCCGCTTCCGTTGAAGAGCAGCGCGTCGTAATCAAGTTTCTCTCGAAACTCGGCAAGAATGGCCGTGAAATTTTTGCCGATCTCAGAACAGTTTATGGGGATGATGCTGTGAAGGAACCAACCGTCCACAAGTGGCTAAAAAGATTCAGAGAGGGCCGAGAAAGCGTTCAAGATGACCCACGTTCAGGACGTCCTTCCACTTCACATTCCGACGAACACAGGCCAGACAGTTGATGGAAAATTCTACGTCGATGTGCTCAGACGCCTCAAAGCTCGTGTGGCACGAGTTCGTCCAGAATTGGCGCGAGAGGGGCGTTGGATTCTTCACCACGACAATGCCCCTGCCCACACCTCTCTTGTTGTCCGTGAGTTTTTGAGTAAAAATTCCATTACGGTGACCGAACACCCCCTATTCGCCGGATTTGGCCCCGTGTGACTTCTTCTTGTTCCCAAAAACCAAATTGGTACTTCGGGGGCGGCATTTGGGGGACATAAATGAGATAAAAAAAGCTACGACGGGGCAGCTGAGAAACCTACAACCAGAGGACTTTCAAGGAGCCTTCTCACAGTGGAAACGGCGTTGGCACAAGTGCATTATGTCACAGGGGGAGTACTTTGAAGGGGATAAAATTGATTTACCTGAATAATTGTAAAATAAAATTTTTAAAAAACTTTTATACGTACTTTCCGGACAAACCTCGTATTAGTAGGGCTAGTAGGATTATTTCCCAGGGTATGTTTGACCCTTAAAAAAAAAACTTAAGTACCTTAAAGCTTCGCTTGCATCCTGGACTGGATATGAGACAATTTTAAGGCTTGGTTTTTTTTGTATATTAAATTATTTTAATAACTTTTAACAGGATTTGGGGATACCATCGTGGGCGACGTGCGCTGAAGACTTCATAACGAAACATAGGGAAGCGCTAGAGAGCACGCATGTATCGGAAAATTTACACCATTGGATTGATATCACCTTCGGATATAAGTAAGTCATCGTGTTAACTTTTTACATAACTGCTGAAAAAAAGGAGTGTAATTTTTTTAATGAATGATAAGGAAATGGTTACCTCTCCTGCGCTATCGGTATACACTGAAAAAGTACCAGTGAGGGATAACAGGCAAGAATGAAACAGGTCCATCGTGACGAATTCAAGAATAAATTAATCACGATTGGTTTCCTCATGGAGGTCGACCTAATAGGGTATATTGCTAGCATTGGGGTTGCTAATCCCATTACTAACAATCTCTTCTCATCCTAGAGTGTAATGTTTTATAGGCTTATGTATATTATGTAAGTGAATTTGTTCATGATAATATATAAATGCCTTAACAGAGGGCCTACCATGAAATGTTTTTCGAAATTTCGGAGCCAAACGAAACCGTTTGGAAATATTAAAAATGTTAAAATATTGTTCCTTTGGACATTTATGATAGGATGTATGACGAACGAAATGTTAAACTCCATTTATTGGTCCGATTTTGGTATACACAAAAACACGAAAGTGAGACCGAAATTTCGGAATTTCATTTCAAGGTAGACCCGCAGATAAAACGTATGGGGTATTGTTTAAAACCTTATATCGTTTGCCAGGGTAGTTGGGTTTTTTAAATTGTTGAAAAAAAAATTACTTATTACTTACTATTATATAATATAATTTATTTAAATGTGTATTTTTAAGTATTTATGCAATAGATTAAAGCACTGAAATATTATTGTAAAAATGAAGACGTAAAGATGAAAGTCTTATATCTCAATTTCAGTTTTTCGCTTTTTTATGAATGTATAGAAGTGGTAAGAGGTGTTATGTGTATACTAACAGGCCTTATACTTACACTCGATTACTATAACTTATAATTGTTAGGACGACTTATAATAACCTATCTATATTAACCATATCTTATGTGTACATACATTTTTGAGTCCATCTCCCATATTTCAAGCTGACCCATCGCCCGTATACAATAGCGAGGACGCATCGCTCAGTTATTTACGCGACTCTAAACTATAAAAAAAATATACGCACGTAATATTTTTATTCATTTATAGAATAAAATCGTCGAATGTAACGCTAACGAGTTGAATTTGTCTATGTAAACGGTAGACTGTCCGGCGGCGCGTCAGTGAAGGCGAAAAATGTGTGCCTGTCGTTGGTGGATGGGCACACGGCGGCGCGGCGCGGCGCCACCGTGCAGCTGCTGGCCGCGCCTCACCCGCCGCGGGCGCCACGCCCACCCGCGCCTCTCCCGCCGCGGTTGCACTGGACGGCACCGCGCGAGCGCGACCGCGACCGCGACAGCAGTAAGTATAGGCAGCTATAGTTTCAGTCTCAGACCTTATTAATATCCTATTTTTTTTTTAATGGATGATTAATGGAATGGTAACCCCGCCTGCGCTATCGGTATACGCTGGCGGGGCACCAGCGAGGGGTGATAGGTGAATAATGAAAAAAGGCAGATCAGTCAGCCCATCGTGATGAATACACATGGAACTCAGCACGATGGTTTCCAGGGGGAACCGCGTGGAGGTCGACCTGACAGGGTATATTGCTAGCAATGGGACTGGTAGTCCGCATTACAAACGATCCCTTCCCCCCTAATATCCTATTAAGAGCGTTCACAATAATGTATGCCAACGTTGCAATTATTTTACTGATTTAGGCGTTTTTTTTGTGGAAGTCTCACTGCTTAGTTGATTAGAAGTGAAACACGTGCCGCCGGAATGTACGTGGACCGTATAACAGTTTTCCAATGTTGGCAGTTGCACGCATACTAATAGTAGCGGAATTAAACGAAATAATTTTAATTGAGCAATCAATGCTGCAATTATCTGTAAATTTTCAAAAACAATTGTATATTTTTCAATGTTACTGATCGATTATTTAAAAGTATTCTGACCTAAAATTTTAATCGTGCAATCGTGTATTACTTTATGGTATTAAATAAAAAAATATATTTTAAAATAATATATAATCATAATAACAATAAAACTTATAAGCGCATGCTAAAATAACGTCACCATTAATCTTTATAAAATTATCTGTGTCTCCGTTTATTGATTCTCGTTTGATCCAAATATTTATATTTCAACAGAAAAGTCAGTCAGAGCTGATACTCACAGTTCAGAGGAGGTGTCCGATGAAGAAGAAGAATCTGCTTCTCTCCCGCAGCACGTCTCGCGGCTCAATATTCCCCAGCGAGTGCGATCGCGACAGAAGAGCAGCTCCAGAACTCGTTCTCTCTCCAAGGGCCAGGGTCTGGATGATTCTGTAATATCCAACGAGAGCCGAGCATCATCCCACTCTAGACACTACAAGGTCCAACGATCTGAACTCGGTAAAGGAGTCATATACCTTCCCAAAGAGTTTAACCCGGTTTCTTCAATACAAGCTATGGAATCTCTTGATAATTTCCGGACAAAATGCTTTTTCAGTAAGGCAGAAGAGAATGAGAGATGCAAAGAAAATATGATGGCATTAAACCTTTTCCCGATGCAGGAGGAGACGAAGAAAAGTGGCAATACCAGTACAAAGAACAGTTCAGATGATACGGCATTCACCAACCACATGTTTCTGGCATCGTACGATCAGAGTTATTTAAAAAAATTCAGCCAGGATGCTCATTTAGAAAGTGTCTTCAAAGAAAGGAAGAGCAGAACATTGAGTACCAGGTATACTACGGATGCTGCAGTGTACAAGCAGTTCGTAGCTGAAACTCGCCGGCAGGACATGTTAGTGATCGGGTGCCTCATTGTAGAAATATTCCTTCACCACTATATGCGTCCACTGAGAACGAACACTAACAATTTTATGGACAGATATAACAGTTGCAGGACAGTGTTGAAGTATAACTTCAACTCGCTTCCCAAAAGTGTCAGTTACGTCGCGTCTCTCCTCCTCAATGTAACACCTCCAAGTTTGAGCTACAAAAATGAATTGTGTCCTAAAATAGACGAGCCCTTGAAGAAAATTGTAGTGACTGATAAAGGCCTGCCTCCTCCGACGCCGACGCAGTTGCTTCAACCGCTTTTGATGCAGCATTTGATACCTTTCCCGCCAACCTATCAAATTCTATTCAAGTTGCTCAGCACACTACACGAGTACGAACTGACGAGTAACGAATTGAGTATCTTATACACATACGAGTGTGATGGTGTTCAGTGTGAGAAGTACCAGAACGTCGACAAAACAAAGTTGTATTTTAGCCAAAAGATTGCTGAAGGCAAAATTCAAGCTTGTGCCACACATTTAGATATGCTATTGGAGCAAATCAACCATTATAGTCAATTCGACGTGCTCGATATTTTCGTTGATCATTACATAGAACTGTTAAGAAATAAAGACACGTCAGTCTTAGCTGCTTGGTATCTGTTTGACACGGTGAGCAAAGCGTTAGGACCAGCTGAGACGAAGAAAAAGCTTTTGAAGCATATACTGAACCTTTACGAGGATGATGATACGATACTGGATAAGTCAGAGGATAAGGTCGCAGGTGAAGATGCTGTGACAGTGTCTAATAGCACTACGAGTAAACAAAAATTCGTAAAGTTGTACCACAATATATTCTTGCTACAACTGATGGTTAGACTTGGGCTGCAATGTTTCTTAGATACCTTCACTCAGCATCTTGTCGAAGCCGTAGGAGGTTATAAAGACGACAACTCCGAGGCTAGCACTCCGGGACACTTGTGTCATAGTCGCTCGATGGCCAATAAGAAACCTAGATACTCAGATGATAATGTTAAAAATGCATTGTCCACTACTGCAGACATATTTTCACCGGACACTTCGTACGGATCCGAGCAAATAGCCACGCCAATTGTTGAAAAGAGCGCGATGGAAATAATCGAACCAATAAAAGAAAAGGAGAGCGACAGTAGAAGTGAAACTGAATTGTTTCATTTTGAGAGTGACAAAGATAGAATTCCGTCCAACAGGAGTAGAAGTAAATCTCCTTCAAATTCGATAGATTCTGTTAATTCTAATCAAGAATTGGCCGTGAAGACGCCATCGCCGTCGGCCGATTTTATTTCACCTACAAGTGGAAAGAGTTTCACACCTGTTCCTGGCCCGTCCGGTGTAAAAGACCTTAATGTCGTTGTGACTAAGGATGAAAGTCCGGAAGCAGCGGAAACATCCAAGGAACGCGTGTCGCCGCCAATAGACGTTCCTACGAAACCTATGTTCACGAGCTATTTGCATTTTGGAGAAGAAGATGCTACTCCTGATGAAGTGGAATCGCAAAAGAAATCTCATACGGGGGTAGTAAAAGGTCTCGAATTCAGTAAAATTTTAGAAAATATGCCGCCCTGTAGAAGTTTAAATGAGGATGAATTACAAGTGTTTAAGGAATCTAATTATTGTAAAATATCAGATATGAGTTCAGAGAGTCTTATATGGTTAGCTCACAGGCTCGGTCCAGTACTTACTTGTAGATATATAACAAGAAATTTGCTCAAAATGTTGACATTATGTTATATTGGCAAAGACAACCTGTCCCCGTGGGATAGTGACGACAGAGACGAGTTTGATGAGATATCAGTCGTGAACAGTCGAGTGATAGGCGATAAGAACGCAATGAAAGTTATAAAGTGCCTCACTTCTATTGTAGGTAAGTATTTTTGATTTGTATAAAACTAAATATTAAAATTATAATCAACTAGGAATGCATCCTCGGTGTTGCACGTACAAATAGATAAAAAAATTAATATTTTATATTAGCTTCAATATACAAGTTTTTAAGACCTTATTCATTTATTTCATCATCATCATCATATTAGCCGTTAACTGTCCAGTACTGAACATAGGCTTTCCCCTTGGGGGATTTTGCCAAAATAGTTGCTACACTTGGCAGGTGGGATGGCAACCACAGTTAGACTTTGGTGATGTTTTAAGATGGACGCTACTATCCATCGCCCGACCATTAAGTTTCCTTAGTCGCCTCTTACGACATCTACAGGCAAGGCAAGGGTGACCCGTTCTATGCCGGGACCACACAGTATTTATTTATTATTTATTCGATACACAGTACAATTATGCGTTATACCCAAAAACCTCGCAGGAGTTAGTTTTATTATTGTAAGTAATGTATAGAAATTTAACATTCTTGTATTATGTATGTGTAGCAATGTACGGCGAGCAGCTGATAATCTTCCAATACCTGCCGCACATGGTCGAGCTGATCGCGTCGTGCCGGCGGCGGCTATCAGCGCCGCTAGAGGGCGGCGTGGTCGCGTGCCTGCACCTCGTCAAGTACCTCGTGCCTTATATGTCCGATGTCAAAGTTATGGAACAGTTGCAGGTGAGTCTCATATTTCAAGTTTGATTTAATAAATAAGCTTCCACAGTGAAATCTCATTTTCGTAGATGTTTCATATACATTGCCGTATTTAAAAATTTTTTTTAAACATGCTTGGATATGTGAGCATTATTGTGATAATCTTCTTAGAGATAAATCAAAATTGCCGTACTGGCCAGATACATGCGAGCAGCGGCTGGCAAAAGTTGTATGAAAATCCATATCTGTCGTGTTTTGCGACCAGATAAATTACTATGTAAACTCATATCTGTCCTGTGTCGAGTGCTCACGACCACTCGAAGCATCTCGATCGGCCTTCCCTCGAGAAATCTCGGAATCGATATACCCAGAATAACGTAACTTGAGAAATCTCGAAATCGACATACCCATAATAACGTAACTTGATTTTCGTTCGAGAAATGTTCGAATTCGAACTTTTTCTCGAATTCGTGATTGATTCGAATGCACGAGAATCGGCCCCCAGGTGAGTCAGGCCATCGTGCCCACTTGTAAGAGTCCCCGTCCCCGTGTTGCAGGACACGTTCCCGAAGAGCATAATCCAGCCGGCGCTGCGGCTGGCGGCGACGAGCCGCAGCGCGTACCCGAGCGGCGCGGCGGCGCGCGGCGCGCTGGCCCGCAAGCTGCTGGGCGCGCTGCACGTGCTGGCGCTGCGCGTCGGGCCCGCCATGACGCGCCGCCACCTCGCCGCGCCCGCGCTGCAGAGGTAGCTGCTCCTCCGTCTCCCTAACAATATAATGCAGCCGGCGCTGCGGCTGGCGGCTGGCGCCTGCGCTGCAGAGGTAGCTGCTCCTCCGTCTCCCTAACAATATAGCATGCAGCCGGCGCTGCGGCTGGCGGCTGGCGCCTGCGCTGCAGAGGTAGCTGCTCCTCCGTCTCCCTAACAATATAATGCAGCCGGCGCTGCGGCTGGCGGCTGGCGGCTGGCGCCCGCGCTGCAGAGGTAGCGCTCAACACGCCCATCAAATGCTAACCCCATGCTCAAAAACGTGCCTGCAGACATCTCTCGTGTTGCAGGCTTTCATGGGTGATGGTAGCTGCTTATCATTAAGTGGACCGTCTGCTCGTTTGCCTCCCTAACAATAAAAAAAAAACTTTATTCAATTATTAACTAGACTTGTTTATAAGCACTTTTGCCGTATAGTCCCAATATAGAATGGGTGATTCTTCCTTTCCTGTGGGTGTCGTGAGAGGTGACTGAGGGAACTCTTAATAGTCGAGGGATGGACAACAGCGTCCCTCTTAAAACTTCACCAAAGGGCTAACTGCGGTTGCCAATCCGTTCGCCAAACGTGACAACTATTGACAAACTATTGTTTCTTCAGAGTCAGCAGCGCGCATGTAATATCCCTAGTGTCATAAGCGTCTATAGGCTTCAGTCAGCGTTTGCCATTAAACGAGCTGTCATTGTGATATAAAAAAAAAAAAATAAATAAAATAATAAAAATGTGACATTTATCAATTTGTCATTTTCAGATTTTTCTTGGCGTTCGACAAGGCTACGGGTAAAATTGACAACTGGCCAAAACAAGAGGAGGTCACTGTCGATAAGGTATGCCCTCATAATTGAATTACTACTTTTTAGTATATTACTACAAGATTTCTCGTATAGAGTAAACTAAAGCCGGAAGTCAGTGATTGTTCATAAAACTAGAACAATTTTCGCCTAAGAAACGTGACCGATTTAGTGTGAGAGGTTGAAATAATATTTTCATTTTTGATATTTATTTTTGACGACTATTGCATATTTTGAATGTGTTAATTTTCACATAATACTTTCAGACGTCAGAACAGGAGACCCTCGATCCAAAGAAGGAGGGATTCCTGGAGATCCGGCGAGACGGCACAACAGCGGAATGGACGGTTCGCGATGGCCGGGCCGTCCGCGCCGACCTGCCCGATCTGTCGTGCACGCCGCCTGACGTGTCTGATCGCCCGCCCGACCCTACTACGCTCACGGTCAGTTATTATTCGCTTAGCCTTTATTTATTTATTTAAACTTCAAATGTACAATTATATAATATAAGTAAGTATATATATTGCGGATTTAACACCTGATGGCATTCTCTACCCGTTAACCATGAGTCAACCAAAACAAGAGTGAAGTTATAAATGTCAAAAAAATAATTAATACAATTCTATAATTAAATAATTAAAAAATATGTCATATATAGTACATTACTGCAGCGGCCAGCAACTGAGGCATTGATGGACGAACGTGCAAATGTGGGCCGAGCACACATACGTGAGTCCATCAATGCCTAGTTGTGGCCAAGGCTTGTATAGTACTTTTCTCAAACAATGCGCGGAAATCAAAAACACAACTTTACTTTTTAAGTTCAATGACGAATAACGAACAATAATAATTTTTCACGCGCCGTAATGTTCCTTTGTTTTTTTTTTTATTAATAAACATTTTTCTATTTGCAAGCCAGTTCGAAATTTAAATAAAACCTTGTATTAGTTACCTCCTTGGTAGCCATGTTTCGAAGTAAAAGGTCATTCCATTTTTAAATTACAGGACAGATATGAGTTTACATAGTAATTTATCTGGCGGCAAAACACGACAGATATGGATTTTCATACAACTTTTGCTGGCCGCTGCCCGCATGTATCTGGACAGTACGGCAATTTTGATTTATCTCGAAGAAGATTGTCAAAATAATGCTCACATTTCCAAGCATGTTTGAGAAAAGATACTTATATATACTATTTTGATGTCATCGATTTCTAATAGATTTTTTTGATAAACGTGGAAGTAAGTGTGGATTATTTTTTTCAAATAATGATATTTCTAATATATTATATAAAGGGACGGAAGAGTAAGAATATTATATTTAATGAACTATGACTTACAGCTGTCAGTTACTTTAAGTGTAAAAACAGCTTCTAACCAGCATTTTTGCATTTTACATGCCATGTATTTATTTGTTGCTGTTTTTTTTTTTTCAAAATATAATTCCATAGTATAGTGACTAAGGATATCTATTGTATTCAGTTACTAATCTAGCTTGCAGAAAGATTCTAATAAATCTTGCAGTTAAAAGACAGAAGGAAACCAGTAAACAGCAAATAATATTTAAACAGTATTTAATATTTTACATTAAGTAGGATTCGTAAAGACAGAAAGATAGATGTAAGATAAACTAAAACTCAAACGTCACAATGTTTCTAAATTATGCAAACGAAAAAGAGTCTTAATATTACATTGACGTAAAAATTGTTGGCGCGGTTAAAAGGAGGTAGCGGAATGAGTCTACACAAATATGTTATGAGTAAAATTTTGCTGAAGTTTATTTGTAACACTGTTATAGGCTCAGGAGGAGTTACTGATGGTATTCAACGAGGAGTTAGCTTACAAAGCATACAAGATGTTCGCGAAATTCATCGGCGCGGACGCCTTGGAGAAGTGTCTTAAGAACATTGATACAATACACGCTCTATGCAGAAGTTATAAAAGGAATATTTCCTTAGGGTAAGTTATTTTCTTATAATTCCAATGAAATTTAATGAAAATGTAAAGAAAAAAAAATAGTAATAGTTGTGTTACGGTTTAAACGGTGGGATCATCATCATCATCGCCATCATCACAGGCATTATCCGTCCACTGCTGGACATATAGGCCTTCCCCATAGAATGCCATAAAGAACGGTTCTCAGCTACCTGTATTTACTGAATCGCTGCAAGGCATTTTAGGTCGTCACTCCATTTAGTGCGGGGTTGTCTTACATTCCGTTTATCCGTACGGGATCTAAATCTAAACTAAAGAACTTTTCTTCCCCATCGGTTGTCGATTCTAATGGTCGATTTAAACGGTGGGATATGGCAGTGAATTTACAGGTAAAACGGAACGGTCAGTTTTATTAACCCATTCAATACGGCGGCCATATTGAGATCCCTATGCAGTATACGGCTTAGTTTTTCATAAACGGCCGTCACTGACGGCACAACTTTTTCTACGTATATGGCTTAGTTAATTGTTAGGAGTGACTGCCAGTAAATAACGGGCTTCCACAAGTGACTGGAACGGTCTAAAGCACGTTTGAAACTAAAGGAAACCGAGCGCCTCGGAGCGCTCGCCGTCATTGGGTGAGGGTGGGGAGAGCGCCTCGAGGCGCTTGCCGTCACAAGGTGTAACATTGGAGAGCGCCCTGGCGCGCTCTTCGTATTGAATGGGTTAATAGACATTACCAGAGGGAGACTTTGTACAAAAGTCTTGGGTACCTCTTTCCCATTCGAGTTTCAACCTTGAAGCACCTGTGTTTGCATGGCTGTTTCGGTTTGAAATGTGGGATATGGCGTGAATTTACTGGGTACAGAGGAATAACACATGAGTCCTCAGGAATGGCAACGCATGGGGGGGTATCATGGGCGAAATAGTATACTCTGTTATGTCCATGGTACTGCTCATGTCTATAGGCGACTGTTACCACTTTCCATCAGGTGGACCGTCAGCTTGTTTGCCATTCTAAGTCGTATAAAAAAATAATAATAATAGTGCTTCTGCCAGGGGTTAGTTTGCCATCTCCTCTCCTTAAGAGAGGAGAGATGTGAATTTGTGTAAAAATAAATAAGAAAATCTTTTTATTTCGCATAATAGAGATGTATACATATTAATCAAATATTTCAGCTCTCCTCACCACGTAGAGCGAACGGACAAACGCGTTCAAACCTCACTCAGTGATGAGCCAATCAGTCGCAAGACAATCGACATCGCAGCCCCAAAGCCCGATACTGCAACGGACCATATATCCAGTTCGAACAGTTTCGGCTCGAACGTGTTCTTAGTGGGCAACAGGATAGACGTCGCCAGTAATGTATACGAGACCGCCGAGTATCAAGGCGACGTGTTCGATGTAGTGCGCTACAAGATGGATAATGGTGTTAAAATTACGTGAGTACGACTTGTTGGTTTGTTTACATAATATAGTTTTAAAGTAAAAAATAATAATAATATAAAATAATAGCTGAATATCTTGAAGGAGATATTGCTATATATGTGGGACTGAAAAGGTAAATGACTTTGCAAAGACTGTCTGAGTTCCGAGTTTTATAATTGATGAATGAATGAATGAATGAGTATACTTTATTTGCATTATACAATATAGGAAATAAGCAAGACAATTTACAAACACAACGATACAATTGTATAAGTACAGTAAGGCGGTCTTATTGCTGAGAGCAATCTATCTACACACTATGAACGTATAGATTTGCTACGTTAATATGGCACGCCCCTTCCAATTTTTACTTCGATGTGTGTGTCTATATACAGACGTGGTGCACTGGTTTCGTTTGTGAGGGTACATTTTTTAAAGGGATCTGGCTAGAGGAGTATTATATTCCTTGGTCGAAAGCTTGTTATTATTTTTACTTATACTTTTTTTATTCTTTGGATTTAGAGAGGCGGCGTATCATGTTATTTAAGACAATATATAGTTGTGGGGGGGGGGGGGAAGGGATTGTTAGCAATGGAGTTTGACAGCCTCATTGCTAGCAATATTAGGTCGACCTCCATGTGGTTCTCCCTGGAAACCATCGTGAACAATTTTTGTTGAATTCGTCACGATGGGCCAACTGACCTGCTTTATCCTCACCTATTATCCTTCACTGGTGCCCCGCCAGCGTATCCCGATAGCGCAGACGGGGTTACCATTCCATTATCACCCATTAAAAACAAATATAGTTGTGTACATAAATTATATACTGATAGACACATATAATAAATTGTGTTAAAACGGCGAGAACTAAATTGTATTACCGTAAATCAAAATAATATAATAATCAATAATTATCATTAATAAATGTCCCTTATTTAAATAAACATTTCTAGTTAAATATCCTTCTATCTTCTATATACTTCTACTATCACTTACCATCAGGTGAGCCGCATGCTCGTTTGCCCCTGTGTTGTAAAAAAAAATATCCAGTAAGAAAGTTCTTGGTACACTCTTCTGTCTGCCTCTACTACATTCAATAGATATGTCATAAATATAGATCCTATATAAATAAAAATAAATCGCTAAATATGTTGCATAGTGTATAATTAAAGAATGCCTAAAACGAATTTCGTAGTAGTTCGAATTTCGTAGTTTTACCAGAGGGAGACTTTGTACAAAAGTTGATTGCTTGGGTACCTCTGTCCCATTCGTGTTTCAACCGTGAAGCAGTTGTGTTTGCATGGCTGTGTTTCGGTTTGAAGGGTGGGATATGGCGTGAATTTACTGGGTACAGAGGAATAACATCTGAGTCCTCAGGAATGGCAACGCATGGGGGGTATCATGGGCGAAACAGTATATTCTGTTATGTCCATAGTACTGCTCATGTCTATAGGCGACGGTTACCACTTTCCATCAGGTGGGCCGTCAGCTTGTTTGCCATTCTAAGTTGTATAAAAAAAAAAAAAAGGTCGAGGAAGGTTTATACGAATAAAGAGAATAATTGGAAAATTGCCGGGAAAATATAAAGACTCCAGTTTTATCTTTTTTTTATATATAAATTGTTCCTAGCTGATTCAAATATTTGGCTATTGTCAGAACGTCTGTCGAGTAAAATATATATCAGTTACGACAGACACCTACGCGGCGACTGGCTGATATACTGGGAGCATGAGATCGGCCGGGCGGACAAGGACACGCGGTTCAACCTGAAGCAGATCAAGCTGCAGACATTCGTGGGACACACGCAGGCAGTCAAGTCTATATACTGCCTCGACAACGAGCACAGCTTCATGAGCGCTTCCAAGGACAAGACGGTCAGACTCTGGTCACTGAGGAACCAGGTGAGGTTTATTTATTTTTTTGTTGGAAATGGTGACCACGTATGCGCTAACGGTATACGCTGGCGGAGCACCAATGAGTATTTACTGGGTAAAGAGGAATAACAACTGAGTTCTCAGAAATGGCAATGCATGGGGGTATCATGGGCAAAATAGTATACTCTGTTATGTCCATGGTACTGCTTATGTCTATAGGCGAGGGTTACTACTTTCTATTAGGTTGGCCGTCAGCTTGTTTGCCATTCTAAGTTGTATAAAAAAAACTCTTTTAGCCAAAGATATGGAAAAAATATTTTTAGTCACAATACAATATTTTTACTTAAATTCAAATTTAAAATGTGTAGTGCATATCCGATAATATTATTTTTAATTTATTTATTACAAGAATTAACCGCGATGGTTTCCAGAGGGAACCGGGTAGAGGTCGACTTGATAGGGTATATTGCTAGCAATAGGGCTCTTTTTTTTTGTAAATGCTCCCCTTAATTGGAGGTGCGCCCTGACCGGATATTAAGTTCCAGTTTGGAATTCTAGTGTAATTGTTAATGCAAAATTGTTTGTGTTTTTCTTTCCATCCACTTTCTCCTATCTCATACATTATTCCACTTTCATTCATCATCTTTTTCTCTGCGTGATTATTTTATTTTCCTTATCTATTTTAAGTTCTTGTGGATTTGGCTCTTATTTTATATTCTTTGGAGAATACTGTACTTTGGACAATAATGGGGCTATGTTAGAACCCATTACTAATAATCCCTTTCCCCCAAATGGATGATAGGTTATATCCTAACACTTGCCTTATACTCTGATTCACGCGAGAAACATATAGCTATGTATGTTTGTGTGTGTGTGTGCAGGGCGACGGCAACGCGACCACGTCCTGCAACTGGGCGTACACGGGCCACAAGAAGGGCGTGGTGTCGCTGTCGTTCGTCCCGGCCCTGCGGCTCGCAGTCTCCACCGACTCCGTGCTACACGTCTGGGATCCCTTCATGGAGGCAGTCGTCACGCAGGTAATAAAAACCGGCCAAGTGAGTCGGATTTCCACAACGGGGATTGCTTACAAATTGTAGTATTTTTGTAATGCCACTACAAATTTACTGTATTTAGATTTTCCCTTTACTTGTGCTGTATAACATTGCTTCTTGCTAAATTTCATGATTCTATATCATCAAGAAGAAGTACTCTTATAGGTTTTGATTTTTTTGCAAATGTTAAATTATTTCTTCTACAAATTATATTTTTGGGTTTGATCGTGTCTCTAGTGTGTGTGCGACGTGCGCGTATGCGTATGCGCGTGCGTGTGCGTGTGTGGGTGTGCGTGGGGTATCCGGGTATACGTGTCCCGGATGTGGGTATTAGGGCGTGCGTGTCTAAGCGTGAATGTATACGTGTGTAGGTGTGCGTGTATGGGTGTGCGAGTGTGCGTGTTCGTGCTTGTTCGCGTTTACGTATGTAGTTACGTTTGAAGATTTATGTTAATATTGTTTCGTGCTGTTGCAAACGGCGTGCGCTCGGGCAGGTGGACAACATAAAGTGTGCGGTGAGCTGCGTGCGGGCGGTGGGCGGCGCGTCGGCGGGCGTGCTGGCCGCCACCACCGACGGCGCGCTGCGGCTCGTCGACGTCCGCGCCGCGCTGCGCTCGCACGAGCTCAAGGTACCGCCGCGCCGCGCCGCGCCACAACCTCTCATGACTAGCTTCTTGCCCACATTCGTGGCACGAACTTTTGAAATCTACGAACTAATGGATTCGATCGTTCCTAGATGGCGTATTAATATAAAATCTTAGATTATATAGAAAGAGCCTTGAACCTCTCAAAAATGAGCCATCTTTTTGTCAGCTAATTGTTACATTAGCTTTTTATCAGTGTTCTATAAACTTCCGCATAAAATGTATATATGTATGTATTATTTAACAGATAAAATGAGTGTTTACGCATTAAAAAGATGCAGAAGTTATAAGACAAAATAAATATAGAAGTTATATATATTAGGGATCACTCATAACTATTTATCACGAAAAATTGTATGAAAAAGTTGACCTGCTTTTTTCGAAGCATTTATATGGATATACATTCTATCTGTATAATCTAAGTATAAAATATACACCAGTTTTTAAGCTAGATCTTCAGAAATACAACTGTGGGAATCATATCCAATTTGGTGCAGTAGTTTTTATGTGATGCCGATATAAATATATAGACAAACAGACACAATTTCTAAATAATTAAAGATTGCGTCCCTCAAAAAAAAATTCACATTAGTTATTTTAATTTAAAAATTAGTACTGGTAGTTTGCTACTGAACCGATTTTGATAAAAAAAATAATGGGATCTATTTGTAAGTATATCCTTTCAGATAAAAAAAAAAGAGCTTCCAAATCGGTTTACAACTAACGAAGTTAAGAGGTAACACAAAAAAAAGAATGCAACCGAATTGAGAAGCTCCTACTTTTTGTAATGGATTGAAAATGTTGTTTGTGTGTCGCGCGCAGGTGCCGAGCAGCGCGACGACGTTCGCGCGGTGCGTGTGCGTGGGCGGCGGCGGGCGCTGGGCGGCGGCCGGGCTCGCCGGCGGACACGTGGCCGTGCTCGACCTGCGCACCGGCCTGCCGCTCGCGCACTGGCGCGCGCACGACGGCGAGGTACCGCACTCGCAACCCGGATTTTTTTTTTTTTAAATCGGTGATAATGGAATGGTAACCCCGCCTGCGCTATAGGTATACGCTGCCCGGGCACCAGTGAGGGATGATAGGTGACGATGGAAAGGCAGGTCAGTTAGGCCATAGTGACAAATTCCACTAGAATTAATCACGATGAGTTCCAGGAGGAACCGCGTGGAGGTCGACCTGGTGTTGCTAGCAATGGGTGAAGGTAAACTATTAACAATCCCTTTCCCCCATCCTGCAGGTTTTTTTTTTATGGGTGAAAATGGTATGGTAACCCCGCCTGCGCTAATGGGATACGCTGACGGAGCACCAGTGAAAGATGATAAATGAGAATGAAAACAGGCCAGTTGGCCTATCATGACGAATTCATCAGGAATTAACCATGATAGTTTCCAGGGGGTATCGCAAGGAGGTCGACCTGGTTGGGTATATTGTTAGCAATGGGATTCTCAGTCTCCATTACTAACAATCCCTTTCCCCCCATCCTGCAGGTTTTTATAACAACCATAACCTCTTATCGAAATTTGGTAATTTAAAAAATCGGTGACGCAATGGGTGTAGCGAGCTAGCCTAGGGCCGACCACTCCACGGGTTAATGGATAATAAAGGAATGGTCACCCCGTCTGCACTAACGGTATACGCTGGTGGGGATGATAAGTAGACGATAGGTGCATAATGTAAAAATAGGTCAGTTAGATCATCGTGATGAATATATCTGGAATTCAGCACGATGGTTTTCAGGGGGAACCGCGTGGAGATAGACATGATGGGATACATCGATAGCAACTACAACTAACCTCCCTGTTACTAACAATCCATTCCCCCCAATGCAGGTACTTAGGCTGGCTGCTGTGGACGACCACAGGCTGCTGAGCTCTGGTTTGGATCAAGTGACCGCGCTGTGGAGGGTCGATGATGGCGAGCTGATTGCGCATCTGAAGTGAGTTATAGGTTTACTATTTATTACTAATATTACACTAACTGTTCGTTGCGTGTGATCCCGTGATTCCTTTTTCGTGGGTGTCATAAAAGGCAATTAAGGGAACCTAATGACCGAAGGTTGGTCAGCAGCGTCACTCTTTAAAGATCACCAAAAGTCAGACCAGAGGGAGACTTTGTACAAAAGTCGATTGCTTGGGTACCTCTGTCCCATTCGTGTTTCAACCGTGAAGCAGTTGTGTTTGCATGGCTGTGTTTCGGTTTGAAGGGTGGGATATGATGTGAATATACTGGGTACAGAGGAATAACACCTGAGTCCTCAGGAATGGCAACGCATGGGAGGTATCATGGCCGAAACAGTATACTCTGTTATGTGTATGGTACTGCTCATGTCTATAGGTTACCACTTTACATCAGGTGGGCCGTCAGCTTGTTTGCCGTTTTAAGTTGTATAAAAAAAAGAAAAAAGTAATTACAAGCATGGCAATTACTGGCATATCCCTGCCTTATTTAAGAGGCCTATATACAGCAGTGGATAGTTAACGACTGGTATGACGATAATGATTTTATATCTCCTAAAGCAATACACTCGTAGCAAGTTTTTTTTGATAGGTGAAAATGGTATGGTAACCCCGCCTGCGCTAACGGGATACGCTGGCGGAGTACCAGTGAAGGGTGATACATGAGAATGAAAACAGGCCAGTTAGCCCATCACGATGAATCCCTCAGGAATTAACCATGATAGTTTCAAAGGGGAACCGCGAGGAGGTCACCTGGTTGGGTATATTGCTAGCAACGGGTTCTCAGTCTCCATTACTAAAAATCCCTTTCTCCCCTTTCGTAGCAAGTAAAACACATTTGCAAAATGTAATTATTTGTCGAGTGGTTTCGAAAATAGCAATAAATCTTGCTAATATAATAAAATTGTGACTAGACGATGTCTGTACATGGGCAATTTGATATGAGTGGTCTACATAGGACTAATAGATGCTAAAACAATATTTTGTAGAAAATTTGTTTGTCTGTCTGTGGGTATGTTTGTTCCGGCATTACGCAAAAGTTATTGCATCAAATTGAATGCTGTTTTCACAGTTTTATTCCTGATGATCCAACTTAAAAAATGTTGTATCACTGGTGAGTTATTAGATTTACTTTAATTCCGCTACAATTAGTATGCTTGCGACTGCCAACACTCGAAGATTGACTACTATCCAGTAGTTCTACAACCTTCTATAAGCCATTAATCTCCGACCGCCATTCCGTCCATGCACGTTTTACGATACGTGTTTCACCTATAAACTGGTATACATCATATGGCATATAAAGATAAACCATACGTTTTATCGTGATATGCCATACAAAAGAGGTCTAATTCGATGGTGTCATATTTTTAAAATACACGTTTACGAAGTTCCTAATAGCTATTTTATTTATTTATTTACTCTTATTTAGTTGTTAAATATATAAACGTCACTATATTATTTCCAGGGGCAGCACAGAGCCCGTCCACTGCCTCTCCGTCTACTACAACGAACTCATATCGGGCACTACCAACAACCGTATCGGCGTGCACACGTCGCTCGACCAGGACGCCTCGTTTTCCAGCACCAAACTGCGCTCGGACACGTTCAAGGGCGTACTAACATGCATGGCAGTGTTGCCACTCAATAGGTTGTTGTTATTGGGAAGTGACAATGGCACTATTAGTCTGCTTTGCTGATTTATAATGTTTCTATGTCGGTTATATTACATTGTGCTTTTTAATGCTATGGAATATCTGTATAGATCGAAAAAAATATGTAAAATGTTTTAGACATCAATGGCCTTCAAACTGACATTTATGACATAGTTGTGGACATTTTTAAAAACTTACCTATCTCCTTCACTACTATAAATAAAGAAACAATTTTTACCTCAAAATGTTGAGAATTTATATTAAAATAAATAAATTTATTTTTTTGTTTCATCATATTGGAAATAAATTCAGAACAATTGCAAGATAGTAAGGTAAAGACTGTCAATTTTCACTGAAATTTACAAATTTTAGGATAAAAATATTTGACACTATTTAATATTTAATTATAATACAAAATTTTTTACTCGAAATATTTTTTATGTATAATTTTTCTGTAAATAATCTTTCACTGTATATAAAAAATTTCAATTTTTGTTAAAAACTGTTCATTTATTATATTTGATTTGGTAACACTGACATTACTCGTCTTGTTATATGAATGATCTTAAAATATAAAATCTCAAAAATGAAATCTAATATAACCGACTAGGAAATTAAAACAAATAATACGTTATATAATGGCAAAATGTCTATGATCTCAATTTATTCAAATACACTTTAATTGGAGATAATCTGTTATTAGTGCAATGAACATGATTTTCCTAAAATGGCCACTTCTATTTAACCTGAAGGAACAATTTAGTTTAGGATTATTTTATAAAGCATAACATTAATCTATGTTTACACCCCAAAAATCTATGGTTGCTGTGAAAAAAAAAAAGAAAAAGCTGTTCCTAAGCTTGTATCAACATTATTATTTAAATTAATCGTAGCAATAGTTTTTCCAAAATTAAAATTGCTACTGTCTTAAAATATAGAAGAATTTAAACATATATTACTACTTATTATTCGTATTTGTTTCATATGTAATTTAAACACGAAATACTTACAGGTGTTAAAAGAGTGCGCCATTTTGCGAAATTCATTTTTATAGAAGTCCGTAGGTATTGAAGCGGCTTGATTCAAGCATGCATACTTTGTTACTTGTAAGACAAATACTTTATAGGTAGCAAGAATAGTAAATTTTATTAAGCATCTTGACCGTCTACGAAACTCATAAGATAGATTCTAAGATTACATTAATGTTACTGTATTCATTTCACAAGGTTTAAGACTAAGTAAGTATAGTATTTTAATTTTTTTTTTATTTTAAATCAATCTATATATCACAAAGTGTAATCATAGTATTTACATCACCAAATAATTGTTATGTAGATATATTACTATAGACTGAATATCACTATTTTTATTCCACTAACTTTTTTTTTGTATTTGAATATTATAAATGCATGTGATGTATGTCGATCGTGGCGAATCTATGAATATTGTATAATGCATGAATGTATTTGTTACCACTAATTGTACGTAAAATAGTTTAAATGAAATTGATCTACCCAAATCAGCTGATAATGGCAGCGTAACAGATTATATAGTTGTTGTCTAGATTTATGTATTTATGTCAGATTCCTTATGGTGTCGAGGTGAAGAATGAATCGAATGTACAATGCGCTTTATTTAAAAATTACCCTATATAAAGGACAAAGCATTTGTTATTGTAAAGGCACTATCTGTATAAAATGTTTAGATATTACGTTGGATTGTCTACACAAGGGGCACATGAGCCTGTTGACAGGTAGTTCTTTGTTGCTGCATAAGATAGTACGGTACAGCAATATCGGGCATCTCATTCTATCTCATTCATTCGTTCATGAACACCTCTCGTGTACAAGGAATATTATTTTGTCGATGTTGTTAAATGAAAATAGGGAAATTATTTAATAATCTACAAGATAAGGCTCTCGGAAATGCCTATACGTTTTGCATGTTATTCTATAGGCCCAGATAATGTATTAAATCATAATTATTCTTCGTTTATACAAAATCAACGGCTGCAAATTAGTTTTAATATTTTATTACCTTTGTTTTTTTTTTTAATTAATATTTTATGGTTCGAATCTTTTGCCACATTAGTAAATCTCATATTATTAGCTCGCGTCATAATATACCGCAATGTGGCTAATGTTGCATAATACTTGTTTTTATATAATTTTTTTTTTAAGTACAAAAATATTATTACCAAAGACATTCCAGTGTAAGAATTCAATGCAATGTAAATTATTAGATTAGATACAGTTTTTATTTTTCGTAAAACGAACAAAATTTTCGATTTATTATTTATTTATTTAAGAGAAATGAAACTAATTATTATGTACGTTAATCATAAGTCCGTAATGCATGCATAAATAAAACATGGATTTAATTTAAATATTATTTATTATTATTATTATATTTTATGAAAATATTATTAATTTAAAATTTTAAAATGTAGTTTTTTTTTTAATAAAAACTTTAGCCCTCCTTATTTATATAGATGACAAGTTTCTAATAAACTTATTTTCCGAGTAGCTATTGACTTTTTCTTTTGTACTAATATCTCACTAAACACTCTAACAGTTAGATTAGCTTAGTAGGAAGTGTAAATATATAAATATTTATACTTCCTACGACTATAACTCTTAATTCTATTCTAAATTCTATTCTCTTGTTAATCTTCTTTATTTGAAACTTCTTTATTTGGAACTTCTTTATTTTACTAATAATTCATTCGTTAAGAAACATTGTTTACAATACTAATGAAAGACAATGATATCCATAGAAATATAAAACTGTGGTGTGAATACCGACGCCCTCTTTACAAGTTCCCAAAATAAACTAAGATGTAGGATTTAGGTATAGGATGTAAAGAAATGTAAAGAATTTCCGTCTCACGTCACACTGTTGGCAACAGATTGCTTTCCGTAAGAGGTGCCGAACCTGCATAGTATAACCCTTTCAGACCCTAGATTTTTTTTCTTTCAGATTAAATATATTTTCGTGTTTTGGAGCCAAGCCATCTTGCCGTCACGCACGAGACCACTGCACCACCTAACCGCTAAAATAATTTCTTATTGGCTGGTTTAGAATTTCACTATCATGTTATTTCAGCTTCGTGCGTAAAAATGAATTGCGCGCGGTTTTAGAATTGTTTAAAGTTACAACTCACGTCCGTATCGTTCAGGTCTGAAAGGGATAGTGGGTTTTATTTTCGAGTTTTTTTAATTGTACACATTGTTCCTTTATTAAGAGTAGAGTTTGATTCATAATAAAATTATATTTGTCGAATATTTAAGGAATTCTTTAAGAAATATGAATAGAAGAAATATTGTAGCATGTAATGCAAACATAAATAAACATAGCATCTTAGATACCTGTATAAATATTTTATTGTATTTTCTATTTTTATTTTTATCATATTTTTCTCGTCATTAATGAAATATTTACAGTATATATATATAAATAAATTATGATTAAACACAATAATCAGGTGAAACTTTATTGAGCTTTTGTTAGTTCCTATTTCTAATCTGATGTATTTGCAGTAATGTATATAAAACATAACTTTTAAATAATCACATTTGTAAGTTGAATATATTAAAAATATCACATGTTTTACTCTATATTTTATTTATTTTTAAACCGCTCAAGTATAATATAGAATTTGTATATAGGGATCAAGAGTATAAAATAGTATTAAGAAGTTTAAAGAGGCTAACTAGTGTGTGTTGTACAAAGATTGTTGCTACCTGCATTCACATTACGTCCATAAGTTATAAAGGTTTACTACACCTTCCGTGGAGGGTAAATGTAGAAGCCATGTGTATGGAAATCTAAGATTCCGAAACTATCCATTAGAGGCGCATCTAGAATTTTTAGTCAATCACTTAAATTTATGTAAAACTCACACTAGAGAATATATATCCTTGTAAAGTATTCAGAACTTATTAATTATGATATGAGACCTCGTTTATGTTTGTAGATTATATGTAATGTATTAGATTAGATTTTATGTGAATAAAAAAAAAAAAGAAATCTTAATTTAATATTGTATTGATGTAGTAAATTAAATATAATTTTATTGACCGTTCATCGTTTTAATTAGTGCCAAAGAGCCTATCTTTAAATGTTTACTGCCGGACTCCATTTAAAACATACAGTTATGTCGACTTTATTCAAACTGAACTGCATTGGATTTAAAACTAGCCAACCAAAGTAGCAATTAATATTTCAAATGGAGTTCATCTATATACACATATATTAAATACAGTGTATATGAGTGACTTTTGTCATCTTGACAATTTCCTCATACTTACCAAGTGTTGTATTCGTTTCATTACATCGTATCGTTCGCATGCCCACATACATAACTATGGACTTGAGTAACAAAATTGTCAACTGAGACAAAAAAGCTTCAACCGTGATAGCGTATATCTATATGTGTTAGCATGCATAAGTGATATTTGTCATCATGACAATTTCGTCATTTTTTTTATCAAATTTGTACATGTTGGTTATCAACGTGTACGTAACGTAGGCAACGTAGTTGTATTCATGTACACCTATTATAAACTGGATAAGAATGACGAAATTGTCACAGTGACAAATTTCGCTCATGCCTTTCTTGATAAAAAAAGCACCTTAAGTAAATAAATTTTTATGATGAATTTTTAAATGTAGACACTTTACTGTTGTTGATATTTAAAAATCTTACAATTATATAAAAATATAAAGCGACCTAATGCTAGGGATGAATTTGATTGGCAGTTTGTAATAGAATAAATTTTCGCCGGCGCATCATAATTGCATAAAATGATAGAGTAAATTTGTGTATTTTTAAATAAACAAAAAAAAGAAACTATTAAATACTTAATTTAGTGTTCATAATCTAATTATTACATACAAATACATTATAGTTAAGCTCTTATATCGTGTACGCATGCGACAGATACAATTAAAAGAGATCTCATACATTATAAATATCGGATATATGGCTAATTTTATAAGAGAGAGTGTGCGGATTGGTTCAGAATGTAATATTTGTATTTAATGTTGTTCATAACTATTTGTAGCTAAGGTGTAAGAAATTACATAAGTTTCGCCTTGATCGTTTAACAAACTGTTGTATATGTAATACCGGTGTAATGACTGAACGGAATTCTCTTACATTCTTTTGAATTTTCCTTTATTTCCTTGAATTTTGAACAATGCTATGTATGACATGAAATTTGTTTAACACACCATATCTTTTTAAATGGGCGATAATGGAATGGTAACACCTCCTGCGCTATCGGTTACGCTGGCGGGGCACCAGTGAGAGATGCTAGGTGAGAACGAAAGCAGGTGAGGAATTCCACTAAAATTGATCACAATGGTTTTCAGGTGGAGGTCGCGCTGATTACTAATAATCGATTCCTCCCAAACACACCATATCAGCCAATAATTGTCCACTGCTGAACATAGGTCTCTCTCTCTATGTGGGTGTTTGGTCTGTAGTTGCCACGCTTGGTAGGTGGGTTGACAACCGCAGTTTTTTTTTGTTTGATGGGTGAAAATGGTATGGTAACCCCGTCTGCGCTAACGAGATACGCTGGCGGAGCACCAGTGAAGGGTGATAGATGAGAATGAAAACAGGTCAGTTAGCCCATCGTGACGAATTCATCAGGAATTAATTATGATAGTTTCCAGGGAGAATCGCGAGGAGATCGATCTGGTTGGGTATATTGCTAGCAATGGGATTCTCAGTCTCCATTACTAACAATCCCTTTCGTCCCTGACAACGGCAGTTAGGCATTCGAGATGTTTTAAGAGGGATGCTGCTGCCCATCCCTCTGACCATTAATACTTCAACATATTAATGCTGATTTAGTTTTATTTATTATGTAATATTATGTAAGTATTTACGCCCCTTACAAAGTGCAAGCTACGTGTTACAGTCATGAGATATCTCTGTTCAGTCAGTATGCGGCATACACTAATATATTATGTAACTGAAAGGTATTTTTTGTAATAAAAGTATTTTTAGAGTTTATATTGTTTAGTTTCATTTAAAAAAAAATAGGGCGAAATAGAATATGCTTACTGATGATGGTAATCGATCGATGGACGAGATCGTTTATGAATGATGATGAAATGTGGATTACGCTTCCATTTATGTTAGTGGTACAAAATAGTAATATTAATAATAATAGTCAGATTATTAATGAAATAGGTTATATATTTATTCTGAAAGATAACTTTCAAGAAGTATTTAAAGAAATAAATTGTTCATGACATATTTAAAAATGTCATTAAGAAATTGTCTTTTGATAATCAATTTCTAAGATTAAATACCTACAAAATACAATGCCGCACCCTACATACCGTCGTTCCAGCACTTCCCTTGTAGGTCCGCGACGGCCCAGCCTCTTGGCTCATGGTAGTGTAGACATCTCGGAGCTCAACCTCCTCAAAGAAGAAACTCATACTGGAGACCACTTCCTAACGGCAGCGCAATTGGAAACTGTCTACCGTACAAACATTCAGACTGGTCTCACCGATAACTTTGCTAAGGAACTTCTAGTGACCTACGGTCCGAATGCTCTTAAAGAATTAAGAGGAAACAGTTATTGGAAAATATTTAGGCATAATCTATTCGGCTGGTTTCAGTGCGTATTATGGGTAGGTGCAATACTCAATTTCATTGCATTTTTTTTCGCAAGTAAAATTGACGCAGGCTCTGATAGTGGAGGGCATTCCGATAAAGAATACCTTTATTTGGGGTGCGTCATTATAGCTACTATAGTGGGTACTGGAGTATTCGGATTTTACCAAGAAGCGAAAAATATGGCTGTCATGAGCGGTTTCGAAAAGTTGGTGCCTCCAAATGCAGTCGTTATACGAAATGGCGTTAAGAAAATAATACCTAACATCAATGTCGTAATTGGTGACATAGTAGAGATGACGGGAGGAGAAGTAGTCCCAGCAGATGTACGTATATTATCTTGCAGTAATTTCAAAACTGATATGTCTTCACTGACTGGAGAATCTGAACTCGTACAACACAGGCCTGAATGTACTCATGCAAATCCTTTAGAATCTAAAAATATGGCTTACTTTGGGTGTCCTATCGTTGAGGGTTCAGCTAAAGGAGTGGTAGTTGCTATTGGGGAAATGACACAGATAGGAAAAATCGCAGGACTTGTAACGGGATTAGAAAAAGAAGAGACACCTATTGCAAAAGAAATAACGCATTTTATTAAGTTAATTTGCGGAGTAGCATTTGTTTTCGGTATAACATTTTTCTTAATGGTGTATTTTATACAAAAGCATTGGCTATCAGCATTACAATATATGCTTGGTATAATTCTCGCCAATGTACCTGAAGGTTTGATTGTTACATTAACTGTCTGTATGACGTTGTCTGCTAAACAATTGAAAAAGAAGAATTGTTTAGCCAAAACCTTACAAGCAGTTGAGACTTTGGGATCAACTTCATGTATATGTTCTGATAAAACTGGGACGCTGACGGAGAATCAAATGAGCGTATCGCATTTATTCTGTGACTTTAAAATTTATGATAAAAGCGATCATAGTCATGTATCCGATCCTTCTTATTCATCTTTATGTTTGGCAGCGTCTCTCAATCTCAAGGCTGTGTTTGTATATGATAATATGAATTTACCTGTCGAAAAAAGGAAAATATTAGGCGATGCTTCAGAATCAGCAATATTAAGATATATGGAGATAAACCGGTCAGCAACTCAAACTCGTGAAGAGAATCCTAAAGAGGCAGAGATACCATTTAGCTCTGCATATAAATATCAAGTAACGATCCATCTTATGCAAGCCACTCAAAGCTATTATTTAATTATGAAAGGCGCTCCCGAAATCATAATAGAATACTGTACTCGAGTTCACTCTGATGAGAAAGAACAACCATTGACTCCTCAGATTAAAAAGGAATTAAAAGCCAATTTTATTAAATTAGCGAACATGGGTGAACGAGTTATAGGTTATTGTGATCTGAAATTGCCGCTAAGTGCATATCCTATTGGATATAAATTTGATACGCAACAGAAGAATTTTCCTCTTGAAGACCTTGCTTTTATTGGTGCGATTTCTATGATTGATCCTCCGAGACAGGACATTGAAAAATCTATAGCGCTCTGTAGGCAAGCTGGCATTAAGGTAATTATGGTAACGGGGGATCATCCTGTTACTGCATTAGCTATATCTCGCAAATGTGGTACTATTACTCAGCCGACAGCATATGATTATGCTTTTGAACATCACATTGAGCTTGCAGATGTACCACCTCATATTAAAAGCCAATTCAAAGCTACTGTTATAACGGGAGATGAACTTCGCAAAATGAGCGTAAATGATCTTAAAGCGGCACAAACTAAATATACTGAAATCACTTTTGCCAGAACCAGTCCGCAACAAAAATTATTCATAGTTGAAACTTATCAATCTTTAAAACATGTAGTAGCTGTTACCGGTGACGGTGTTAATGATTCACCAGCTTTGAAGAAAGCAGATATTGGAATAGCTATGGGTATAAATGGAACGGAAGTCTCAAAACAAGCTGCTGATATGATACTTCTCGATGATAACTTTGCATCTATAGTGTTAGGCATTAAAGAAGGTAGGAGAATCTTTGATAACCTGAAGAAAACAATCGCTTACACTCTTACTTCAAACACGCCTGAAATGATGCCTTTCGTTCTGTATGCTTGCTTGGGCATGCCTTTACCGTTGACATTAATGTTGATCCTAGTTATAAACGTTGGCACAGACTTGTTACCTGCGATGAGCCTCGCCTACGAGGATCCCGAAGAAGATGTTATGTCGATACCACCACGCAAACCAACTGACCACCTCGTTAATAGAGTTCTTATTTTCATGGCATACTTCCAAGTAGGACTAATTCAGTTTTTTGCCGGAATGTACGCTTATTTTATAGTGTACGCACAGGATGGCTTTTTTCCTTCTAGCTTGATATTTGTTCGTAGTGAATGGGAATCTAAAACAAAAGTGGTTAAAGATACGCTCGGTCGAGCATGGTATTATGATGACAGGAAACGAGTGGAGAAGAAGGCGCAGACTGCTTATTTCGTGTCTGTGTGCTGGACTCAGATATCTGACGTTATAATATGTAAGACTAGAAGAATATCGCTTCTGAAGAAGGGTATGCGAAACCATGTATTGAATGTAAGTATTGTCATAGATTTGATCGCAGCTGTGGTCGCAACATACTTGCCATTTTGCCACGAAGTTTTTAATACAGAACCGTTGTCATGGCACGACTTCTTCCTTGCTGTTCCATTCATGGTTCTTATGATAGTTGGTGACGAGATTAGGCGTTATTTGATTAGAAACAATATTTCAAAGTGGGTCGAGCAAGAGACTTATTATTAAATTATGACTGTTTGATATGTTTCTTAATTAGGGTTTCTTATATAAGTTTTAAGTTGAATTCTTGGTTATAGAAGGGAATTGTTTAGTTTTAATTAAAGTGATGTTATTTTTAAATGCTTTTGTTTAATTTTAATATAGTGGCTACTTAATGTAAAAGTTTATTGAAATAAAATTATAACTACCTATTACAGATCAGATAAGCTAATATATACCTAATTTTGGGTTTATAATTCTCTTCTTACTAATATATCTCTAGTTATGATAAGTTATAAATTCCAATTAATCCATGATGAATAAATAAAAAATAAACTGTCCTGTACTTTATGTAAGAACAAACATGGCCTTGCAACATTCTCGCTTGCATATTTTATAGCCTTTCGCACGTTGTAGCTATGTACTTGTACTTGCTACAAAATATTGTAAAATATGTGGACATTACCCTTTTTTTCTATAAATAAAAATGACATAGTAACTCAAGATTTTTTACTTTTTTCATTTAATAACGGTACTAACAGTACTTATTGTTAACTAGATTAAACAATCTAAGTGTGGTCGCACCAAAAAATTAAAAATAATTACTAAATAAAATCTCTAAAGAATTATCAAAATTTAAATTTAGAATATCGTGTAATATATAATTAAAAAAAAAAATAGCGTGAAATATATTGAAATAATATCACTATGTTGAATGTTATTATGTTGGAAATGAATGTCATAACGTTCAAATTGATACGCAAGAAACAAGCAAACATGGTAAGTGCATCCCCAAGTCGACTCATAAAGCTGAGAGACATGGGTTTGAATCTCGGCCGATTTTTCAATCTAAATAATGTTGAAAATCTCAAATACTGTTTTTCATTTATAAAATGTTATCTGTGTTGTTAACATAGTACCGTTGATTGACAAATAGACAAATGCAAAGATCGAATCATAATTATCGCTTCCTTCAGTACCTACATCTTTCTGTACATCAATAGTTTCTTGGAAACGACGTTATTTAAAAGACTATGAGTTATTTAAAAAGGCCGCCTTGAATGTAGGTATACCTGATCATAATATCTTTCAGTAGTTATAAATATTTGTATTTTATATAATAAAACTCATAAACGTGCGAAATATCCCTGCTATCTAAAGCACTAGTTACTCGAATTATGTTCTAACACAGACGGGTGGGCGCGGCCCTGCCAATATGAATTTTAAACCAGCTTGCACATACGCAGTACCTTACCGGAATAACAGCGAACGAATGTGACCTACATTGCGCCAAAATACTGCCCTGCAATCAACCTAAACTAATGCCAGTGACATACGGATAAGCATTAAATAAGTTATACTTTATTACATTTTTTAATTCGTCAAAATTTATATACTACTTGTATATTTATTGTGTGTGTTCCGGCGTAGAATGGGCCACCCCTTCCTTTCCCGTAGGTGTTGTAAGAGGCGACTAAGGGAGACCGTGGGATGGCCAGTAGCGCCCCTCTTAAAACTTCTCTAAAAGCCTAACCTGCCAAGTGTGGCAACTACTGGCAAAACTCACCTTATGGGGGGTTCACTATTGAAAATAGTAGTTCCTCCTTTAAATTAAATGCAAGATTACAAGTAACGGTTTTCAACCATATTAATTTATTAACAACTATACATTTACTAAGGGTCACCTTACATTATACTTGCTTGCAGTTTTAAAAAAAATCTAATTATTTATTTATTCAAATTGTGATACATAGGTAACAATGGATGGTAAAACAAGATAAGTCCTCTATGCTCAACCCCATATATCGAGGTATACAAATTTGTAATTATATAAGACAAAACAAATTCTAAGTTAAAGCAATCAAAAGATACGGCCGATAATGGCATATATTTTAACATTTTTAAAGGAAAACATTTAGGATACTTTCCGTTAATCTAGAATCATAGAATTTAGTAAGAAGTAATGTCGTATGGCATAGTGAAGGGAAAGATGAAGAAATTTATTTTTAGGTACGGTTTTCATTAATTTTAGCAACTATGATTTTTGGGGTGAAACTAATGATCTGTTTCATATTGTTTCACTAAAAATGTAAAACAACAACATATGGAAGAGGGCACTAACTCCTGAAACACAGGTTTTTTCATACCTACCTCGGGAGTTAGGGACTTTAAACTATATTGTAATAAAGAGTGAAATAAAGATTTTTATTATTATTAAAAAATGATGTTTTACAATTAATGAAAAATAATAATTTTAGATTTTCTACCATCAAAGAAAAAACTTTATTTATTGAATGAATACCATAATAGAAGTAAACCCTATCAAATGTAAAAAAAAAAAATATCAGAATAGATTTTGAATTACATTCGAATACATTTTTCAATAAACGAAAAAAAAAGTACATGCGTATCGAGTGCTTTCTCATTTTTTAAGTCATAAAAGTGATCTATATTTAGTATCTTTAGAAAATTATTTTATTTTTGGATCCAATAGTAATCTCTTAAAGCACAATTTCAAAATCTTCTTTCAAACATACAATTTCAAAAGCTTTCGGGCCGTATGTATGAAAGTCGCAATCGGCTCGATACGTATTCTAACGGTATATCACGTAGGTCTCCATTACAAAGGCATAGTTGTGTTTGTAGTTTATTATCCCCCATTGCCACACATGGCATCGTGTGTATTATGTCAAATATGTATGTATAGAATCAATGGTATATTTTAGAGGTATACTTGTAAATAAAGAATAAAAACAAATACTGCTCTGTTAGACAAAGTACAAAGGATAAAATCATGATGAGATAGAATAATATGGCAACTTGGGCCATCTTGTTCTTTTTCATGTGAGCGTTACGGAAGCGATTCCATCGATAGATTTGTTTCTAGTTTGCCTAAGAGGGCTGATCTCACTATGCTATTGCCATGCTGTACAAAAAAATATGATAAAACTATGGTAACTTCCATAAAATAATATTATTAAATACTAATATTATTTATATGTTGCTTAATTACGATTAAACAATTAAACGGATTTGAAAATTAATTTTGTATCAACTCCATTTTTATTAATTCATTTTAGCTGTTATAGTCCACTGCTGAACATACGCTTTTTGCAAGGATTACTATAACGAACGTTCCTGAGCCATTTGTATCTATCGACTCCTGCAATGCATTTGAGATTGTCGCTCTATCTAGTGGCGGTCGTCTGACGCTGTGTTTGCCTGTATACAATCGTCACTCAAAAATTTTCTTCCGGCATCAATGTCCAGAGATACCCAATATATAAAATTCGGATCCGTATCTATATTACCCATGCCTAATGAGGAGTAAAATGGACGTCGTAGTGTACATATATCGTGATGTTCTTGCCTATGCCTATAGTTACAGTTAAAGTAATAGACGGCTAGCGTAATGCGCAATAATAGTGCGCCACCTACCCTTTGTCTTTTTCTCAATGTCCTCTACCCAAAGGTTGTCTGGAAGAGATTGCTTAGCAATAAGACCGACTTTTGTATCTCTTCTCATTAATATTTACTGTATTTGTTATTTCTCTTTTTATTTGGTGCAATAAAGTGTAAATAAATAAATAATGAGCTTTTGGCGTGTGGTTCCCGTAAAAATAGGCTTTTCTCGTAGGTATCGCAAAAGGCGACTAAGGATAATTAATGGGAGAAGGATGGGGAGCAGCGTTCCTCTTAAAACATCACTAAAAGAGTAACTGCGGTTACCAGAGTGAGACTGTACAAAAGTCGTTTGCTTGAGCACCTATGTCCCATTTGTGTTTCTACCGTGAAATAGTTGTGTTTGTATGGCTGTGTTTCAATTTAAAGGGTGGAGTATGGCAGTGAATTTACAGAGTACAGAGGAATAACACCTGAGTCCTCAGGAATGGCAACGCATGGGGGGTATCATGGGCGAAACAGTATACTCTGTTATGTCCATGATACTGTTCATGTTTATAGGCGACGGATACCACTTTCCATCAGGTGGGCCGTTGGCTTGTTTGTCATTTTAAGTTGCATTTAAAAAAACAACTAGCAAAACTTCCCTTATTGAGAAGATTCATGTTCAGCAGTGGACAGTTAAAGGCTGACATGATGATGATGATAATGAGCTTTATTGCTAAAGCAAACTATTAGTGCCAGCTACTTTTTCTTCTATATTTTAATAATTTATTTTCTTATTGTTTTTCTTGTCCATGACATGTTAAGAAACAAATATGTACTTGTGAAATGAGATTTTTCCTGTAGCCGTACATTATTAAATAGAGCTACTTATGCAGATAACAGCCTCTCCTTTGATCTCTTCCCTCATCCCAGGTAATGTGACTTTTCAACCGATTTCAAAATAGGACGAGGTTCTCAATCTTGTTGTATTTTTTTTATGTTTATAACAAACTTATTCTTCAGTCCTTTGAATAATTCTTTTTTTTTATCAGACAGAATATATTTTCAGATTCGTCCCATAGAAGTTTTATCAAATTCATTAGTTTAGCTTTTAAATCAATATAACTGGTTTTAACGTAATTTTTTTAGGTTTGGAACATAATTTTAAGCAAGCGTAGTATTGGAAAAGATTACAAGAGACTACAGCAGGAAGTTCTTTCAAAAAAGAATAAAAAGGTATTGCTGGCGTTCATAGGCTACGGTAACCGCTTACCATTTGGTGGGCCGCATGCTTGCTACGCTATGCTAGGCAACTCAGTGGTATAAAAAAAAAGGGTCGATCTGGGGCTAGGTAGAGTGACGACATATGTAGGGTTGCTGGTTGTAACTGGTAGGGAAGAGTCGAAGATCGTGTCCGGTCTATGTCCAACAGTGGACTGCAGACTAGCCTTCATGCTAATGGTAAAATATTGTCAATAAATTCTACTCTTTTAGAATTTTAGCTTTCGTACTTTAATTAGTATGTTTTATCACAGTTCTATCTTACAAATTTACCTAACTCTAATGAACTTAATCGAGCCTTACACGATCGCAAACCACATTTTGTGATAAGAAAACCTGACCCACAAATGAACCTAGCCTCTAATCCATTCGTTACATATTAAATTCTATTAGTTCATAGGGACATACGAGTTGAATATATCGGTTACGAAATGTGTATCAAGTGTGAGGTGGTCGTGGAGCGTGGACATTTATATACTGCGCGCGCGCAGGGTTCGTCACACGTGCTCTTACCATTCGACGTGCGCACGCGACAGTCATGATCGCTAAGGTACCTTGACAGTTGTATATAGTCCGTTTCAATAGAATTTAATGCAAATATAATTTTATATAAAAATATAATAGAAAGATAATAACGAATTTTGTTGAAATTGTCACAGAAATACTTTTAATGAAATCAGCGATAAATTTAAATTCAATTCATTCAATCAATTAATCGATTAAAAATATTGATTTTCTCTAATTAATTTATGTGATAAAAATTTAAAAATTGTATTAAATTGTATAAATATTCTTAAGTACCGAGAGATATGGCTGCAAATCCTGACGAAACAAATTTTTGACAGGATTTGCAACCATATCTCATTTAATATTACTCTTAATAAGATCTGCGAATGCAATGTTGTGATTATTAAATGTATTAAAAAAAATCACTAATTTGGTAAACTGAAATTTATATATTTATAAGTATTATATTGTATTATAGTATTATTTATAAATATTTTATTTTGTCTAAGGCCTGCAAAAAACGCTAATATTTATTTGTATTTTTATATACTTGTTTTTTTTTGCAGTTATTTATGTTATGCTGCGCGTGCGCCGCCGCGGTGGCTGCGCCCGGCATCTACGGAGGCGTCGGCATTGCGTCGCCCTACGCACCCGCCATTGCCGCGCCGGCCTACGCAGCGTCGTATGCCCCAGCCATCGCCGCCCCAGCCATTGCGCACGCGGTGGCCGCACCAGCGTACGCAGCTCCATTTGTCAAAGCAGTCGCTGCTCCCGTAAGTGTCTTTTCAATTACACTTCATTAATTTTTTTTTTTTAAATTAGTAATGCCCTTGGGTGACCCTGTCAATTATTCTATATTTTATAAGTCGTTAACTGTCCACGGCTTTTCCCAAAAGGGGAGTTTTGCCAGTAGTTGCCACGCTTGGGAAGCAGATTGGCAACTGCAGTTGAACTTTAATAATGTTTTCGAAATCTTTACTGTATATTTTCCAAATTTTACAAAAAAAGAAATCCGATTTCAATCTTAATAAAAAATAGGAATAATAGAATAGCGTTCATGGTTCCCAACCATGAACACTTGATTACATCTTTTATCTTTTAAATTAAAGAAAGTACAAAATGAATGATTCGCCTATAATAAAAATACAAATAATGCAGTTGAATTAAGATAAATTTCTTTTACAATAATGTCTCTGTACGTCTAATGCAATGTACAATGTATACACTGAGAGCGTTGTAGCTTTTATAGGTAACCCAAAGATCGTGAGTTTGAACCTGGGTGACATAAAAAACTTTTCGTGTAATTTTGAATTTTCGACTAAATCTTTGGTGATGGAAAACACCGATTCAAGTGACGTCGGTAGATTCGCCGTGAAATGTTTAAAATTGACTATTTCCCTCTTATAAATAGGTGGTACGAGCTGAACCAGTGGACCCCAACCCGGCCTATAGTTTCTCGTACGGCGTATCAGATCCTGCCACGGGTGACCAAAAGGACGCCTCCGAGACCTTGCAGAATGGTGTTGTGCAGGGTTCGTACAGCTTAGTGGAGCCTGATGGCCACCTGAGGAGGGTGACGTACACTGCTGACAAGATTAACGGCTTCAACGCCGTCGTGGAGAGGACCGGAGGTGCTCATGGAGTAAGTACTTAATATATATTAATATAATATATATTTCAACGCGTTAATTCTGATCTGGAATTACTAGTCCTATTTGAAAAACTTGAGAAATCTATATATTGAGGAATATTATAAGCTTTTCAACACAACGATATGAACAATATAACTACATACAACTAGTAAAATGTAATTTAAAAATGTTATATATTTGTAGTATACATTTGTATTTAGTATATATTTATCATATTTCGAGATATAGTGTTATTATCATTATTATCATCGCCTTAACCTTTCCCCATAGACTACTGTAAGAAATTATATTGAGCCATCTGCATCCATTGACTCTCTGTAATGCATTTGAGGTCGTCACTCCATCTAGTGGGGGTGGGGCGGTTATCCTATACTTCGTTTGCCCATACGGGGTCGCCACTCAAGAACCTTTCCAGCCTATTGCCACTTCAGCACTTCAGCGCTACTTATACTTCGGGCTACATGTGTTACTTTGTTTCTTATGAGGATATTCTCATTTCGGATTTTGTAGCGTAACGCTATAGTGTTATATCTACCGTAGAGATAAAGAATCGCTTGTGAAATTATGTATTATAAGTTAGGTTTTTCAAATATCAACGAGAGCATAAATTGTTCCCACTATAGATAAGGTTTCTACTTGGGTACCTACAAATATTTTTTTATTAAAATTTAACTACTATCTCAACTAATCTTGAATGACAATTATGTTCTAAGATGTTGTTACATACAATGTTAAATAATATCTATTCACTCTAGCTTTAAAGGACTCCATGTGAAAGTGATCTGGAATTACAGACGTTGTAAAAAGCTCCCTAATTGGAAGCAATTATAGAGGATAATGATGCCTTCGTATATTAAATAAGTATAAAATAATAACTAATGATAATCATGAATTATCACTTATAACTCTCCAGTAGAAGATAGGTTTGTCATCAACATGCTGAAGGATAAAAAAATGGCGTGGTTTTATTACTACACCTATGTTACAACACAACATAGTACTGCACCTCTAATTATTAGGTACATGCCATAACGGTCCATTGAACATAACGTCCTAATTATGTGCACTGCTCTCTCTCTCTCTAAGAAGGATGAAAATAGAATGGTAAACTCGTCTGCGGTATACACTGGCGAGGCTGAATATACACTCAAGGTATATACTGAACCGCCTTCATGCTTACTTATCATTCCTTATTGGTCACTGTCACCGGTGAAGTGATTTGCGTTAACGGTCCATCGTGATATCAGCAGTTAACCATGATGATTTTCAGCAGGGACCGTGTGGAGATCAATTTGACGGGGTATATTAATTAGTTAGAAATGGGAGAGAGAGAGAGAGAGAGAGAGAGAGAGAGAGAGAGAGGAGGATACTAGTTTACTATTGTCACATTAGCTAGGCAAATTAAGTGATATATCGCAAATGTCTTCTTTTGCTCTGGAGTATTGTTTTGTTCCTTTAGTCGCCTTTTATGACATTCTAGATAGGAAAGAGTAGTGTTATGCGACTGCGTTAGGTTGACTGGAAGAGATAAGTTCACCTTTGCTAACATTGTCATTAACTTATTGTTGTTACTGTATGTTTTAGTGCAATAAAGAATATATATAATCTTTGATTTTGACCAACAGGTGGCAGCACCGGTAGCGGTAGCAGCTCCCATAGCTAAGGTGGTAGCGCCGGCACCAGTGGCAGTCGCCGCGCCTGTTGCAAGATACACGCTACCAGCCGTCGGCGTTGCACACCCCTGGGGTTAGCCCCAACAATGACCTTTAGCTTGCTGTATTAATGACCGGGGTAAATTCTACGGACGACTGTACGCTTTGTGAAAGATACAGTGCTAGGTTAAGCAAAATTATGAAATAGTCAATTGTTTGCATCTATTTTCTTGATGTCAGATTAATTTCCTATGTTATATATGAATAACCTGGCGCTGATAGAGGCATGGTTTTAATATTGTTCCTTTTGACCAGTCGTTATGATTTATTTTAGGACAATGTGCCTTTCGGAACAGTATTTAAAGCTATAATAAAGAATGGCCAAGTATGTATTAACATTTAGTTTTGGTTAATGCTATTTATATCGTTAACTATAACTTCTCGAAGTGTTTAATAGTTTAGAATTTGTTTTGTAGCGAGGAAATGTTTCGGACAGTTAGTTAGTTGGGGTGGTTTTTGTTGAGTATTATAAAAATATGTTTTGATATTTACCTCGTTTGTCAATACAGCTCTATACTGAAACTAGCCTGGATCAGATTGATGAATATAAAATGTTTATTTAAATAAATACTTAGTACTACTTTGACTGTTGCCTACGGACTTGATCTTGACGTATTTACTTATGTACCTATATGTAAATATAATGTGTAGTTGTTAACAAATAAAACCAATAAATGCAAGTTTTGCGGTATATTTCTTTATGTTTTTATTTTCAATCCGTATATTTATATATTAAGTAAAATTAATTGGGCCAACATTTTGGCTATAGTGCTGAATGGTAATGCTTGAGGTATTCTATGATATCCATGGTGCTGTTCATGATTATTGGCAGCGGTTACAATTTTTGCATCAGGTAGGCTGTTAGCTTGTCAGCCATTCACTTACTAGGCATCATAATAAATTAATATTAAATTTACGAATGATATAATACATATATGAATGGTAAAAAGTCTACCAGAGCTTTAGGACAAAAGTGGTCTTTGACTACGTCTGTATCCTGCACTTGTTTCTATTGCCAAATAGAAGAAAATGGAATAGAAATAATTATTATTCAAAGAGACTTGTTAACAAGCTCTTTTAAATTGTCATTTCTTTCTACTGCTGGGTTCGGAATATTGTTATCTGCTAAGAAGTACTCGCAAGAAACTCAACAGTTATTCTTTTCAATTTATTTATACATACATACATATCTGTCACGCCTGTCTCCCATTAGGGTAGGCAGAAACAATGGAACGCCAAATGCTTCGATTCAAACAAACCTCTTTCGCTTCTTCCACATTCATCAATCTTTTCATATACGCTCGCCGGTTACGGGTACATGGTACAATTTATTTATATACAAGATAATTTTACATTTATATAGATACTGTGATTAACAAACACTGAGTTCTATTTATATGTATTCTTTAATGTAAAATAAACAAGCAAACATAAGCAGACCAGTTCCCCATAAGTGGAAGGGTTTGATATAGCAGAAAAAACTGGGTATGTAGGCATAATATCTGAGTTATTATATTATAGTATTACTATACTGATGTGGGAACCATAGGCATTTTGTTATTATTAATCATAATAATACCTTGAGTCAGGCTCGCGCTCCCTTCACAGTAGCTCAAGACTCAGTAGATTAAGACTCATGAATTGATTCTAAAACTAGTTAAGCTTTTTCTATTATTACACGTAAGTTAAACCGGTAGATATTATATTAAAATATAACATTTAACAATAATACCTATTGCACAGACCATAAGGTCTGTTCATGTCTGTAGGTGACTGTTACCAATTATCGTAGTGATGGATTGTCAGTTTATTTAACTTTAAAAAAGTGATCACCTTACTATACAGAATGTTACAATCTAACCCCAAGAAAAACGGTCTGAATGTAAATTTAATGTCGCACCTTTTATACTAATTAATTAATCATTGTTTTACTCAACTTCAAAAAAGATAGTTCTGTTCAAATACTAACTCACATGATTTATATTTCTGCTGAGTGCCTATTCATCCATATCCTGTTTTATCACTCCCTTCAAACGAAGACATAGCATTAACATGTCGTGTAACTTAATAAATTCGCAAACTGCAAATCAATATAATAATTACGATTCAATCTAAACAATAAAGACCATCAGAAAGAGAATTTATATCTTTTTAAAAGGATGACAACGCATTGGCGTCTACCCTGATAACGTTAGTTTCCATGGGCTGCGGTGATCACTTATCATCAAGTGAACTGCACGCTGGTTTGTTCCCTTTTCACATAAAAAAAATGTTAAGATTTTCTTCTTATTTAATGAATTTAATTAATTTTTGTATGATTAATATGATAATGCAAATTTTTGTTAATTTATTAAATGTAAATCAAAATTGTTGCATGATAAATCTATTTAAAAACGAGTAATTATTAAGTAATTAAATATAATGTAACATCTAAATTGACATTAATTCTTCTACATTAGCTACCTATTCATTAAATTTAGTTTCACCCAAAGAGGATTCATGTACTTACTCTTCATAAGAACATTGTAACATATTGTAACTATATTATATACATGAACGCATTATAATAAATTTAAAAAAAAATATAAAGAAAAATAAATTATGTTTTAAGATAAGGAAAAACCATTTTTCCTGCATCTGTATTGTGAAATGTAATCTAAAATGTTATTTTTAACAAACACCTTTAATGGAATCTAATTAATTGTCACCTGTCCGACGGTTTATAAACGAATATCATGTGTTCGAAACGGGATTCCGTCGAAGTGTACGGAAAAACTAGTTTCATTTCTATGACCTGCTCTTTTAGATCGGATTGGGTAACGTCCGGAGAAGTATGAGCTTATATGGTCGTTTGTAGGTCTATATTAGTATGCCTTAATTATAAAGGTCAGTATAAAGTCTAACCTAGTTACAGCAGTAGGTAAACGGTCTAAACTCTCCACACTGATCAGTGACGTAAGTATTTAGTATATTTCCTAATAAACCACTTTCAAATAACAATATTACATATATGTCACGCAATAAAAAAATATATATACTTAATCATAAAATAATATTATTATTTTATAATTAAGTTATCTTATAATATTTTTAATTCGATCAAACTTAATTATAAGTATTTTTGAGTAGTTATTTTTAATAGTTTTCCATAACTAACTTAACAGCTAGAGGCACTGTCTTAGTACGACTATGGGTTGTTAAACATTTTTTGTCATTTATCGAGCTAATTTGTTTTTTTTACATATACATATATCCATTTTTAAACGTAGAACATTCTCTTAACTTTTTAAGGGAGTGTTTTATCAAAGTATCTAAATAATTTCAAACTTACTCCGTATATACTCTAAGCATGGGTAATATGGATACCGAGGGGGAAAAGGGATTGTTAGTAATGGAAACTGAGAATCCCATTGCTAGCAATATACCCAACCAGGTCGAGCTCCTCGCGGTTCCCCCTGGAAACTATCATGGTTAATTCCTGATGAATTCATCATGATGGGCTAACTGGTCTGTTTTCATTCTCATCTATCACCCTTCACTGGTGCTCCGCCAGCGTATCCTGTTAGCGCAGGCGGGATTACCATATCATTTTCACCCATAAAAAAAAATATGGATACCGATTTGATACCTGTATATTGGATTCCTCTGGATATTGATGGCAGAAAAAAGGTCATCACCCTTTTAGATATCGTCTATATCGGTCGGATATCTATTTTCAAATATGTTAAAAGTCTGTTATCTAATATTATTTTTTGGATAATAGAGTTAACATATTCGTTATTGGACCAATATATAGATATTGTAACTGAAATATATAGATATTGCTATATATTACTCATCCCTAATATACGGACTCTAATTCCAAATGTAATAAACAGAGGTATTAGTCGTCATTCATTCAACATGGGGTCTTTTACAGCTAGATTAAATAGCATTATTTGAGTTTGCGTGTAACTCCTTAGACCTTTATATCACTTAAGATCATGTTTTTTTATGCAACTTAAAATGGCAAACAAGCTGACGGTCCACCTGATGGAAAGTGGTAACCGTCGCCTATAGATATGAGCAGTACCATGGACATAACAGAAAACACTGTTTCGTCTATGATACCCTCCCATGCGTTGCCATTTCTAAGGACTCGGGTGTTATTCCTCTGTACCCTGTAAATTTACTGCCATATTCCACTCTTCAAATCGAAACACAGAGTGATTTTAGTCAAAGGCGTTCAAATTTAGTATAAAAAATCTAACATTACAATATCGGGGGGAAAGGGATTGTTAGTATTGGGGTCAAAATAGCCCTATTACTAGCAAATATACCCTGTCAGATCGACCTTCACGTGGTTCCCCCTGGAAACCATCGTGACTAATTCTAGTTTAATTCGTCAGGATGGGCGAACTGACCTACTTTCATCTTCATCTGTCATCCCTCACTGGTGCCCCGCCAGTGTATACCAATAGCGCAGACGGGGTTACCATACCATTATCACCCATTAAAAAAAAGAACATTACAATATCCATCAAGAATTACATACACACATCTTTTTTTCTGATATAAATAAAAACCTACTAACTACTATTATACGTTTCCTTCTTGTGGTGGACACCTTATTAGACTTTTAATTACCAACATTACGTTCTCATTCAATTTTGCAATCATAAACAGTTTCTCTGTACAAATCAAATATTAAAAATGCCCGCCAATCAAGTAAATAGCTGTATTTTATTGAGCCCATACTTATTTAGCAGGTATCTAGTGTTGATCACATATGGTGTTCGGATGGCAATCAATCACTTGACAAATTGACCACACGAATAAATTATCCTCGTAATTTGTCACAAAGTTACAGTCTGTTAAAGAAACTGTTATTTTCAATGAAATCTTTATTTGGCAAGTGATTGGGAGGATCTAAATCTATCTTACGATTCAAGTAATATTTATTTGCTTTTGTACATTCAATATAATATAACAGATACAGTTTTTTTTTATAAAACTGTTTATCCTGATTGACTATCTATCAACACACAGGCATAACTATTGTCTAGATCATTGAAAATTGAAACATAAGATTGTTTTATATCGTAAGCATTTGCTAAGAAAGGCTATTTGAAAAGTGAAGGGGGATGGAAGTTAGCGCGATATCACGCGTGCATATCTGCGGGCAATAGCTAGGATAATATAATTAGCACATTGTAAGTAATAGTACTAAAGTACTTATAGTATAAAATACTGGTACTATTCCTTATTTGTATGTACTTGTATGTACATAAATTTTTTATAGTCCAAACTTCTGTGCAATGCACACAAGGTTGTGATTATAGAACGGTAACACAGGGGTAATTAATAAATATAGAATAGTAAAAGGGTTTACCATGGCGTGGCACCAGTGGGAAATGAGAGATAAGGATGAAAGCAGATCAGATCTGCCTATCGTGACGAATTCCACAAGAATTAGGCACGATGGTTTCCAGAGGAAACCGTTTGGACATCGATCTGATATACCGTCGGCGAATACGAATAGTGTCGGCGGAGTTACCATTGTATATTTATCTATTAAAAAAAATACTTCAAATAAAACAAAATAATCTATTTTTAAAACTTTATTACAAAAAATAATCCTAAGTTGTTGTGTGTTATGTCTATAACTGACTCTAGAGATTGACATCATAGAATACCTTGAAATCAGATAGGTATCCGATTTTGCTGTGCCCACTTCACTATCGGCCGGACTATGTGATCCGCCCTCGGATGAGCTCGGGGACCTGCGACAAAATTCTTATAATAAAAACATTGCTACATTTTAAGTATTTTTTATAATAAAGTTCAAGCAACCAAGCCCACCCTTTTTACTATTCCCTCTGGTGAAGACGTGTAAAGATTATACTAATTTGCATATAAACTGGGGAATTCCCAAATTCTTTCTTTTATCTCACATAGAAAGAATAATTCGAATATTTTGAAACTTAGAAGGTCAAAGAAGTTGATGGCCCATTTGATGTTGTTGTTGTCCATAGAAAGTCATAAACAGTATATCTATTAATAATATATATATATATAACAGTATATCTATTAATAATATGTTTTTTTCTACTTACAATATACACTTCTTCTATATATAGAGTAATAACTATATATTACCATTGTTTTTTTTTTGGATAAGTGAAAATGGTATGGTACCCCGCCTGCGCTAACGGGATACGCTGGCGGAGCACCAGTGAAGGGTGATAGATGAGAATGAAAACAGGCCAGTTAGCCCATCATGATGAATTCATCAGGAATTTACCATGATAGTTTCCAGGGGGAACCGCGTGGAGGTCGACCTGGTTGGGTATATTGCTAGCAATGAGATTTTAGTCTCCATTACTAACAATCCCTTTCCCCCCTGGTATCACTATTCACACATTACTAAAAAAGTCGTCTGTTTTTGGCAAAGTATTTGTTTTTTTTCAAAGGAAACTCAAGTTCCCTTAAAATGGAGCCTAATATTCGTTGCTTATGGGATACATCGCACATTGGTGGATATTTGTTTGTTTTAATTGTTATAGTGTTAATAGATTGAGTTTATTTTGTTTGTGTTGAGACATTCTATTTGGAAGTAAGTATATAACCTAAGCGAAGATAGCATATCAAAAATCACAAAAGTGCTACAAGGAACCAGGCAACGAGCGTCAAGTTTTTTTTTTCTACCAGTATCAATAGATATAATTTTCATATCGTTCTCAGTGGAGCAGGAGGATGGGATTAGAGCAATTATAGGTTTAATGAGGATAGCGCTTCCGCGCTTTTCATGTGGTATTTCTTCCACTGGAGACATTCCGGCAATTTTCGGTCTGAGTGCCTGTTTATCTCTATATGTCTCTTGTACACACGAGATGTTACATTGCGTTGTTCGGCATAGATCGGCTAGAAGTGTGGATTTATTTTAAGAGAATCCATCGATATCGATATTGTTTCTTTCAATAGAACTTGATGAAAAGGCAACTAAGTTTTGTTGAAATTATCACGGAAACACTCTACTTATAAATACGAATCCTAACAAATTTAAACATTCAATCTAGTTATTATAAACATAAGTATTGTTGGTAATTCTTTTGGATATTCGAGTAGCTATAATATTTCTTGCCTCTTGAACATAGGCGTGGCACAACTCAGAACGCGAGACCCGAGCGAATACAGAAAACTTTGACTCCTAACAGTCCGACCGGGAATCGAATTCGGGATTTCATTTACGTAAAGCAATATGCCATTTATGTCACAGTGGTCGTCAATTATGTGTTTTAAACAGACCTTTGAGCAGCGCAAGCGCATCGGCGAGGTCGGCGGCGGCGCGCGGCTTTCCTGCTGCAGCCGCTTGGGCACACCCGCAAGCTGCGCCGCGTAGGCCCTCCCACATCTCCGGCCCACCGTCAAGTCTGCCGGCTCACAATTATTATTTAACTGATCTGGAGGGCCACTATTGGAATGTTTCCAGGGAGACCAAGTGCATGTCAACCTGGCAGGGCGGGAGGGAGGAAGGATTGTTATTAATGCGGACTACCAGTACTATTGCTAGCAATATACCCCGTCAGGTCGACCTCCACGTGGTCCCAGTGGAAATCATCGTGTTGAATTCCAGGTGTATTTATCACGATGGGCTAACTGACCTGCTTTTTTATTTTCATTCATCATCCCTCATTGGTGCCCCGACGATGTATACTGATAGCGCAGGCAGGATTATTTCATTATCATCCTAGTATTAAAGTGTTACATTTCACAGTCATGTTTTATCCTTTATCTTTAGTCAGCTACTCGAAGGCAAAAACAAGAGCAGGACTGAAGTATCCATGACATTACCTGTCTAACATGTGAAACGCCTTAGCAGCCACCAGGAACTGTCCCATGCGGTAGCTGTCATTCGCCACTAGTTGCAGCAACGCGAAGCTGTCCGGAGTACCGGCCGTCTGCGTTTAAATTACAAAGATATTACACCTCACTGTAGAGCTTGCGGTTAGGAATATGCAATCAAAAGCATTAACATCCTTTTACTGTATGAAAGAAATAGAATTTTTTCGCACACATACAATAGAGTCTCCCATATAAATTTGTATATATATAAGCTTCCTTTTATAGATACTAAGGCTCTAGGATAAAGTTTCTCAATATTGTAGCGTCCCCAAGAGCAGAATGGGATTACCAAAAAAAGTTGCGATATGGCTTTTTTATAGTCGGTATGTATTATATATTATGTCTATGCAACGGGGGAAAGGGATTATTAGAAAATGGGTTTTAACAGGTGGTGCCCCGCCAGCGTGTACCGATAGCGCGGGCGGGGTTACCATTCCGCTATCACTTATTAAAAAAAATGTCTCTGCTATTGCTGACATCCACAAGCCTACTCAAAGTTTCCATGGATCGAATCATCTGCTCTTTGTCTTTTCAGAATTATAAAAATCAAAGTAAGGAATAACCATTCAATCTTCTATCTTTATGATTTTTAGACAATTAGGTGAAAAATATACTGGTACCTTCACACAAATCTCCCAAGCGAGATGCGCGTCCTTGTTCATAACGTGGCACCGGCACAGGCATGCCAAGTATGTGAAGGAGCCGCGGATACTCTCATCCTGAATGCCTAGGAGACATTCTTCTGCTTCGCGATAGAAACCCGTTGCTACTTTGGCCTAATATATAAAAACAAACAATTATGTCAACAAGTATACTCGGAATTAGGTATGTAAGAACTGCTTGTTTTTTTTTATGATTTCTAGAATGACAAAGCTAACAGCCCATTTAATAATCGTCGCTTATAAACATAAACATATACGGTATATATATGGTGCCCATGGCACCCTTCATACGTTGCAATTTCTGAGGACTATAGTGACTATAGTGACTATAGGCCTTCGTATCCTGTATTGTCACTACCATATCCCACTCTCTAAACTGAAAAACAGAATTTTCCACAACTTTTATGGTGCGAACCTGTGCCTATCTCTACGTGAAGTTTCTAAAATCTGTGCTCGATTACGTCATGTAAAGAAGGTTTGCATAAACTGTCACGTTGGGGGGGAATGAGATAGTTAGTAATTGGGCCCTCATTGCTAGCAATTTACTATCAGGTTGCGGCTCCCCCTGGAAGCTATCGTGGCTAATTCTTGTCGAATTTGTTACGATGAGCCAATTGACCTTTATTTACCCTCATCCATCATCTTTCACTGGTGCCCTGCTCGCGTATACTGTTAGCGCTGGGAGGATTACCACTCCATTATCAGTGTTTTGCTCTTTTTAGGGCAAAGCAAAAAGCTGAGTTGTGGCCATTTTGCATTACTGTGGCACACGCATGAAGAAAAATTTTTTATTATGCATTCTGATTTTGTTTTTGGTTTTTTTTTTAATCTTTTGTACATGTATAGTTTTTTATCTTTTTTCACTTTGCTTTTGTATCTTTTGCTGTTTGTGTGCTGTAAGTGATGCAAATAAATTATCTATCTATCTATCTATTATCATAAAAAAAACTGATTTATTAAATTAAACAAACCTGTGCATAATTGAAGTTGAACGTATCGTCGTTAACGAAGAAACTCTTGATGGAGTTGAGGTAGACGAGCACCTCCTCAAACTGCGACGCGAGGAAGTACGAGGACGCCATGCACTGGCGGCCAGGTATCGTGTCACATTCCGACGCGGAACTACCCACCAGGTGGAAGCTCTGCTGTGCCAGTTTCATCTGTTCTTCCTGATAGTGACAATACAGAGAGAATAGAGATTTTTTTATACCACTGAGGTGGCAAACAAGCTTACGGCCTACCTAAGTAAGTAAGTAAGTAAGTGGTTACCGTAGCCTATGATTACCTGCAATACCAGAAGTATTACGCGTGCATTGCCGACCCTGAAGAAACCTCTTTACCCTTTTTTGAAGAACCTCATGCTGTAGGCCCTTGGGAAAATCACGGCAGGAAGTTTATTCCACAACCTGAGTGTTCGTGGGAGGAAACATCTCTATATGAGGATGAACTCTCTGTCGACGGCGAGCCGTATGCTCAGCTAACTGACCCCATTGCCCAGATTTATTACGGAAAGAATTGTAGACGACAAATTTCTTAACCACTTTTGTATAATACTTACGGAAGTTGCCCAAGGTAGTCATATCTAAAGGTATTTAAAAAAGTGCTTGGCAGAATTATTTTACCACCATAACCATAGCACTATGATAGCATTACCGTCTTGGAGGCGAATAAATTTTTATAAAAGGGGATGTTCGTCACTTTTGCTAGCAATAAACCCTATCAGGTCGACTTCCGCGGGCCCTCCCTGGAAACCATTGTAGTTAATTCTCGATGAATTAATCAAGATAGGTTAACTGACCTATATTCTTTCTCACTTTCCTTATTGATACCCCACCAGCGTATATGGCAGGCGGCGTTACCGTTTTATTATCATTAATACTCACATCCCCGGTGTCGTTGTAGAGACGCACGGCGACGACGGCCCTCAGTATGTAGTGGAGCGGTGAAGTGGGCTGTAGTGGTTCGAGCAGTGCTCGAGCTTCCAGAGGTTCCCGTGTCCGCAGCCTGTAGCCGGCTAAGTTGAGGCGTGCCTCGGGCACCACGTCCACCATTTCGGGCAACACCTAAAAATTTTTATTTCTATTAATAATATTAAACAGCTGTTAATAGGACGAAGTTTAACTTATCAGAAGTCAGCACCATTATGTGTTCGAATTCCGTTCTGGTCAGTTCTTTTTCCTATCATCTTAATTTTTGGCATTCGAATTATACGTTAGTTTTTGTGATAATGTAGTGCTATTTGATGGTGTCAAGAGTTTGAGGTTAGACTATCGAACTACATACTGGATACATAGCTACTTTATATTTTATATTGTAGTTGACCTATTTCAGCAAATTTTTTCCCAAAAAATGCAATGATAATTTAAAGTGTGCGACTACTTTTTAATTTTTGGCATTGCTCACCTTCAAAGCTCCTTCTCCATTCCTGAACACGACTAGATTGTGTTTGACCAAGTCCTGACCGAATGTGTGCTGTTCAGACGATATTTGTTTCAGTTCGTTTTCTGCTGCTTTGCCATTGTACAATCTGGAAATAAGCAACATAGGTTGATAGGTCTCGTTCATCTATGTTACATTAAATCTTGGCTTATAGAGTTCGTGGCCTGGCATCGGCTATAGTGCTATAATTAAGAGGTCCAACACTGTGGAGTTTTAGTGCGAAAAAATCGCACAGTAACTGCTTGTTCTCATGAATGCGCTTTTTCATAAATCTAAAGCATGTTATAATAGAACTTAACGAAAATATAAACAAACAAACAATTGTCGACCGAGACAGTCCACTGATTCTAGTAACTGCAAATATTTCTTGATTAATCGATTGAATGTTTCGATTTGTTATTCGATTGTTAATGTAGCAAATTCAACTATTGAAATATACCTGAACAAGTTGCACGCCTTCAAGTTGCCAGCGACGGTGGAAGTGGGGTGTTGTGCGAGGTACACCCCGAGCACCTCCTGCGACACGTCGTAGTAATCTAGCTTGTAGTAGCACAGTGCTACGTACACGTTCAGGGCCATGTATGTACTGGAAATAGTCATTTAGCTGGAAAATGTTACAGTAAGGCAATGGACACATGTCCCGTACAGCCGTAAGCAAAGACTGCGGTTTTCATACTGCGTAATACTTTGTCAGTTACGTATCTCTGTGGGTAGCTCACCGCGGGGTGGAATAACGCGATTTTCAAGTTTGGATTATTTCACATGTCACAAGTGAAATTACATAGGACATGCCAAATCATACGTGACTGTCATCATCAACATCATCATATCGGCTATTAATTGTCCACTGCTGAATAGGTCTTCTTCATAGAAGAGGAATTTTGCTCACTTCACCACGCTTGGCAGGCGAGTTGGCAAGCGTAGTTTTTTTTTATGAGTGAAGATGGAATGGTAACCCCGCCTGCGCTATCGGTACACGCCGACGGGGCACCAGTAAAAGGTGACAGGTGAGGATGATGGTATGTCAGTTGGCCCATAATGACCAATTGAAAAAAAAATTTACCACTATGGTTTCCAGGGCAAACCGCGTGGAGGTCGATTCCCCCCTGGCAACCGTAGTTAGCCTTTGGTGATTTTTTAAGACCCTGTTGCCCACCCCTTGACCATTAAGTTCTCTTAGTAGCCTCTAACGACACACATGGGAAAAAGAAGGGGTGGCCCAATCTATGGCGGGACCACAGGGCTAATACGTGACTGTGTTGTTTGTAAATGGTGGAATCTTTGCATACCTACGCACACACGGTGGTGAGTGGCTTGTGTCAACTACATTTTTTAAAATTAACCTCGATCTAAATCAGTGATTTAACCATTGGTATATTTAAGATTATTTTTCAAGGAGGGGAGTGGGAGGCTGCCTCCTTACAAAAGATACGGTTTGACCCCCCCTCCCCCAAATACACCATGGACCCAACTTATTGGTACACAGTCATTGGCTACGTCTAATCTACGATTATCACAACCAAAATAATTTATTTACTTATTACAAAAACTAATTGAAAAAAATATTTAATAATACTTTAATTATATAGTCTGATTTACTAGTTCGAATAATGTTCTACCTACTTTTCAATGGGCGAATGATGTAACTACTTTGTCTAATTAATTATAGCGAGTTAATTTCTATTAATATAAATAAACTTATGATAATCATTACCCTGAAGTGTGACATAAAATTTTAATCCAATCCATGTCGTTTCGTTCATATCTTTTGTATCTGTAATAGTTGAATAAAGTCTAGGTATATTTTAACTAAAATAACTTCATAAATTCTCTTGCGTTTTTACGTCCAACTTACTGGACCTATTTGAATAAAATAGCTTGCATTAGCGTTGGTAATCTATCTACATAACCAGTGATTATTTGAACCTCTTCAAATACTAATGAAAATAAAATAAATATTTGTGTTGTGCTGGGATCGAACCCTTGAGCATCAATGGAGAAAAAGGGATTGTCAGTAATGGGGTCTAGCAGCCCCCATTGTTAGCAATATACCCTGTCAGGTCGACCTCTACGCGGTTCCCTCTGGAAACCATCGTGGTAAATTCTTGAATTAATCACGATGGGCTAACTGACCTGCAGTCATTCTCACCTAACATCCTTCACTGGTGTCCCGCCAGTGTATACTAATAGCACAAGCGGGGCTGCCATTTCATTATCACCCTTTTAACCCATGATCATCGGAAGGTGAGACGGTGTAGTTAACTGCAAGAAGCAAGTTTATTTTCGAAGTATACATTACCGTCTATCCAATAAGAGTTTCTTGTAAACGTCTATAGCTTCTTGGTAGTGGGCGCGCAGGTAATGAACCGAGGCCAGGCTGAGCTGGTCTTCGGGTACGTCGCGAAGGGCTGCGTGGGCGCGCATCAGGGAATCCTCGTCGCCCAGCTTGTGTGACAGGTGGAATTGCAGCCGCGTCTGATAGAAAACAAACTTTGATTATATAGATAGAGTGTAGAGTATATCCACAGAAACAGGTTAATATTTTTATCAACGATGCATGAGTAGGGCTACCATAACACAGCAAAGTCTTCTTCAAACTCTAGTTTAAACTTCAAAAACTAGTTTTGGCGTGAAAAAGTACCAAACATCCCTACAAACCAAATAGAATTTATTTTACCTTCAATGCACATTTCGGTGCTTCTTCTACCGCTTGCTGGGACTCCTTATACATACCTGCAAAAAATATTGTTTTATCGAGAAGTCGATTGTGATTTTGAGCATTTGGTGTAAATATCGTATCAAACATGCAATAATAAGTATCACACAATGACACCAATTGCCTGGTCCTCATGCTAAAATACTTCGTGCTTAGATTATATAGAATGTCTCCATGCAAATGCTTTGAGAAATGCGGGTCAACTTTTTCATACAATTTTGCGTGATTCTTTTATATCTTCTATATTTATTTTATCTTATAATTTCTGCAACTTTTTAATGCGTAAATACTTATTTTATTTAATTAATAATACGTAAAAATACATTGCATGCGTAAGTATATAGAATACTGTTAAAATAAAAAAAGGAGTCAGCTATTTGTCAAATTAGCTGACTCGTTTTTTTAAAACAAAAAGTTAATTCGTTTTTGAGGCTCGAAACTCTATTCTATATAATCTAAGGCTTTATGAGAAACCAGGCAACGAACATTTAGGGACATAACCCAGAACACACAGACCCCAGCCTATTTAGAAAAGTTCGTTTAAATTGACCTGTAGCAATAAACTGTATTGCGGAGCGATTTCGGCGTAGAATGGGCTACCCTTTTTTCCCGTGGGTGTTGTAAGAGGCGACTAAGAGAACTTAAGGGTCAAAGGACGGGCAGCAGCGTCCCTCTTGAAACATCACCAAAGTTTAACTGCAGTTAGCCCGTCTGCCAAGCGTGGCGGCTTCTGGCAAAACTCCTCATAAGGGGAAGCCTATGTTCAGCAGTGGACAGTCAATGGCAAAAAAATTGGCATCAAATATTGATGATGAATAAATTGTAAACATTGGGAATGACAAATGAAGTGAAACGAACTTTGAAAACTAAAATGAGTTCATAAGGATAGTAGGACATTAACACCAGTTTACTACGCTGCCACCGTAACGAAATGGTCCAGTCATTGATTTTATTTGTTACAGGATCTTACTAATATAATAAAATTGTAACTGGATGATCTGTCTGTACATGGAAGATACTTAAAAAAGTGATGTAATAAGCAATAGAAACCAAAGCAATAATTTTTAGAAATTTTGTCTGTCAGTATGTTCATTCTGGCATCGCGCAAAAACTATTGCATCAAATTGAATGCAGTCTCTACCCATATGTTCCTGAAGATCTAAGTTAACAACCAGTGTATATTTTGTTTTGATATGTTGTATAGAAGTGGTGTATTTGGAAATAAGAAAACTAATGTTATCATTAGTTTTTTTTTTTGTTTTTGAAATCCATGCCTATGAAGTCGCCACCAAAAACCTAGTACTAAATATAAATTATTCTCGCATCCGTTAGTGAAAATCCAGTATGACATTATAGAATATCACTATTGGTCGGAATACCACATCATTTTTATCATTATAAAAATTTTACCTAAGTAAAAATAGCACACGGCTAGGTCCATAGCTATGTTGTCCGCGACCCTTGAGTCCAAGTTGCCGAGGCCCTTGACCCGCTCGTAGGTCTCCAGCGCTTGCCTATATTCCCCCAAGTGGAACCAGCACCACGCCGCCCACACCTCCGCCCATATCTCTGTGTTGCCTTCGTGTTTGAGAAACTAGAATAATATTAAATATTTACAAAAAATTTTCTATTAACAGAATTTGACTTTATCAAAATAAAACATTTATTTGTATAATCAATATAGAAGTATATAAATCCTTTCGATTGAAAAAAATAACAATTAAAATCTGTTTACAAACCACTATACGATTTTGAGAAGTTTGGACGAAGAGTCAATGTTCATGTCTGAATTTCCGAATAACTAGAATTCATGAGGAAAAAGTAAAACTATTAAGGTGTGATCAGGATACATCCTTTGTAGGTTTGCTCCTCCTCGTGATTTGGACACGAGGATCGAAAGAAACCTACAAAGGATTTACCATGCTTTTATAATACTCGTATACTTTTCAGTTTTATATTTTTCTCCATGCTTATTACCCAATGTCAATTATAGTTTTTTTTATTAGGTTGTATAATTTCAGAGCTCTGTATTTTATTTAATTGTAATTTAAACACAAGAATCCAAGAATCTGAATTAACTTCAATTTTATATTTATGATTATTTTTAAAAATTAAAATCTTTATTATTAAGGTCCCAGCTTTCCTGTGTGTGTCATAAGAGACAAGTAAGGGTACTTAATGGTCAAGCAGCAGCGTCCCTCTTAAAACATTATCAAAGCCTAACTCCGGTTGCCAACTTACCTGTCAATCATATCAACTACTGACAAAATCTATCATATGGTGGAGGACTATGTACAGTAGTGGCCAGTTAACGCCTGGAATGATAATTATGTCCTATGACCATTTCGTTGTGTAACTTTTTTACAAGATAAATATATATATATATATATATATATATATATATATATATATATATATATATATATATATATATATATATATATATATATATATATATAATAGAATATATTAATAAAATTACCTCGAGCATGGTGAGTGCTCCAACATAATCCCTCTTCAGTATGAAATCTTCCAGCTCGGGGAAGTTCTTTTTAGCAGAGCTACTGCCAGTACTGCCACGGCTGTCCGTCGCCGGTTTTGAACGCGACAGAATCTAAATAAAAGATAAATATAAACTTAATCTAAACTAAGAAGTAGCAAGGGGGATTGTGGACATAGAAGCATAGGCGACGGTTAGCAGTTTTCATAATATGTGGTGGGTGGCATAAGGTGGGTAATGTTGGTTGATCATTTCAAAATACTTAAAAAAATTACTTTAGGACATAGGTATAATGAGTATTTAATAGAGGAATGCCTAATGGTAAAAAAATACATTTTTAGGGTTCCTTATCAAAATCATACAAAGAAATCCTATTCATTATATTTTGAATAATGATAATTACTGTAATTCTAGATGTCTGGTCATAATATGGCAAGTATGGTGATGAGATTCTAATAAAAAGAGGATTAGTTATCTCAAAAGATTAAAAGAATCTAATGTATATAAAGGTATCTAGTGTACAATAATAATATAAAAAATGCTTACCATAGTTATTAAAAATAATTAAAAAAATATTGCAATTTTCCTAAAATATTATATGCAGCTCTAGACTTCTGTTTACTAAAAACGCGTTACCATGGAAACGAAACATTGCGCGGGAAATACGGGTCATTTGAAAAGTAAACAATTTTTTTTAGTTGCCTAGTTACAAACAAAAAGGGATTTGCTATTGTACATTGATTTATAAAGTTACTCATTATATTATTAGTTTTGTTGATTGAGAGGCAAAAACGACAATATGACAGAATCGGCACGGTCAGAATCTTCGAGACAATGTATTTGCATTGAGGATAGCACGTCGTCTTCGTCTCCGCTCAATATAGAATGCGTGTGTCCGAGAGACGAGCATGATATTGTACTTCATGAGGAGACGTGTGTGTTGTATAAGAACGAAAAATTAATTTTCCCTCATGTGAGTATCTGTATGCTTTCTAATAGGAATATTGTATGATTGTTTTCACAATCAACGGATATTTTCAAAATCCCAAAACTGCGAGAGTGGGATCAAGCTGGCGGCATGAGATAAAATTTCTAAAATACTTTATTTTTAGTTCAGATTAGTTTTAATGTAAGATTGTACGAATATCATTATTTTATTTATTATTAATAACATCGTCATTATCATCTTACTTTTATCCAAATTATACAAATTTTGGGGTCGACTTAATATGTTTTTATCTATACTACTCAAGCTTTTGAACTCAAGCTTTAAGTTTTACGACCGGCTGCCTGCGTGACTTCAATCCTTCTTCGTTTATTATTAACAACAGTAATTATACGGTTCTTGCACTTCATCCAGCAACTCCTTCTAACACCTTTAAGATCGTCACTCCATCTCCAGGGAGGTTGTCTTAAATTACGATTGCCTGCACGAGGCCATCACTTGAGAATTTCTCCATTGACTATCGATTTGGCTAAATAATTTGGCTGCATAATTAAAAAAAAATTATGCAGGAACCTGAAACATGTGAATGCGAGTCACCTTCCCTCGAAGACGGTATCTGCAAATGCTGCGCATGCCCTGTCGATCAGTGCAAGAAATCGGAAAGGGAAACCTTTGATCAGTATGTATAAAATTATTGTTTGTGTTCAAACCAGCTCTCCTGTGGGTTTTTTCATGGACCCTTAAAAGAAGGGCGCCTTTGTATTTTTAGACATATTTTTGCGCATTTGATTTAACTTCGTTTGTATTGATGGTTGTCCAAAGTCTTTTCTGGTAAAAATTATATATACTGTTAGTACAGATGGTACATTTAATTTTTACCTCATAAAAACCATAAATAATCCTAGTCATATTCGATAATCAGATCGGAAAATGGATTATTAGTAATATTAGATCGACATAACGTGGTTTTAACTAAATAACGAAATGCTAATAGACCTGCTTTCATTCTCATCTATCATCCCTCACTGGTTCCCGTCAGCGTGTAGTACAGACGGGTTGCTATTCCATTTATCGTCCATTAAAAAAAATCATATTAAATATTTCAACAGATGGCGTAGTAATCGTGATATGGGCGCCATGCCCGCCGTACTCGAGTCCACACACCCGCTCATGCAGAAGTTTCAGGACACCTTGAAACGATTTCTTGAGAAGGAGAATGCTATTGCTGAAGAGGAAATTCTTAATTTGGTAGATAACCCAAAATGTAGTCTGTTTTAAGAAATAAAAAAGTTTGTATTAGAATCTGAGTTCAGATTTCGTTTCAGGTCATTCAACAAGAATACCATTTTTTTTTTAATAATAAATGATTTATACCGTTGTTTCTCAACCAAGAGTTCGGGACCCTTTGTGGGTTATTAAAGGAGGTCGTAGTCTAATTAAAAATAATAAGACCTTGAAAGATTTGTTTATTAATGGAGTGAATTCTAGTATAGTGTTATAGAATTAAATAGTGCAGAAGTTATAAAACGTATAAATAAACTATTAATTAAAATATTAAAATTATTTTATAATGACGGGGTCGCAACTTTTTACTTAACTTTTTGGCATTTTTCGTCCGTCTTAACATAAAAATGGTTGAAAATCAATGATTTATACTATCACCTCCAAACTTATATTTTATTATTTGCGCCTGTGTTTCAGCGCGACGAACTGAAATTGAGCAAACAAGCGTACGAAAAAGATCTAGAAGCTATATACCGCAGTGACCACGACACCAATGCACAAAGGGTATGTAGACAAATCTGAGGGTTGCGCTATGACCCTCGCACACAAGAATCTTCTATTTTTATGATATGATAATTAATTGCATTTTCTTGAAGTTAGTTAAAATAGTCTAAAAGATGTGTAAGTTCAACGCCTTCCTTATCTTTGGTCAAATACTATGTTACCTAATAAGTAGTTAAAAGAAGATAGTAATCAAGCTAGTAATCCGTTTGATGGGGATGCGATGGTCCCATCGCAGGAGGGAAAGGAATTATTAGTAATGGGTTCTAACAGCCCCATTTCTAGCAGTATAGACTATCAGGTCGTTTTCCTAGTGGGTCCTTTCTTTCCCATGGGTGTTGTAAGAGGCGACTAAGGGCACTTAATAGTCGGAGAGATGGGCAGAAACGTTTAAACATCACCAAAACCTAACTGCGGTTGCCAATCTACCTGCCAAGCGTGGCAACTATTGGCAAAAACCTTTGAAAATGACAATAGGCCAACCCGAAACCTATTCAGTAATTTCACTACCCTATTTTTATCCCATTCTTCAAACTAGAACACGGTATACATTATTGTTTGCGAGCAAATTAAAGACTTTACTTTTCGTTGTATAGGTTCTGATAGAAGAATATGAAGCCACATTGGGACAGAGAACCAAAGAACGTGAAAATGCTGAGCAGCGAGCGCGAGAGGCCAACGAGAGGTACAAGAAAGTTACTGAGAAGTTGGAACAAGATATTATTTCTGGTAATTTGTGCTGATTTTTATTTGCACTTGTCACACGTTTAGAACGAGTCATAAAGCTAGAGGTGTAGGTATGTAAGAATAGATATACTGGGCATTCGGTTCTCTCTGTGTAGACAAAAATAATTTACCTACCTGCCCTTTCCTTTCCCATTGATGTCGTAAAAGGCGACTAAGGGAGGAATAGGCAGCAGCGTCCCTCTTAAAACTTCTCTAAAGCGTAACTGCGGTTGCCTTTCCGCCTGTTAAACGGGACATAAGCAAATCCTCCAATGGGTAGGCTTATATTCAGCAGTGGACTTTTAAGGGCTGATTCGATGATGATGATGATGATATGCTACCTAGATAGTACCTAATTAACTTCACGAAATTTTCTAAATTATCTTGAGTCTGGTTGTTCTGGGTTATGCTCTCAAATGTTCTTTGCTACCATCCTCATAACGTATAATATTATAGCTCGAGGAACAGAATGATTGGTTTGGTTATCCACACCAATCATTCTGGTCCTCATAATTAAACTTGTTCTTGTACTTTACTGTTTTTCTTTTAATTATGTTTCAATCTTTGTTACTTAATCAAACTTAGATGATTGAATCAGTAGTCAATGTTGGTACTAATTTAATTTAATTAGAAAGAGAAGCAACAGAAGAATTAGAAGCTCTCACCGCTCTATGTCGACAACTGGAAGAATGGCGCGATGAAACCGAATCGGACCTTACGGTCAGCCAGCGTATATCCGACAAGATGAGGACAGAGAAGAGGACCCTGGCTGACGAGAAGCGGCAGTTGGTATGTGATGAGATTTGTTTGTGTGTGTAGATAAAATCAAGACGTACCGAGTAAGATAGAACATAAAACAAATACTGTATTATGTTCAGATAAATATAGCGTCTGACAGAAAAGATAAGTTTTTGAAAATAGGTCAAAAATGATCTTATTTTTATAAATTCCTCACATTTACCAACTTACATTGGTATATACAATCCTAAGATGTACTGATAAAACTAAAGATTTACCAATGTGCGGGCTTTTAAAATAATATATATATATATATATATATATATATATATATGGGATAATTTAGAAAGCAAACGCATAGTAACTAAGGACTTGTATATATATATACTTGGTAATTGATTTCTTCTGCTCATCTCACCTCATATAAGGATCATTGAAGTTATCGATACGTCTATGACTGCAATAATATATAGTGAACGTATAATATGAAATTCTCTTTGCAAGTCATATTTCATCTCGAGAAAGTTAATCCAAAGGCCTCTATATTCGCGTACTTAATTCTTGCTTAAGAGTAATGATTTGATAAATGCTACTATATTTTCAGGACATGATTATTTTGGGTTTAAGCAACGAAGTCTGGAAACTCGAGTCTAAACTGGAGTTATTCCAGAAACAGCTCGAGATAAAGAACAATGAAATGGAGAAAGTAAATGATAAGGTATGTGCATTTGCCTAAAACACCATGTTTGTCAAGATATAGATGAGCAGCAAGCAGCTTCAGTAGAAAGCTCACACACTCGTTAATTCCTTGTAATATTTTATTCGTCATTTATCTTGTATGAGGGTGGGGTACCTCATAATGCATGGGGTCTGTAAATGTAATCAAGAACGTTTCTTTTTCACCACTTATTGGCTGTTAGAGTCTGTGTCCGGATCACTGTCACTTCAAATTTTTCATGACTTAAAATGGTAAACAAGCTGACGACACCATGATCGAAAGTGGTAACTGTCGCTTACACATATCATATAATATATTGTAATGCCCATGGTACCTCCCATGCATTGCCATACTCGAAGACCAAACTATGGTGTTATATCTCTGTATCCTGTAATTACACCTTACAGAAATTTCAGACTATGTTAAACCATTTTAGTTCTATTTTTTTTCACCCATAAGGGTATCTAATCATTTTATATTTTATAGGTATATGCTACTATACCGATTACTGATTATCTTTCCATCTATGTGATAAATAAAAAAATAAATGATTAATTTTCGATCGTCTCAGGTAACTGCGTACGCTGCAGAACTAGAGGACTTGGAACTGGATAAACGTAGGCTAGTGAGCCTGTGGAACTCTGTGTTAGTTAACATACAGCAACGGGACAAAGTGTACGACTCTGTAAGAGACGACTACAGGCAAGCAACAATATTACAAGTGTTTTAATGTAATAACTACTGGTTTAACTTACATGTAATTAGATCGAAAAAGCTTGACTAGATTCGGAATCAATTCGTGATCCTTAGTCTTGAGTGATTGTAATGCGAGCACCAGCCTATAAAAATGTAATGTGTGCTTACTTTTAACAATAATATTACAAGTAGTTTCTAGTTTGGCCCAACCAACATTGAATTTATACCTCATTCTAAGAAACTCAAATATAGTAAAGAAAAAATATAGTACACAGTGCAAGATAAGGAAAAAAAGTTTATACCAAACCGCTAGTTTAACAGTAAAACAAAGTTGTCTTTGTAGAATGTATAGATTAATTTCCTCGTTTACTCGTAGCCAGGGAAGATCCGTACACATGTGTGTTGTTCTAGAACTTTGCAAGAGAACTATCGAACTTTGATGAACAAACTCGAAGTGACGAAGAAAGTGATGATGGAAGAGATGAATAAGAGCAAAGAGATAGCAATGAACAAGGAGAAGCTTGGTTACGAGCTTGAACATGCCACTAAACTATGTAAGTCATTTAATATAAATCTATACGGTTGTCGGATGAGATAGTAGTTTTTAAGTCTCTATAATAATTACTATTACGTCCATGAATATTATGTCCAATACTTTTTTTTTTAATTTGAACCCCTCCAACATTGTTCTTTAATAATTTCAGTCCAGGAAGGAAGCGCTTCCTTTCTGACATGAGACTAATTTATTTCTTCTGTGCTCTATATTTTTTTTTAATTTTAAGGGAATATGTATACAATTACCTACATGTTGTTAACTATCTAGTGCTGAACATGAGGCACTCCCTATTCGGGGGTTCTGCCAGTAGTGGCCACGCTTGATAGGCGGGTTGGCAACCGCAGTTAGACTTTGTTGATGTTTTAAGAGGGACGCTGCTGCCCATCCCTCTGCCATTAAATTCCCTTGGTCGCCTCTTACAACACCAATATGAAAGGAAAGGGTAGACCATTGTATGTCGAAACCACACGAACCAAATATATAACATACTGGTACTTGTCTATACCTTTAAAAGTTTATGGAAAGAAAGAACATATTCACACACATCTCCAATATAATCAATAATAAGTTTATTTTTAGTTGACAATGAAGATATAAAGAGAGTTAATTTCGAAACACAAATCGCGGAGCTTCAAGAGGCCATTGAAATGACAGAGAGAGATCAGGAAATGATAAAATCAGTGAGTTACATTAATTCACTTAGTATTTAACTTTATTTTAAACTTTTTATCTTTCCCCGTGACATGACATGATAATGAGTTAAAACTATTACATTATTTCATCAGGTTACCACTTATTTTAATCTCCAAGATTTTGTTATTAGAGGCAGTATCATAGCTTTGTTCTCCTTTTTATTAATTGAATGAAAATGAATTGGTAATCTCATCTGCATTATTGGTTTACGCTAACGGGATATCAGTGATGGATGATAGCTGAGGATAGAGGTAAGATCTGTTGACGAACTCTCTAAAAGGGGTAGGAGATTGTTAGTATTCTTATTATTGAGAGACGGGTTTTTTCAGGCAGAAAAAGCTTTAACACTGCTACCGTTCCATATTTTTTTGTACTCGCCCCTCGCTCTTTTAAAGGTCGCTGCTAATTCCTATCAGTGATAGGAATTTTGGATTTTGTAGCGATTGTTATATCTTTATCGTCTATACTTTACCAAATCGATGGATGCTTCGTGGTTAATTCCTAGTGTAGAGATTTCATTATCACCTATCGTTACTCATTGGTACGTCAGCGTATATCGATAGCACAGGCGAAGTTACTAATATTTTGGAATAGTAATATTAGTATTTATACCTTAAAATCATCATCATCATCTTCCTACCCTTATCCCAATTATTATTTGTGGTCGGCGTAATATGGTTTTATCCATATTACTTAAGGATTTGGCTTATAATTTTACGACCGGCCGCCTGCCTGACGTCAACCCTCTTTGGGAATGCATTTGTTGATGGTTCCCGCCATCTACGGTTTGGAGGAGAGGATTGAGGAAAAAAGGAAGGGAACGTTGGAAATGCGTAAATGAGAGGAATAAGGGACTTATGTAGAGAAGGAAATCAATAAAATACCGCACAAAAAAAAATACAAAGTACCTTATGATATAGAGAAATAAAAAGTGATGTTACACATGTTAATTGCAGGAGACTCAGACAATGCGAAACATATTGAAGAGTACAGAGAAGGACTACGATCGCAAAATGGAACACAAATTGAAATTAGAGAACGAGATCCTGGGAAACCTGCAGGAGTGCCTGCTCAACGACAAAGCGGTCGAATCCATGGCCAATGGGATTAAGAAAATGCGGGAGATGTCTAGAAAACAGGTGAGGAGGACATTCAATTTAAACAAAATTTTCTTTTTAACTTTTTAAACAAATTTAGAAAAGGAGATTTTCAATTAGATTATATTTTTGTGATAAACTATTTTCATAATTATTTTTTGTTTTTCGTTGTTCAACCTCTGGTAAAACAAAAGGAAGGAAACCGTTGGAAGGTTACTATTGTTTATGTTATGTTGAATTAGTTTATGCAGCAAACATCAGTTATGTAGGCACTTAAGATGGAAATAAACGCAATTATATATTTTCTCAGACATGTTTTTTTTTAAAGTATTCTGAACACTAGGCATCATATATTTATTTTCGCCACAAATAGGTATTAAAGTACATTAAAAAAAATGTAAAAAAAAATTATGAAATATACAATTTATGAATCTGGATGTTAAAAGGAATAAGATCGTCTTCCACAAAAAAAAACTTACTTCAATTGTGGCAAAATCAATTATTTGAATACTAAACTGAATTTGTTACAATTTCTATTGGACCATAATATCATAGACCATATCTAAAAATTAAAAATAATAAATAAATAAAAACTAATAATATTAAATTAGATGAAAAATTTTTTTTCAAATCGGCAGAGTTATGAGGTAACAAACAAAAAAAAACAATCGAATTGAGAACCTCCTTCTTTTCGAAGTCGGTTGAAAATCCTATATTTTCCTATATTTATTTATTTAATTTCTTGCAGGAAATAGCATTAACAACTATGGAGAACCAGCATGCGAGCGTGATGCTAGATATCGAGGTATACCGGAATCGGCAGGCGCATAATAACAAAATTCTAGAAGAGAATTTGGACAAAGTGAAAGCCAGAGAGAAGGAAATCGACCAGTTGCAAGAAGAGTATGACCAGAAGGCGCTCGTCATGACCAGAAAGCAACGGGAGTTGGATATCATCACCAAGAAGTATCAGGCGCTCAAAGAGATTTTCGATGTACGGTATATATTTGTAAACACTTGTGCTTACAAATTATAGAAATATCATTAAAATACGAACTTTTGTTGCATCACACTCAGTCGAACATTTAGTGGAACAAATGTTTAATTCAAGTTTCTAATCAAGAGCCTACAGCCATCGCTTGAACTTATTTGGTATGCTACCGTATACATATGTCTACTGTGAATTAAAATACCGTATTTTAATTCACAGTAGACATAATCGAAAATTTAAATTGTTACAGATTTTATTGTTTTGAATTATCAAAATTACAGTACCCTGTAATTTTATTGGCATACTCCATCCTTGAAATCGAAATACAGCTATGCAATTACAGCTGTCTCACGATAGAAATACGGGTGGGACAGAGGTACTTAACCAGACAAATTTTGTACAAAGTTTTGGAGATAAATATAAATGGCCACATACTTTATTTTAATTCTTTCATCCACGGAAGCTTACTTTTCAATACTTCAGCTGAAATCACCTCAAGAACGACGAATAGAAGAACTGGAGCAACAGATAAAAGCTCTCCGGGAGCGTACGGAAAGCATGCAGCACGAGTGGCTGCGGCTGCAGGGCCACGTGGTCAAGTTGACGTCGCAGCATCACAAGATCGTCGGCGACATCAATCTCATAAACAAACGTGGGTTATTTTTATTGTGTGCAGTCAAGACGGTGTAAAGCGTTTTTTTTTTTCAATGGATGATAATGAAATGGTAACTCCTGCGCTATCGGTATACAATGGTGAGGCACCAGTGAGGGATGATAGGTGAGAATGAAAAGGCAGGTCAGTTAGTCCACCGTGATGAATGGTTTTCAAGGTGGATCACATGGAAGTTGACATAACAAGGTATGTGTATTGGTAGCAATGGGACTAGTAGTCCTTCCCTCCTATCAAATGGGCCGTTAGCTGGTTTGACATTTGAAATTGTACAAGAAAATATGTACATAACATTTCAGAGATACAAATCTGTGAGCAGAAGACCATGCGTATTCAAGCCGAGTGTGAGAATGTGTTGCAAGAGCGTGGTCGGGTAGAAAGATCGCTGCGGACGTTGCGCGGGCAGCTGGAAGTATTAGAACGCGCGCGTAAGGACGCTGGAGACCGCAACCGCGGCGCACAGCGTGGAAATCAGGCGATAACGCTCGAGTACGCCGCCAACCTCAAGGTTAACAGTTTTCTAATATTATCTATTATTTAAATTTATTATTTCTAATGTTTCTCTTAATATTTGTAGCAAATATTACTTGTGAATACTGGAGTAAGTCTATGTTCAGCAACGGACAGATAACGGCTGAAATCAAGCTGTAACCAACACTTTCTGCAGATTGATCGACAAACTGTAAAGTCTTGTCTGTGTACAAAATTTCAAAATTACAGGACGCGGAATCCGAAATAATCCAATTGGAAGAAGATATAGAAACAATGGACAAAGAAAAAGTTAATCTCACTCAAGATCTGGATCGCGTTCAAAGAGAGGCACTGATTTGGCAGAGGAAGGTAAGGGAATAAGACTATTGGTGATTCCGATAACTAATGAGATCTACTGTTAGGTATATATACATATGTAAAGACTAATACTAGTATTTATTATAAGTTAAAACCTTTGAAACTTTGTTTTTTTAAGGAAAGGAAATGGTTTCTTTACTGCACGTATAACAAGAACAAGATGTCGGATCTTTCTATTTTGTTCAATTATATTTTTAGATTTTTTTAAAGATTCGTTGTCTACATGTATAAGGGCTTAGAATGAGGCTGGTATATCTAATTTCATTGCGTTAATATTTCAGGGTATATTAGCCGTGGATCTCAAAAAGAATATTCAGAATGCTAAATCAGCAGCAGGTGAAATTGGTCAAATGAAAAACGAAATACATAGAATGGAGGTTAGTATTTTTTTTTTTTGTGAGTATAGTAACTCTACCTGCGCTATATAATATATTCTGGCAAGGCACCAGTTAGGGATGATAGGTGAGGATCGAAGCAGACCACTTAACCCGTCGTGAAAGCGTCGTTATCATTCCATTATCATCTCATATCTGACGCCTAATCGAATCTGGCGACGAAAATATACTATGACTCTAAATAATGGAGACGAAGCCCTGATGATATTAACTTTTGCAAGGTTCGTCGTGAACAGCTCAGACGAACAGGAGAAAAGTTGTCCGAGGACCTCGCGTTATACGTAACCCGTAGAGAAACTGCAATGGAGAAGACGAGAGCTGCGGCCGCTGTGGAGAAAGCCCACGGGACTGGCGGCGCCACGTCGCAGTCGACCTATCGTCACAAACTGAGGCTCGCCAAAGCTGACGTAGCTAGGGTCACCAAGGTGAGGATAAGTATTTGTATTTTACATTAACATAAAACGAGAGCGTCGTGGTCTAGTCTTTACGCCGTTGGTATAAAGACTAAACGTAGTGAGTTTAATGCTGTCTCTAAAAAAATTTGTACGTCAATTGAGTGTGAATGAAATACTGCAATGGAGAAGATGAGAGCGGCGTTGGGGGAAAGCTCTTATCTTACGCCATATGATGTAATTTGTCACGTATATCTACATGCACACAAAACAGAAATAAGAAAATCCTTTTTTGAAATCGTTAGAAAGTCCTACTTGCAAACCATCGATGTTTATTCCTGGTGAATTCGTTATGATAGGCCTAATGATCTACTTGATTTATCATATCAGTCGTTACTTATTTACTGCTAAAAATAGGTCAACTTATATTTTTACAGTGTCCAAAAAAATGAATGAAATATTACTTCCTTAGTTCATGTATATGTTTAAATGTTACGGGGTATCGTTAAAATCCTTACATTGTACAGAGTAACACTGGCTATATTTTATCGAAAATAGTTTTCGACAGGGTGTCAAGTAAAATGTACTTGATTATCGCCAACTCTAGGACTTAGCAGAAGCCAAAGCGCACATGGAGCAGCTACGGCAAGAGCAAGAGAGGCTGGAGCGAGAGGTGTCGGAGACGAGCGCCACCAACGCGCAGCTCGAGGAACACGTTGCGACGTTGCTGCGCGAGTGTCGCGACACCGAGCGACAAAAGCAATGGGTGAGTATTGTAATTAAGAACTACACCTCTACTAGTAACGAACTCTCAGTTTTATTGGAAATTCTTTTTTTTTATACAACTTAGAATGGCAAACAAGCTAATGGCCCACCTGATGGAAAGTGGTAACCGTCGCCTATAGACATAAGCAGTACCATGGGCATAACAGAATTTTCTGTTTCGCCCATGATACCCCCCATTCGTTGCCATTCCTAAGGACTCAGGTGCTTCACGGTAGAAACACGAAGGGACAGAGGTACCCAAGCAATCGACTTTTGTACAAAGGTAATGGTAAATAGATATATATGATATTATTAATGTATTGACTGATGTCTAAGATACGCTTTATGTGTTGCCATTGCTAAATATTAAGATGTTATACCCTAATATTTTGTAATTTCACTGCCATCTATACCTATAATCGAAACACAACCTGCTTCCCAGCAAGGATACTAGCGGAGCAGAGTTATCCATGTAGACAACTTTTTAATAACACGGATTGGAAACCGCAGTTAGGCTTTTAAAGGTGTTTTAACGAGGAACGCTGCTGTCCATCCTTTTACCATTAAGTTCCCTTAGTTACCGCTTACGGCACTCAAAGGAAAGAATTTTATGGCGAGACCACACGGCCAATATATATATATATATATATATATATATATATATATATATATATATATATATATATATATATATATATATATATCATCACATTAAGGGGCATATATATATATATATATATATGCCCCTTAATGTGATGTGATAAAGAAAAAATAAATATTACCTTTCAGCTGCTAGAACGTGTGGTCCGCAGCCAGCGACTAGGAAACGAGCTGGCGACTGCCATAAGACGCCAGTCGGTCCGCGTAAAGAAGCCTAAAAGCGCAGTACTGGCAGAGTATTCCCAGGCATTGGCTCTTAATGAACGCATCAGGTATATAGTGGAGACTCTAGCTAAAGAGTACCCTCACATGGCCGAGAAGTTGGAAGCTATATCCAACACCCTCAATATACGCAGTCCAAGCAACTCTCCCAGGTTGACAGAAGATGGAGCCTGTGACCTTGAGGATGAATCGGAGTACGTCGCTGAGAAGCCGCTATGTCCTTAGCTTATTTTAGGTTATTGAAGCTCGAGTATCAAGGATCCTATTAGCTAGTTATTTCCATGGTGTTTGATTGTGATTGAGTCAATAAATATAATAAAAAAAATATGACCTGAGGATAGTGCTCTCTGTGAATATAAACGAACAAGTGTCAAGTACTGAAGTACTTGCCACCAGTTTATTTATACCTAGGTATAAACGAAGGATGTGGCCTTTCATCTGAGATCTACGGATCTGGTGGTCTACCATGAAATGAAATTCCGAAATTTCGGGCTCAATTTCGTGTTTTTGTTCGTACCAAAATCGACCCAGTAAATAGAGCTTAATATTTCGTTTATCATAAATCCTATCCTAATAGTCCAGAGGAATGATATTTAAACATTTTTAATAATTTTAAACAGCATGTGTTATGTAATTTTAACATCAAATTTCTGTTTCGTTCGTCCTCGAAATTTCGGAAAATATTTCATGGTAGGCCCTCTGGTTTACCTAGTGACGGCTTCATATGCCCTACATAGCTCGAAATTCACTTTTATATTCTCTTTGAATTATCCAAAGAGAATATAAAAGTGAATTTGAAGATTTGTGTTTGTATTCAATCTTAGAACCCCCGGACTGCAGTCAAGCGTTGTTTTTGTGACCTGTCATGGCATCTTATCAAAGCATTAATAGTGTTATGTTCAATAGAGACTTCTTGCCTCGTTTGGATGGTCATGTACCAATACAATTGTATATCTAGATTGTATTTTGATTTTCATCTTACTAACGTAATAAAATTGTAACCAAGTAATGTCTGTACATGGGAGATACTTAACCCTTCTTTGCATACTGGTGGAAATTTCCATCATAACATTGAATGTCCAAAAACTATATAAAAGAACAATTTCACTTTAAGTTGATCGTGTCTAGATACCTTTTTAATGTTCATTGCAGAAAAAAAAAACCATAGCTGTCAAATTTATTTTTTTAACCATTTTTCCTCTAATTTTGAACATGATTTATTTCACTAATAAAAAAATCATGCAAAGAAGGGATAACAAAAAAAAAATGAGTGCTCTTAAATAAATAATAATAAAAGCAAATAGCAGCCAAAACGATAAATTTAGAAATTTTGTCTGTATGTTTGTTTTGGCATCATACCAAAAATACTGCACATAAATTGGATGCAGTTTTTACGGTTGTGTTCTTGAAGGTGTAATTTAAAAACTTTTATATGTTTAATAGTGAAACGCCATCTGGTGATCTATGTCTTTAGTTATCCTTCTTTTGAAATCTACAAGTGCGAAGTAGCGGACAAAAGGCTGGTCATTTATGTTTGCTGAATGACGTGACAGTACGGTATGATAGTGTTTTTAACATTTTAATTACTAAATCTATAGTACAACGCATACACATGTGAAACCTCAAGGTCGTTGATCTCCTGGAGTCTTAATGGCTCGACCGATCGTCATGTAATTTGACATACATCTTAGATTATATAGATAGTTTCTATAGAAATGTTTTGAGAAAAATGCGTCAACATTTTTATATACGAGTAATTTTGCTTGTTTATCAAGTGGAGTCATGAGTGACTCCTTTGTAACTTCTATTAGTTTATCTTATAAATTCTGCGCCATTTTAATACGTAAACACTCGTTTTATTTATTAAATAATAAGAAAGATACATTTTATGCGTAAATATATAGAATACTAAATTGAAAAAAACTTGACCAGTTTTTGAGGCTCGATGCTCTATCTATATAATGTAAGACAATTATGTATTTGGAATGGAGAGAACATAGGAAGTTTTTATTTCAATCAAGCAAAGTCGGGTAAAAGAAAATTTGTAATACACGCGTTATACAAAGGGAGATTCTGTCCGTGAAAATGTATCCACTCTATGCCTAAGATCCCGCTGAGACTCCTGCTGACTTTTATCTGCAAAAGTCGGCAACGAAATCTTAGCAAAGCTTTATTAATTAAAGGTTAAAATACTGTGCCCATAGGAGTGTTTAATCATAGTTATATTAATTATATATATTCAATTTAACAATCATATTATGTGTGGGTTTATATTTTTGTGAGAAATAAAAATATTTGGTAACATAAAATACATTTTATTTTAAACTTAATAGATTTTTTAAAACATAACAGTTTCATTATTTTTTTACTAACATATATCAAACTGCAAAAAGCGACATCTGTTTCTTTCTTTCGGGCGAATGTAATACAATATATGAAATACAATATATATATATATTGTATTTCATATATATATGAAACCACAAGTTTCATATAATGTGTATCTGCATATTTCCATGTGTTTAATCTCAAGTTTCATTCTCCTATTTCACTAAAAAGACGTCACCATACGGAAAGAAGGGAGAGGAGAAATTAAAAACAATTGATCCTCTATAAACGGCCATAAATCCGATATTGTATTGGTAAAGTTCAGTAACCTTTATGGTCCCATAATGAAGATACACTCTGGAATTGTATTGTAGTGTGAATACATACATAGTTTCTTATGTAGTAATATTTGACCTTATCGAGAGCAAACCGAGACCAGCACTACAGTGTGAATTTGTCCTAAATCACTTTGTGCAACTCACACTAGCAATACAAGGGAACTGTCAGCTCGTTTACTTCTCTAACATTACAAAAAGAATTTTACAATGCAGATAATTTAGTTCAATTTTAAAAAAAATTGCTGACACTGTTTAGAATAAACTGTATTTGAATTGAAAGTGACGATGTACATTTTTTAAAATATATTAGTCTAAACAAAATGAGCCAATTGTTTAAACAAATGTTCTTTAAGAGTTACTAAGACTCTAGTTGGGATAGTTGTTAAAGAGAATAGAATTTGTCTTTTTTGTATCTACTTGATTTTCACCTGTTTAGAGGTGATATCAAAATAAATAAGTGACCCTTGTTTTGGCTACTGTACATATTAATAGTTCCCGGTTGTAGTTATATTTAAAATAACAATATTTTAGTTACTATGAAATGCAATGATTTTATAATTAACAAAAACCAAAAGAACTTGATCCTTATGCTTAGTAGATGGACTCATAATCTACGTATAATATACATTATAACATAGTATATTTTTTTATGTTTACTCTCAATTGACATATTTAGTAACCAATATTGACAGATATTTTCATCGAAACTAATAACTTACAAATAAGTAAAACAATCTTTCTATTCCAACGGTTTGTTCACTGTACATGCATACATATGTAATTTGGGTAAGAAACATCAAAATATACTAAATATAATAAGTTGGAAGTTGCATTAAATTAAAAGTACCCGTAACCGGCGAGCGTGTATGAAATGATTGATGAATGTAGAAGAAGCGAAAGATACTTGTTTGAATTGAAGCATTTGGCGTTCCATTGTTTCTGCCTACCCTAATGGGAGAGAGGTGTGACAGATATGTATATATGTATCCATGTAACAAGCTCGAGTAAAAAAATAATTATAATAAAAATAATACCAAGTAATGACCCGATAATGACTCCATTGACATTTGGTTATATGAACACAGCGTCTAAGATGGCCACATTTTCCACTCACTTTGCGGGACCTCTCGTCTCTCTATCAGAATTGTTGTGATAGAATCGAATACCGATTGGTTTTCTTCTTGAAGTCTTGAGGAGCTGGCATCAATTTACGACGAGATGACGTCACCGAGACGAGTAGACGTCGCTATACAATAAGTTAGTATCACTATTCGACGAGCAGGCTTCGCTAGGCGGCAAGTAGATGGCGCTCGTGTGCGGTGTGCTCGTGTCGCTTGCGGTGGTCGGAGCGGCCGAACTTAACGCCGCAGTACTTGCACGGGTAGCGTTTTTCCTTTGTGTGGCTCACCATGTGAGCTCGTAAGTACCTGTTCATAAATATTTTATTTATATTTTCATTTATTTTTTTAAATGTATTTATACTAACTCTAACTGAAATGAGCCAAGGTTAGAATTATGTGAATTAAAAAAAAAAAACAACTAAACAGTATTGTTTATAAAATATTAAACTCATTTCATTTAATCCTGTGTTATGTCTGCTTACGCTAATCTCCGGAACTTATAAACCTATTTTAATAAAATTTAAACACTAAATAGAAAAGTTTAGAATGATTGCTCGTTAAGTTGGTGCCGATAGCTTCTATTCTAATAAAATGGGCCCGATAAGTGGCATAAGTGGACAATATAACGACGCGTTTGTCGAATTTTTCCAAAATATAATCTTTTACGAGATTTTCAACCGAATTCAAAAGAAAGGAGGTTCTCAATTCGGTTGTATTTTGAAAATACTATTTTTTATGTTTAATGTTACTTCATAATCCTGTCAGTTATAAATCAATTTGGAAAATTCTATTTTATCTGAACTCATGTCTATAGGCGACGATTACCACTTTCCATCAGGTGGGCCGTCTGCTTGTTTGACATTCTAGGTAGCATAAAAAAAATGTTTGTTCCCGCTTAAAAAATAATATGTTAAAATTATAACGACGCATATGATGAGAGGTGTTTGAAAAAATATATTAGTAACCTTAATAAGACCAATAGATGACAAAACTGTTGTAAATAGCAGGATGCAGTAATAAAACATTTATTTGTGACACAAAATAATAAGTTTAGTGAAAAAATACGAGACATGTCTTATAAAAATCTGACATAGAACAAACTTAAAAATAATACATTGTTCTAAAAAACCTCAGTGTCAACAGCCAGTATTAAAACTCCAACAAAAACAATCATTTTTAGTAATTGAAGACTTCTTTTGAATTTTTTTATATTGAACATATTCTGAATTAATATTATAAAGTATTTACCATTTATTTTATTTTTTTATTTTAAATAAAATAAAATATAATAAAGTATTTACCCCGATCTGCAGAATGTCATATCACAGTGCGTACATGCGAACAATTTAATATCTGTATGTATAAGTCTATGGTTCTTCAGGATCGTTGTGGACGAGAAACATTTGCCGCAATCAGGACACTCGTATGGTTTCTCTTTTGTATGACTTCTGTTAAAAAAAAAAAACAATAATAACTTACCAATATTATAAGTTTGTAAAAAGGTATGGTTTAGATGTTTGTTGATTAATGCTATTATTATATCAGTTGATTGCTTGGGTACCTCTGTCCCATTCGTGTTTCTACCGTGAAACAGTTGTGTTTGCATAGCTGTGTTTGAAGGGTGGGATATGGCGTGAATTTACTGGGTACAGAGGAATAACACCTGAGTCCTCAGGAATGGCAACGCATGGGGGGTATCATGGGCGAAACAGTATACTCTGTTACATCCATGGTACTGCTCATGTCTATAGGCGACGGTTAACACTTTCCATCAGGTGGGCCGTCAGCTTGTTTGCCATTCTAAGTTGTATAAAAAAAATTGCCACGCTTGGAAGGTGGGTTGATGTTTTAAGAGGGGCGTTGCTCGCTTGACTATTAAGTTCCTTTAGTCGCCTCTTACGACACCCATAGGAAAAGAAAGGCGGCCCATTCTATGCCGGGGCCGCAAGGCGTCTCAACGATATCATTAATCTTTATTAGACGGATTTTAAAGTATTTGATAGACAAATTTGATTAAAAAGTACCTTAATATCCAAATTAACACATAGGATACTTTTTGTCCCAAATCATGTGAGCAAAGAGATTTATTTTATTTTAAAAATTACATTCTACAATAGAATGATCACCCAGATTTGTCAGCTACCCAAACTGCGTGATTTATATACTCGCTGAGTCTGTGTACAGTTACACCACATAAAAGATACTGTTAGATGGTAAACTGTTTTAACAAAACCAATCACATAACGTTTGAGGTGCCATCTACCGGTAATATAATTAAATACTAATTCATGACTCCAAACCGACCTCAGTTTGGTAGTTTTAATTTTTTCCATTGCTCTTTATCCTTTTATTTAGTTTATAAAATACATAATGTTTCAATTAAGTATTAGATTACCTTAAATGTATTTGTAAATGATATTTCTTGAAGAAGCTCTTGGAACAAAATTGACACAAGTGAGATTTTTCCTTCTCGTGGACTTGTCGCCTGAAAATTTAACGAACTATATAATTATATAACTATTTATTTATATAATTTTATATATATAATTATAGAACTGATATAATTTATGAATTTATATCAATAATTGAAGTAGAATGAATAAATTTTAAAATAGTAAAATTTTTTTTAGCTATTAAACGCTATATTATCAGCTAGGTTATATATTATTACATAGGTTATATATTATTATTTTTAAATTAGAGATCTTTACGAAAATTACAATAATGTAACCTAAGTATCAAATATACGACTATTAAAACCAATCATCATCAACGCAGTCATTACATGTTCACTGCGGAACATAGGCCCGGTCCATAGACTGCCATAAGGAATAGTCCTGAGCTACCTGCATTTATTAAAACCAATGTAAAATACTATCTTCCTATTTATCTACTTATATGAAGCGGGGTCGAATCGCTAGTTTGGAATAAATTCGGAATTAGGATAGTTTATTGCATCTTCTGTAAAATTTTGTTCACGTTAGTTAGGAACTACTAACCTAAAAATAATATTTAAATAAATATATGTGTACTTGTAATATACATATGTTAACAGAGATTTTCCGGAGTCTTCTCAGCACATAAAAACTTTTAGAACCCAAGCAGTAGCAGTAAATAAAAAAAAAATTGATGATTTAAAGGTGCTTATTAATAAGTCCATTTGAATAAAGGTGATTTCAATTTAAAGAAGAGTGGTCGTAAAACTAAAAATCATAATCTTGGGTAATATGAATAAAACATATAATAACCACCTTAAAATTCATATAATTGGGATAAGACGACCGTGTGGTCCTGGCATAGAATAAGCCACCCCTTTCTTACTCCTGTCGTAACTAACTAAGGGAGGGTGAGGGATGGGCAGTAGCATTCCTCTTAAACATTTCTAAAGCCTGCCTGCGGTTGCCAAATGTGGCAACTACTAGTAAACCCCCAAGGGGGAGGCTTATGTTCAGCAGTGGGCAGTTACAGGGCTGATATGATGATGATGGGTTACAGGTAGGAAGATAATGATGACGTTAGTAAGGTGCTATCGGCAGTAAAATATCGTCATTAGAATTTACCTGTGCTGTAACATGACCATCTTTGTACGAAATGATTTCTCACAGAGGTCACAGCTGAACGGCCGGTCCTTTGTATGCGTGGCCATGTGAACATCCAGCGCCGACTGAGATATGAAACGGCGGCCGCAGGAGACGCACTCGTGTTGCAGCGCCGCCGAATTGTGCATCACCAATTGGTGGGATCTTACATTTACTACGACTGGAAATAACAGCAAATAATTATTAAACTATTGAATTAAAAAAAAAAATAGTCTAAATGACAACTTCGATATTCACTACACTTATTAGTTATTATCTCAATTGTTAGTTAGGTCCGTTTAAAAATAAATATTGCTTAATTTTACTGGCAGTCCGCATTACTAACAATCCCCTCCCACAATATACCTTGTCAGGTATATGCATGACATGTATCTCCATGTGATGCTCTCAGGAAACCATTGTGGTAAATTGCAAATTTGTCACGATGGGTGAACTAATTTGACTTCCTTCTCACCTTTCATCTTTCACTGGGGTATCAGTGAATAGCGTAAGCCGGTTTACCCTTCCATTCATCTGATGTATATTTAAAAAGATGTTTATAATAATCTATGGCAAGAAAGAAATAATAAATTTATGGTAGAACGAAGTTAATTTTGGTTGTTGGTTAATTGTTATATTGTTAAGTGGATTTGTAAAACAAGTTAAAAATTATTATAAACTTACATTTGTTACAGATAGTACATCTTTGTTTGATCCCAAGGTGCTTTATCTTATTATGTTTGTATCTAGCGCTATGCGATGAGAATGTCTTATCGCACAATTTGCATTTTATTCTTTTACGTTCAGCCGCCGGTTGGTGCAGGTGTAAATGATCCTTTAGGTTGCGGACTGTTTTGCCACACTCCTCGCAGACTTGAAGTTTGCCTTCTTGTCCTTTTAATTTCTTAAACTTTTTTTTATTTCTTTTGAATGGGTCTGTGAAAATTTGTAAATACATAGACTACCAAAGTCTATCTAACTAATTATAAAGAGGAAAGATAATCAATCTTTCCTTGTCTGTAATGGATAAACTCAAAGGTAATTAATTGATTTTAAAAATTCTTTTACGTAATGAAAACTATATTATCAGCACATAACGTTGACAACAGTCAGTATGTGTTATTGAACAACATGGACAGAATTTCAATTTATAAAAAATTATATTCCTATCTGTCTGTTTCAAGCTGAGGTCGCTAATACAAAGTATACCTTAATATATAAAAATCATCATCATCATATCAGCTATTAAATGTTCACTGTAGAACATATAACTTCCCCGATAAAGAGGTTTTGCCAGTAGTTGCCACACTTGGCAGGTGGGTTGGTAACCGCAGTTACACTTTAGGTAATGTTTTAAGAGGAACGCTGCTACCTATCCCTCTACCATTAAGTATCCTTCATCACCTCTAACAACACGGAAAAGGAAGAGTCCTTTCCCGTGGGTGTCATAAGAGTATTGCCTATTTTTTGCGGGGACCACACGGTGGCTCATTATGCTAGCCATCAATTACTTTAACCATACCTATAAGCAAGAGCATTACAAAATATGTACACTATGATGTCCATGGTACTCCTCATTAGGCATGGGTAAAATGGATATTATTTGATATGGGTAATGATCATGGCTAATATCTAATATCTATATATTGGGTTCTTCTGGACATTGATAGCTGAAGAAAGGCTCTTGAATGGTGATTGCATATAGGCAAACACAGCGTCAGATGACTTCAAATGCATAAGAGGGAGTTGGCAACCACAGTTAGGCTTTGACATTATTTTAAGAGGGACTGTGCTGTCCATCAAATTCCATTAATCACCTCTTATCATACCCAGAGGAATAACACTTTAGACCTCAGGAATGACAACGCATGTAGGGTATTATGGGTGAAACAATATACTCTGTTATGTCCATGGTACTGCTCATGTCTATCAGGGATGGTTACCACTTTGCATCAGGTGGGCTGTCAGCTTGTTTACCATTCTAAGCTGCATAAAAAAATTACTTATTGCATTGCCATTCCTTTAGACTAAGATATTAAGTCTTCCAGTAATTATATTGTCATATTTTATATGGCAATATAATTCTTCTCCCTTCTTCCAATCTAAAAGACAGTTGTGGACGCCGTGTGATAGCACATATAGTGGAACAGTAATACTCAAAAAGATGACTGAGTTTATATCATATACATTTGAAATTATTTTAATAAATAAAGCAACTAATAGTTACCATTTTCTTTAGTTTCTTCTGCAATATGTTCATATTTAATTTTTTTAATAACACTCAAATATTCATCATCTGATGGAAGGTCTTTTAAATTATTATCATCTTTTGAAAACAACTCATCTTTTACTTCATCACTCTTATGGTCATCAAGAAATTCATCACCACTTAGAGATGCAATCTCACTTTTTATATCATCTCTTAAGAAAATTTCATTTTTTATCTCCGAGTCTATGTTGGCTCTTAAATATGTATCACTTCTTAAAGCTAATGTTTTAAATTTATAAAAAGACAGTATTTTTTTATAACACTTTGAACATAATTTTGTACTCATTTTTGAGTCTTGTATGATCTGTAAATGGAATTGACACGTTAAAAAGTAGGTGAGTAGGTTTAATTTAATATGTTTAGTGTACTATATAAATACTAACTTGAATTCCAAAACAAAACAGTATTATATGTGCATAATTTCTTATTTGTCCATTATCGTCCGTACTTAACTCGGTTATATCTTTATCAATCGCACTGGCTAGACAAATTCTACAAACTTCCATAATTACCGAAGATAAACAAGAAAATATTGAAATGGAAATATGATCCGTATCAATCAACTTTACATTTGTGTTTCTGAATTATTCCTTACTAGGAAAGTAAAGTACTTTTCCTAATTTACTACTGTAAATTCAAAATTTTCAAATACTTCTACAATAATAAGATTGGATGTAAATTTTAATTTCAGCATTTTTATCATAAATTATAAACAAAAGGAACAGAATTAAAGTAGAATTCGCAGGAAACAAAAACAAATCTTTAAATGTCAGTTTTGGTTGTCATTGTCAAAATATCAAAGGACTACAGGTAATGGGTCGATTCTGAATTGCTACTTCTCTAAACCTATCCCTAAAATAAAAATTTGGTATCTTAGGGAAATAATATAGTTAGTTAATTAACTAATTTCGTCAAAGATTTAAGCCAAAATCAATGTAATTTTAGTTTATGATGGCCCATAAAATAGTAATTTTGCGAAATTATTAATTTAAAATATTAGGTTAGAACAATGACGCCTCAGAATTAGCTTAGGGTTGATTATTACCCAGATGTGGGTTTTGATTATTACTAAAATATTATTTTGTAGTTTTTTAGAGTATTATCTGTGGTTTTGCCATGCGCTACAAAAGTAGCACATGGCAGATTCTGTAGCTCTCTCTCATCCTGTTTATATACTTCTATATAATTTATAATTACTAAAACTGATTCGTTCAAACCCATTTTATTTTTTTACCAAAATTACACGGACAGTAATTTTTTTACTGATACTTCACTTTATACTGTTACCTACTAAATAGATAAAAAATAGTACCTATTCTTTCTTGGTTTTTTTTAAAGGGTGAAAATGGCATAACCCCGTCTGCGCTATCGATATACACTGGTGGGGCACCAGTGAGAGGTGATAGGTAAGGATGAAAAGGCAGGTCAGTTAGCCCATCGTGACGAATTCGACGATAAATTAGTCACGATAGTTTCCAAGAGGAACCGAGTGGAGGGCGATCTGATAGGGTATATTAACAATGCTTTTCCCCCCATTCTTGATTTAGTACATCATAAATTTAACTAATCTGTAAACGGTCAGCTGGTTTGTCTGGCTGGTTCAACACCCATAAAAAAAAAGTACATTATACTAAGTTTATGAATAGAAAGGCGAAAATACTATCTTTTCGTCCAAGTAGTAATGATGCATGTATGGAGAGTATCATTGTCCTCCATAGATGCATGTCGATGCGAATTGCAATTGATAAGTAGTACGAGAGAGAATTCCCTTTTGCACAAGGCCAGTTTTAATATGTGGCGTATTGAGCAAGCGTCGACAGTGACTTAGAACTTGACGGAACAGTTGCTAATGCATCCTTTTATTGGTAGTTGACTTTTGGCGCCTAGAGGTATTTACAGTTCTTATCCGTGCCCTTATAAGGTTCCACTCTTTTAATTTTTCAAACAAATAAATTGTAAGCAACAAAATCGAAGTATATTCCAATAAATATTATAGTTATGAATTTTACGATTATAATATCCACTTTGGGAGTCCTAAAATGTAAATGAAAATAAAATAATAACAACATTATCATTAATAATAGCTTTTATTTTTGCAAGAATGTTGGATACAAATTGTAAGTTTCGTATCAAATATGTATTAAAAATGCCACAATAGATAGAGAAAAATGTACAGTAGTCAAAAGAGCAGACGTGGATGTCAGGAGAGATCCAACCGCGCATCCTACAGTATAACAACATACAGTACCCCAAAAGCTTTTGTCCTTAAAATGAAACGGGCAGGCACATTCAACTTATAACTAGAAATTAAAATATAACGTTTATATATAACTTCAATCCCCTTATATCACAAAATGTGATGTTGATAAGTGTGTTACAAATATTATAATGTCATTTTATGTAAAAAATAATAGCTGCCAATCTAATTAGATGTAGCGTGATACAAGGAATAAAATATGTCAACGAAGTTGGCTGAACACAATAACCCATCTCAAAAAAGTACATCGAGACTACGAGATTACACCGTGAATATGAAATTGTAAATTAAAAAATTAATTTGTTGGTCACGGATTAGTAAACAACTATGAATATAAAACTTTATAACATTTGTCACGAATTATACAATAAGGTATGAAGAATAAAAAAAATTGTATCGTATAGCTGGAACAGGTCAACTTGTAAGAACTTTCATATTTTCCAACTCACTTACACTCAAATTGAAATCCTCGCCAAACCACGAAGATTAAAAAGAGATGCTAATACAACAAGCTGTTCTCCATCCTGCTCGAATTCAATTCTATAATCACACTGCAATCTCAAAGCTAGCTTATTTCTAACATATGATGGTTAGTGTATCCGTCGTTGCACTGTACAAAACTAAAATACGAAACAGTAAAATATAAAATTAAAAAAGAAACATTATTAAATGGCTAAAAAAATATTGCATAATCTTTTCACATTGATTCATTAATTGTTATTATAATTTATTAAAAATAATATTTACTGAATATACAATTCAAATTAAAACTTACGACAAGCGCAAGAACGTTACGCGCCTTAAAAAAAAAATTGCCATTGCAAATTAATTAAGCGAATTTTAAATTATAATTTACTCAATAAAAAATATACTCTAGTCAATTGCTAATTGTATTGACAATAATGTTCTATAACTAGTCTAGATGTTCTTATAGTTACCTAAATACAATTCTCTTCGTAATAATAATAATAATAAAAAGAAATAAATAGGCACATCACGTTCACTCCGAATGTTTGAAATAGCAACTTAACCATATTAACACGCTAAATTGGTAGATTATTTTTCACGTTGTTCACTTAAATAAAAAAATACTATTAAAAACAATTCTACAATCATATTGCAGGATTGTTATTACAACAAATGTTGTTATGGCGCTGGTGGTCCAGATTTTGTACTCAAATAAACATCAACTTGTGATAGGAATTACATAAGTTTCTTTTTTTTTTTAATATATATTTAAGTACGTCTACGTCTGATTATAATAAAATTATGTATAGTTTCTGTAGACAGAATAGATAGATAACATAATAATTGTATGTTATGGAAAAACAAAATTCGCTATTATTAGCAACATGCACGCATATTAAGCAATTTTATTTTAACAAAGAGTTTAGATCAAACAATTTGTTGGTACATGTGACTTATTTATTAATTCTGAGTATAGGGATATTCACTTACAGCAGAAAACGTAGTCACCATGCACTCTAAACATGGCAGTACTTTTAGCTGTCTTAGCGTTGACGAAAATTAACAATATGTAATATTAAAACCGTAAAAACGAAATATATATATATACTCTTACTACAAACATGTCACGCTTGTATTACTTCACTAAATACCGGAATTCGATGTGAAATATCGGTGGACAGGGATCGAATACCGGTTTAAAATTTCGCATTCAATCTACAAACCGATCATTACTTGTAAACTTATGATTTTCACCATTTCTATTCTGACAATGAAATTACGACGATGTCGATCGGTGAAAGCTAAAACAGATGGCGCCACCGCACAATGATCCTTCATACATTCATATTAGTTTAAATACAAAATACATTTTGTCTGGGAATATAATTTTGACAGTTGTCAACCCTATCAGCGGTGGTGATCGGTTTTAGATATGTGGTGTGAAGACGGGCAAGGTGGAGCCCTAGTGCGCATCGGCGGCTGCGGGCGGCACCGGTACAGAGAGCGGCGAGCGCTGCCGGTCAAACATCTCGAGGATCAGCTTCGGGTCGGTCCCGGCCGGCACTGTCACGGTGCCCGTCTGTGTGTACAAGCCTTATGAGTACCACTGCACGTTCTTCTCCCTGGCAACGCGTGGCGGCCGCGCGTGTTTAGGCTGCGCTATTAAATTGACACCGTCTCTAATTTATTTATTCATTTCCTTTTCCGGTCACCATGGATGAACGATGAGATCGTTACACATATACGTACACGAGCGGACGCCACAACATTGCACAGTTTTTCGTATAATTATATGTTAGTACACGGACTGAATTAGTAAATATTATACAGATGTCAACTCTGGTTCTGGAAGAAATTTGCTATGTTTGATTTAATAGATAGAATGAGCATAATGGAAAAGTAAAATACTTGATAGTAATTAATAAGAGCAGAGCATGCAATATTATGCTTTATTTATATTAAGGTAGGGTATATATTAAAGCAAAGTGTGGGGTACCTCGATACGGGTGATGACTCCTTCCTCGCGACTGTGCTCTAGGACTACAAACAAAAACACAAAGCGCCCGTCAAACATATAAACGAACAAACATTAAACATAAACATATAATAATGGCATATAAAGCAAGATTCATAAAACAGGGTTACTGGATATTTATGCGTTTTGATTTATATACACTTCTTAGCATTATCTGATAAAAAAAAGAAATAAAAAAAAAAAATTAAAACTATTAGTAACTAATAACCCTGCATATTTAATTATTCCAAATATAGTCCGATATGTTTGCTAAAAGGAATAAAATTTTATATAATGAATAAGAATAAATATAGTATATAAGAGATAGAGAGATTTGACAGCTTCATGTTTCTATAACACATATTAGCTTTAAATTACGGTATTATATGTTTAAAATGGGGATATATAAAATTTCGTTTCAATACATTTTGTCTTTTAAAAACCGAATGATTTTTTTTTCACACTTGCACTCGGATATTATATTAGGTATATAGTTAATAATTTACTAATTATAGAGAAGACTATATTAGCTTATAAAATTTCAATTTTATGTATTGATGGCGAATAAAATTACATCAAAATATATATTATTTATTTTGATGTAATTTTAATAACCGTTATGGAGCAGAAAACGCATAGTCCGCTTTTAGTACCACATTTTTTGAAAATTAAAGTTTAAATAAATAAATAATATTATCATAAATTAGCAAACAAATCGGCTTATATTTGATTTATACTAATGTATATTCATCTGCTTTATAAAAAATAATTCACTTAAAATGTACGACATTAAAAAACCTTTATAATTAAACAATTTTCTTATAAATAAGTTATTGTAAATATAAAAATGTACATTGTAAGAGAAGTTTAGAAAAATTTTGAATTGTATAAAATAAATCATTCAATAACAAGCCATTTCAAAGCAAATTGCTTTCATGCAATAAATTCATATTCCGAAGCTAAAGTGTTTTGGTACAATAGTCTGTCATTAGATAACTATCATAATAAATTCTGATTGGGAAAAGAAACATTCTGGAAATTAGAGTACCGTTCTTAAAATATATTTTTCTTATTAATCACATCTAGCAAGCAATGTTGTTTCTTCGAAAAAGTAATAAAAATAAATAAAACATAATTATAATTGTAAATATATATAAAGATGTACTATGAATAAGGAGAAATGCATTAATAAATAAAATTTCTAATTAATAGGTTTTCTGCATTCTTTTTTTTTATTATAACTCTATAGTGCTGTATAGGGGCACTGAAACTGTGGCAAAAATTTAGCTCGTAATTGGGTTATTGGAATTAATAAAAAAAAAAGTCAGCATCAGATAAAAATAGCTACATATATCATTACCAACGCAATATAATCTGTCTATATTTGGCATAACTTGTAAACAATTTTAAGTGTCTTTTAACTGTAATATAGAAATTTAAAAATAATGGACAAACAAAACATATTACTATATATAATATACAATATTGAAATATAAAAATAAATGATTATTTTTATCTATATAATTGTAATTCCAGGGTCTTAAAAATCTTAAAGCATTTATTATCTGTTGCTGAGTAGCATTGGTGTATTTAAAATTATTTTGAAGAGAGGAGAGGGATGACACCTTAAAAGGCGTATATGGGACTTTAATCTTTGCGCATAGTTGAAAGCTTCGCTCGAATCGAGACTATTCTGGGTCACTCCAAAACATGGTCCACCCGCCCCTCGACCTTTTAAATACACCTATAGTATTAATGGTGTGGTGACAGTACTATCTGTGTCGAGTACTTACTGTTCTCGGTGGTAGCGTTTGTGGAAGTAGTAGTGGTGGTGGTGGTCGTGTTGCCGTCGCCGCTGCTGTCGTTGATCGTCGTCCTGGTTGTCGTTTTCACCACCATAGAGCTCGTGTTCACTTGCGAGTTCTAATTTTAAATAATAGAACATAAGTTAGTCTAAGGCGAGACTTTGCCAACCTCTGTGCGTTCTAATACTAGCATAGCGGATTGTGTTCTTATGGAATTGTTTGAAATGATACCCACAGTAATCTTTTATCATCGCATCTCTCGCCATCGACAGGGAATTTCATCCTTATACGCTAGAACCTAAACAGTAGTGCAAAATGCAGTTTCAGAGAAGTTTTCTCTCGCGAATTTTTAAGCTGTAGAAGGAGCTCCTGTCGAGATTTTCTCTAGAGACCCTGTCCATTTCTTAACCATTGAGTTCCCTTAATTGCCTCTTACGACACCCATTGTAAAGGAAGGGTGATCTATTCTGTGTCACCATAGGGCAATTATAAATCTTTATAATTAATTACATAAAAAACACAGTTTAAAAAAAACACCACATGGCAAGGAAAATTATCATATTTCATTCAAATGTTTGCGTTAATAACTCTGTCTTATAAACTATTAAATAGTTAGTTAGTTAGTACCTGCAAGTTGATGTTGAGCTCTGGTGGTTGTTGTTCAGCGTTGGTGTGGTCCCGGACCGAGTCGACGGTGATGTCGCCCGACGCGGCCGTCACGTCGTGGATCGTTTCCGCCGTCTCCTCCTGCTGTTACCCACCAAGCACATAACTTTTAGAAGTCTTTAAACAGACTTGAAACGATAAAGTTAGTGTTATCGCACTAAATTTAATATGGCTGCCACTTTTACATTACTAACACAATTAGATAAAAAAAAATAGATTTAAAAAAATATTTATAAAAACAAGTTTTAAGTATAATGTAACTTGCTTTCTTGTGGATATGGTTATTTTAAAATGATATTATTTATTTTATTGTCTTACTCTTTAAGCTCTTTCATTGGATTCCCTTAATAATAGGGTTGACAAAACATACACCATCTGCCATTTTGTAATGGCGGCCATTTTGAAAATATTACAACACTGAGTAAAGCAAATTGTTACCAAAACTATTTATATGTAAATTTCAACAAAATCGGTCAGGAGATACTTACTGGTTTGAAATGAAGTATTCAATAAATCAATTTAACATTTGACTTAAATTACATTGCAAGTTCTATTTTTAAACTTTATTATATTAAAGAAAAAAATAATCTATATATATTTATACACATGCTGTATAATGCTCACCCTGTGTTCTCCATTAGTGAGTGGGGTCCCTTCAGTAGTCCCCCGCAGTGCGGCCGCCCACGGTGACAATATCACTTGACATTGAGCAATCGTCACCTGATTGGAATGTCACAAAATACATTACTTATAGCTTATATTCAAACGGCTTCAAATCAAAAAGAAGTCTCATTTCAGTTGTATTTATTATTTAAACTTTAACCCTTAAATACCTGAAGTTTCAAATTTGATACCGGGGCTATAAATCGCATTGGGCGCCTCTACAATCGATTTTATTTTAATATTTGGCTGTTTAAGGTAAGAAAGGTTGTTGATTAGGCGAGGACTTTTTTATGCAACTTAGAATGTCAAACAAGCTGACGTCCCACCTGATGGAAAGTGGTAACCGTCGCCCATAGACATGAGCAGTACCATGGACATAACAGAGTATACTGTTTCACCCATGTACCCTGTAAATTCACGCCATATCCCACCCTTCAAGCCGAAACATAGCAATGCAAACACAACTGCTTCACGGTAGAAACATGAATGAGACAGAGGTGCCCAAGCAAACGACTTTTGTACAAAGTCTGCCTCTGGTAATAGCTGGTAAAATAAAAACAATATTATTTATACTCTTAAACCATAGTATAAATAATCAGTACATAACTACTATTACACTAACCTTCGTAGCGGAGAGTGTAATTCGCTGCAGTTCTGACGACGAGTGTAAGTAGAGAGCTTCGCCTCTCTTTGAGAAGCACATACTTGAAATACCACTGGAAACACAGAAGAAATTGTTTTGAAACATATGGTAGTACAGAATTTATAAGGCCCGGCATTATTTTAACCTGTTTTATAGGATTCAACCAGCATTAGCAATGTAAGCGCAAAAAATGAATTTATTTACGACATTACATTAGAAACTTTTAAATTTATCAGCGTTTCTCTACAATATTATGCATGTATTATATATGTAAACCTTCCTTTTGAATCACTCTATTAAAAAAAAACCGCTTTCAAATTCGTTGCGTAGTTTTAAAGATTTAAGGATACATAGAGACGGACAGACAGCGACAGCGACTTTGTTTTATACTATGTAGTGATAATGAATGAATGAAAACTATTGTTCTTTTCAAAGAATAACACAGATTATAAAGAATATGTAAACAAACACAGTTGAATCTTATACATGTAACAATTTATTGTGCATGAAACAAATAATGTTAATAAATTTATTTATTTGTTAACAATTGTGAACGTATTATTTATGTATAATTGTACTATCAGTAATTAAAATCATAATTAATAATAATAATTAATAATATTAATAATTATTAAATAAATAAGGAGGTTAGCCGTTCTGGCGTAAATATATTGAGTGTGTGTGTGCGTGTGTGCGTGTGTGTGGGTGCGTGTGTGCGTGTGTGCGTGAGCGTGTGTGCGTGTGTGTGTGTACTTACTTGATGTCCTCCTTGCGGACGGCGGCGGCGTTGAGCTGGCGGCGCAGCTCGGGGCTGAGCACGAGGCAGTCGCCCAGGTTGGTGAGGCACAGCAGGCACCACTCGCGGTGCGCGCCGCTCGTGAAGCACGCGAACGCCGTCCGCCGCACCTAACACCAGAGGGCACCGTTAATAATCATTCATTAGCTATCCGGCTTTGCACTGGTTATTGTACAATAAAGCGTTACAAACGAACGAATGTTTCTGCCATCAAAATGCAACATTTTAGTGAATCTTATTATATGATGTATCATTTTCGTAGAATCTTCTAAATCCAGTAGGTAATTAAATCAAGTAAAAACAAATCCATACCCTGGCTCCCTCGTGCGCGGTGAGCTTGTACTTGTGATGGGGCCTGAGCGAGGGCAGCGTGAACACCTTGAACTGCTCCTCTGAGGTGATCACCACGCGGTGCGCGCCCGCCTCCGGCAGCGCCGCCACGCCACGCTCCACCTGCACCACACGCCGCCAAGGTTTAGACAGGGGAACGGGGGAGTAGGAGCTTGTCAGTAACGGGGATAAAGTATGATAGAGCACGAATCGTAACGAATTAAATGAACCCTAGGAATGAACGTGTTTCATTGTGACTCACGATGGACCAATTGTCCGGACTTCATCCTCGCCTATCAACCATTGATGGTACAATGTCATTGTATACAGATAACGTAGAGTTACCTACCATTGTCGACCACAAAAAAAAAAAAAAACAATTCAAACTAGGTGTCCACGTCACAAGTCACTACGATGTTACGACATACTATTCAATGATATGACAACATGGGTTTAAAATGAGATAATGGACAAGAGGTCTTTCCAGAGTCGGCAACGCGCGCGTAATACCTTTAGTATTGCAGGCGTTCATAGGTTATGGTAAGCACTTACAATCAAGTGGGTCGTATTCTCGTTTGTGAAATCAGTGGTATAAAAAAACATAGGTATGGTGGACCTTAGTGTATTTAGTGATGTTCATACTTCATGTCACTACTTTTCATCAGCGACGGCCATTCTAAAGAGTAAAAGTAAGCAATTTTTATTACTACAAAACATATTTAATGGAGATGGTGTGGATGTATGAATTAGACACTCTAATAAATGTATGACTTCAGTTGATATCTCTTTAACACGTGTATATGAGGCTTGGTGGCATTTGTAACAACACTGATTGCAAGCAAATTCAACAATGAACTAAATAAATATTAATAATACGTAAGCGAGCGTAAGCATATTAAGGCCCGCGGTTTTATTCATTAATTAAACATGTTCAAATCACGTAATAAAACCAATAGAGTTGATTCTGTGGCGTAATTCTGTAAACCTACCTCTAAAATTAAAATTTCAATTGGATATCACAGCGAAATCTATATTTTATTTTTCTAATTCTTTCTAATGTCTTTTTATTTTTTATTTAACTCTTTATTGTACCAGAAACTTAAAAATAAACAATTCAAGTGAAATAAATTATAATTATAAATTAATTAATAATTGAGAATAAAGTTTCTGTGATATTAAATTTTAATTTTAAAGATAAAAAATTATAGTAACTCTAAGAGCTTCAGAATCGACTCCAGTATCCATTTTTGCAAGTGTAAGACATTATCTTTTTATAAATATAGAAAAAAGACGTTTGCTTGTGTATGATTATATAATCATTACAATTCAAGAGAACTACATTGTTTTGGAAATTTATGTTTATATATATATATATATATATATATATATATATATATATATATATATATATATATATATAGGCATCGTGTGTGTGTATGTATGTATAACGAGAATTTTACGAACTTACGGTCACCTATCGTACTAACTATAATGAAGACTTTTGGATAACGTCAAAATAATTGACGGAAATGATAAACATAGTATTGTTTCTATCTATACTTATAATAAATCTGTAGAGAGGTCAATTCTGTACATAAAATATATTTCCAAAATAACTATCAGGGGGTGATTAGTGATCGATACTGATGCCAAAAATGCAATCAGTAAAATTTTTGTCTGTCTGTCTGCATGTTCGTTATAGAAACAAAAACTACTCGACGGATTTTAACGAAACTTGGTACAATTATTCTTCATACTCCTGGGCAGGTTATAGTATACTTTTCATCACGCTACGATCAATAGGAGCAGAACAGTGAAGGGAAATGTTGGGAAAACGGGAGAAGTTACTGGATTTGTAAGCTTCCGTCGAGTGTGCAGCCTTAATGGCCACTTTTTAAAATATAAAAATGTCCACCCGTGCAAAGCCGGGACGGGCCACCAGTTTATAATAAGTTTACTATTGTAATCTTATGGAGGAAACAATAAAGTGTAGCTATCTATTTAATATATTTATTATTATCAGAAATCTTTTATTTTTAATTTAGATTATAATACCATATTTATTTATTTTATTATGGGTATGTTTTATGGCGGTGTGTTCATAAAGTTCCAGTTATACACGTATACAGACATCAATACAAACTTTTCTAAACTAAGAGTCTGGGTGTTTTGGGCTATTATATTATGAGATGGATTGCTAAGAGCCGAAGAGTTGATATATCAATCGATATGAACTAAACACAACATTGATGTAACATGAGTTTAATGATGTATCCTATCACCAATTAAAAGTTTTTACAACTTAGAATGGCAAACAAGCTGACGGCCCTGACCTGATGGAAAGTGGTAACCGTCGCCTATAGACATGAGCAGTAGCATAAACATAACAGAGTATACTGTTTCGCCCATGCATTGCCATTCCTGAGGACTCAGGTGTTATTCCTCTGTACCCAGTAAATTCACGCCATATTCCACTCTTCAAACCGAAACACAGCCATGCAAACACAACTGCTTTACGGTTGAAACACGAATGGGACAGAGGTACCCAAGCAATCGACTTTTGTACAAAGTCTCCCTCTGGTATTCCAAGTATTATATATTTGTATATAACTGAAATCAATAAATGCTCCGTGTTGCAGTGAATAACTACAAGTACATGATATAAAACATAAATTATCGATATATTATGACAAAAAGCATATTTCAAAACATAGATTAATAATAGTACCGGCATTCTTTTTCTACGTTTTAAAAAGTATAACTTTCGTGCCCATTTTATTACTGGCCAGTCTGTGCTGATATTTATATTTTTTTAATAATTAGTATTATAATTATAGGCATAGATAGATAACATACAGTTATACTTTTATAAGCCTCAACAAGCCTAGCTACGAGCGTGATATATTCTCACCTCTGTACTCTCTTCAGTTTGTTGAACCACTTCGGGCTCAGACGGCTTTGTTAACAAGAAAATTTATTTTATGATTTCAAATAAAACGCACACAATTGGTTGATACAAAAGGAGGCGCTTTCCACATAACGTCTGAATAACTATTTATAACAAATTATTTAAAAGATGTGATGTGTTTTTGTATTACATAAAAAACTATCTTCTACTATATTTACTAAAACTATATCTGCTTATCTGTTATATATATATATATATATATATATATATATATATATATATATATATATATATATATATATATATATATATATATATATGACAAAGTTTCCAAGACGTGTATATACGACTTGGAAAGATAACTAAGCCTGTCGGTTCACTTTATAGGAACAGTTTAGGTGCGACGTAATTCTACTGGCATTGGGCGTATGCGATGCCCATGCCACTTCTCATACGTCCTATTATCAAGGTGTGTTCCTCTGATATACTTTGGAATTTGATTGTCAAAATGATATAAACTTACCAGTTGTTATTGGTAAATTTATGTTGACCTTGTAAGTTAGTATTTACTATTGTATTTCATACGTATATTTCTGTATGGAACTTTATTTAGTGCAAAATGCTGTTAACCTTATTTTAAATATTTCATTGTATTTTATGATACAAAACTATATTATTTCGTATAGTATAAGAATATATAATAAATCTTTAAAATATGGACTTGCAAATCTAATTTAGAATAGTCGCCTTAGACAAGTGTAAAAAAATCTGTCGATATATATATGTTTTCAGTATGGCGTGTAAAGGATAGGACAACAGCGACAATGTCCAACAATTTTCTTTTCTTTTTCACACGCTGACAATCACTTGTCAAGGAGGCCAGTTATATATTAGAATTCCTTGCAATTTTCTATATTAAAATAATTTTAACAGCACGTCCGTTATACAAGATGTGAGGTTAAACTCCGGTCACTATTTTTTTTAACACACAATAAATATTACTGTAAAAATATAAAAATGTTTCTGTAACAATTAGCAAGTGTCTTATTAACCCTTCTTTGCATAGTGGTGGAAATTGCCATCATAATTTGAATGCCCAAAAATTATATAAAAGAACAAGTTTACTTTAATACCTTTTTAATGTCCATTGCAGAAAAAAAAACATAGCTGTCTAATTTATTTTTTTAACCATTTTCTATTTCGCCAATAAAAAAAAAAAAAAACATGCAAACAAGGGTTAAATATATACAATATGTAATTATGATGGAGAGTGAGAGAGATAGCAGAGATGAGACAATAATTATTATACCTCTAATGGATCAGGTAGCGGCGCTGACGCGGCGTCCAACACTGTGATGCCTATGACTGGGGCTCTGTGTTTTAATTGGATCTCTTTCGCTAGTATACAAGTAACCTGAAACAAAAGAAGACCAGTAGGAACAAATAATAATGATTTTTCGTGAGTATTGTTTATTTAGCATAGTACTGTTTGTTTCATGTTTAGTTTAAAGTTTAGTTTAAAGTTATTTCATATAAAAAAAGAAAAAATATATGCGTACGACTATAATACCAAATGAAAAGGGGGAAAGGGATTGTTAGTAATGGAGACTGAGAATCCCATTGCTAGTAATATACCTAACCAAGTCGACCTCTTCGCGGTTCCCCCTGCACACTATCATGGTTAATTCCTGATGAATTCATCATGATGGGCTAACTGGCCTGTTTTCATTCTCATCTATCACCCTTCACTGGTACTCCGCCAGCGTATCCCGTTAGCGCAGACGGGGTTACCATACCATTTTCACCCATCAAAAATAAACCTAATGAAATAGTAAGAGGCATTTATCATTGCGGTGAACCTAACACTAGTTATGTTTACATTTCACCGAGCACATTAGGTTCAACTTTGTAAAAGCGAGCTTACCGCCGTCGCTCGAATTTGATTTATAATTGGTATTTTCTGTCACCGGAGAGTTAATAGGCATGGGCGTAGTCAGCTTCTGGTCCAGGAGGGCAGCAAGTCAGATTTGTTACACGAGCAGTACCATGGACATAACAGAGTATACTGTTTCGCCCATGATACTCCCCATGCGTTGCCATTCCTGAGAACTCAGGTGTTATTCTTCTGTACCCTGTAAATTCACGCCATATCCCACCCTTCAAACCGAAACACAGCCATGCAAACACAACTGCTTCACGGTAGAAACAAGAATGGGACAGAGGTACCCAAGCAATCGACTTTTGTACAAAGTCTCCCTCTGGTAAAGTCAGATTTGTGGCAATAGTGACTGCTTGTTTAATAAAATTAAAAGTTAATGCATTGTAAGGCATACAATTTTAAGGCGGGGAGGCGACAACTCTCCTCCTGTCTGGTCCACTCTGTGTATGCCCATGTAAATCGAAAATGTCAGTTAATACTACATTTTTTTTATTGGATGAAAATGGTATGGTAACTCCGCCTGCGCTAACGGGATACGCTGGCGGAGCACCAGTGAAGGGTGATAGATGAGAATGAAAACAGACCAGTTAGCCCATCATGATGAATTCATCTGGAATTAACCATGATAGTTTCCAGGGGGAACCGCGAGGAGGTCGGCCTGACCTGGTTGGATATATTGCTAGTAATGAGATTTCCAGTCACCATTACTAACAATCCCTTTCCCCCCGTTAATACTACATTAAAAATTACAGTTGTGAACATAATTAGGATTAGTAGCGAGTATATTTTTTTTTATAAATCTATAATTACCGGTTCCTCTTTCCTTTTGTTGTTGTTGGGTACGTTTAAGGTGAACGCGTGCACCGTGCCGCAGTGAGTGCCCGCCCATAGCGTCGGCGTAGATGTTTGTGCTATAAAGGTATAAAAAAAGCTAAAATAATAAATTAAATATTTATTTTTTGCAGTTCTTGTATTTTTTTTTTAATGAGTGATAATGGAATGGTAACCCCACCCGCGCTAACGGTATACACCGGCGAAGAATGATAGGTGAGAATGAAGCAGGTCAGTTAGCCCATAGTGACGAATTCAATAAGAATTGTTCACGATGGTTTCCAGGGGGAACCACGTGGAGGTCGACCTAATAGGGTAAATTGCTAACAATGGGGCTGTCAAACTTCATTGCTAACAATCCCTTTCCGCCCGCAGTTGTTGTATTGAAATCATAATAATAGTATCTTTACACATATTTACAAAGATCTTACAGTCAAGAATGAGTGAGGATTGCTGAGAAAGATGAATGCTATCTAGTCAGCACATTAATATATAGATAGCTAGAATACAGATTCTAGCGAAATATGTTAAGAATCCAACATTGGACTTTAGGCCTAAATGTATTCTGTCGCAATCTACTTTGTCAGGTTGATATTCATGCAGATCTCTTTAAAAATCATTGCTCTTAATCCTTGATGAATTTCACGATGGCCCAACTGATCCGACTTTATCCTCACCTATCTTTCCTAACTGGTATACCGCTAGAGTACACCAATAAGACAAAGGAGTTTAGCATTATCTTAAATTAAAAAAAAAAAAAAACTTTTTATAAAAATGCCTCGTTTTCATAAGAAAATTATAATATAAGAATTCACCATGTAAATGTTGTCTCGACTAGAGTTAATATCTATATAATAAAAACGACTCGCTAAATGTGTTGCTAACCGCAAAACTCGAGAACGTCTCAAAAGATCATCAAATTTTTTTTAATATCTGTTGAAGTTTTAGGAAAATTCTTATGAAGAGAAATTTGGAAAAAAAAGTACATAATCATCATCCTATACAAACTGTTCCATCCAAGCTATAAATTCAATTCTTTAGCTTTTGTCAGAACAATGTCTGTGTGGTCGGATAGTTAATAATTTATTCCATAGGTCTATGTTTAATTATTTCCTTATGTAAACTTGTTGCTCGACTTACATACAAATATTAAGCGATTAATTATTGGCATGCCTTACTGACCATTGACAAGGAATGTGCGTGCGAAGTACAGGCAGCGCACGACGGGGGCGTTAGCGTCGTCCGTGGAGCGCGCCTCCACCGCGCGTTCTACAGGCTTTATATCCGCGTCCGTTTCTGAGGCCGCTTTGTCTGTGGGCTTCTTGGGAGGCGGCTGTCGGATAGAATTTTTTTTAACTTACAATGGTGATGTTGACAATCCACCTTATTTAAAGTGGAAACTGTCATCCATTTATCTAGATCTTAGAGTATAAATAGCATTAGGGAATAGACATGGATATAGGGGTTTCAGAGGTGTTTTCTCCCACGAACACTCAGGTTATGCCGAGGTTTTCCCTAGAGACTACAGCATGGGGTTCTTCAAAAGGGGGGTAAAGAGGTTTCTTCAGGGTCGGCAACGCGCGCGTAATACCTATGGTATTGCAGGTGTTCATAGGCTACGGTAATCGCTTACCATCAGGTGAGCCGTATGCTTGTTTGCCACCTCAGTGGCATAAAAAAGATCATAGAATATATTCACACTGGTACCCCTTTCTTGGCAGCTTTGTTTTTGTGTCATGTTGCATGATGTCTGACAGTGTTTCTTGCCTTAAAATCTGACAGATTAAGGTTTGCCTCAGTGCGTAAGTATAGTTATCCTTCCTTGTAAATAAATCAATATTTAAATAATGTTGTTTATTACAAACAACATGACAGTCACGTACTTGTGTGGGTGATGTGGGGTTCGATGTGGTTTGACGTCTTTGTGACCTGCCTTTCCTTAATCGTCTGAACGACTCTCGCAATGACTTTTTGAACGACTTCCGTCTTGAAATTGGCGTGTCACCAGCACCGGAATCTGTGGATCATAAAAATACAAATAATAATAATATTCAATTAATCACAAAAATTCTTTTATTCTATTTTCCTGTTCATTTTATGTGCAGTAATTATTATAAAAGAAGATATCATGTTTTTTTTTATTTGGTAAATACAACACATGATTTTAGTATGTATGCATATCAATCATTAGCAGTACCGCATTCGAATATTCTGATACTTCCCTAAGGTTGACTGGGAGAGAATGCTTTTAGCATTAAGTCTGTCTTGTACACGACAGAAACGTACTAATTAATAAATGATTTGTCAGAGGGAGACTTTGTACAAAAGTCTTTTCTTTGTACAAAAGCTTGGGTACCTCTGTCCCATTCGTGTTTCTACGGTGAAGCAGTTGTGTTTGCATGGCTGTGTTTCGGTTTGAAAAGTGGGATATGGCGTGAATTTACAGGGTACAGAGGAATAACACCTGAGTCCTCAGGAATAGCAACGCATGGGGGGTATCATGGGTGAAACAGTATACTCTGTTATGTCTATGGTATTGCTTATGTCTATAGGCGACGGTTACCACTTTCCATCAGGTGGGATGTCAGCTTGTTTGTCATTCTAAGTCGTATAAAAAAAAAAGATTGAAATAATGATAATAACTATAAGTGTACATAATTATAAATATGCAAGATATAAAACGTGTCAACACAACATGACTGAAGATGTAATTTAATTATATAATAATTATATTATAAACGTGTGTGAAGCTATTAAACCTAAAAAATGGTTTGGTTATTGCGTTATGTCTGGCATGTTTTTCTGGGTGGGTTGTGAGTGTGTGCGGTATGGTGATGTTGTATTGAATTTGTATGCACAGGTGGGCTGTACCCAGTACGTGTGTTTGAGTGGGTAATAGCGATATCTATGTGTACGCATCACATGTGGTGGCAATGTGTATGTGTACGCTCGCCGCCGTCTGTGTAAGTGTGCGGAGCGTGTAGAGTGTGGGTTGTACCCAGTACGTGTGTTTGAGTGGGTAATAGCGATATGTATGTGTACGCATCAAATGTGGTGGCAATGAGTAAGTGTACGCACGCTGCGGTCTATGTAAGTGTGCGGAGCGCGTAGAGGGTGGGTTGTACCCAGCACGTGTGTTTGAATGGGTAATAGCGATATGTAAGTGTGCGGAGCTTGTAGAGGCTGCAGTACGCACCGTGGTGGTTGAGCGTGCACTTGTGCAGCAGCGGCGCGGCGGTGAGCGCGTCGAATAGCGCGAGTCCGTGCGCGGTGCCGGCCGCCACCACGCCCCACTCCCACTGCGCCGCCAGCGCCGTCACGGCCGCCGGCGGCGACACCTGCGCCACCGACGTCGCCTGCCCACACACCACTACGTCACTTCACATTCTTAGCTTAGCGCCGCACAGTGTGCCCGAACTTCCGCCGACAGTAAATCGGCTACGCCGCATTGTGGCATAGGTATAATATTTTTAACACCTTTACGCCGGGGCCGACTTAAATGTTTTTTGCTGCGAGGCGGCGCTCTAATTGATGCTAATACAATGCACAAGCGAATACGTACCACCTGTGGTACGCGCCGCCAGAAAAGACAGTCTAGCGCGGGCCATCGGAGGTCCGCGCCGGCGTGAACGTGTTAAGCATGTTTATTGAAGATATCGTATAACAATCACTTCTATATAACCATTTAAACAAACACTACGATGTTAAATAATTGAGACGGTATTTAAGTCATCTCCAATTGTGGCAAAACCAGTTATTTTAATTTAAAAACTAAACTACTACATCGATTGTGACAAAATTTCTATGGGACCAATCTAAGTATATACCTTTTGAATAAAAAAAATATATATATTTTTTCCAATCTATTTACAACTGATAAAGTCATGATATAATAACTACAAAAAAAGATCTATTCAGCTACTGTATAACTGCTATGTACGTATGCATTAGTGTATTTATTTTCCAGGAGATGCTAGGCCCCTTAAAAATGCATATGTACTCTCAGACTATATTTTTGAAGCTTTGCTTGCATCCTGGAGTAGAAACTAGCCAATTATGAGGTGGGTATGGTCCCCTAAATACTAGTATAATCGTCAATCGTCCGTAACGGAAGATCGCATTTCCATTAAAATAATTTATTATACATAATGGATCGTTCATACGAAATATTAGCCCATTTTCATCAATAAGTATGTCGCAATATGTATTGCAACAAATGATATAGGTAACAATAAAACATTGAACGAACTCACTTGATAGCCTTGTGGGAATGTTAGTGGACCGGAACGTAACGTCAACTGGTCGTGACCCTTCCAAACGAAGCCGTCGCGATCTGACACGATATTCGCCGACATGGTCTGAAGAAACAAGTTTTATAATATATAAAAATATAAACAGAAGATACGTAAAGAAAATTTTTAATTATTTTTTTATGACATCGTTCAAACGATCCCATAGTATTGTCATGTTTAAAATTAAAAAAAAAAAAGGTAAAACAATGTAAGTACATACTTATTCAAGTAGCAAATAATTGAAAGAAACAAAAATGGGATGGTGTCGACTCAGTTTAACAAAGATAGTCTACCGATAATATTAGACGTGTTTGCTTTGAACTTACTGGAGTTTTGTTGAAAGATCAAAGAGTGCTTATGTTCAGAGACTTAAGATATAGATGTTATTTCTATGTGTTATTGTACTGATGCTTTCCTGGGTGACGTATTAGGAGACTGTAACGCTCATCTAGTTCATGAAACAAATTTCATTTTTATTCACTTCGATAAACAAAAGACGGTTGTAATTTTGTATATACATATTGTATATATAATGTATAGAACACGTACCTTAACTTCTGCAGTGCTGGAGGCGTTCTTTAGTGTTGCTATAACTATGTGCCCAGCGGCGCCGCCAATGGTCAACATCCCAGAGAGAGGACAAAGTATCACCTGCACATAAATATAATTTTTGTGTTTATTTTATACATTTTGATCTGTCACATTATACTACAATATATGAGTTGCAAGCGAATTCATAGATGGAATCGACATCACTTGAGTCTGCGAGATAGAATGAGATAGCAACGTCGGATGTGTCATTCCAACACATGGATTCGTTTACGATAACGATTCTATCGATAGATTCGCTTGCCATTTGTCTAGGAGGAGCTGTAGTATATACGATATTAACATAGCATTAACATAGTTGTATCAGGATTATTTATTTATGTGTAAAAATAGTTATAAGTGTAGACATAAAATAAATAAATGAATGTACAAAATTCACAGGCAAAAGGTGACGGCACGGTGATGCACTTACCCGTTTGATGGCGAGGCGCGGATCGTCACTGTAGGGATCGAAGGTGCCGACCCGCCGGAACGGAGGCCACTCCTCCTCGTCGTTTTGACTGTCATTGTTCTCACCGATCTCCTCGCCACTGCGCAATCATATAAGGTTCGTTAGTCAAAAGATATACACAGTAACTAATAAGAATGGTGATGTCGGTAGGTGTCGCCCTAGACGGTCATATGTCGACCACATAGACGACGTGTTGAAGAAGGATCAAATTAAAAGTACCCGTAACCGACGAGCGTGTATGAAAAGATTGATGAATGTGGAAGAAGCGAAAGAGGTTTGTTCGAATCGAAGCATTTGGCATTCTTTTGTTTCTACCTACCCTAATGGAAATAGGCGTGACAGATATGTATACATGCATGTATGTATGTAATAATAATAATAATTTACTGTAACGTAAACAGTGTCATTTTTTTTTTTTTTTACAACACAGGGGGCAAACGAGCATGCGGCTCACCTGATGGTAAGTGACTACCGCCGCCCATGATCACCCACAACACCAGCGGCATTGCAGGTGTGCTGCCGGCCTTTTAAAAAGGAATATACTCTTTTCTTGAAGGTTATGTTGTCGTATCGGTTCGGAAATACTGCTGCTGGAAGTTGATTCCAAAGAATGGTTGTGCGTGGAAGAAAGTGCCTTGAAAAACGCACGGTGGAAGACCGCCACTCGTCCAGATGATTGGGATGAAACTTTAGTTTGTGGCGGGTTGTACGGTGGTGAAAATCAGCAGCAGGTATCAATCCGAACAATTCCTCAGAACACTCCCCATGATAAATTCGGTAGAAGATGCACAGAGACGCAACATCTCTGCGCAGTTTCAATGGGTCAAGTCGGACAGTAAGGCGTTGACTATCGATAATTCGAGCCGCCCGACTTTGAATACGGTCTAACGGAAGGAGTTGGTACTGTGGCGCTCCTGCCCACAGGTGAGAACAGTATTCCATATGCGGCCTGACTTGGGCTTTATATAATTTCAGGCGGTGTTCTGGCATGAAATATCGTCTCACCCTATTGAGCACTCCTAACTTTTTGGAAGCTATCTTAGCCTTCTCCTCCAGATGACCGCAAAACTGGACGTCGCAAGATATATCAACGCCCAGAATTCCTAGACTTGACTTTTTATCAAGGGAAGTGCCCTGAAAGTGAGGAGATACGACAAACGGCGTCTTTTTTGCGGTAAACGCGCAGACTTGTCATACAGACTGACTTGTCATATAGAATGTATATGTTTAATGTTGTTTACAAACAAACATACAATATTATTTGTGGTTTTTGAACAAGTACGAAGTATACTGTATCTCCCGAGCTACCTTCCCAGGGTACATATTTAACTAATATAAAATACTATAATACTACTTAATCTAATAGTAGTAAAATTCACAATTTAGAATACACGAAGCCTAAGTTAGGTTTCGTGTTCTGAAATCTAAGTTTTCTAAAAAGTTTTCCGTTTTATCATCTAATTCTCTTGTAACTCTAATACACGTCCAATTGGCCAAGCTCCTCAGCGAGTACACTCGGCAAATTCAACGACGCCATTTACACGTTTGTCATTGTTTCATTCTATCGGCCATCACATGAAGATGGATGTTGAGGTAGTCGCCACCGCTACGATTTACAATATGCACTGAACACTCATTACGCCCAATGCTCTTTGATATGGCGGGCCGTCGATGAACGTTGGCCTTTGTGACCAACGTTCCTGTCAACGTTTCTTCCGTTTCTTTTCTGTCAACACAACTTTCTGTGCTACAAATACGCAAATAGGCCCGATATACATCCGCCGAGTGCACTTGCCAAGTGTGTTCGACCAACGAGTGATACCCTTTAGACTTAGAATAAAATCATACTTTTAAAATATAGTGGTGATTCCATAGTGATTAGAGATAGAGTGATTTCCATTGATAAAATATCACAACAGGCAACTCAGAGAAGAAAGCACAATACATCAGTGCATAAGATAAAAGACTGCAGTATGCTTTTTGATGCAATCGAATAGGAATAAATCGAAATCAGATCGAATAGTCATTAAATATAAGATCAATTTGATCCTAATTCGATTGAGCTAAAACTAAGTGAGTCGTATCAAGCCAATGTGGTAAGATTAAGTCGAATATTTTTATGGATAAGGAGAAATTATTTATTTTATTAACATCTCACTATTGAGGAAGGGCTCAAAATTGTTAAAGTTGCTATTTTTAGAGACAGAATTTAGAAAATAATATAAATGAATATAAAGTTAATTTAATATTCCATTTACTGGAAATAGCATCTCTGAAATAAAGTATCCCAACATTCTTATGAACTTTCGGATTTAGTATTATATTATCACTAAAGCACACATAAATACAAATTGAATTATATTTGAATAAATAGAATAAAATATACTTTTTGATCGATTTCGAAATCGTTTTCAGGGACTTAAGATTGCGAACAGGCACTTAAAGAATATACAAGCATTAGTTACAATTTTAAAGACAATTACTTTTAAAAATTGACATAAAAATAGAACACATATAATATAAAAAAGCACTGAAAAAAGACCAAAGCAACTGTAAATAATGTATAAAATACGAAAGCATGCATTTGTTAATTGCATTCGTGCTGTTATATGAAACATTACCTGGTGGTAGACCTTTTCAGTCCGCTTCGTAACGTAGCAAGCGGCAAGCGGGGACAAAACCATTATCGCATGTTAGAGCAAGCTCGGGCTAAACACCAAGTAGCTTGGACACTTATCCATTTTTATTTATTTTAGAGAGTGTAATTTAAATAGTGACAAACTGCGTTGACGTAAAGTTAACTTCGTTGTCTATCTATTCGTTCGTTCGTCGTATATTTTCGCAGACGGAACGTCCTAATGTAATCAGAGCTGGGCAAAATACACGTTTGGTTTCAATTAAAATACAATTGTGTGTATTTAAAATGTGTGTATAGTATTTTAACTATTTTTTATTTAAAATACAAAACACAGTATGTAAGTGAATAGATTTTTTTACAACACGGGGCAAACGCCGCCCATGATCACCCACAACACCAACGGCACTGCAGGTGTGCTGCCGGCCTTTTAATAAGAAATATGCTCTTTTCTTGAAGATTATGATGTCGTATCGGTTCGAAAATACTGCTGCTGGAAGTTGATTACAGAGAGTGGTTGTGCGTGGAAGAAAGTGCCTTGAAAAACGCACGGTGGAAGATCGCCACTCGTCCAGATGGATGGGATGAAACTTTAGTTTATGGCGGGTTGTACAGTGGTGTAAATCAGCAGCAGGTATCAATCCGAACAATTCCAGAATTAGTAAAAGAAAAATTTCCTTCCATGAACTATTATGAACCAGCGCTATTTTCTGCAGAACGCACTCATTAATTAGATCGCTAAATGACAGCTAAATGTATTTATATTAATATGTATTTTGAAAAGTATTTGAAATACAAACTCCAAAATACCTCAGAACCAGGTATTTTAAATACAAATTACTAATTACATATTTAGGAAGTAATAAAATATAAATACCAAATAAGTGTTTATATTTCAATTATGCATTTTAATTACGAGTAGTTCAAATTTAAATGTGGCAATGATCATTCATGACGGCAAAAGAGGGTGAATTTAGGAAATAAAACATTATCAAATAGGACAGAAGAGGTTCGAGTTGTGTATTTGAATATTGCTAGTTTAGTATACATATATAAACTTATAGTAAAATTTCAGTTGGTAATCTGTTATATCTTGGCATAAAGAAACGATACCAATTGTTATAGTAATGGATATGTGAACAAGCACCCGTAGCGTGATTAATAGCGCTCGCTTAAGTATGAGCAGATTTTTGAAATAGCATTAGCAAAAGGCATCTTCAAAAGGGAGATAAAGAGATTTCTTCAGGGTCGGCAAGGCGCGCGTAATACCACTGGTATTGCATTTACGGTAACCACTTACCATCAGGTGGGCCATATGCTTGTTTGCCACCTCAGTGATATAAAAAAAAACCTTCATGGATTTTCATAGTATTGTTTAAATTTATGTAGCACTTTTATCATAATCAAATATGTATCAGAATGAAAAAATGTTAAAAGATTAAAGAGACAACTGAATTGGTAACGCTGTCGGACTAATAACAATAATAAAAAAAAAAACTATAAAGAAATACACATAAAGTTATCAAAACCAGATGTCACTACATTCATATGAATTATTTGGAAGAATGATTATATTGTAATTAAATATAATATAACTAGTAGACCCCGAAACTTGTAGCAATTCACTCGTTACACACGAATCTATCGCCAAAATCGTTATCGCTAGTGGGTCTTTGAAACAGAATGAGATGGCAACGTGCGCTGTCTTACTCTTTCTTATGTGAGTATTAACCGAAATGTTTCTTTTGATGGATTCGTTTGTGTAGCCCATATTTGGTGATAGGGGGAAGTTTGAATTAGACATATCTATATAGAGATAAGAAAAAAACAATAATTCATTTAAATATTCCAGCCGAAACAATCAAATCCGAATTATTTGTAAGCCAATGAACGCCAATATGCCAATAAGGCATATACTTCACAAGATGGGTCTATCTTCGGACACATTGTACAGACTGTGCGGGGAGAAATCGGAATCCATGGAACACTTGATGTGCAACTGCGATTCGTTAGCAAGTATGCGTATCAGTCTACTGGGAACGGCTTATCCAGAACCAGGGGACTACAGATATCTTAAACCGCGGGATATCGTTAGGGTAACACATAGGATCTATGAAATGATGGTATAAGGCAGGGGGAAGCACAAAAGATCCGTATGGGCCGATGTGCATCGGCTTAGCTGACCCCATATGCGAAAAATAAGATAAGATAAGCCAATGAATTAAATTTATAATTTTTCCATGAATAGTCCTATACTGAGTTATAAGTTTTGACATATTATGGGTTCAGTAAAATAAATTATTATTTATATTTATAAGTTACATTTACGCAATAACTAACGAACTCTTAGTTTTATTGGAAATTCGCGCGGAGCTGAAATTTTACAAGTTATAAGCAATTTTCAATAAAAAAAAAAAAAACTAATTCAAAACCTTAGAAGGACCTCAATATTTTTTTTTAAATAGCTCACAAAAACCAACCGAAAGTAGTAAATTGTACCTAACATGATATAAAATATGGTCGTTGGTTGCGGATGGTGGCGCTAATTGGTGGTGTTGGTGGCGTTGGTGGTGGCGAGGTACCTGAAGAGCGGCGCGGTGGTGTACGCGTAGAGCGGCGTCATGGCGACGCCGGTGACGTCCCAGAAGCGCACGGAGCCGTCCTCGTGGCCGGTGAGCAGCAGCTGCCGCGCGCCCGCCTCCGCCGACTCGGCGTTGCCGCCCGATATCGGCCACGCGCTCTCCGAGTACACGTTCTCCGTTTGCGCCTCGCCTGGTTTGGCATTTGATGCGTTTAGATTAAAATTTTCCGCAAATATATTTCATAGAAACGTAATTGCCGTCAGGTTACGCGCATGCCGATTACACTTTAAAAATGCATTTAACCCTTAAATACTTGAAATTTCTAATTTGATACCGGGGTTATAAATCGCATTGGGCGCCTACAATCGATTTTATTTTAATATTTGACTGTTTACATGTTACCAAATGTTTTTTTCAAAATAAATATATAAAAATATCGTTTTAATTTTATACTATTTTTCCCCATTGGTAAACACAGTAAAGTGTACACTTATATATTTTTTAATTTGATTTAAAAAATCAGGCTTTTAAGGGTTAACCAAAGACACCAAAGCCCATATCCTCGTCCTCAGATTCAGACTCTTCTTTCTTGGATTATTTACCCCAATATAATTTACATTAATTCTATTATAATATACTAGCTTTAGCCCGAGACTTCGTCCGATTAAAGGCTGATATAATAAATGTCAATGTAAAAAATAATCATTCATTAATATTTAAAATTGATAGTACAAATACAGATAATGTAGACATTACCCGTTTTTATATAAATCATGCTTAACAAGACATGTACTGACCGGCCGCTACTATGTTGTCGTACACGTTGGATGCGACGTTGTCGACCAGCTGCGCGGTGGTGACGGCGGACGCGTGGATCGACACTAGGTACGGGGGCCGCAGCGGCCGCCACTTACTGTCGCATAGGTCTATCACTACCAATTCCTCTTCCGCCAGCACCACCTGGTTTACAAACAAGTTAGGTATTTTACAAAATTAATTATATTATATAATAAAAAAATAGAATATGGCCTGGGATAGAGCTGGCTGGAAGAAGATGCATGAATTAGTTGCACAGACAAGAGGAAACTCTTAAATGAAAAAAAAAAAATAAAATAAAAAAAACAAAAATGCGAGATTTTACATTAAGAGATGTTGTTGGCCATATGGTCTCAGCATAGAATAGGCCACTCCTTCCCTTCCCGTGGGTGTCGTAAGAGGCGACTAAGGGAAGGCGAGGGATGGGCAGCAGCGTCCCTCTTAAAACATCTCTAAAGCCTAACTGCGCTTGCCAATCCGTCTACTAAGTGTGGCAACTACTGGAAAAACCCCCTAAGAGGAAGGCTTATGTTCAGCAGTGAACAGTTAAAGGCTGGTATAATGATAATGATGATGAGTACATCATTAGTTTCTAAAACAGCACCGTAAATTTACAGATGATTAATGGTTACATCATTAATAAATAAATCGCCAGGAAATAACCACGAGTTTCTAGGGGGACTGCGTGCAGGTCGTCCAGACAGGGTATATTGTTAGCAGGTCAAATCAAAGGTGAATAGTTGTTTTAGCTAAGCGCGTTTTGTTTTAAATCCCTCACTTTACGTCAAGTGTGATTTTTATTAATTATTATATATATTTACACATATATTCATACATTATTTATATATGTATATAACATCCAAATTATAGGCATTGTGCACGTGACACCCCTAGCGTTGCAGACGTCCATAGGCTACAGTAATCGTTTACCATCAGAAGGGTTATACGCCTGTATGCCACCTTTATGGTGAAAACAAATAAAAAGGTTGTTGTGGGGAGATGACTCACCAATGCGGCGGCGACTTGGTTGACCGACTGTAGCTGTATGAGGGCCGGCGTGTCGGGCCGCGCCTCCTGCAGCGGGGTCCCGTCCGGCGGCACCGGGCTCGTTGTGAAGAAGTCGATCACCTGCACAAATGTGAAACATTCTCACACTTTAGAACATTACCAAACAAGCAGTCACAATATTTCTGTTTTAATTGCGAAATAAAATATCAATCTTAATAATATAATAAAATTGTCATAACCAATAAATACAATAATTTTTATGTTTTGTTATCTGTCAGTCTGTCTGTATGTTTGTTCCGGCATCACGCCGAATTTTTACTTTACTTTAATAAAATTACTGCAACAAATTGAATGTAATGTAATATAATGTAAATTGGACTCTCTTTTCCGCGCTTAGCCTCCCATTTGGGCCATTGTGCCTTGTGACTGTGGGTGATGGTTACCACTTTCTACCAATTGGGCTATCATCTTGATTGCCATTCTATGTTGCATAATTTAATCTAATTTTTAGGACTAATCTGTAGTCGGTTTAATGTCGGAGTTATGAGATGGCAAACATAAAAAATATAACACAATTTGAAAACCACCTTCTTTTTTGAAGTTGGCAAAGGCCCTTGCGATAAATATCTTAATATGAAGTGTACTTACACGACTAGTGAAATCGAACGCGACATGTTTTTCCCCTTGTTGTACTGTGACTGTGTATTTGTCTGAATACGAAGCCCTCGGCATGCCACCTGTAACAAAAACATATTTTTATTTATATACATAGCCCTCAAAATTTTTTATTTACATTTGTTAAACTTGTGCATTTTTCCCTCTTGGAATAAGTAGACCACAAAACACTATTGGCTATAATTAGATATGCAATACAGGGTAATAAGTTATACAAGTGGAGGTTAAATATGCATTTGTGTTTGATATAGAACAATATACATATGAGGTTTGTCCGGAAAGTACGTATAAAAGTTTTTTAAAAATTTTATTTTACAATTATTCAGGTAAATCAATTTTATCCCCTTCAAAGTACTCCCCCTGTGACATAATGCACTTGTGCCAACGCCGTTTCCACTGTGAGAAGGTTCCTTGAAAGTCCTCTGGTTGTAGGTTTCTCAGCTGCCCCGTCGTAGCTTTTTTTATCTCATTTATGTCCCCCAAATGCCGCCCCCGAAGTACCAATTTGGTTTTTGGGAACAAGAAGAAGTCACACGGGGCCAAATCCGGCGAATAGGGGGGTGTTCGGTCACCGTAATGGAATTTTTACTCAAAAACTCACGGACAACAAGAGAGGTGTGGGCAGGGGCATTGTCGTGGTGAAGAATCCAACGCCCCTCTCGCGCCAATTCTGGACGAACTCGTGCCACACGAGCTTTGAGGCGTCTGAGCACATCGACGTAGAATTTTCCATCAACTGTCTGGCCTGGAGGTTCGAATTCTTTCCACGTTTTCGTCGGAATGTGAAGTGGAAGGACGTCCTGAACGTGGGTCATCTTGAACGCTTTCTCGGCCCTCTCTGAATCTTTTTAGCCACTTGTGGACGGTTGGTTCCTTCACAGCATCATCCCCATAAACTGTTCTGAGATCGGCAAAAATTTCACGGCCATTCTTGCCGAGTTTCGAGAGAAACTTGATTACGACGCGCTGCTCTTCAACGGAAGCGGGCTCCATGCCGACGGGGTTTCGTTAAGAGGTAACTTCACAGATGGCGTGACAAGCCAGTTCGCACCGCACGGCGGTCAGACCAGAACTGAAGCATTGTTAGGGACATAAGGAAGGGGTCCTGCGCTTACCTGGCCTCCCCACTCCTCTTTCTCGCATTCCAGAACACTTTTATACGAACTTTCCGGACAGACCTCGTATTCCCCGTAACAAAATACATAAAAAAAAAATCCAAGTTTTTGTATTCAAAATTGTTTGTAAAACATCATATTTATTATTTCTACAATATTTTTTGATGTTTTAAACTTTTGATCACAGGCTTCATCTTTCATTAGGAATATTATATGCATTATAGGAAAAATAAAAAAGTTTTCGACCCTTTAGGGATCTGCATGGAAGTCGACGTGACAGCAATATACCCTATATTGTTACAATGGGACTGGTAGTACCAGTAGGTAAATTACAACCAGGATAGTTAGTAATATGGATTTGCAATCCCATTGCTAGCAATATACTCCTATCAGGTCGATCTCTACGCGTTTCTCTCTGGAAACCACAATGAATCACTGTTGATGGATTCATCAGAATGGAACAATTAACCTGTTTTGGTCTTCACCTATCATGCTTTATTGGTTTCCCGCCAGTGTATACCGATAGCGCAGGCAGAGATACCATTCCATTATTATATAAAAAAAAAAAAAAAAATTGAGCGAAGGTAACTCACCAGCGTATATGAGTATCTCGTCGCCGTTGACGCTGGTCCTGTTCAGAATCTTCGTGATGGCCTTGCACGGGTACGGTCCGTACGGTGTGATCGGCTCCTTGATCGGTCGCTCGCTCGCCGCGCCGCTCACCTCCCACGTCACGTACGAGCCGTCATTGTGCGACGACGTGAAGTGTTCGCCTGCAATTATTTTGGTAGATTATTTAAAATAAATAAATCTATAATCGACATGTAATTTATGTTTCATTTGTAATATTATATAAATTTGTAATTTATGCAAAAATGTAGTTTTGATCATGCTGTGTACGCATATTTTTGGAGGGTTAGCCTGAACAAAACATTATTGTACTGTATAAATTAATGTAACCATGTTAATTCTCTGTAATGTGTACCTATTGAAATAAAATAAAATAAAAAATAATTGACGTGTGGTCCCGGCATAAAATGACCACTCCTTCCTTTCCCGTGAGCGAAATTTGTTACAAATCTAAACATTTAATAAATCAATCGTTTTTGACTTTTACTACTATCGTCAACAGACTGTTTTATGGTCGTAGCAATTATTCGTTTGTTTACATTTTTATTAAGTTGTACTGAAACATTTTATTCATGATTATATTTGTTTATATTTATTATTTATATGCAATTAAAGATTGTATCCCACAAAAAATCCAATTTCAATTGTAACATATACTGTGTACAATTGTAAAAAAAAGTATGTTATTTTGATTTAAAAACTAAATTACTGAACTGATTTTGATAAAATTTTGATGGGACCAACCTGTATCTCTTTTTAGAGAAAAGAGAATTTCTAAAATCGGTTTTTACCTGACAGAGTTATGAGGTAACAAATATACAAAAAGAAAAACACAATCGAATTAAGAACCTTTTTGAAGTTGGTTGAAAAAAATTAATGAACTCACCGTCGTCATTCCAGCACAAGCTCTCCAACTGTTGATTGGATACGCAGGTGTATGTGGGCTGCGACGCGACGCGGTCCCATAACACGACCAATCCCCTGTTGTACCCGATCAAGAGCCGGGTCGGCACTTTCGGGTGTTCGCACATCGATTCCACCGCGCCGGGGTTCACTTTGAAGTCCTCTGGACAGCTGCAAAATTAAATTGGTCCAAATGTCATATTTCCTTACATATTGATTTACAAATAATTTATTTTAATGAAAATTGTTTGACAATGTGTTAAATCGCGTTATTTGCACATTTATGACATGATACATGACATTTTTTGTCCTAAATCTTATAATACAGTTTCAATTTTTCAAGTCAATTTCAAGAATTCAATTATGTATTTTTATAAAGTAGATTCATACGATACTTTGTAAGTTCTCTATTGGATTATAAATGAACCTCACGTAATAACAAGTTAACAAAGTAAGGTTAATTAAATATTTGTTAAAGATTCTAATTATTTATTATTAAAATATACTTGCTGTGGATGTATGTTAATAATTATATATACTTACTTTTGCATAACTAAATCCTGATATATAACATCCTCACTTAATGAGAACGTGTTCAAGTCCAATGTGTATATGTTCCCGCCTTCTGTGCCAATAAGTAAATTTTTGCCTGACGCCTCCACGCAGGTTGCCGATATTTTTTTATTTTTGCCTTCAAATGTGTGTGTTCTTAGTTCCACTAGGGATTTCTCGTTGATCTCCCATAAGTGGAGACTGTTGTCGTCACATAGTGAGATTAGGCGGCCCGTGCCTGGAAATAAGAGAATAGGCTCAAGTAAGTTTTTGTATATTGCAGTGTACACCTGACGATAGGTGGCCCATATATGTTGCAACATCAAGAACATCATTCGAATATTGCAGATTCTTACGAGATGACAAAATTGTCATTTCGTAAGAATATATCTCATGGATGTATCTAAACATAGCTAATGGAGCTATATGTATAAAAGCCTATTTACCTAAAGTACGAGGTTTGTCCGGAAAGTACGTATAAAAGTTTTTTAAAAATTTTATTTTACAATTATTCAGGTAAATCAATTTTATCCCCTTCAAAGTACTCCCCCTGTGACATAATGCACTTGTGCCAACGCCGTTTCCACTGTGAGAAGGCTCCTTGAAAGTCCTCTGGTTGTAGGTTTCTCAGCTGCCCCGTCGTAGCTTTTTTTATCTCATTTATGTCCCCCAAATGCCGCCCCCGAAGTACCAATTTGGTTTTTGGGAACAAGAAGAAGTCACACGGGGCCAAATCCGGCGAATAGGGGGGGGTGTTCGGTCACCGTAATGGAATTTTTACTCAAAAACTCACGGACAACAAGAGAGGTGTGGGCAGGGGCATTGTCGTGGTGAAGAATCCAACGCCCCTCTCGCGCCAATTCTGGACGAACTCGTGCCACACGAGCTTTGAGGCGTCTGAGCACATCGACGTAGAATTTTCCATCAACTGTCTGGCCTGGAGGGACGAATTCTTGATGGACAATCCCCCGAACATCGAAAAAAACAATCAACATTGTCTTGACATTTGAGCGGGATTTTCCTTCACAGCATCATCCCCATAAACTGTTCTGAGATCGGCAAAAATTTCACGGCCATTCTTGCCGAGTTTCGAGAGAAACTTGATTACGACGCGCTGCTCTTCAACGGAAGCGGGCTCCATGCCGACGGGGTTTCGTTAAGAGGTAACTTCACAGATGGCGTGACAAGCCAGTTCGCACCGCACGGCGGTCAGACCAGAACTGAAGCATTGTTAGGGACATAAGGAAGGGGTCCTGCGCTTACCTGGCCTCCCCACTCCTCTTTCTCGCATTCCAGAACACTTTTATACGAACTTTCCGGACAGACCTCGTATATCTATTTTAATGACCCAGGAGCACATTCTTTTTTTTTTTTTTTTTTTTTTTTATAGAACTTAGAATGGCAAACAAGCTGACGGCCCACCTGATGGAAAGTGGTAACCGTCGCCTATAGACATGAGCAGTACCATGGACATAACAAAGTATACTGTTTCGCCCATGATACCCCCCATGCGTTGCCATTCCTGAGGACTCAGGTGTTATTCCTCTGTACCCAGTAAATTCACGCCATATCCCACCCTTCAAACCGAAACACAGCTATGCAAACACAACTGCTTCACGGTTGAAACACGAATGGGACAGAGGTACCCAAGCAATCGACTTTTGTACAAAGTCTCCCTCTGGTAAATTCTTGGCCATTAGGAAAAGATAGATAGATATATCATTTATTTACATTACTTATAGTACACACATAATAGATATAGATACATACGCAAAAAATACACATACAAAAAAAAGGGAAATACATAAAAGTAACATAATATTTCATTTCGTGAGTGTACCACAGTAACACAAAATGGTCACAACTCAGTTTATTGCTTTGCTTTTAAAAAGGCAAAAGACTGATATTCTGTTGTCGCCAAAAAAAATACCAAATGACCTCTTCTAGATTGATTCGGGCCCCGGTCTCCAATTTTGTGTCATTAGACGTTGAAAGATAAATACACTGACAATTTACCTGGAATGAAGAGTATTTGTATGACGGGTGAGTCTGGATTTGTGTGTTGTCCATAGAACTCGACTCCCGGCCGACCGTACACTTTGAGGGCGCCGGTCGCCGTGCCCAGGGCGGCCAGTCTGAGGAGCGGGTCCCATGCAAGCGCTGATGCTCTGTGTGGGAAGCCATGCTGTACTGTCTGTGAACAACAAGACAAAAATTATAAACAACTATATTCTATGTTGCCGTGTACGTACCGGCAATAGAATAGGCCACCCTTTCCTTTCTCGTGGGTGTCTTAAGAACCGACTAAGGGAACTTATGGTGGAAGGATGGGCCCATGATACCCCTCATTTTCGTGCAATTCCTAAAGACGCAGGTGTTATTGCTCTGTACTCAGTAAATTCACGCCATATCCCACCCTTCAAACCGAAACACAGCCATGCAAACACAACTGCTTTACGGTTGAAACACGAATGGGACAGAGATACCCAAACAATCGACTTACAAAGTCTTCCTCTGGTTAGGATTTAACACTAAGTATTTCTATCAGTTGTCTAATGTTGTAATATATGGGGCTGTGTTGAGGCCATAGTGTAGTGGTAAGTACAATTTTTTTGTTTGCTCTTTCAAATAAACATATTCAAAGGACAAATTCTTGAAAATGTTAATGAGTTGGTATGATAATGATGATTAATTTTGTATCCATAGTCATAAGTGTATGAATGTTATCCATTCCTTAAAACTGGTATTAGTATTCATCAAAATAGGATCTCAAAAATATTTTTCTCTTAGAAAAAAAAAATAATATCACCATTAAATAAACATACATTAAATCTCGAAATAAAGAATAATGTACATCTATATCGACGGCACTACTTAATAATACATTGTATGGTAGAGTGCCGCTGATACAAGTACTGATAGTAATGAAACTTGCTTAAATTAAAGCATTAAACATTTCTACTCTTTACCGTTACATATTGTATAACAAACACAAATTATTTTTTATTCTTTTTTCAAATAAAATATAGAGTTATAAACATTCGCAGATATGAACGCATGGGTAGATAACCTATACAGTTTTCATATTTCTCCATTTATATTCTGCGTGCCACCTCTTAACACCGAACGTTACAAATGATAAAGTACATCTTTTTGTAGTCGACTCGCCACCTGACGACGGCAAATACAAAGCAGTGACGAAATACAAACATACAAAAAGTTCCCTTGCCGTGAGTCAACCTATCAGATACTGTTTTTGTGATGCGCCGATTAGTCTAATTTTATTTTACGCTACTGAAATACTACAAGAGCGGTGAGTAACGGAGTAAAAATTTTTACCCGATTGCGAGGAAACCAAAAATAGGTTAATAATAATAATATTTATTTCGGACCAAAATATTATACATAACGTGTCAGTAAAAAAGACTAAAAACCTTAGTAAAAAGATAATATTCAATTAGTTCACATTTTTTTTATGCAACTTTGAATGGCAAACAAGCTGACGGTCCACCTGATGGAAAGTGGTAACCGTCGCCTATAGACGTGAGCAGTACCATGGACATAACAGTGTATACTGTTTCGCCCATGATACATGATGATGAATGCGTTGTCATTCCTGAGGACTCAGGTGTTATTTCTCTGTACCCAGTAAATTCACATGTCTTTATCTCCATAACGTTTATAATATAGCGTTACAATTTCTCTGGAGTGGACAGTCCTGTTTCTCCGCAATTAATTATACTCATCGCCAGTATATCAACCGCTAACTGTCTGCTGCTGAACTTAGGCCTCCTCCATAAGGGAGAATATGCCAGTAGCTGACATGCTTGACAACCGCAGTTAGGTTTTTAGTGATGTTTTGAGAAGAACGCTACTGCCCATTCCTCCAATAGTAAGTTCCGTCAGTCGCCTCTTATGAAATCCACGGGAAATAAAGGGATGGCCCATTCTGTCAGAGCCACTCTGCAAATCAATTACATAAGGAGACTGCTATACAAGATTCAAAAACGTGTTACAAACTTAAAGTTTTCCATTAAAAAAATTCTGAAAGAAGTTCTAAGTTCGAAGTTCGTATGGCTGTGGTTTCAGTTTGAATTTTAGAATATGTTAGTAAAAATATAAGGTATACCGGGATAACATCTTAGTCCTTAGGAATGGCAACGCATGATGTGTACAACCACGGGCTATTCGAGATTATAGACAGTTGCCACTTTATACCAGGTGGGCTGGCAATTTATTTGCACTTAGAAGTAACTTAAAAAAAATGCAAAAACCTATAATAGAAGGGTCTGATCTTTTCCATGAAAATACATCAAATATTTTATGGAAGATAGGAAGAACGTAGTAACTGCGACATTATCGTAAGATACCGTAGTACTTGGTTCAATTTCTTCCCTGCCGAACGTCTCAATGCTATAAAGTATGTAACTTAAAGCGGCAAACTTCTCAATTTAATCCAAGACCGAGTAGCAAGAGTGGTTGAACGCGAGTCCCTTATTAACATTGCATACAAAAGTTCATAAATAAAATTGTTATTTTAAATCTAGCTGCTTCGCTACCGCAGTGTGCCATTACGTTCAACGTAAAAAAAGCACTATATAGTTGTCTGTTTACATTGAAGCACGTGTATATTTAAATCTTAACTCAACACGTGTTTCTACACAAATATTTAAATATTGTTACGTTCACTTCGCGTCATTTTTGGTACCGTAACACATTTATAATTGAAAAGAAAGCAGAGTTATTGTTTATATCTCTTATCGCCCACACTTGAACACAAACTTTATTTGATTACGTTATTTCTTCTTTGAATTATTTTAGAATTAACTTTTACCCGTGACTTTGTCCGCGTAACCGATATATGTTTACTGACTGTAAGTACGTGTATACCAAACATACTTTCGTATTTATAATATTAGTAGGGATTATTGTTGTCCGGCTGCCCAAGAATATATATTTTAGGATTTTTTTCAATGGATAAAAATATAATGGTATTAAGTTGTTGGGTAATCAGCGCAGGATGATAATTACAAATTAAATTAATCGATACAACGACCTGATATGACATACGGGGGGGTGGGGGGACAACAACAAGATATTAGCACTAGCAAATCTACCAAGTAATAAGAAATCAAATACCTCGACCTGGAAAATTAAAAGGGCTAAAACTTTCGAGCTTAGCTTAGTGGACGAGTTAACCAATCCATAACGGTTTTCAAAGGTACACGTGTCGAGTCGAAGATACATACGCGATGGACAACAGATCATTACGAGGTATTTAGGTCGACGTGAAAGCATCTCACTATGCATACAATGAATGTAACCAAAAAGCGTTCCATGACCACTCAGTCGAACGTAACAGGCTTGGTGGATCCATGTTACGACAGATCTGTTTCAAGTGTTGAGGTCACAACAGCAATAAACTATTCTGAACCATATCAAGCTTCAAATAAAGAATACTTTTCTAATGCGCAGAATGTTTTAGTTCGTGGTTCACCGCCCTACACTATGAAATAATGGCATGAATTCCATGAAGGAATTAGCGTGACTGATGGTCTATTTTTAGAGACTATTTAAAACTTATAAATTTATAGAATATAGATAATATTAATTAATTTACGATAAAGCAATCTTATATAGATTTTATGATTAGATATTTTAATAAGTATAGATAACTAAACTTCGGGTACTTAAAAATCTAACTTAGAACAAAATTATAATGTAATACCTATCGTCACCCGATGCATTGACACCGGGAGAACAATGAATGCGATCCAAACCATGTAATAATGAAAAAAGGCGTTCCTTATAGTTTGGAATTCATTCGACATCAAGCACAAATATTTGAAAGTACAATAGCGATTTGTTTGTACAAATTGTAAGAAGTAAGCTCAAAATTAGAGATGTAACATGGAATCCTCTAGAACATAAATATATTCAAATGGTGTAATGAATTCAGAACAGAAGAAGAATAAACTTATTATTCAAATTATCTGTCATTATCTAAAAGAAGAAATCTAGAAGAAAGAATATGGAGTGTATCGTTATTTTTCCTTCGTGTATTTTCTGTTTGTTTTGGGATGGTAGGCTATCATAGTTTGGAGGTAAGAACGAACATCGTCCTAAAGATTTATGTACTAGTAAGTCTAAAAGGAACACAACATATACAGGTGCGAATCCTATAGGATCTAACTGTCGGAAGGTTACAGTTTTCGATCTATAATACATACATATACTAAACAAAAATTAAAACTATTTGAAAATATTTTCAACTAGCATTTAGTCGAGACTACGTTCGCGTGAGCGAGATATGTTGAGTGAACGAGATACAAAGTAGCTTATATCCTACTCTATCTCATATGATATATGCACATCGAATTCCATATTGATTAAGCTGTTAAGACGCTAACAGGCAAGCTAACTCACTTTCACATTTCTAATATTAGTAAGGGTATCTCTTGTCCTATTCTTATTTTCAATATTATAGCCATGAAAAAAGTTCGAAGTGGGTGTCATGATGGATCATTCTCGATGTAACTTATGAACGGCGTGTAATAATGTATGGCTAAGTTAGCATAGGGACGTATGATCGATGGTCTAACGGGCAAAGCGAGTTAGTTAAGATGAATAACATTTGCCTATAGACGCCGGTGCATGTGCACCGAACACGCTCAGTGCACTGAGAGGTCTACTGAACCGGTTCCATGGCACCGTTATGGGGGTCTGTTTATAGAGGAAGTTACAATATAAAATTTTGAACTCTCCGCTCAAAGTGTTAGAATGTAATTTGTGTTTTGCTTTATTTTATTGCGTTTATAATTTCATAGTTTTGTAAATTGAGAGGTGATAATTTTTAAAAGGTTTAAAATGTTTCTTTCAATAATAAAAAGAGTGGCATGTGGCAAATTAAAAATATCCTATATTTAAAGTGGTATAAAATATGTTGACTGCTTAGATTTTGCTATCCTGTTATATTGTGATCCTGTTAAAATTGTGTCGTGGTACGGTAAAAACAATAATTGCCCCCATAACCTTTCATGGCAGTGTTAGCCACTAGCCCCTTGCTCGTTGCTTCGTACGCAAGAATTTTAAAAGTAGAAAAAACAATGAAATAGGCCAGTTTTAAATGTAGTATTAAGATAAAATAGAACAGATTTTAAATTAGACCTTTAGGAACCCCAACTGTAAAAACAGTATCCAATTAGGTGCAGTAGTTTTTGCGTGACACCAGATTATAAATACATACACACAGACAGACAGACAGACGGACAGACAAGACAAAAATTAAAAAAAAAAAAAACTATGTTGGTGTCTGTTGCTCTTAATAAAATCTCTCATATAATTGTTCTTCTTAACTTCCCATGAACAGGGATCGTTTAGTCACGACTTTATTATATTAGTAAGATTACCGTTATAATTAGCAAACGTCAATATGACATGACAATTACACGGCAATTAATACGCATAATAGCTTGGTTCATTCATATTCATGGCATCGCATTAGAATTTGATCAATGTATGGAAGTTGGTAAATTAGGGCGCTACGCATTCCACTGCCTCGCTTTTTGTTTGACACCACCGTATCTTTATGTATTAGTACACACTAATATGACAGTAGAGAGCTTTTTAGACTGTGATAATATTATGAGAAAGCGAGATAGTTTGTTTTCGTTTGGCGTCTAAAAGGTGAGCGTGTTTCATCATAAGTCTTGCCGTCACGTTTACCAGGTGAGATAGGTGCAAACGTGAACGTGCATCGTCCTATCAAAAAGAAACAGCTCAAATAATCACTGTAAACTTTTGTTTAATTATTTATTGAAAGCTTACAATTTACAGTTTAAAATAACAATAATTTATATATGTTATAAAGGGTCAATAACATGTTTTCACTGACTTAGCAATATAAATTAGTCGTGGTAGAACTGAACTTAAGAATAGAACCTTAGATTCAGTCATGAATGAATGAAGTAGCGAGATCATTTAGTTTATCGATAATGTAAGGTTTTGTTTTTAACAGAACAGTTACTTTAATTGTAAAAAAAAATACAAGATGGGTCTATTCTTGGACACACTGTGTAGATGGTGCAGTAAGGAAATGGAACGCCTGATTTGCGCAATCTGAGTTGGCAAGTATGCGTATGAGTCTACTAGAAACGGCTTATCCAGAGCCAGACCACGGGATATCGCAAAGGTAAGACATAGAATCTATAAAATTATGGCATAAAGCAGGGGAAAGCACAAAAGATCCCAATGGGCCAACGTGCAACGGCTTAGCTGAATCCATATGCAAACAAAAATAAGATTGTGACAAAATTATTGTCACCAATACGAGAGTAAACTTTCTTGATTCCAAAAACAAAAAAAAAATCACAATCGGTTCGGAATTGGAGCTAAGCATGCAGAAATAATAAAATAAAAAAATGACGAAAAACAGCTATCCCTTATCCCAAAAGGGATGACCGTTTTCTGCCTAACTAGTTCTAACTGGCAATGATGTTACGACACAAACAATGGGATCGATTCTGAGACGCCCTTTCCATAAACTTACTTCTAAAAATAAAATTTCAATATAATATCACAGCGACATGTTTATTCTAAGGACTGATATGAGTTAAATTTCTAATTTTGTTGTTAAAATTAATATATAGACAGGTACTTATAATTACTTTTCTAAATATTTCTCAACTATTATTTTGAACTTCCTTAATTATACATCATTATCATACCTATACAACAATTAGTCCGTTACCCTAAAATTGTCTTTAATAGATTATTTTCAGCAATAAGATCGCACTAATTTACTTGTACAATTATATCTTTATATTTATTAGTTGTGCTGTATTCTTTATATTGTATAATGCAAATAAGGGGGAGGGAAAAGTGATTGTTAGTAATGAGATTTAATAGCCATTCTGCTAGCAATATAATTTGGTTGACCTCCACGCGGTTCCCCCTGGAAACCATAGTGGTTAATTCTTGTTCAATTAGTCACTATGGGTCAACTGACCTGTCTTAATCTTCACTCTCACCCTTTACTGGTACCCCGCCAGCGTATACCGATAGCGCAGGCGAGGGCATTATTCCATCTTCACCCATTAAAAAAAAATGCAAATGAAGGATACTCATTTACAAATTTCGCAAAACTATCAAATTAAAGGACACATTTAAAGAAATGAAATCGCAGAATTGACCCCGATACAGGATAATTTAAAACCTTCCTTCTTTTACAAGTCGTTTAAAAAGAGGCCGCAGTGAAAATCTGAACAGAATGTTAATTCACACAATAATCAAGGATGGTATTATGATTAATATGTCAGCCAGTGTGTCCTCATTCGATATTTGATAACATCAATGAACTGTAAAGAGGGAATTGAGGAGCGCCTACGTACCGCGTAGTGATGTCACCGTTCCACAATACGAACGCTTCCGATGCCAAGTGACGTCACTTTATTAGGACAATCTGTCGCAATTGGCAACAATATGTTGTTGCAGTGTACAAGTAATGATTATTTTTGAATGCAGCAGATCTTTGGTCTTAGTACTATAAATTCGTAAAGCTGTTCTCGATGTGTTCAAGATTATTCTTTTGAAACTTATAGTCTTACCTTAAGGTTGTCTTGAAAAGATTGCTCTCAGCAATAAGACCGCCTTACTGTACTTATACAATTGTATCGTTATGTTTGTAAATTGTCTTGTTTATTTCCCATATTGTATAATGCAAATAAAGTATACTCATTCCTTCATTCATTCTTATCACAAGAATTAAAAAATCTATCTATCTAACATAATTGAAATAGACTAAAGTTTAATCAGTGTAATTATATTTATAAAACTAGATATTTTGTGTACTATAATCTATATTAATAAAGAATAGAAGAGGCAAAATGCTGGGCGACCTTATACGACATGACAATTTTTTTAAGAGCATAGTAGAAGGAAAGATAGAGGGCAAAAGAGGAAGAGGAAGACCGAGGATTAACTACTTGGGACAGATGGGATAAAGGAAACACTAGGCGTCATGTCGTATAGGGAGATAAAGGATATGGCCTGGGACAGAGCTGGCTGGAGGAAGATGCATGAATTAGTTGCACCGACAAGAGGAAACTCTTAAATGACAAGAAGAGAATCTATATTATTATAATAAAATTTATTGCTTTAAAGACTTGATATTTTAAATTACACAGACTTTCTTTTGTTTAGACATAAACATATATTAGTAACGCTTTTGTAGTATGTCGTTTAAACATGTAGTGAACTACTATCTTACGCATGTTTAACTTTTTGTGGGAAGACAGTTTATCTCTTTATATATTAAGCAGTACTATATATCAGATCCTAATATTAAAGCTTATAAGTGAATGAAGTTTAGTAATTTATAATGTAATGATAATTATGAACGGATTTCAAGAGTATATTTGATGTATATATAGCCTACAGCGTTAACTATAATCTTTTATTAGTCATCCCTATTTAAATGAATAAATAAAAATAGCTGTGTTGAATCTTTTTATATGAAGTTTGTTTATACATAAATATACATATATGTATACTTTGGTAATAGTATTAATTAAGGCATTAGGAAGTGTTAACGGATGGACCGTCACACTAAGACATATACATAGACATTAGAATACATATATTGTGCCACATCCAGCACGCGTTACGTGTAATCAATCCAAAATTTGGATTTTGAACTAAACTTTGGTCCTTTAACTAATTTACTAATATTACTGTAATTTAATATGATACGACGACCTCCGTGGTGCAGTGGTAGACGCATCGGCCCGTGTAAATAAGGTGCTGAGTTTGATTCTAGGTTGGGCCAATTTAGGAAACGAACTTTTGTTTGGTTTTTTAACCTGTTAATAATACAAGATATCTCTACTTGAGAATTAGGCATTAAGTGTAAATGAATGGGAGTAAATTTTATACTATAAAATTTATTTCGATCGAACTTTTTTTTTTAACAAACTATTAATCAATTCATATATATAAATGTTTGATCCAATTACAAGTGGAGGTCAATGCCATGTTGTGACTAACGAAGTGGAACAACAGATTTCTGACGGCATTATAATATTCTGACTCACATTGTTATTTTAAAATCTAGCCATTGTTTATTTATATTTATAATTCCTTTTTAAGCATACACAGTTACACACATATTTATTAAGTTATAATATAATTATAATAATTTATAATAGAAGAAAATTATGTGTACAAAGTGTAAAAAAATATAACAATCCGAATGTGAGCAGATTAGAATTATCATTTTAAGCCTTCATCGACCTATTTTTTTTAATATTACTAAGTAGACAAACAAGCATATGAACCACCTAATTGTAAGGAATTATCGTAGCTTATAAACGTCTGCATTAAAGAGCATTATGTTGTCGATTCCAAAAAAAAACCCTTTTATATCATTTTTCTGAAGAACCCCATGGTGTAGTTTTTTCGGAAAACCTCGGTAGGCTGAACCTTTTAGGGTAGGCCCCCTTCTTCAACCTTGTCTATTTTAAATCTGTTTTGAGCAATTGAAATCCAGTTGTGCCCTGCTACTTTCTCCTGGTCATCTTTCTAACTCATCTATATATATATATGTATGTATGTATGTACGTAGAACAGAATGAAATAATTGACAAAATTTTCGTACTAAATCGTAACCTACGTAAAACGTAACCTGTCACAATGTAACTACAAGCTTTAAATGAAAAGTAAATATATATTTTGATTTGTAAGCCAGGTCCATTAAGATTAGAGAAAATTGTTTATTTTCATCTGGGATAATGAGATTTAAATGAACGTATGAGTATCCCTTACTTGGATTATACAACGTAGAGAATAAAGAAAGACAACGAATGAATTTAACAATACAATTGTATAAGTACAGGAATTTGGATTTGAATGATATATACGGATTGACCATCTCATGGCTTAAAGTTTGTACGTAACATATAGAAAAACTAAATACGCTTAAAACGGGGGGAAAGGGATTGTTAGTATTGGAGACTGAGAATCCCATTGCTAGCAATATACCCAACCAAGTTGACCTCCGCGCGGTTCTCATTGGAAACTATCATGGTTAATTCCTGATGAATTCATCATGTTGGGCTAACTGGCCTGTTTTCATTCTCATCTATCACCCTTCACTGGTACTCCGCCAGCGTATCCCGTTAGCGCAGACGGGGTTACCATACCATTTTCACCCATCAAAACAAATATGCTTAAAACTTTTTCTAACATTCACTCGGAAGTACAAGTATCTATCAAATTACATGCCCATTACCACTCGTCTGTTATTTTATCTCCGATAATAGACGAGTAATAAAAATATAACCTGCATTTTTGTGGGTTGTTGTTGTTTTGTATTACATAAACATTGAATGTTCTTCGAACGACTGCGAGATTTTAATATTTTTTATATGACTTCAATATGTAAACTTCTCTTCGCAACAAGCAGGATATAGCAAGAAAAAGCAGCAGCTTCAAACGTAACAAAATGAATACGGGAATAATTATTAATACGGAGCGCTGGATACATTTGCTAACTGTATCCAGTGCTCCGCCCACGTGAAATAGTACGTAAAGGATCCTACGTGCTAACCTAGGATCTAGGGGATTGTTAGTAAAAAGATTTACCAACCTCACTGCTAGGAATACACCCTATCTATCAGGCCGACCTCCACGCGGTTCCCCCTGGAAACCATAGCGGTTCATGTTCAATTGGTCACTATGGGCCAACTGACCTGCCATTATCCTCACCTGTCACCCTTCACTGGTGCCCCGTCAGCGTATAACGATAGCGCAGGCGGGATTACTATTCCATTTTCACCCTTAAAAAAAAACTAGGATCTAACTTTTCCGAGTATCAAATATCATTCGAATCCGTCCAGTAGTTTTTGCGTGAAACAAACATCCATCGTAACAAAATTTCGCATTTATTATTATCAGTTATTATTATAATTAGTTCAGAATTATTGAAGACAACGTATAATATATAAAAAAAAAACCTATAAACGGATTAAGAAAATAATAACTCTACAACAACGAAAATTAATTGAAATAAATATATATAGAAGATTAGTCCCAAATGCTTCATTGATTCCAATTTACAACCTAGTAGAAGAACCACAGGACTGTCTATGACCTTTTTTATTTGTATTTTTTTTTTCATTCTTTAAACAACAACAGCACCAAATATATATTTCTTATTATTCAGTGCTCTTACTGTTGAACCCATACATTATAAGCTTACTAAACAAGGGGAGGTCTTGATCTTGTTGCTGCCGTCAAGTAGCTACGCTTGTATGATTGTGTACCAGTTATAAAGGTGGAACATGACAGGGAAATTAAAGAATATGAAAACAAGTAATAAATATTAAGTGTTTAATAAAACGCCATGTGGTCCCGGCATAGAATGGGCCATCCCTTCCTTTCCCGTGAGTGTCGTAAGAGTAATGGTCGAGCGATGGGAAGCAACGTTTTTGTTAAAACATAAGCAAAGCCTAACTGTAGTTGCCAACGCACATGCTAACCGTTGCAACTACGGGCAAAACCTCCCAATAGGAGGAGGCTTATTTTCAGGGGTGGTTAGTTAACGGCTAACATGATGATGAGGATACCATCGATGATGTGCATCATATTCTATTAGAGTGTTGTATTAACACGAAGGAAAGAGAAGAATTCATGCGCCACTTTAACTTAAATAAATTTAATGTTGGTCTTATTCAAACTATGTTAGCTGAACTTAAACCAGAAATTTTTGAACATCTCTGTAAATTATTGATGCCCATTAATTCTTCTCTTTCCGCGTCTAGGGAAAGTAGATAAAGTTTTGTTTGAGAAATTAGTTCAGGGTACGATAGGACTGATATACCTGAAGAAGGTAAAAGCCCTTAAAATAATATTAAAAAACAATGATGATGATGAACATACATAAGGGAATAACTGTTTAGAAAGTACATAATCGACAACTTTGGTGGTATATCGATTAATTACACTCCCTTTCAAAGATCGCAGGTTCGATCTCGGCGTAATGCAAATACTTTTAACCATGTATTATTTGTTTGTATTGGTCTGGGTGTTTCTTATGTAAGACATTTGCAAAAAATGTATGTCTATTAGTTGTCTAGTGCTCGTAGTACAATCGCTACTTAGGTTGGGACTAGATGATGTTGTATAATATTTTGAGTGGTATTTATTTATTAATGTATTCTACTAGTAGCAGAAGGATTCAGATTATCATAGCGCATGCGCGAAGGTGTCACAGGCCAGCGCGGTTTCCTGCCAACTTCCGGGCGCACAATGCGTAGCCATTGTTGCGACGCGCAACCTGCCCCGTCATAATTACACTACAATGAATCGTACGTGCCGCAGAAAGGTTTCAACGTGTAACTATTTATTTGCTTATTGTTTGTACGAATATGCTTTTTTTTTTTTACTATGTCGCTTAAGCCCTTATTCCTTCATGTGAAGATTGTTGATTCACAAGGTTTACTAATTGATTTTGTTTACGGTTTTTAGTTCGTGTTCAGCGACCGCTTTAAAACAACACTTCGTTTTTATTTCATAACCGTAAAAGAGATGTGGAGATAAGTATTTACAATGTCGTTTACGCTCTTGTTACATGACGTAAAGTTTGTTGATTCATAGGGTTTACAAATTGATATTGTGTAATTCCCGTATATTGCTTGCAACGTAACTGATGTGGTTATTATCGACCGTAGAAAGGAAATTTTAAACTAATACTCCAAAATAAACTTCATTAATGCTTATTATAATCCAAAATGGATTCATCAGTTCTCATTACCAACAATCCCTTCTACTTCGTCCTCTAACAGATGGACATTCGACAACGCTAAGCGGGTATCAAGTTACTTCAAAAGTACAAGTGTAAAATCAATGTAGCTCTTTTTTTTTTGCAATAAACATCTACAAACATCTCAATAAGTCGATTGAAAGCGGCTTAGTCAATCAACAGCTCAATTATCTATAGTAATCAGTATTGTCCTTATATAGGTGTCAGTAGTTACCACTGAGCCATGAAAGGAGTGGCGCTTGGAGCTTGCATTCGATCATTTCCAATCGATTACGCATCGGATATTAAACCAATTAAAAATAACTTCCTATGCAAATATAAATACTTTTTCTCCGTAAAAACAGCTATTTAAAGCGTGATTAAACACACTAATGAACAACAAGAAAGAAATATTTTGAATTGTTATTTTTTATGATTCTACCGTCCACTCGGAATGCAATTTCAGCTTAGAATGGGCAAGATACTTAGCTGTTGCTTTTTTTTCCTATAACTTGAATTCTATAAAGAGCTGTTTCTTACATTAGTTTGAAAATATTTGAATTTAAAACAACGAATTATGTTTGTATAAGTATCCTATATTTTGTATCGCAAGAAGTAGTTGTTTGTTCCACAAAAAAAAAACAGCGGATTTAATGGTAATAAAATTAATATAGGATCAAAACTAAAACAAAAACTTTATATTGTATAATCGTGTAAGGTAGCCACAAAATAATTTCTTGAGAAGCTTTTCGAAGTCTCATAAAAATCGAGATGTTTTTTTTATGGGTGAAAATGGTATGGTAACCCCGCCTGCGCTAACGGTACGCTTGCGGAGCACCAGTGAAGGGTGATAGATGAGAATGAAAACAGGCCAGTTAGCCCATCATGATGAATTCATCAGGAATTAACCATGATAGTTTCCAGGAGGAACCGCGAGGTGGTTGACCTGGTTGGGTATATTGCTAGCAATGGGATTCTCAGTCTCCATTACTAACAATCCCTTTCCCCCCAATCGAGATGTTTTAAATATATGCTTCAGTACCGTAAATAGAATTAAGTGTTAATTTATACAGCAGTTAGTCATAATGTCAGTGTTGTTCTTGGTCAATGTATTGTTTGTTGGAGAACTTTTGTGTGTTGCTTTTATAACTTACAAACGGGTTTATTCTAACTTGTGAGTTATGAACTAAAGAAAGTTTTAAAATCAACAGTATCTGTTGAAGTAGATTAAAGTTAGAAATTGTCTTTACTCTTTTGAAGAATTCGAATATACGAGTATACATGCTGTATGTATCGAATGAATTCAACAAATAAAATGTGTAACACCAAATATGTGCCTATAAATTTGAAGGTTGCTATCGTTTACCCTGGGATCCCATTACCAGATGGAGTCACCTCAGGAGTATACTTTTCTGAATATAAAAAGAATTTTAAAATTGGTTTTACAATTGACGGAGAAATCGGAGAAATATATATATATACAGTGGAACATGAAACCTCCTGCTTTCTTTTAAGTCAGTTAAAAATGTTACTACAAAATTTCCGTCACATTTTACTTAAATCAATTCAGTAGTTTAACAGCCAAAATGTAAGAGACAGATTAATTTTTGCATTGTATTATTCATAAAAATATTAAGAAATATATTGTACCGCACGCCATGTTTGGTACTGTTATTAATTTGGAATCAATGAAGAATGTAACATGTCATGCCATTCCTGTGAAATCATAGCTCATACAATATGATAATTTAACAAAATAAACGCGTGCGTCTTATCATCGATAAAAAATTCTTCGATTATAGAAGTCAAATCTATTTTTGTTTTGCTAAATATCCACGAAATAATGCATCATGTACGTATCATATTCCGGTTAAGATAATCGGTTGTGCGGCCATAAAACCCACTATCGGGTGACAAAACTATGAATCAACTGTAATGCGATTTGTAACTATTACCTAGTTGTTTATTACACATAAGATGCTTTAGATTTCCTTATGAATTCTTTTTTATGCGACTTCCAAAGAAAGTAGTCAATCAGTAAATTTTTTGTCAATATCTTTACGCGTATATTGTGACAAGAGACATCGTTTTACAATCACGATGTACCCGTACAGCGAAGTGACAGACAAAAACGGATATACAAAAATAGTGATCTCCAAAGACGCATACTGATGACCGTTGTCAATATTAAAGCGACTTTCACAATAGAAATATTAATAATAATTTTATTTGCTACGATTTTGGGTATAAAACATTAGATCTTATAAATTAAAAGTACCTTACATCTACTCAGTTCAAACGTGTAGTAAATATTGAAAACAAAAGTTACAATAATTTAATTTCAAAATTTTTGTATTATTAAAAAGTCAATTATTTAAGAATAACATTACAAAATTACATAATAATAAAATATTAATTAAAATATTAAGGAGTGTAAAATTTAATTCATTTTATTCAGTCAATTAGTTAATTTAAATAGTTAAAGTAAGTAATACAATAACAATTACTCTAGCAATTAATACGACCTAATGATACCATATTAAATTAATGACAATTAAAATGGAATCAGCCGATTTTTTTTCCGGAACAAAAACTGCTTCTAAATTCTAAATTCAAATATTCCATGTAGTGTGTAAAACGTGTTCATCTGTGTGTGTTCACGATCGAAGTCGTATTATGAGGCATATAGTTCAATATTTATTTTCTTCTAAGTACGGTTCTAGTCAGCTATGGAAACGTCACATAAGTAGTAAGCAGGTGATTACGAGGGCACGCGCGTCGATGTGAGTCATAGCATTAGAGTCAGACTCCATTGATATTCATATGAGCTCACTAAATCCGGTCCATCTGCGGCAACTAGTGACGTAAAAACCCGATTAATAAAATTCTTTATGGTATTTACTTTACAGATACTTTCCTATTTGTGGCGAGAGAAGACTGTTTATTATCTGTCAATTTTCAAAAATGTTTTTATAATTTCTAATAGATTATTAGAAAAGTGATTTTTAATAGCCTTAAAATTTTAATAAGTTGCATATATATCAGCAAACCAATTATTTGGTTGGTATTCTAGTCAATAGAGATCCATAAAGAATTAACTTGAAATTTTTGGGCTTTGTTACCCGAAATCTTTGTCAATATATAAAAAGATTCGATAAATGTTATGACTTACACCCGTGTTGGCGGCGCCACAATTTTATCACAAATGGAGGATTTCTTTACGGAGGAAAATCTTAAATTGTAACCTTACATATAATTGTATTATCAATTTGGATTAATCTTCAAATAGAAACGTAAATCTATTTATATATAAAACTACAAAATATTTTTTTTTTTTATTATTTGGCCGATTTAGTATTTTTATATTATATAATATATAAAAATACTAAATCGGTCAAATTTACTTAGAGAGCTTTCCGGCGAAGGTCGTAAATCCAAGGGGACGTATATGAAGTCGCCTATATACGAGGATCATAAGGTTATGTTAGGGTTTGGGAGCAAGAGGGTCTGTTGATATTGTTATTGTGATGTTTCATGAATATTGTCACAGGAAATAAAAATAGCCTTAAAGGCAATTTAGAGCCTTTTGAGGTTTCCAATTCTCATATGGTTTGTTTTATAAGTATTACCTATATACATTCACAATGATTAATTTATTGAGGAACAAATAAAAAAAAACATTATGTGGTAATATTATTTTATAAGCTTTAAATAAGTTAAAATATTGGAATATATTTTAAATGAGGAAGCAAATATATATAATTTAAAATTGTACATAAATGGAGTATGATTTTTAAAAATTGTACAACATAATAGTCATGATAAGTGTCGCGTGACATATAATGCAACCATGCCTAAATTAAAAATTTACATTTAATAACATTTCTACTTGACATACTTATGTATTTATTTTAGTTTCTGTTTAGCATTATGTTTTAATGCAATAACATATATATATATATATATATATATATATATATATATATATATATATATATATATATATATATATATATATATATATATATATATATATATATATATATATATATATATATATATATATATATATATATTTCTATTTAGTTGACATTTGATTTATCTGGTCCAAATATTTATACTGGCCAGAATGTACGAAATGCGTAAAAGCATTTCCCAATACAGGACAATTCTAAGGTCGGAATTTTCTTCGGGGTCCCCGGAATACAGTCATATCAAAAAAAGGGATCATCCCGATTAAAACGCGACATTTATATATAAATATAATTTTAGATATATGACGACAAGAGACGATATAGAGATAGCGATAAAGTCGCTGATAAAGCAAGTTTCAAATTTAAAAAAGCATTTATCCTAAACTAGCCAACTAAGTCGATTTCGGATTTTTTTTAATGGTAACCCCACTTGCGGTATTGTTATACACTGACAGTGAGAGATGATAGGTGAGGGTGAATGCAAGTCAATTGGCCCATCATGCCGAATTCGACAAGAATGAACCACGATTATTTAAGGGAGAACCGCGTGGAGGTCGACCTGGTAAAGTGTATTGGTAGTAATGGACATGCCCATTACTCCAGACCACATTAATAACAGCCCCTTTCCACCCGATCTCGAAGTACAGGCATGACGAAACGAGTTTGCCAGTAGTTGCTACGCTTGGCAGGCGGACTGGCAACCGTAGTTAGAGTTTAGATATGTTTTAATGTTAAAAAACAGAACAGGTAAATAAACTTAGTAAATGTTAACCCAGGGCAGTGAAACTCGACTTCGTGCAGTAAGGAGGCGGAGTACCGTTCTAAACCCACATACGATCACCTCATTTCAACGTTCCTATACAATGCAAAATTAACATGTTATATAAGTTAAAAGATTTCATAGCAATAAAACCTTTATGCCAACGGTATAAAGTTTAAACATTTTTGTCCTGGGACGACAAAACAAATAGACATAAGTATAAAGTAACGGTAAACACATTGTGTTTATTAATTATATGAGATGACATCTGTTAATTCTCGGTACTTATGGTCGTAACGAAGATTGAAAGGATAAATTTGTTTGTGTATTAACACTTTATTGTAAATGAATTCTGAATGATATATGTACGGATGAGGTTTTCAATTTAATAATATTCTTCTTCTGTGTAAATTGGATTTCCATTTCATCCATGCGAACCGATTTTAATGATTATGTTTTGTCATATGGGATTCTCAGTTTTTTATACAATAAGCTGAGAAATTGCAATAGCCGTCGTTATTTCGTAGTCGTCGTGACAGTATTGTGGATATCATAGAATTAAAGCACATATCGCATTGTTGTGTGGTCCCGGCATAGAATGGGCCACCCGACGTTCTCCCATTAGTAACGTAAGAGGCAATTAAGGGAATTTCATAATCGATGGATTGGCAGCAACCCTTCTTAAAACATCATCAAAAGCCTAACTGCGGATGCCAACCCGTCTGCAAAGCGTGGCAACTACTCGCATAACCCCTCTTATGAGGGAGACTTAGGTCGAGCAGTGGACAGTTGACGGCTGATATGAATGAATGTTGAATGAACATATCATACGTTGCCATTTCCCTGAGGACTAAGGTGTTATATGTCATATGTCACAGTAGACTGCAATTTTACTGCCACATCTCATTCTTCATTGCCACATAGATTTTGCCCAAATAAGTAAATGCTTACGAATATTCTACGAAAGTGATTTTATTTTTATATTTGATTGTTATTTCTTGAAACCTCGTCCTCCTGTCAATAGCATCAGGATTAACTAATTGTCATTAAATTTAGTAAACACTCATTCGGGATACTTTTTACTCTGGCCACGGACGTTAATGGCTGGTACTATTGTAACTCTAATACGGGAATCGAACCATTGATAGTATTTATTAACTACACTCCACGTGTTTAATGTCAATAAAAGCATGTGAAAGTGAAAATCGATTCATAGTAATAAGCACAACGATTGAATTATGCAATAAGAAGGAAATAGAGCACGCAGTACGCGGCGCGGTTCGATACTTGCGATATATTTGTTGTCACATGGCATACTCGTACACGTACCTAGTTGAACGGGTTGCAATATACACTCCTTGCAAAAAAATCAGTCGCTTTTGCAATAAAAGATTTTGCTCCGGAAAAAATAAAAGGGCAACTTCGAGCTACAAAATTAATAACACACTAACAGGAAAGTAAACTTTATCAATTTCAACACAGAATAGAAAAAAAAAAACCAGTAACTTTTTTTGTGAATTGTAGTATAAATTGTTCGGACTTGGCGGAGACATTTGGGGCATGTCTGTAAAAGTAGTTAGTTCTTTCATAGATATTGTTGCTCCATATCTAGCCACTATTTTTAATAAATGTATTGATAATGGCGTTTTTCCACATTTAATGAAATTTAGCAAATTAATCCCACTATTTAAATCAGGAGATAAATTTGAGCCAGGGAACTATAGACCTATATCTATTTTGCCAGTTCTAAGTAAGGTGTTTGAAAAGATAATGTTAAATCAAATGTTACATCACTTCAGGGTTAACGGACTGCTTCACAGTCAGCAATATGGTTTCACCGCCGGCAAGTCTACCACTGACGCAGGTGTTGCGCTAATGACACATATTTTCGAATCTTGGGAGAGGTCACAGGATGCACTCGGAGTTTTTTGTGACCTATCAAAGGCATTTGATTGTGTGGATCATAAAACGCTTTTGTACAAGCTCGAACATTATGGTATAAGAGATAATGATCTAAAATTAATGAGAACTTATTTAGAGGATAGGGTTCAAACTGTAGATATTGACGGTGTAAAATCTAAGGGAGCTAATATTAAGATGGGCGTTCCACAAGGGTCAATCTTAGGCCCCTTTCTCTTTTTAATCTACATAAATGACCTTCCCTTTATGGTAGAGAAAATTGCAGATATAGTGCTGTTTGCGGATGATACTTCGTTAGTGTTTAAAATTGGACGTCAAAGTAATCAATTAGACGATGTAAATTGTGCTATGTCTGCAATATTAAATTGGTTTACATGTAATAACCTATTATTAAATTCCAGCAAAACAAAGTGTATAAAATTTACACTTCCTAATGTAAGACTAATAAATACACAGTTATTGCTTAATGACGAAATAGTAAATTTTGTTAATGATACAGTTTTTTTAGGTATAACAGTGGACTCGAAATTACAATGGGGGCCCCATATTTCAAAATTGGCCAGTAGACTCAGTTCTGCTGCATATGCAATTAGAAGAATTAGGCAATTAACAGACGTGGCGACGGCTAAACTTGTATATTTTAGTTATTTCCATAGCATAATGTCTTATGGCATACTGTTGTGGGGTAAAGCAGCCGATATAAATACTATATTTGTTTTACAAAAGAGAGCCATACGTTCTATTTATGGTATGGGTTCAAGAGAGTCATTACGTCAGTGCTTTAAAGACTCAAATATCCTCACAGTTACTTCACAATACATTTATGAAAATATTATGTATACACGGAAGAACTTAGCGAGTTTTAAAAAACTCAAAGACTGTACAAGTAGAAACTTACGCAATATAAATAAGCTTATTTTACCTAAATGCCGTCTGCACAAAATCAGTAATTCATTCTATGGTAATTGCATAAGATTTTATAATAAACTGCCGGAATCTGCATTAAATCTGACAGAGAGGCAATTCAAATCTTATATTAAACAATTTTTATGTAAGAAAGCCTATTACAGGATAGACGAATTCATAGATGACAACATATCAAGTAAATAATTAGTTTATTAGCATACAACGTTATAATTTTATTTTCTCATTGCTTTCTTGATTTAATTGATTAATTTTAGAAATATGAAAGCGTAGCGGTTTTTTGTATTAATTGCCGCATGCATTCTTATGTAAAATGTGAATACTATAACTATCAGATGGCAATTGTGAGTAGCTTTGACGTGGTCTAGTGTTTTGAGTAGTCATGCTCACTAAAATGTCCAGACTTGTGGCGGCGTGGTGGGCCGGGTCATTGGGCTCCCTAAAATATGGTCGAGCGCAGTGATGGCTGGCTCATCCGTCATACACGTGAACGGGTGCTGCTTGTAGGGACTGGTCTGCTCTAATCACTATGACTGATTTCCTCTTATTAATTGTTTAACCAGTTGGTTATGTATTCAATTTTTTTTTTCTTTTTGAGTATTTAATTGAATTAGTGGTAATTGGTGGTTTGTATTCACACAATTAAACTTAAAAATGTAAAATAATAATAAAATTATTTAAAAGAGCATCACGCAAGTTTCTTGCTCGTTCTTCTTGTGATGAGACAGCTTTCCGAACGAGCGGTAAATTAAAAAAAAATGTAATGACTTTTCAAAAGTGCTTCAATGTAAGTTTATTTGAATAAATGATTTCTATTCTATTCTATTCTATTCTACATAGTGTAACATACAAATAAAAATAAAGCAGGCAAATTGAAAACTTTCTTTTTGGAATCCTTTAAAAATTGTGTAAATCAAAATTCTTCAGACACTTTTTTAATTATAAATATTGTAAGACAACACAATAAGAGTATTATTATATTTCTAACTACATTATTTCGCAATTCTAATCCTAATCGGTTCAGTAATATGGTCGTGATAAGATTACAAACAGACAATTACTGTTGTATTTATAATATTGATAAGGTTGTTTAAATATGGTCGATGCGATCTAGTACTTGTATTGAGCTTTGCGTTAACTTTAACAACTACTAATCGTGTGAGGGTGGCATCCTCTAGTTCTAAATTTCTAGGATACTTTCTTTATAAGTGAAGGTCTGTGAAGTTCATTACGTGGACATCCGAGAAATCATAAATATTTTTTGAAACACACACATGAGAACCGGGAAGATGTTTAGTTACAAACGAGTAACCTCCTATTAAGTTGCAAGCCAATACTAACAGTAGCTGTTGAGAAAAAGGGTAGTAGTCCATACACGTAGACAATGATTTGGTTTACAATTTACATAGAAAACTCCAATAATAATCTTCAAAAAGTGTAGAAACTAGTTTGCATCTGTAAATTAGCAAATGAGCTTACTCTATCGTCTCCAGTTTTATTAAATTATATAGGAACAGTCCTTGATCAAAATAAATGGTGTAGAACACCAATGTCCGGTATTCTACTAACTGCATACCTGCGCGTCCTATCTGACCTTCGACGCTGAGAGCGACGCCCTTTAGTACCCTGTCCTCACATAATAAATGCAAACTTTTTCTATACAATCTAAAATGGCGAACACGACGGCAATCTGCCTATTACAAAATTATAGGGGGAAGAAAGGATTGTTAATAATGAGGATTAGTAGCCCCATTACTAGCAATATACCCTGTCAGATCGACCTCCTCGCGGTTACACCTGGAATACCATCGCGCTATCCTCATCTAATATCCCTCACTGGTACCTCACCAGCGTATACCGTTAGCGCAAACTGGGTCATGATTCCATTATAATTCATTAAAAAAAATAGCAAATTATAACCTTATTTATTTGTTCTTCTCCAATAGATATGGAAAATTCTGCTGAGTTGCATATATGAAAAATAACTGTATCCATTGCATCCTCTTATGCGGGCACTCATGAATAATCACTACCAAATTATTATTTTTAATTATAAAATATTTGTTTAGATTGAGCGCGATATTTGAGGAGCATGAGGAAAATGCAAAGGATCATGAGGGAAATGGGTGTATGGCCGGAGACTTCGATCGCCAATTCGAAAAACGACGAATCGCCGGCCATCAGAAATGGCGAAGCGAGAGGATGGTAAACATTGTGTGTTGGAGAAGTAGAGAAAGGCTTGTGGAAAGCGGCAGAAGAGTATAAAGGTTGGGAACAGCGATGAAGGAGTCTGGTGGACTATCGGGTGCGCGATCTCCCCGGGTGTTTGCGGTTGCGCGACTCACTTTTACCAACATATTTCGTAAAATAGATTCACAACATTTAAAAAGAAAACTTAATTACAAATACAATATTGCAAAATTAAACAAAAATTAAAAAAAAAAAAAAACAAAAGTAAGGGAAGATAAAAATGTTTGCAATATACAAGTATGTCAGGAATTCTTTAGATGGGTATGCCTTTGGGCCGTTTTATGAGTTTGCCTCGCCTAATCAAAGGAATGCAGCCTCGGTAAAGTACCGCAGGGTCGGGAACCCACAGTAATATTCGTACATATAATATAAATATAAACTGTTTATAATTATATTGTGCAGTCACGTCCACTAACTAACATTTACAAATAGCAAAAAAGTGCCAATGAATAGAAAAATATTATACGTGAGTGTACGGTGAAATTATAAATCAACTTAGAAGAGTCAAAGAAACAATATATTTTTTTATTTATTTATTTATATAATAGACGTTGGGGCTGATTCATACATACATCCATACATACATATCTGTCACGCCTGTCTCCCATTAGGGTAGGCAGAAACAATGGAACGCCAAATGCTTCGATTCAAACAAACCTCTTTCGCTTCTTCCACATTCATCAATCTTTTCATACACGCTCGCTGGTTATGGGTACTTTTAATTTGGCCCTTCTTCAGCACGTCGCCAATTTAGTCAACATACGTCCGTCTAGGGCCGATTCTAAGGCGTCATAACTGCTTTATTGACAACCATAAACTATATATACATACATACACAAAAAAAACAAACTAAAATTATAATAATATTGACTTAAATCTATTAAAAAAATAATTTATATTAGTCTTTACAATAAAGATTTCGCTGTGATATAATTTTGAAATTTTAATTTTAGAGATAAACAAGCGACCCGCCCCAGCTTCGCAAGGGTGCACATTACATCATATCACATTAGAAACCTCTAAAATCTACTATATTATAGATGTATTATACATATAAACCTTCCTATTGAATCACTCTATCTAATAAAAAGAAACGCATCAAAATTCGTTGCGTAGTTTTAAAGATCTAAGCATACATAGGGACAGACAGTCGAGAAGCGATTTTGTTTTATACTATGTAGTGATAGTGATTTTACAGAGGAATAACATCTGAGTCCTCAGGAATGGCAACGCATGGGGGGTATCATGAGCGAAACAGTATACTCTGTTATGTCCATGGTACTGCTCATGTCTATAGGCGATGGTTACCACTTTCCATCAGGTGGGCCGTCAGCTTGTTTGCCATTATAAGTTGTATAAAAATAAAAATTAAAAAAAATGATTTCTAAGTAACGATTTATGTATACTTAATACATTTCTCGTCTTTTGTTGATAAGGGAAATGAATCGTTTATGTTATGTACATTAAGGAAGCAAGGTTTCACCTATAAGAATGTTTATATTATTTATCAGAATATAAACAACTTATTACTATGTATATAATAATAACAGCGAATTATTTTTCACTGATTAATTAGTTATTATTAAATGTCTATCCGTTATCGTCGACTTTGTTTACGCGAATTTTTTATGACGTCCGTTCCACATGATATTTCTGCTTGACACACATCTTAAAATCATCCGTAAAAACTTTGCAAACAGACCGATTGTAAGCATTAATGTTGTTAGCAAAATAATTATATTATATAATTAGCAACATAATAAAAATATTAAATGGTGAAATATTTCACTAATGCTCTATAATGTCTCCTTCTAAAGGGTGACGTGTATATATCTTTTCACTGATATCATATCATTATGATATACGCGGTCACAGTAACCGATAACAGGTGCATGTTCCCGTATCATGTTTTTTTCTAAAAGATGATTCATTATATTTCCATATAACACTGTCGATGCTTGAAACATTTTAAATTAATATTAAGATAATATTTACAACAATGATATATGTTTTTACAAGTAACATACATTATGTCTTGCTATTGTCACCGAATCCGCGAATTAATCCTCGTAACATGAATAACTGATATAAGAAGTAGTTTATAAAATATTTTCCTTCTCCACAGGAAAAGCAACATTTTTATATTAAAAAAAATCTCTTGTCACGATGTTTGTTCATACCAAACCCTAAAATAAATCAACAGATTTAATGAAATTTTCTAAATGTCTATTGTTTGTGTCGTGATGTGGAGTTGTAGTAAAGATTTCTTTGTACGAGTATGGCGTCTTTATTTTATCTATGCTGCGCAACTCTACCTCTCTATCTTATTCCCTTTGGTAAAAACATGTTAAATATTGTAAAATGTGTCTTATTTACTTAAACATCACCTTAGTAATATGAAAACAATTAACAGTTTGATTCCACTTGAGAAATAAGATAATTTTTATCCCAATAACAAAAACTGGATTCGGTTGATGACGGTAAGAGGTAAAATAACGTTTGTCCTGGCCATACATTATTGTAATTTACGAATACATAATATTGTATCCACTATCCGTGCCGCGATGTGTCTCTTTAAGATCATAATCAAGATGGGTAATTATGGTGTTCGTAACAATAGTTCTGTTACAACCGTCCATTACCACGCCGCGTTGAGTCAGCAATAAAATCATTACGACCTGGCGCTTACGGCGGGTCGATTTATTGGCCAGCGCCGTGGGAATCGTAAAAGTGTCGTAAAATTCATATATTAATCTCTTTAGCCAAGGGTGTCACGTACGAGTACGTCTATTTCATATCTAGACTCAATAAAATCAATCCCCCGATGACTATGCAATGGAACCCTAATAAAAGTACTCCATTTGTAGACTTGGGTCTGCTTCATTAGTAGGCCTGGGTACCGTAATATTGTTTGAGTATGGTATATTTTACCTAATACGACATATCACATATCGCCGACACAAAGTATGAAGAAGATTGTACATTTTTTTTATATATTATTAATATGTTAGACTATAAGGTATTTAACTATATGTTGTCTTATGTTTTTAAATTTGTCTGTGTTAACAGCGTGGACTGTTTTTGTAAATTAAAAACACTGATTACATAAAATTGGTGGTGTATGCACATATCTATTAAATAGCTAATAATTTCGCGTATTAGTTTAGACTACGGACATTATTATAATGACAATTCTATACTACGTCCCTAGTTATATATATATATATATATATATATATATATATATATATATATATATATATATATATATATATATATATATATATAAAAATACATTTTGTTGCTAGCAACAGCCTGAAATAATTTAAGATTAACATAAAAACCGACTTTAATTGTGGCAAAACCAATTATTTTGGTTACAAAACTAAACCATTAAACCGATTTTGAGAAAATTGAACTAATCTATAAGTAGTATATCCTTTCAGATAAAAATAGAATTTTCCAAATCGGTTTATAACTGACAAAGTTGTGTGGTAACAAAAACAAAAAAAAATACAATTAAATTGAGAACTTCCTTCTTTTTGAAGACGGTTGAAAAATAATTAAATATCGGTATCCTTCCAATATCCACATATGGACATTGATGGCGGAAAAAAGGTCAAAATGGATGGCATTATGTTATCGCCCATACCAGTGGGATATCTATTTTAAATTCGTATTATATAGTATTTCGTTATTAGGCCAATATTTAAATATTCGAACTATAATATAAAGATAATGTTATATATTATCCATTCCTATTTTTTAGGGTTTCGAAGTCCAATAAAATAAGGGGAGTATTTTATTTTTTTGTCCTGTTCTTATGTCACAGTAACGAATTCGTGCCATTATGTGATCGATTTAGTTTGAAAGCTTCCAAAACTATTTTCCACGTTCCATGTTTCTTAGAGAAAGTTGTTCAGTTTTCGAGTATTATCGTCCCATTTTCCGTAAAATCTTACATATCTATACTAATAAAGCAAAACAGTTCATTAGTTTCAACACGCTAATCTGTAAAACTATCAACTGGATTTCAAAAATTATTTTTGCTATATTCTCTATTAAAAATATAGTTCATTTCTTGAGGAAGAATATAGGCTATCACATATCAACATCACAACACGGTACAACCACGGACGATGCCGCAGGCTATAACTAGTACATTACACTTTTAATTTTAATATAATAACTAACTACGTAACTTGTAAAATCAGATTTGTAGATTAATTTTACTTAGAAAGTTGATCCAATGTAATTTTTATACACAGTAGAGAAATACATATTAGAAATATATAGTTACTATAACCGTGTTACATAATGAATCATAAACATAATGAATCACGTTCACTAGCAGACATGCGAGTTTTGCTGAATAGACTGATGTAATAATTACACGGCAGTGCAATTATTTACATACGTGATACAGCTGATAGTTTAGTCAGCAAAACAAACAACCCAGGTCTGGGGATCCCAAGATCGAATTCTGGAATGAGCCTTTTTGTAAATTGCAAATTAATATTTGAGTTACTTTAAAGACTATTTTGTTTTTACTATTTTTTTATTAAGTATTTATTCTTACGTTCTTTGAGGAAAACTCAGTTTCTAGAATTGATTATTTATTAATTTACGATCACTGGCTATTGAGAATGAACGACATCGAAACAAATGTTAAATTATATTTTAAATTAAAAATTTAATAATTTCATGGAGTGATTTTTGCTTAGTTATTTTTTTTTTTTACAACACAGGGGGCAAACGAGCATGCGGCTCACCTGATGGTAAGCGACTACCGCCGCCCATGATCACCCACAACACCAGCGGCATTGCAGGTGTGCTGCCTTTTAAAAAGGAATATACTCTTTTCTTGAAGGTTATGTTGTCGTTATTGTTATTGTTATTTTTAACGACCAAAGCTTTATGTATACGTAAGTAGGTACGAGTAAAAAATAACAAATTAATTTAAACAAGTTAGTAGTCGTCGTTTAATTCATTTTATAACATCTATAAGTGGGTGGTCGAACTAACAGATGACGTAGTAAACAGGAAGATAAATTAGGTGAAGCGTATTTAGGTATTAACTTTTGCCCGCGACTTCGTATGCGTGGGTTTTGAAAATGTTTCTAGATGGCGAATCAGGAAAAGACATACGTCAGAAATTAAGACTGCATTCAGTTTAGCACAGTAGTTTTGGCGAAATGCTGCATCAAACAGAAAGTCGTACAAAAAAAAAATATTAAGGCTTATATTGCTCATAAGAGCAGCCAAAACAACAACTATTAGAAATTTCGTCCGTATTTCTGTCTGTATGTTTGTTCAGGCATCACACAAAAATTACTACAACAAATTTAACATATTGGAGTTTTCACACGTGTTTTTAAAGATCTAATTTATAATTTGGTGTATGTTTTATCTTGCTATGCTATTTGAAAGTAGCCTAATTTATTGGTTTTCATACTTCTGAAGTCCATACGCACGAAATAGGATGTAAAGAGCTAGTCAGAAAATAAAGTATTTTATGTTAAGTATGGATATAATCTTATTCAAATCCGTTCAGTAGTTTTTGCGTGAAATAGTAACAAACACCTATCTATCCTCACAAACTTTTGTGTTTATAATAGTAGTAAGAAATATGATAAAATGTATATAATTATGAAACACAAATTATATACCTAATGAGAACCCACCCTCGAAATATACCATCTTAAACTAAAGCAGGAAAGACATGGTTACATAGTGTGCAATGAAATGTTACTCCAACTGAACACGACACCGGCCTACAATTGATGAGTAAAATACGAATTCTGACTCGTATCGAGTTAGAAATCGTGGGAATCGCAACGATTCGACATAACAATGTGGCCGATGAAATAGCGACGTGTTCGGGAAAATCTAATAATACATTCCCAGTAGAAAGTATCCGAGAAAAGACTTATAGACGACTAAAGGCATGTGTATCAATTGTTTTAGTTAGATGTTTCCTTGTTTATTAACTTCGACTTATAACTTAATATTATAAAGAGAAAAATTTTGATGATTTGTTTGTAATGTACAAACTCAAAAATTAGTCAACACTTAAAAATTCTTTCATCTATAGAAAGCTTTTCAAAAAGGGTACATTAAGGTTTCTTTAGGGTAGGCAACGTGAACGTGACACCCCTAGCGTTGCAGACGTCCATAGGTTTTGCAACTGTTTACCATCAGAGAGGCTGTATGCTTGCTTCGTTGTATAAAAAAAAAAAATTATCAGCGAGTAACATAAGACTACAAATTATTTTTGAAAATTTTACCTATCGTATGAAGCTGGGCCGGATCGCTAGTTTAAGATAAAACTGGTCATTATTTTTTTCCACAATTTCGTCCCAGAGAGTATATAACTACTGACATTACAAATATGAAAGCTTTGATATTTGTTACTCAAGCTTAAACGGCTGAAGAGATTTGAAAGAAATTTAGTACACATATAGACCTTATATTAATACTTTACACACTAAATAACATGAGCAAAGATCGCGGAAAACAGTAATACAAAATGTAGTGTTACTCACCAACTTTCAGAAAATTTTATACGCAATAATTTAAACAATTATAATTCCAAAATAATTAAATCTACTATAGTACTATTGTTAGTAGAAATCAAATATACATGTACAAAAACATTCCGATATTAAATATCGGAAAAAACTATTTCTAATGTTGCAGATTTGATTATATTCGTATGGACTTTTTAATAATAGTGATAGAGTCCTGTTATTTGAACAGTATACCTACTTTAACGCCATGGATCAGGGGAGACGATCACCACCCAACGGTAAGAACCGGAATTACGTCATCTATAAATTTAGATAGTGACCGCATAAAGCTCTAAAATGCCCGCCGGGTGGGATAGTCATCCCCTCACATTGGGTGTATGGCGTACAGGTCTGTTTATAACAGAGTATGTAGGCTGATATTGGAATCTCGCGTAATTTCGTTTACGTTTTCGATCGTGTTCTACCAAATAAACTCAAAAAAAACGTTAAACCTCCCATCACGGTTGCCTGATATTATTTTTAATTTTTAAGAAAACGTCAATTTATTTTTTCTTCAAATCGATTAGATTTTTCTAACTTTTACCCAATTACAAACTTGTATCACCTTCTATTTACATATATTTATTGAGTTATTTTTATTATACTATAGTACATTTTACTATAGATATAGGCTTTCGCATTCTCAGAGCGAAGAATGGAAAATTTGATTTGTTTAATGCTATTATAATTGACCGGCAAAACGTTGTTTGCCTCTACCGGAGCATTTTTTTGATTGAGATACCTGTCTCTCAAATTTGAATAAACAATATACATATACAAAATTTCATTAAAATCGGTTGAACGGTTTCGATTTTTTTTTATTATAGATGACAATGGAATGGTAACCGCGCCTGCGCTATCGGTATACGCTGCCAGGGCATCAGTGAGGTATGATAGGTGAGGATGAATGCAGGTCAGTTAGCACATCGTGACAAGTTCCATAAAAATTATCAAAGATCCTAGATCTTAGGGTAAAAGCGTGAAGGTAGATCTGGTTAAGAAGGTATATGGCTAGCAATGGGGCTATTAGATTCCCATTGCCAACAATCCTATTTGCCCCGGTTTCGGAGATGTAGAGATAAGGACGTAGAGGTCAACTTGAACTTAGCTTCCACCCCTTGCTTTCTGTTAGGGATCTAATGAACTCTATCTCGGCAATGACGTAATTGCTCTAACGCTCTCAGCCTTTTATGTTACAACATAATCAATAAGTTTGTATTGGCAGTGCGTCGAACCTATTTGTAAGGCTTCTAAGTCCAGGGTGATTTCTGATATCCCGTTGTATTTTTATGGTTTCCCATGCAGCCCACCGAGAATACATTATAATGCAATTCAATGCAGTTGTAATTGTAATCCTACGAAATATCTATTCTAATGAGAACCTACACCGCATAATGATGTCGCTAGATCGCCTTTCTATGCCATTTTGAGAATATTTAGACTTATAATGCCATTAAGAAATGCAGCAACAGCGTTACAATAACAAACTCCCGGGCTCAACCTTAAATCTAGAAGCTGATATTTAAGAAAAAATATTAGTTACATTTTGTGTTGTTATTGCCTATTACTAGCAATATGCTATTAGGTTGGTTTCCACGCGGTTCCTCTTGGAAACTATCTTGATTAATTCTTTATGAATTCGTTATCAAAGATCCTCGGTCGGTCAATAGACCTGCTTTCATCTTCATCTATCATCTCTTACTAGGGCTCTATCAGCGTATACCAATAGCACAGGCGTGGTCACCATTTCATTATAAAAGAAACACTATATAGTGTTAAATTTGCCTTTTACATTGTCAAGGTATATTAAAATTGAATAAATAAATGCGATATGTGATTTAAAAGTAATTGTAGACTCTATGGCGGTGGATACTATGTAGCTCAGTGAAGTCAAATTGAAAGAGTTGATATAGGTTCTGTTGCCAAAACAATTATTTATAATGTTTAGCAATATTAATAGCTATAAAATAATTCACTGGAAAATGTTAGGGTTGTAATCTGTACAGACAAGTGGCTCCGTGGCCACGCATTAATTTCCATTTACAGTAACGAGGGACTACTTTCGCTTGAATAATTTTTAAAATTTAACAGAGGCTCGTGCTATTCTACGAGTATAAATACACTACATTTATAAATCATACTAGCTGCTTCACACAGTTTTGCTTACGTGAATCAGTATATAAAGTGCGCTATGTGTTAAGTTTTAAACAACCCGTTTACCAAATTCGTCTAGTAATTTTCGTGCGAAAGAGTAACAAACATTCATCCATCTTTGCAAACTTTCCCATTTATACGCTTTTATGATGGTGAAACAGCGCACTCCGTTATAACTGTACCCATGTTTATGCAAATAAATGATTGATTGATTGATTATAATTTAGATGATATGGATAGAGTGTCTACACACAAATGTTTCGAGAAAAGCGGGTCAACGTTTTCATACAATTTTGCAAATAATTAAACGTGTTTCCTTTATAACTTTTATATTTATTTTGTTTTATATTTCTTGTATCTTTTTACTGTGTAAATATTCATTTTATTTATTAAATAATTACAAATATGTCAAGATACATTAAGTGCGTAAATATATAGAACATTGATAAAAAAAACGAGTCAGCTAATTTGACAATTAGCAGACAAAAAGTTGACCCGTTTTTGAGGCTTGATGCTCTATCTATATAATCTAAGACACTGGGTTATAATAATTATACAAAAGTAGTATGCAATCCAGTAGAACGTTAGTCTAAAACATACAGAAATTTTCTTACAAATTTTATATAAATAAAACATCCAAATATGTCTACTGTCTTCTAAAAAATGTTGTACAAAATTTGTAAGTTTGTAAAATAAAACTATGGCTCACTCACTACACGTTTTGGGAAACTGTAAGTGTGGTGAGTAATTTTCAAATAAATAAATAAATAAATATGGAACTTCATATTTACATTAAGTTGAATTTGATGTTTATGTGTGTTTTATTCTACGATACCCATATCGTTCTACACCATACAATTGGTGACAGTTTAAAATATATATTTATGTACCATCAAAAAGATGCTAGAAAGTTGACTAAAAAGAAATTTACTATTTTTGTTTTAATTAAAAAATATTCAGTATTTTTTTTTTTTTTTATTCTAAGTGTAACTGATATACAGAGTAATACTAAAAAAGTATTCAATCATACTATTTCCTTATTGTCTCAATAGATTGATTATAAGAAAATTAGACTTTGATTTGATTTGAAAAATCGATTGCTTGGGTACCTCTGGCCCATTCGTGTTTCAACCGTGAAGCAGTTGTGTTTGTATGGCTGTGTTTTGGTTTGAAGGGTGGCATATGGCGTGAATTTACTGGGTACAGAGGAATAACACCTGAGTCCTCAGGAATGGCAACGCATGAGGGGTATCATGAGCGAAACAGTATACTCTGTTATGTGCATGGTACTGCTCATGTCTATAGGCGAGGTTACTATTTTCCATCAGGTGGACCGTCAGCCTGTTTGCCATTCTAAGTTGTATAAAAAAAAAGACTTTTCTTATTAACATACTTATATGTAGTTAAGTGTTATGGTATACAGGTTATAAACTATACATAATAAGGCAAATTGTAATAAATTAATGTGATAGTACGTGACTAAACTTCTAAGTACAACGAATGGAGAAGCAGTAACATTAGATATTTACTAAGATAAATAATTTATAATGCAATATGACACGTATAGTGTGGTGGGAACAATATAAACTATTGTGTGTGAACTGTAGGTAGATAGGTACTTATATATCTATCACTAATTAAGTTCTTTAAATTTATTTCATTACTAACGATCCGGCCCGTCTTCGCACGGGTTGATAGAATTTTCCAAAATAATATATAGTCTATGTAATTCTTTTTTTTAAGCAACTTACAATTGGCAAATAAGCTGAGAGCCCACCTGATAGAAAGTGATAATCGTTGCCTATAAACATGAGTTCGCCCATGATATCTCCCATGCGTTGCCATCCAGATCCATCCATCCATGACTCAGATGTTATTCCTCTGTGCCCTGTAAATTCACTACCATATCTGCCCTTCAAACCGAAACACAGCCATGCAAACACAATTGCTCCACAGTAGAAACACGAATGCGACAGAGGTGCCCAAGCAAACGATTTTAGTACAAAGTCTCCCTCTAAAAGTAAGTGAAGTTAAAAATAAATGATTATCGTACTAATGCTTACTTATATTATAAATTTGAAAGTGAGTTTGTGTGTAACCTATTAGCGTTTTAATAGCTTTTGAAAAGAAATTTAGTATAAACTTACTATATACTTTTTTTATTTATCCCGGTCAGTAAACATATTCTGGTCACGCCCGCTACTGCATCCAGTCGCGGGTAATGATGATGATGAAATGTGAAACTTTGTAAAGATGTCTGTTACTTAATCACAAACTACTATTAAACGGATTTAAATGTAAATTGGTACACTTTGATTGGTTATTCCTAATTTACAGGATATTATATACATATCGATGCAAACGGGGGAAAAGAAAAAAAAATATACAATTGAATTTAGAATCTTTATTCTAAATTCGGTAGAATATATAATTACTACCTAGACAAGCTTCGGAAAGATAAAGAAACATTGTAACGAGCTATTCAGGTGTGAGTGACCCTTGGGCTTATCGTACGTCGACTGCGCTCGCGAAAATTGGCAATACCGATAGCGAACAAGTGACGAAGTTCAGCGTTATTCAAACAATTTAATCACCACAATTTCGGTCATGAATGTAATGTGAATATTTTTATTCATCTTCACTAATATTATAAATGGTCGTGCAGGTCCCGGCATAGAATAGGCCAATTCTACCTTTCCCGTGGGTGTCGTAAGAAGGGGATGGGGATGGGGATCAACGTCCTTGTCAAAACATTTCTAAAGCCTAACTGCAGTTGCCAATCCGCCAGCAATCTCAGTCACGTGAACGAAGTTGCGGATAAAAGGTAGTATTAAATAATTAAACAATAACGAATTCATAAAAATTAAAACGTCCTACAAATCCATTTTAGGTATTGTTTTGTTACTTTCCTCCAAAAGAGAAAACACTTCAATAGCTATTATAAAATAGATTCATGAGAGATTTGACGTTTTTATTAATAAGGAGGTAAGATGAAAAGTGTACCTTTCGATCAGACTAAAATGTAAGTCTTTATTTTGTGTTTAGACAACGCGATTCAATAGATTTGAACCTAAATCTATCTGCCATAAAAGCCGAGTATTCCTAGTTATACAACAAAATGAATACTGCTAGTAGTATTTGATAAATATTATCAAAATTCTCCCTTGGTAAAGTTTTCATCTTATTATGTATAGTTCTCATATACATAGTTTTAAAATATTTACAAATTACGACCATATTAACTTAATAAAAAATAAAGAATAAATAAGGATTGAAAATAAACTGTAAAAATATTTGACGAAACACGACGTTTAGCAGAATGTAAAGGTTGATATACATTATGTAGAAACTTATATATATATTTTTAATAAACATCATAAAATCCACATGCAATCCTAGATGAAATCGAGTTCAACAAAACGGCAATATATCGGCGTCTAGATTAACAATTTATAGAGAGGTATAACAGATAGTCGATTTGACCTGTGTAAAGTAATTGCTATAAAAAGAGACCCTGAATTTGTTACCACATTAATACACAACTACGGATAGTGCAAAATCCCAAATATACATAATAACAGTCTGAATTGTCTGGAGCGAGGAGGAAACCGTGGGAGGCGTACATTCATTCTAATAGAGGTTAAGATGTATGCCCTCGCTAACGAGAACGGCGCTATGTTTGACGCAAGCGAAACAGTCAAATTGACGTGGACAATCTTACGGAATATCACGGGATTCTATGATTGAAGTGAGGAAAACAGCAATGAGACGCGTAGGGATTTCACCGTAATTATAATCATTGAGTAATCATTGGGGAAAATCACTAAGAAACATAACATTATCTTGATTATACTTGTACCTGCGATAATCGATTGTAGATAAGAATAAAGTAGTAAATTTGTCCGTGTAGTGATCACTGCGTTTTATTCCCAAGAGTTTTATATAAGAGGTAAGCTACCTCTTACGACGTCTTTAACCTAGCTACGTTAAAGCACAATACGAAATGTACAAGAAACAAAAATTCCAAATAAATATCATACTAGAAACGTGGGTAAAGTAAGGTAATTACCTCCCATGAGGAGATCTATACCCAAAAGTGGGCCATCAGTTAATTATTATTACGATGTTAATGAAAGTAATGTTAATAAGTTAGTATTTTATTAATTTTATTGTATTGAGGGATATTTTTAGGATAAAAACCATGCGTCTGCCGGGATAATCCCACCATATATATTTACCGTTATTTCCTCTATAGTACTAACAGTATATTTTAAGTTTATCAAACAAGTATTAGAATAAATAATATTGTCTAGGAATTTACAATTAAAAAAAATTTAGTATCACAAAAAAAAAAAATGTGACAAAACCAGTTGTTTTGTTTTAAAAACCACTACTACTGAACCGATTTTAATTAAATTTTTACAATCCCTATAATAATTCATATGCCAGAAACATAGTTACATAATAAGATGTTCAATTTATTTTTTAATGTTCAGTGTATTCAATAGAACCAATCTGTTAATCTATCCTATCTCATAAAAAAAAAAACTTTCAAATCGGTTTATTATTGATGCAATTATGAAGTAACAAATATAAAAAAAGAACCGAATTGAGAACCTCCTTCTTTTTTAAGGTCGGTTGAAAAAGTAACTTCATGCTATGAAGTATATAAAGTGACATCACTCCGCGATAACGCGGAAAACAGAAAGAAATTAACTATAATTTAAAAGCTTCAGAGACATTATTGGTCAAATGAAGGTTGACTAGAAGGAATCTGGAACAGAATCCGTTTTAAAATGTGTGAGCAGTTATCGAACAAAACAGACTTTTTTATGGAAACGCATAACGCTATGGGATATCTGTGTTTATAAAGAAACGTTATATTAACAGTCGTAATACCTATAAAGATAAACAAAGAGATTTGATAGTAACAAAGCGATTCGGCCCAGCGTTCACGTCAAGCCACGAACCACGCGCTGCGTCTTTTTATGTCAAATTAAAACTCCCTAAGCCATAATCTTATATGTTGTTTCGATGTCTGGTTAATTTCAAGCTCTCTCTATAGTTAGCTATAAAATGAACCGAAAGTATACAATAGCAATGGAAATAGCGTGTATTTGAACAAAGAATATGTACTGCAGCTGTTGTGAGACGGTTCATTAGATTTCCAACACCCACAATCAGTACATTTTTGATACTACACCAGTCTGCAGTCGCGTTATCATATTTGATTGTTTCTGTTGAAACAAATCGATTAGATAAGTTGTTCTCACTATCAACGAACAAAATCCTTGATAGATATGCCTTAGGTTTAATATTTCATACCAGTTCTAATAACCTTAGGATATCAGGGGAAGGGATTGTTAGTGAAGGACGATATTAGTCTCCATTGCTAGAAATATGTCACGTTATGGTTTGAATTCACCACAAGGGACCAACTGACTAACCTAACTTCATTCTTTACTGATGCACACCATTGTATACGGTTAGCATAGACGGGTGCATCACTATCTTCATCCATAAAAAAAATCCTATAGCATTAAATACTGGCGATAAGAACGCGTCATTTCTTGAAGAAAACAAATTTTGTTGGACTTTGTTTGCTTATTTTAAATACACTATCGGGTTGTTTATGTACTTAACGCGTTGAAAATTTTTTACAGGTAAATATGTTAGTATTATTAAATACATAGTAAAATAAATAAATAGTACAGTAAAATTTTTAATTGCCTTAATTCTCGATGAGTGTATTTTAAAATATGTGTAAATAAGGCAAAAATTTAAAATTAACATTTGTTTGCATTTGTAATCTTTAATTGGACTCGACATAGAGACATCTATGAAAAATTAAACGAAAAATTGGTTACATTAAATAAATTCAATGGTTATCTTTATTATAATAAATTTAATCTAGCAAATTTAGATGGACAAAAAATTTGCATGACTGGACACCATGGCACCGCCCTTATTATGGGGTAGGGCGGTATGCCTATGACAATTTTGTTGCTAACTTGGCGTTGGCATGGCCTCGAATGAACTCATTTAATAAAAGGTGAGTTAATACAATGACCTTCTTTTAAAACAATGTTTAACTAAAAGGAAACTTCACATTTTAGTTAAATATTTTAAAGTTCCTACTGTGCAATATTACAAAAAGTATGTGGAACTAAATGAACTATGTATTATATTTCAAAGCATAATAGCGATAATCAAATTCGTGAGATGAGGAAGAAGTGGCGGTTAGATGGTTGAATGCATTTTCGACGGATGCCCATTTTAACCACAGAAATGAATTTCCGTGGACACTCTTTACTACTAACAAAACGACATTCCCTATTATTTCTCATTTTTTTATTGGTAGGAGCATATAAACATACTCGTACTGTACCGAGAATAAGTTACATTTAGTTAATTTTGAACTTTCGCGTTGTTTACACATATTTTTTTTTACAACACAGGGGGCAAACGAGCATGCGGCTCACCTGATGGTAAGTGACTACCGCCGCCCATGATCACCCACAACACCAGCGGCATTGCAGGTGTGCTGCCGGCCTTACATATATATATATATATATATATATATATATATATATATATTAACGCAAAATTAAGTCCCGATAGTGTACTTAAATAAGCTGCATTTAATTACAAAATTTTGTACTTTAATTCATCAAGCATTAGGTACACTGATGAAATTTAATACAATAGACATACGGTAATAGAAAATCAATATAAATAAAAAAAAGATTGATATTAATTTCTGAACAAGCTACGTAGTTATGGATGATAAATCATAGCTAACTAGTAGGAATTAATGTTTTGTTACTATACATAATTGGTATATACTAAAGGGGCCAATAAAAGGTGTACACAAAAACGATGAGTCTTTGAAGAGATGCATGAATGTATAAGAAGCACAGAAGACACGTATGGAAAGGAACAAGTTACGTTTTTTATTCTGTACCCAATTCAAAGAGAAAGTAGCGTGAGTTTATAATAATAATAATAATCATGACTCAAACTATAATTGAAAAATAAAAATAGCTTATACTATTAAAGAGTTATAAAACTGCCAATCTTGCAGGCTCGAAGCGCGTCTATAATTGTAACAACCTCAAGAGGTCTTTAATTTAAGTATCAATAGGAACTCGAGCGATGCCGTGGAACCTGTTAGTCCTGTTATTACATCATACAGTTTTTATATTGACCTACGATTGTAAGAAAATAAGGCATAGTCTACGGCTTGGGCCTGTTTACTTTCCACATGTGCATGTTGAATGTGGTAGTTTATAGTTTTCAACTGACTTCAAAAGGGGGGAAAGGGATTGTTAGTAATGGCGTTTGACAGCCCCATTGCTAGCAATATGCCCTATTAGGTCGACCTCCAAGTGGTTCCCCCTGGAAACCATCGTGAACAATTCTTGTTGAATTCATCACGATGGGCTAACTGACCTACTTCATCTCCTCACCTATCATCCTTCACTGGTGCCCCGCAGGTGTATACCGATAACGCGGATGGGGTTAGCATTCCATTATCATCCATTAAAAAAACTGACTTCAAAAAGGAAGAAGGTTCTAAATCGATTGTAATGTTTTTATGTTTGTTACCTCATAACTCTATCAGTTCTACACTGATTTGAAAAATTCAATTTTTATCTAAAAGAATATACTGACAGATTCGTCTTATAGAAATTTTATCTTTAGTTTTTATATCGAAATAATTGGTTTCATCACAATTAAAGACGATTTTTTTGTGAGACACAATCTTTAATTATTTACTATCAACACGATTTTGTTATAAAAGTTGAGATTTGTTACCAGTAATGGATGGAATTTGTAAGAATAATTCAATAAGCTATGGAGAAAGCTATGTTGTTGTTTATGTCCGCAGAAGAACTAATAAAGTAACAGATAGAGCAAAGGATCAGAAAACAGAAATAACAATGAGCCAATCATATCGATAAATATAATTGCATGGGGCTACTTATTGGGTGAAAATGGAGTGGTTACGGAGCACCAGGGAGATGATAAGTGAGGATGAAAGCATGTCAATTAGTCCGTCGTTGTAAAATTTTCAAGAACTTTTTACGGTAATTTCCAGGGAGAAACATAAGGTCGACCTGACAGGGTATATTGCTAGCAACGGGGCTGTTAGATTCCATTACTAATGACCTCTTGCCTCCCTGGTTGCATGAGGCTAGACGTATGTTGATAGATGCACAATGACCGCTCCAAGAAGCGATCTATGAAGGCCTTTGTGTCTTATATACATAGGCCTTAACAATGAATGGCTGAATTTAGGATGATGATGGTTCAACCTGTGTCGACAGTTTATTGATGAAAGTAAAGAAGTATATAGGGAATCTAGAAGATTTATTTTAAACTTCTTCTTGTATATAGAGTACTTAGGATAACAATGAGCACTGAAATGTATTAAAAAGTGACAATGTAATGAATATTTCTCTGTTTTTTTTTTAATAAACCGATTGCTGCAGTGCTTTATACTTAGACATTATTATTGTCCTCAGTTTTTAAGATAAAGTATGTATAGAGTTCAACGACAAATAAACATCTTTGAAAACTAGTTACATCCCGAAATATCCAATAACGCACATTATTAACTATAGTATACAAAAGCCAGCAATAACTCAACTGGTATCACGTTTATTAGTTGCTCAGTTTAGAGGCGACTGGATTAGAAGTATAATCCAAGTTTATATAGCTGGATCTTATACTAATCTCCTTGAAGATATTGCGGATTCCACGGATATTCTTAAAGATTAATAGAAAATAGACCTTATGATAACATAGTAATGTTTCAAATTTCCATTTCATTTTTATGTAGTGAACAATAATAATAATAATAAATGCATTATTCAAACTGATTATATATGAACATAAATAATATAATGTATTAATGATATTTATACATTTTTGGAACATCTCTTTTTTTTTGGAAGTCACAATTTATCGTATTAGTCTGCGTCAGTTCCCGGATTAGATTAGGCGACCCATTCCTTTACCGTAAGTAAAGTGTCGTAAGAGGCGACTTAGCGAGGGCAAGGGATGGGCAGCAGCGTCCCTTTTAAAACATCCCCAAAGCCTAACTGCGGTTGTCTGACAAGCGTGGCAACTACTGACAAAACCCCCTTGGGTAAGGCTTAAGTTCAGCAATGGACGGCTAAAAGCTGATATGATGATGATCAGTCTACTATAGTCTACTGCTGGACACAGGATCAACGTTATGTTGTATTGAATAATATCAATGCACACTTTTATAATAATAATGTACACTATTGTTATCCTAAAAAGGCATTCTATTTTCAGTCTACAAATAGTATGATCTAAAATCAACATCTTAAAAGGTCATCAAGATTACCGTTGACGGTCAATGCGTCGTGTATTGATCATCAATGATAATTGACAAGTTGGCGTTCTTGACAATCTCCATTGAAATTGTTACTAAAAGTATGAGATAACAATTATATTTGGTTAACAGATTTATTAACTTCCGAATACAACGATTTTGAAACCTTAAAAAAAAAAACCATATTCATTACTAAAAGGCCGTAAACACACTTGCAATTTCTCTGTTGCGGCTGCCTAAGAGTGGGGCAATATTGTATAGATTAAAATTGATTGTAACACAATTAGTACATCTACTGAGCTCTATTACTTTACTATAGATGCGTTTAATTCATTACAAAATATAGTCTTCATCAATGTTATATCTGCTGTAAAATACAGTATCTAGATTTGTTATTTTCAAGACCACATTTCTACACGAGAACAATGTCTCAACTTGTTCATTACGCCTGTCTAAACGGGAGGACAGTACGCCTTCTGGTACAGAAACTGATAATGAAGTTAGCATTGTGCAACAGTTGCAGTGGGAAAATAGGAATTATAAGATGCAACAGGAACGTCGAGTTTGTCAAGCTAAACAAAGCTGCATACAAATAAATAGAGAAGAACTATTTGTGGATACAATTCAAGGCAGTGTTGTTATCAATTTAGTTTGAAGGATAACAGTGAAATATTGATAATATTTAGTGAGGCAGGGTGTGGCTAATTGCTATTTACAATAACAGATAGCGACATATTACTGATATAATGAGATATGTGTTAACGTTAGAAGTGCTATTCTACTATTTTAAAGGCATCTATAATAGTAGTTTTAATTAAGTAACTTACTTTTGTTTGGGTATTTTTGTAAGAACAAGTAGAGACATTTTTTGGACCGCCTGATGGTAAGAGATTGGCGTAGCCTATAAATTTTTGTAACATTGGTATTATTGGTATGACCCTGGGGTCATTACGTGCGCGTAACCGATACTAAACAAACCTCTATACTTACACCTTTTTTGAAAAACACCATGATGAAGTCTCATGGGAATACCTTTGTTATCTTTATGTTGGCTTTCCCAGTTTTAGTTTTTGTTCGGTAGCTACATTTTACATCTCTATCTTGTCCATCATTATAATTAGAAGCAGCTGATGTTGTAACACGCGCCTGAGATATAAACCTTATGTTTTGGACGGTTTGAATTTAACTCAAAATTGACTCATTGAAACTTGCTGGAAAACTTTTTCATTGCTGGCACGTGTATTGTGTAAACGACACGAGCATGCGACGGTACCACAAATCAGATTGTTTGACACGCCGTTTTCGGGACATTCCCATATTGAGGATGGAATTCTTACTAATATTATAAGTATGGAAGTGAGTTTATTTTTTATTTCTTAGCGCCTTAACGATCCCAATTTTTTTTTATTTAGCATTCGAGTACAATTTGAGACGGAGGACATAGGCTCCTGTTCATCCCGGTCAACCAACACATCTGTCATGTGAACGAAGTCGCAGTTAAAAATTTGTGAATACTTTATATATAAAAAGGACTGTTGCTATGACTAATTGTCACAGTACATATTCAAGTGCAAGCAATCGAAGGCATATAATAACAATAGTATCGATTGAATGTTAACGATATCTTATCTGATAGTGATAAAGACACCGACTGACTGCCTCTAACTGTACATTCAACTATAACATAAATAGTATTCGAAACGAATACCTTAATTTATGGGGAAGATACGATGTTTTCGGTCATATCAAAACGTCTTTGAATTTAACGTTCCAGATTCAAAAATTTATATCAATTCGAAATATATATTGGTATTTAAAAATACCGCATCGGACATAGTTCCGGAACAAGGTTCATTTTCCTGTTATCAAAGTGATGTCACAATAAGTTGGGACTGGGTAGGTCCTGTACATTCTCAGAATTGTCTGGAGCTTATCCCAGGATCTGAACAATGTTTCGCAAAGATGTCTGAGAGTACATAACGCCATTTTTAAGGGGGTCAGCTAGAAAATGATTTTAAACACACCAATGTGAATTACTATTAAACACTATTTCTTTGTCAATTGTTTATTGCATTAATAATTTCATGACTTTTCTTATATTCAAGGAACAATTTTCTAATGTTCCTTTAATTTTTAATTTGATCATTTTGAATCTTTCAATTGAGTTTCTTAGTTCTACTAATGACTTGCAGATTAAATTTTCTAAATAATAAAAAAATATGTTAATATTAGTTAGCACATGTTTCAACGAAGGAGTGGCATTTTGTATTTATCTTTATAGTGTGTCATAGCTACAATTACTGTATTGTACAATACAATATAGTGGCAGCAATTTATCAATATTTTATTCATACCAATTGTTCATTTGTTTGGACCAATAGAGTTTATGATGCCAGCACACAAAATAGATTGCTCCAAGGACAAATTGCTTGGGATAGACAAGCCCAATAAGTAGATATGCTGTTGATTACTTCTAATATATTATAACTGGTTTTACATTAGGGTCATTGAACCTTTAAACTTGACTTCTTGCTATGATCAATTTATTGCAATACACTGATGTGTAGTACTTTTATTCGTAGATACAATGTGTTTTAAACGAATGGAACACGCATTAGTAGTTCAAGAGAAACCTTACTAATCCTATTTCTATTATAAATGCGAAAGTTTAGATGGACGAATGTATATTACTTTATCACGCAAAAACTACTAAATATATTTTATACAGATATATGTTACATCCAAACTTAGATGATTTAAACTAACTTTGTGCCACTTTATATACTCATTCAAGCGGGCGAAGTCGCAGTATACAATTAGTAATACATATACCTAAATGTGAAACTGTACGTTACCTCATAGCGTTTTAATAATTCAAACGATCATCATAAAATTTGGCATGCATTATTTGAGATTGATGATGGATGTTAGTTAAGCTACTTTTTACCCCAACAACGTAGACAAAGTCGCAAGTAAAGCCTAATACAATGTAAATAAAACAGATGAACATTGGGAAACACTTCAGTCTTTCTTGTTTTTAAACACACAACAGATATCTC